>NC_142349.1:25231449-25831449 GCF_059441175.1 Urocampus carinirostris | reverse complement strand
CCGAGATGAAAGTGAGACTTTCAAGGGGCACGGCTTTCTAGAAAAGGGTCGAGGCAGAATTGCAAAAAGCTCGGTTTGGATCATTTCACATGTGCCGGTCTGAATAATAATTCAGCATCATTTAAAAGTCAAGCGCAAGTGTTCTGATAGTATCTGCCATTTAGGTGGTGATAGTGTTTGGCCGTCATAACAGTGGGATTATCGAGTGGACAGCTGATGTATATGGTCTGATTTGGCATTTTGAGAGGGATGTCATTCATCTTGGAATGGGAGGACTTCATGCATTGTGGAAAATGTTGAGGACTTGAAACCAGTGTGAGATGACAGCAGTTTTGAATTACAAGGAAGCTGAATAAACGTCTCTCATCTGCACATAATTATAGCTATCTAACAAAATGCACCAGTGTGTTCTTTGGCTTGTGGCCATGACAAGGCTTTGTTGCATATTGTTTTGCATAATCCTGATTGACCGACAATTAAAGTCCAGACAATGCAGCTCAGAAGAGGCTTAGTAACGCGCATCATAGGCTCCTCCGATTATACGGCAAAATCCAGAGGCTTTGAGTTCTTGTTCACTGGCTCGACTTGGAAAAAATCTAAAATTCACAGGCGAGGACTACTCTGTTCCCCCATATTGCAATCAGAAAACAACTTTTCCTGAGAGATGGGGGAAGGCGAGGGAAGCTAGCAGAGGACAATGAAGGTGCGCCTGTAAAATCGATAGTTCATACGCTTGTGAAATTGAAGTTTTGTCACAAAGCGAGCGTCCAACTTGGAACATGAAATGGTTTTGGCGTTGGGCCCGTGAGCAGCGGCACATCGATTCCCCTGAGCGCTCCCAGCTTCGGTTTCCTCCGGACAATCTTTGACCTTTGAAAGCGCCAGATGCACAACGCCAATGGTGAGTCAGAGTTGGGCATCTCACCTGCATTGTTTTGCATGAACAAATGCATTTAAATGGTTTCTAATAATTGCAGAACACAGATGTCCTTATTATACCTCTGATGTAACCGCAGTGTAATGTCCATCCATCCATCCATTATCTGCACAGCTTATCCTCAGTAGGGTCACGGGGCTGCTGGAGCCAATCCCAGTAATCCTCAGGCAGTGGGCAGGGGACACCCTGAACTGGTTGCCAGCCAGTCGCAGGGCACACAGGGACAGACAAGTCGCTTGTTCGTCCACACCTAGGGACAGTTTGGAACGGCCAATTAATTTAAAATTTTGGAATATGGGAGGAAACCGGAGTGCCCGGAAGAAACCCACGGAAGCACGGGGAAACCATGCAAACTCCACATAGGAGGCTCGATCTCATAACCTCAGAACTATGCCGCACACGCGCTAACCACTGCGCCGCTGGCTGCCCCAGTGTAATGTCATATATATATATATATATATATATATATATATATATATATATATATATATATATATATATATATATATATATATATATATATGGAGAGATCTGAAAATGGCTGTGCACAAACGTCTCCCATCCAACCTGATTGAGCTTGAGACTTATTGCAAAGAAGAATGGGCAAAATTGCCTAAAGATAGGTGTGCTAAACTTGTGGGATCATATTCAAAAAGACTTGAGGCTGTATTTGCTGCCAAAGGTGGATCAACAAAGTGTTAAGCAAAGGCTGTGAATACTTATGTAAATGTGATTTCTTAGTTATCTATTTTTAATAAATTCAAAAATAGTAAAAAAAAAAAAAAAACTTTTTAACATTGTCATAATGGAGTATTTTGTGTAGAATTTTGAGATAAGAGATTAAATTAATACAATTTGGAATGAGGCTGTAACATAACAAAATGTGGAAAAAGTGAAGCGCTGTGAATACTTTCTGGATGCACTGTATATATATATATATATATATATATATATATATATATATATATATATATATATATATATATATATATATATATAGATATATATATATATATATATATATATATATAGATATATATATAAATGCATATATGTACAGTGGCTTGCGAAACTATTTGGCCCCTGATAACTTTGTGACCTTTTGCCACATTTCAGACTTCAAACATCAAGATATAAAACTGTAATTTCTTGTGAAGCATCAACAATAAGTGGGACACAATCATGAAGTGGAACACACTTTATTGGATGTTTTGAACTTTTTTAACAAAGAAAAAAAGAAAAATGGCTTGCAAAATTATTCAAAAGTCTTTTGTGTAAAACGGAATCATCCTTCTTTGTAAGTCTCTCAGCCATCCACCGAAAAGCAATTTAAGCAATTTTTGAGAAACTATGCGAGAGGGGATGCTGCCTGGCAGGTTTTTCACAGTAACAAGGCTTTGGAATTCCATCAAGGGTTCACAAGGGAGCAAAAGAATCCCCCCTAGAGGATGTACCCCTTCCACCTAGTCCATCGTAGCACTGCTTCGCCGCTCATTCACCCTCTCTAAGCTCTTCTCCCCCAATTCCTGGCACAATAACCAATGCAAAAATCCCCTGCTCAGGTTTTAATGGGCCGCATGAATATCCATGAGGAGTTTGACATCACTGTTTTGTGGGCAAGCATAGACATCAGGAGGAAGAGAGGACTCAACATTAATAATGAGAGGGATAAACACCTGCCTCAAGTCGACTCTTCCATTTTTCCTGCTTTTTTTGTTTCGGTGGCTCAGTTTACACTCCAACACCATCTTTTTGTGATTTTCTGTCGCACCAATAGTCCCCCATCTGTTATACCTCTTTTATTAATGTTTACGATTTGGGGAGAAAACTGGCAATGGTGTCCCCAAAAAGTCCTCCAAAAATCACAATCCTACAAAGCTTTATTCAAGAGCAATTGCGAAAAAATATTCAATATACACTTTGATATGTCTCCAATCCCTGTGAAATGCCTTAATTTTTGCATTGAAGAGTCGAGCAAAAAAGTTTCCAAGTCACTGAAAATTCTCACATGTCTCTTTGTGTCCCACAGTACACAACTCGAGAGTGGAAAAGTCAAGCAAAAAATGCATCCCTTAAGTTTCTTAATAATTACCCTAAAATACTTAGCATCCTTAAATATCATTAAATGTACTCCTTTGGTGTCCATACCTTACATTGAAAGGCTGTGAAAAATAAAAATGTCTTCCAATGACAACTACTGACCCCACAGGTTTAACTCTTTTACTCAAATGCCCCTGAATGTCCTGTCCACAAGTTATACAATGTCCTCAAATCACCCGAACTGTCCCCAAATGCATTCACATTCATTACATGACAACAACCTCAGCATGTACACAGATGAATAAGATGGCCACAATGCAGACAGCACATTCAATTCAAATTGTATTAAGAGCCTGAAATACATTATTTACATATACATGAAGTTATTACAATATGCCCCCATGGTGCGGATAAACCTATTTTGTATCTGGCTTATACACATCGATAGATGGGCGACTCTGACTAGGAAAAAAGCGTAAATATAAGCCAACCTGTTGGATTAAAAAAGTCCAAAGTCTTTTAAAGATGCGGCAACATCCACAACGCATTTTTTTTCAGTTTATTATCATCCTCACAGCCAATTATCAGTGATTACATTATGTGTCAAGGTCTTTCTATGGCTCCCAAGGAAAATGTACTGCAGACAGCTCTATGTTTAACCTCAATCATTACACTGACAGCATTTAAGATCTGGATCGCACCCTTCATGATTCTCTTAATTGGGGCTGATATAGAAAACAGACCTTTTGTCGTTCATTATACATTGATAAACCTTCTGTATACTTCATGGTGAAACATGGAGGTTAGTGAACAAATTATATAATATAAATCCTTATGAAAAAAGGTCCCTATTGGCATTGTTGAGCAAAACTTGGCAAATTTCCACTATTTTCCCATTCGGCACAGACATTGTTGACCTTGTCATGTGTATAAGTGAGTGTGGAAAAGACTGTCACAGTCTCTCCAAGGGCAGCAAAATAGCTTTTTAAGAACATCTTTGGTTTGCAAGGTCAAGGCCTGATTTTTTTCTTTTGTGAGTATTGACGCCTCAATGCTTGAACACAAACACAGTTTTTATGTTATTTGTTGTTACAACTTTCTGACGCTTTGAATGTGGTTGTTATTTTTCTATGGGGTGTCGTCAAGGCCTTATTTTAGGATTGGCTCTCACTCTTGCACATTAGACGCTCTCATGCATATGAGTGAAAGGAAACACATGTTAAACTCTAACACATGTACTGGTAAAATGCTTTAGGATATACTAAATATTTGTGCTCATACAATAAAGTAAATAATTTCACCAGCGTATTTGACATAAGTTCATGAGAACATTTAGTCATCTTATGCATGTATTTCAGTACTTCAGTGAACCAGCTCAGTAGCCTAGATGGTAAGGCGCCCGCTTTGAGACTGGGAGGTCGGTGGTTCGCGCCCCGGCCGAGTCATTCCTAAGACTTAAAAAGTGGTCGGCGGCGCCCTCTGTTGGCTGCGGCTGCATCGGCTCGCTACAACGGGTCAGGTGCAATCGACATTTCGTTCTGTGTACATTGTTACACAGAATGACAATACAAGGAAATTATTATTATTATTATTATTATTATTATTATTATTATGAGTGCTTCTGAACACGAACATGTCTAAAAGCATTTGACCAGTGTGTGTGTGTGTGTAAGATTTTGACATGGGTTTATGAAGCAATTTCAGTAGGGTTAGTGAGCAATTTCTTAAGTGTATGCGGAAGCAATTGACCAGTGTGTGCGTACGCTTTTGACATAGGTTTATGAGACCATTTTATTACTGTAAATGAGCGTGTTTGACCTGTGTATACAAACGCAAACCTTTGAGCAGTGTATACAAAAGCATTTGAGCGGTAAATGTGTAAACCTTTGACATAAATTTATGAGACCATTTCATTTGTGTAAGTGGGCCTGTTTGACCTGCGTATACGAATGCAAATCTTTGAGCAGTGGACCCATAAGCATTGAAACAGTAAGCTTTTGACGTGTCTTGCCTATCACTCTTCTATATGAGAGTATTTCAGGTAAGAGTATAAGAGCCAAACCTAAATTCTGGCCCCACAGCAACTCATATTATTCCTATTCCAAAAGAACATGAGTCAAAATCCAAATCAAATCTAGATCCAATAAATATTTAGCAGCAATGTAAAAGCAGTATTGAAAACTAAATATATAATTGTATCGCTTAATTTAGGGGCCGGTCACACAGACATTTGCGGCTGAATCACGGCCAGAAATTTCTGCCTTTGAGGCGGACGCTATTGGACGCATTGAGATCGCCATTCAGACGAGATACAGCGGTGTTTAACACGAGGTTGGAAATTCGCGCGCGGGTGGCAGTGCGAAAAAGTTTTGCGCTGCTCAATTCTTCAGAGCGCGGGTACACAGCCTTTCACGAGCGTATTGAGGCTGAACCACGGCCAGAAATTTCTGGCCGTGAAGCAGATGCCGTTGGGCGCTGTTGGACGTTTAGAGACCGCCATATAGACGAGATAGAGCTGTGCTTTACTCGCGGTCGGAAATTTTCGCATGGTTGGCCGCGCTCAAAACTTTTGAGCTGCTCAAAAGTTTGAGCACGTGTTAAACCGCGTGCCGCACACGTGGTCAACACGAGGTAATGACGCGGAAATGACGCGGAACGACGTGCTCTGGCCGCGGCCAGGGCGTGGTTACACATGGGTAGGACGGGAAATTTCAGCGGGTAATCGTGGGTGGAGCATGGTAATAGCATGTTCTGCGCCTGTATCGCGGTGTTATTACGTGAAATTAGCGTGTTACGCGTGTGACGGTCAAACGCCTTTCTCCGCGTATAAACAGCGCGAATGCCGAGCACACGTCAGTTGTGCTCGAGACGTCAAGGGGGTGAACATGGATCCCCGTCAGCGTAGTGACCTCGTCTTAATCCATTTTTATTTCTTGACATTTCTTTTCAAGATAATAAAATAAAAATGATGCCATAGCTTGAAATCTTGATCTTCACGGGACTGTGTCTTGTGCGGTTATGATTTCTACAGCCCGGTGCCGAGATTTGCATCCCCTCGCTACTACAACCACTTTTACCTCGTTTTATCTCACTTTTAGGGAATGTAATGGCGAACATATAACCAAAACCACTTCGTCTTGCATTTGTTGGAAATGTAATACAACTTAAACCATTCCGTCTTTGTTTTTGTTGTGAACGTAATCGAACGGTAAATCCTCCCCCCCTCGCGTGAACGCGCATTCTGCTGCGCTTCCAACGAAAGCGATCGTATTCTATATAAAACGCTTATTAAAACAATAAAGCGAGCTAATTATAACAATTGGGAGATCCTAGTCTATATAACGCGTTTATTTGAACAATAAAGTGCGATCGTATTCTACAAAATGCGTTTGTTAACGCGGATGAAAAAGTCAAAAGCGATCGCAGCAGAATGTGCGTTCACGCGAGGGAAGCGGAACAGTCGCCGGCATCTGTTTTGCGGGCATACCACCGATGAACAGCGGGTTGGCCAATTTTGCGCATTTTCCATCCCGGGCAACCACGGGCAAAAAAAAAACGCAAAATTTTAGCCGTGATTCAGCCGCAAACGGCTGTGTGACCGGCCCCTTAGTGAGAAAATGTAACTTATCATCAATGCAAGACTCTATATTTTAGTACACTCAACAAAAATATGATTATCGTTTATGTTGGGGACTGTGTAGGTGTGCCTAATGGAAATAGACCATATCGCATGTAACATTCACTCTTCTCCTTTTCCAAACAAAATAAGATATTAAAAGAGCAGAAAATAAATTGTTTTCTCAATATCTGTTCCAAAAAAAATCTAAATGTAAAAAGCAGGCGTTATGATGAGCAGAGATGATCCAAAAACGGACACATGTGTTGATTTGACAGTTTTAATGGGGCCAAGAAAACAAAAGGTGCTCCGCAGAGGGAAGAGGTGAGTTAACGGGTGACGAAAACACAGTCCAAAAATCTCAACATTGAATAATTACAAAATTCATACTTGGCGGACAATAGTGGTCAAGGGTTTTGAGAAGCAGGACGGAGTGGTAGAGACGTCAACGATCCAATGTTAGGGATCTGTCCGTGCTGTCATTATTTGCAGGTGGGTAAAGAACGCTGTGTGCACTCAATGATAAATTCGACAATGGTGCCCTCTAAAGGGTGTTGATATGGTGGATCCCCACAGAAAAAAACAGTTTTTAGTTGCACAACAGAAGAACTAAAAGCAATAAATAACTTGTGCTTTTGGACGATTAATGTACTTTGGACTTGCTTGAGATTATCTGGATAAAACGGCTTTACAAAGTTGATTTATTAAGTAAGCATACTCTCTCTCTTTCTCCCTCTCTCTCTCAGTCTCTCTCTCTCTCACTCAGTCCCTCTCTCTTTCTCTCTCAATCTCTCTCTGTATATAAATATATATATATATATATATATATATATATATATATATATATATATATATATATATATATATATATATATATATATATATATATATATATGTATGTATGTATCTTGGTCATATCACTCAAGAGGGATGACCGACAGCAAGACAAACACATACAATAACAAAGAAAATAAACAAAGGAGAAAAAAAATAGCAAAAGCACACACAAACATTTTTGGACCATGGCCATTGCAAATGCCCAAACACCCAAACCAGTTAAGCACCTCGGCACCCAAGGCGGTCATGATTTTGTCCCTCCAGATGAAATGGGACACAAGAAAGCGGCCATGTCACTCGGGTCAGGGTGACACAACACACTCATTTGTTCAACAGCAGGGCCCGACAGTTTTCACTGGTTTACCCCCGCCGCATCTTACAGGTGCCCTGCCCATCCCTTAGAACGCGTCCAAACATCCCACTATCCTTTTACAACACCTCTCCACTTATTCCTATCACCAACAATAGCTATAGCTTCCTGCAGTGCAATCATAACACTATCCATCCACGTCAATCGCGGCCTTCCTCTTATATATATATATATATATATATATATATATATATATATATATATATATATATATATATATATATATATATATATATATATATATATATATATATATATATATATATGTACATATATATATATATATATATATATATATATATATATATGTATATATGTACCGTAAATTCCGGACTATAAGCCGCTACTTTTTTACCAAACTTTCAACCCTGTTGCTTATTCAGTGATGCGGCCAAATTATGTAATTTTTCTAACAGCCGCCAGTGGCTCTCGAATTCAAGGCACATGACGCAGCTTACAAGCTAAACGCAATCGCGCAGTCCGATAAAGAAGGAAACAGAGGCACTGCACGCAAACTTTACCTTGCGAGCGTGTTGCTAGCGTGTTTTTGATTAAGGGAGCGTGGAACCTCGTCCATATGACAAAGTCTCTTACCCATACTGGGGAAGACAACTTTGATGACGTCAATTATAAGGCGGTAGATGAGGACGGTTTACCGTGGTTTCTGCAAGAATGGAGTGTTTTTTTTAACAGATCGGTTAACCGTGTCGCGAGCGTGTTTCTAGTAGCGTTTTGCTACCCTTCACAGGCATGGTTTGGGATGAAAGTTATAATATTATTATTAAAGCTTTGAAAACTCTCTCGGTGTACCGTCTTTCTTTGTAAATATGTGTAACCATGTATAATATGTATTTGCAACTGTATATTTTTGTAATGTATTTATTTGTATTTATTTTGGACACTTATTCTGATAAGTCTTGCACTGACCAATTAAAAAGAAGCGGCGTAACAGACGCGGGGGATGACGGGAAGTGGGGACCAGTAAAGGTGAGTGTTTGTGGACACGGTAGACAATAGTGGATACGTATTTTTCCCTCCCTTACCTTTGAAAATATACACTTTTTTCCTTGGGTTACTTTTAACGGGACCCTGACTCTGCAGGTCTGCAACCAATGTTAACTCCCGGTATCGTTTTCCGTTACTTTGCCGGCTGTGGTTTTTGAACTGTGAACTTTGTGTTCAGTTAAGATCGCGGGACTCAAAGTTGGGTTTGGGTTAATTTTATGACTACGTTACATACTTTATTTTGGGCGCATGCGACTTATGTACAGGTGCGGGTTGTGTAAGTACAAAAGCGACTATTCTCTTCAAATGTGGTGGGTGCGGCTTATAATCAGGTGCGCTCTATAGTCCGGAATTTACGGTATATATATATATAATATATATATATATATATATATATATATATATATATATATATATATATATATATATATATATATATATATATATATATATATCATCTCATCTCATTAGCCGTATCGCTTATCCTCATTCCGGTCGCGGGGATGCTGGAGCCCATCCCAGCAATCATCGGGCAGTGGGCAGGGGACATCCTGGACTAGTTACCAGCCAATCGCAGGGCACACTGGGACAGACAACTCACTCGCTCAGTCACACCTAGGGACAATTTGGACCGGCCAATTCACCTGAAATGCATGTTTTTGGAATGTGGGAGGAAACCGGAGTGCCCGGAGGAAACCCACGCAAGCACGGGGAGAACATACAAACTCCGCACACACACATATATATATATATATATATATATATATATATATAATATATATATATATATATATATATATATATATATATATATATATATATATATATATATATATATATATATATATATATATATATATATATATATATATATATATATATATTATGTTACCAGGTTGATTATGGGAAGTAGTGTTTATATTTTCAGTTAATCACTAAAAAACATAATTTCAGCAGAAAATCACAATGAACATGCCCTGGTGAGTTAATTTTAGAACAGGGCTATGGGCACCTCAGCTGTCGTTAGGGGGCACCCTTAACCCTTGTGCCTGTGGGCACCATGCTGGAGACCTCTGCTCTAAATGACTGCTGCATGTGGTGATGCTGATTGTATAAATATTTGTTGTAAATGTCTATAACAGGAGTGCAGGAGTGAAAAGAGGGGCTGTTAATCTACCTTGGCCTTGGTACTGCTCTGCACTCATTGAGGAAGATTGATGGCTCTCCGGGAACAACGGCTGCAGGAAACAAAGATGGAGGCCAAGGGAGGATTTACAAGAGGCAGCCAAAAAAGAGCATTCATGTCCGTGAACGATTGTCGTAAAAGATGAAGAAATTAGAGAGTAAATGTCAAGGTGTGGATGAGCTCGTGTGATTGCTTCTTTTCTTTTTGCTTGTGTGCAATACTTGCGTGTCATCTAGGAATAAATCCAGATTCTCAGAAAAGGTCCGTCAGAATAGAATAGAATAGAGTTGAATAGAATAGAATAAAATAGAATAAATAGAATAAAATACAATTGCCTTATTGATATTGCTAAGAGGTAGTTAATATTGTTTACAACAAAAATAGACATGGCACTCCGGAACAAACATGTACTACACAAATTACAAGAGGAAATTAAAAAAAAAAGAATGTTTGGATATATAGGCACATATTTACAAGGTAGTGCTTGGAGACTGGCCTTGGTCGTAAGTTCATCATAACAACAGTGCATAGAAATAAATAGTGCAATGAAGCAGCAACATATTTCCAAAAGAAGAATTGAGAAATAAACTATGAATCCTCATCTGTTCTATACGTAGGCAAGATACATATTTTTTAACCGTCATTGTTTAGGGTGGTGATGATAAAATCACTTGCTGTCGCAGGAATCAAAATGTTTCCTACAGTTTTAAGACATTTTCTGCCCATTATGAGTGGACTCACAAGAATGCTATCCAATTCTGCCATGCTGTCCTGTCTCAACTTGATATTTGACGTGTCCTTCAAAAAATATTTTTACCCCATTCCCTAAAATGGAAAACATCAAGATGAATTAGAGTTTTTGTTCTTGAATTTCTACCGTACAAAGATTTGTAACCTGCCGTAAACCATAGAATGGTAATATTAACTCATTTGATGAATATTTAAAAATGCAGCCTCTAACATCAGGTTAAAAAAAACAACATGAGATTTGGTTCAGTTGGTTATTTTGATCCCCCAAAAACGTTAAAGGAGCAATGCAGGACTGATTTCTGCACCTCTTCAGGAATTTGTCGTCATATATTTATTTTCGTAATTTGTGCAAATTCCCTACAGACGAATTATTCCTGATAATTTGATCCAGTTTCCCAAAATTGAACTTCAAAGAAAATCCTGAGGTATATATTATGTATGATTGATATTAAAACTTAACTTAGAACTTTTTTTTTTCAGTAACGGAGTCAACAAAATATGACTGCGCGTCATGGCCTTGGCTTGTTACGCAATGTTGGCCACGGCAGGCTTGTCACACCTCTCCCCACAACCACCGCTAAAGCTTTGCCGTTGGATTGATGATGCATTGGATCGAGTAGTCTTGCTGGTCCAGTCCAACTACACGGACATAGAACTTGTTTCAACAAGGAGAATGTCCAAACAAAACCAAACAAGACCAAAACTGGAAACAGAAAATTTAAAGACGAAAGTCACAAAGAAACCATAAACAACTACAAAAAAACTGTCATTGTAGACAGGTCATTTTCATTTAACATCATGCCGTTTTTTTGTGTTTGTTTCTGCCTGCCCTAGCAGACTTGCCATGACGATCGAAACGTCAAAATGATTCGAGCCCAATTCCAATTAAGTGCCTTGAACTCTAAAACAAGATGCTTTAAATTTGGCCCAAGGTCGCTTAAATGCTCATATTAAAATACGTTAGGTCGTCAATATTTTTAAATAGGGGTTATAATGCTGTGTGGTTGTAAGGCAAACACACACACACAAAATCACACACTGAGCGTAGGCTAGCTGACTAGCTTTTTGACATTTCTCTCATCTGATTGACATTTCCTCCCAATGTGCATGTAAACATGCCTAAGTTTGGAAATGACATTTATCCAGTCTCTGAGGGAGTCCTGGTTGGGAATACAAAGTGTGTGGTTGCATGCGAGTGTGTGCCTGTGTGGCCTTGTCAATCCCATCCTCAAATATATAAGAGATTTTGCCCATTTTGCACCGACAAGCAAAATGACAAACAAAAAGCATAATCATATGCTGAACCATCCGAAGAGTCGATTTCTTCATCGGGTATCCTCGGCTTCTTGGGTGTGAGGGTTGAAATGCTTTTAAAAAGTACAATACTTTAATGTCAGTCCAGATTTGCTTCATTCAAAATGCTCACCCTCTTTTAAAAAATTAAACTTTCGGACCGAGTATCTCATAACCTCAGGTAACAGAGTGCAGGTAGTATTTTTTTCCTGATCCTACCTTGAACAATTTGCAACAGTGGCAAACGCTGCTTTGAGATACAAATTTAATAAAATATGTAAACATATCAACATTCCAATCAATTGATATGCAAAAATGAACACAGACATCATTGATGTGCTACTGTTTCCCCTGGGAACCTAAGAGAGTACTACTAAAGGGAGTACAGAGACCCCTCGCTAGGCCGCACTATTTAGATCCCTGCTTCACTGCTTTGTGCATTTTGAATTGAATTGTCTTTATTGTCATTGATATCAACATATCGTGCATTGAGTTCGGAGCAGACAGCACTCAGAAAATGCTATTAGAGGGGCATGTTACTGAGGGTTTTGTGTGTTGGGTGGCCGTGACTGTCTGAGTGCGTGACCTTGATAGGCTGCTGTTTGCTGTCAGTCAGAGAGCGGGGCCGGTGAACCATTAATGTTTTCACCAAAACAGACTGGCGACTGCTTTTAGCGGCTAGTTTCATTGAAAATAAATTTGTCAATTGAAACAGACCCTGAGGAAAGTCAGAAGAGTGCAAATGATTTTGATCACTAGAGGGTGCTCCGTGGATTATTATCGTGCATGGGAAGCGACTGAGGCGGCGCCGGGGAGAAGGCAATACCAAGGCTGCAGGTCTGGCCTACTGCTACTGCTAGAATAACAACTCTCTTAAGCCACCCCTGCCAAACCTGTATCTCACCGACGCCAGATCCATTACCCATGAAACAGATAACTTGGAGCTGCAATGTCTGAGAATTGGCTACATTGGCGACTCTTGTATTTGGCCACGCAATTCAATTCGAAGTTACGCAATGCCAGTGTGCAGCAAGCCAGCTGCTCTCTAAATCGCTTTCTTGCACTGAAAGAAGCCCTCTAGTTTTGTTCTACCATTGTATAATGGCGATAAAGCAATTTTGTCTCCTGTGTTTTTATTCATAGATCTATTGTTTTTTTTTACAGTATAATCTCAGTTGGTAAGGATGTCATCTCACGGTAAGTCTGACCCTTGGGGTTTTTTATGAAGGTGCATCACTACTTTTCAAATTGTAACATTTCGTGGCGGGTTTTGGGCTCCATAACTGTGATATCTGAGCAATTCCTGTACTGCATATTAATTTAAGAACTCTGACTACATTTGAATAAAATTTCCTTAGAGATCGTATCAATGATCAATTTACTTGTATTGACTCATTAAACATTGATGATTACATTGACTGTTGGGAAGTGTTGATTCCCCAATCTCGTTCTTATATTCCTTGTTTTTTATTACTCTCAAACTAATCTTGCCACAATGGCAGACAATCATGCTAATAATAATTATGAGCTGTAGTAGCAGCTACACTTTATCGACTTTATTAAGTAGTCTAATATGGCACACAACCAATCATTTTGCCCAGACTTGATATGCCATTTGAATTATTTTTGTGAAATCTGGAGTTTATTTTGGAACAGGCTTCCATCCATCCATTATCTTCACGGCTTATCCTCAGTAGGGTCGCGGGGGTGCTGATGCCCATCCCAGCAACAGTGAGTCAAATAGGTATGGAGTCAACCACTAATAGTGCAAGTCCTCCTATTTGAAAAATTGTTTTATGTACCTCTTCACACGCTTTTCAGACACTGTTGCTGGTTTCACAGCTCGGTTTTATTAAACAAATGCTCTCACAGCTGATTTATTTACACCAAATGTTTTACCTATCACAGATTCATTCTTCTCTGTCTGTTGCAGGTTTACAAATGTGTCTCTGGTGTCTTTCGACAGCTCTTTGGTCTTGGCCATAGTAGAGTTTGGAGTGTGACTGACTGAGGTTGTGGACGTGTGTCTTTTATACTGAAAATTGGTTAGACAGGGAATGAGTGGAGCCTCGTTGGAAGAAGTTATACCTCTTTGACAGCCAGAAATCTAGCTTAATTGTAGGTGACCAAATACTTGTTTTCCACTCGCTTTTTGAAATAAATTCTTTAAAAATCAAACAATGTCCAAAATCCAGATGGATCCAGTCTTAACAAAGGTCTCTTGTACTCCCTTACTTTAACTGGATGTTAAGTTTCATTGCTCAGCTGAGTTTCATTTTTGTTAATCCACGCGTCTTTCCTATAAAATAGTGGTCAGCTTTTTTAATCAAAGGACTATGTCCTTGTCAAAAGCCCAGAATATTCTGTTTATTTTTCATTTTATTTCTTTATAATTATACTCCTCAACTGAACTGCTCTCTTTAGCTTTTGTTTCTTTGTCCAAATACTCAGGCAAAATCCTTAAAGCGGAATTGAACACACAAATCATTGTTGAAAATCGTCTTTCTTCTACAACTTTCAAACATGGATATGAAGCAGAGCGGGGATTCTTAATGAAATGTCGAAATTTAGCTATTTGTCTGTATTTTAAAATGATGTAATCTGACAAAAATCAGCTGGACAGGCTCGAGCTTGCTGGTGTCATGGCAAGCGATGTATAAGATGAATGGACAGACGAGAAAGCAGCCCTGCTCATTGGATCTCCATAAGTGTTCTTTAGCCCTCACCCAACAGATGCAAACTCGCCGTCGGTCCCTCCGACACCCGCTCTCTCAACTTGCCAAGAATCCTCGGTGGCGGACATGCGGCAAAAATCGGACGCTAAGTCCAGCTGGCCCGAAGGCGCAGCCAACCGGCGGAACAGATGTGCCAGCGACTTTGATGTAGGTAAGGCTCCTTCTTCTGGGCGTGCTCAGTCCGCACACATTTAAATGAAGGCTCGGGAGCAGGAGAGGACGTCGGTGGTTCTGAGTTGCAAATACATATGAACACTTGGAAAATCCAAACATGCAAGAATTTCAGACCATTTTTTGCCAGTTCAATTATTCTAATCTCATTATAATGGGCCGTACTTTTTAGCAGTTACTATTTTTCCTTGTTTTTTAACAATGCTGCATATATATTGATGGATATTTATGGATCACAAAAGGCATGCCGCGAACAGCTTCGCCTTCTTGTTGATTCATACAAGTCTTAAGGGGATTAAAAAAACAAACTTTATTTTTCAATTCGGCACAGAACATGTAGTGTTCTACCCCACAATCATGCTGATATCTTAAAAATTAATCCATGACCTGAGAAATTTGGTTTCAAAGTTGACAAACTTGGCTCATATCTAAAGCTGTGCGGCATCAGATGAAAACATTTGACTTCAAAAAGCTTGATGTGGTAAGTTTACTTGCTGCTCTTACAGCTTGCGTTTGTTCTTTCCCTTTGCCTCCTTTTAGGTAAGCAATTGTGCCCTTTTGTCTGGTTGTTTATTTACAGTAAAAATTATTGCTATTGTTGAGAAGCAATGCTTTTGACATAATATCACATGGAGGCCAAAATCTGAAAATGCACATACAATACATTAAGTTGTACCCCCGACAGAAAAGACATCTGAAAGATATGGATAAAAGTAGGTGGGGAGAATTAGGTCAAAGTTGCTATGCATTACCGTGGGTAGAAGTCAGTCCACAAAGAGGACAGGAATCTTACTTACTCGGGTTTATTTTGTATCCGTTGCATAAAAAAAAAGATTTCTGGCGATGAAGATGTATAACTGTAGGAAGACACACTCCAGTAATGTTTGATGAGCAAAAAGGGAAGAAGAAAGGTGACAGAAGAAGATGTGAGGGCGACCCGAGGCAGGATCAGCACCAAACTGACAGCAGATCAGTAAACGCTGGAATGGTTTACCTTTTTTTTTTTCACCTGTCACTTAAGTGCAAGAATCACAGCTTAATAAAAGAACAAAAAGGGTTTTGTACGTTTAGGAGTGATATCCGTCTCTCCATTTGAATTAGGTGAGCAAATCCCTGCAACAGACATCATTGGGAGCTTGATGTCTGAGTGGATTTTTTTTCCTATAAAACCAGTATTGTTTTTTATTTTGTTCCAACACTACAATTAAACATTGATTTACAGATTCAAGAAAAACTGATTCAAGAAAAAATACTATGTTGGGATTTTGAAATGATTTATGAATCGGTGGATGTGTAATGTGAGGATGTTTGTCTTGGTCATTACAGTAAATCTCGCTACTTCACAGTTCAGTCATTGTTAGTTCACTGCTTCACAGATTTTGAAATAATTTTAACTGTCATTTTTGTCATTGATATCAACGTATCATGTATTATGTTCAGCAGACAGCGCACGGCAAATGCAATCACGGGGCAGATTGTGTGTTTGTGTGTTGGGTAGACGTGACTGTCCGTGTGCGTGACTCTGATAGACTGGTGTATGCTGTCATTCAAACTGCAGGGCGGGCGCACAAGTCAACAAGTCCAAACTAACTGCAAAGCATGGCAACAGCTAGCCTTTAGCAGCTCGTTACATTGAAAATAAATGAATCAATTAAATCGGACTCTAATTAAAGTCAGAAGAGCTCAATGAAATGGTGATCACCGGAAGGTGCTCCTTGGATTGTTACTACATCTGAGAAGGAACTAAGGCGGTGCCAAGAGAAAAAAAGCAATACTGAGGCTGCAGGTCCGGCCAGATGTAGCTAGGCTACATCACAACTCTCACAAGCCTGTATCTCACCAACGCCAAATCCATTTCCCATGAAACGGATGAACTGGTGCCAGAGATGGGCAATGACGAGTTGCATTTACTCCGTTACATTTACTTGAGTAAGTTTTGGGATATTTTGTTCTTCTGGGAGTATTTTCACTTTACGTTTTACTTTTACTTAAGTGGATTTGTGAAGAAACGGTACTCTTTCTCCACTACATTAGACTACATTGAACCCGTTACTTAAGTAAGTACACACATTCCACCCTAATTTGTTTTCTTCAGTGTCCCTGGTGTGAGGTCCCAAGCCCGTCCCATTTGAAAGGAGCAGTATTACATGCCAAGCAGGTGGCTATTTTAAAACAAACCGGCGGCTGTGTGATCGGCCATAGAGCCCAAAAGTAAAAAGAGAAATGTAACTCTTTTCAAAAGGTTGCTATATTATTTTTATAAAGTTTTATTGCACTCTTCTTGTTAGCCATATAAGAGGCAGAGTATGCACCTTTGTTGTAGTTTTTTCCAATCCTTAATGTAAAAATGACATCAAAAATTGGATTTCCTAATTGCATTTCTTTAATTCCATCAATATAATGAAAAGTTCCATAATCCCCTAATAAACTTGAGGTGTTATCATACAAAAGAGTAGTCACATCATTCTCCACACCATGTGCTGCATCCTAGTAGTCATTCTGATAATAAGCTAAGTTGGATATATACAGCATGTGTTGCGTACATTGTAAGGCTTATGCAAGGCTTTGGACTTATTTGCTATCCCTGACAAATTTGTTTTTGTTTTGTTTTTGGTCCAATATGGCTCTTTCAATATTTTGCGTTGGCGATCCTTTGGCTAGCTTGTTGATCTGCCTGCCTACAGAGCCTGTTAAAACAGTACTATGGCTTTAAATGCCCTTGTTGATCCTAAAGTATTTTTTTATTTACATTATTTTAATTGGTTTGTTTATTAAATTACTTGAATTTACCTTGATTATTTTAATGTATTTTGAAATTAAATGATAACAAAATGATGATTTGATGATTTCATCTGATTGAAAAGGCGGGGCGGCAGTAGCTCAGGAGGTAGAGCGATCGTTTTAGGATTAAGGGATCCCAGTTTGAATCCCGGCTTGTCCGTGTTACATGTCGAAGTGTCCTTGGGTAAGACATTGAACCCCCAATTACCCCCAATAAGCAGGTTAGCGCCTTACATGGCTGCACAGATCACGGCTGCTATTGGGAAATGTGAAGCACACTGTAAAGCGCTTTGGGAAGTCATTGACTTGAAAAGCGCTATATAAATGCAGATCATTTCAGATCATTTCATTTCAAAAGTCGTTTAAATTGGATGACTATGTTTTAATTTTACTTGAGTCATATTTTTTTGAAGTAACAGTTCTTTTACATGAGTAAAGATTTGTGCTACTCAACCTAAACCTCTACATTCAGAACGGTTGTAATTTAATCAATGCGGAGACCTGTCTCATTCCAAGGAGCCCTGACTCTAGCAGGCTGCTAGCCAGCCACTTTTGAAATGGCTTTCTTACACTGAAAGGAAAAGGCCCAAATTTTGTTGTACTTTTGTATAATGACAATAAAGAGCATTTATTTAACTGCAATTATGTGTTTTTATTTGTAGATCCATCCATCCATCCATCTATCCATCCATTTTCTGCACTGCTTATCCTCAGTAGGGCCGCTGGAGCCCATCCAAGCTGTCTTGGGGTAGTGGGCAGGGCACACAGGGACAGACAATTTGCTCGCTCATTCACACCTAGGGACAATTTGGACCGGCCAATTAACCTGACATGCATGTTTTTGGAATGTGGGAGGAAACCGTAGTGCCCGGAGGAAACCCACGCAAGCACATGTAAACTCCACACAGGAGGTTCGATCTCATGACCTCAGAACGGTGCCGCACAAGCACTAACCACTGCGCCGCCGTGCTGCCCTTATTTGTAGATCTATAGTTGTTATTTTGTTACAGTCAAATATTCTTTTGTCAGTAAGGATGTCATCTTGAGGTAAGTTGGACCCTAGGGTTTTATGAAAATGAAAAAATACTACACTGATTTTCACTTTTCATTAGGTGGTTCTGGTCCCAATTAACCGCGATAACCAAGGGGTGACTGCATCCAAATCCCTTTAAAAGGACATGATCATTTTGGTGTTTAATGTGGACAAATACGATTCTACTGGCAAACTAATTGGACATGAGGTAAACATTGTTTGTTGGCTTTTGTACTTATTCCTAGCCCTCTCACTGATTGCAAGCTAGCTCATTACTGAGTTTGTCATTAGCTACTATCTTTGCATCTGAAGCGTATTTCTGTATTCTGAAAATCCACTGCTATTTTTGTGTCTGTTGTTAAAACTGGCCAGTGCCAACGTTTTCTCCACTTTAATTGGCAAGAGAAAATGTTTCCTAATGGTGTTTGCCCTTCAGTATAAGTGCATTCACTCATCAAATCCTTCATGTTGTCAAAATTCGGCGTTCTGAAATTTACACTCAACAAAAATGGAAATAGCAACATGCAGGGTTGCCGCCTGAAAGTGTATATAAAAAAAGTAATTCACGATACTTTCTTAAAGTATTTTAAAGTATACTGGCAGAGAAAAGGCCCAAAGACCCACAACAAATTTAGATAAAACAATACGTTTATGAATAAAAAGGCCTAACGAGGTAACCAATATTTGAGAAAAAATGCTCGATGTAATTTGGTTTTTGGTGTATTTTACCGCTGATTTAAGACGCTGATCGCCACTGACCCGATGACACCTGAAAACAAACTTAAGACGAGGGGGTAATGGTGGACTTACTGTTTATCTGGTAATGTAACAGTTATATTAATGTGTAGCAAAAGTGGGTGGTCAAGAAATTATTTTAACCAAAACTTTATGACACATTACTTAAAAGAGCCGAGTTTATGTCTCTTTAAACTCACCTTGTCTGTTTGGAGCACCACATTTGTTTTTTAGAATATCATTTCAGGGGAATCAGAATGGAAAACCTTTTCAGTTTCATAATTTGAAGATCTGGCTACATACAATTTTCAGTGAATTCTTCTTACTGTTTTTGGATAGTTCAATATAGATTTATCAACTTTCACACACTCTTAGATTTATGGAGTTTTCTTGAACTTATTCCGTAGAAAAAAACTTGAACAGATCAAATAACAAAAAAAAGAATAAAAATATAAGAGAAAGAAAGATCAAAGTTGGAATTTTGCACCATTTAGAAAGAAAACAACAATTGCTTAATCATTGTTTTTGTAAGTTGATAGAACTTCCCATTAACGTCATACCAATACCGATATACTGATACCTAGAACCATGAGATTGACTGTGGTTGATGAAGGTGACCGTCCAGTCGGGATGTCCTCGGCGGTCAATCGGTGAAGGACCCTCAAGGCCGGAGACCGGTTTGGGAATAGGACCACACATACAAGATAACTCCTCACCAATCCTCATTCACCCAATATCTGCTAGAAAATTAACTCAATGTACAGACGCTCCCCCACTTATGAACATTCGAGTAACAAAATGGTAGCTACGAAAATTTTTTTCAGGATGTCTAAAAATATCCGGACATTGCTGTATATTATATTTTGTATTGTGCACCATTTTCCGAGAACATGACAGTAGTACAGTAGTGCTTCTTTCCGCC
The DNA here is from genome assembly GCF_059441175.1 of Urocampus carinirostris. Lineage (NCBI taxonomy): Eukaryota > Metazoa > Chordata > Actinopteri > Syngnathiformes > Syngnathidae > Urocampus > Urocampus carinirostris. The sequence continues at coordinate 25,811,038 of NC_142349.1, read as the reverse complement.
GCTACCGGCGTGTGGGGCTGTGAGAGCCCATCCAGCATCCACCAGCGAAGAAGAAATCCAGCTTGTACATCCTAGTTCGTGTGTAAACATACTACACTTTATCTCCAGCGCGCTAAGAACTGTAACATTTTTATTGTTTAAAATATTGTGCATCCATTTGATATGTTTGGTGTAAAGAGTAAAGAAGAGGCGAGCCATTTCTTTTAAGAAGAAAGTGGAATAAGAAAGCTTGATGCCGTTGAGAAAAAGGTTGGATCGCTTTTTTTTCTGCCATTTTTTACCATGGAGGAGGAAGTCGGCTAACTTGTGAAGCTCATCTTTCAAAAGTAAGTTAAACATAACTTTATTTATCTTCATAGAGCATATTATTTTATTAAATGTTTATCTCTTGATAAAAAACAATATAGGTAACTTAAACACACCTTAATCATACTTAGTAAATTCCGATCACCTATGCCTATCCCTTACCCTCTCATACACCCCCATCCGAAGGCAAACAAAACCTGTAACGAGGACAATACAAACATGGCCTGAGGGAGCCCTCTCTAAGCTGCAGGACTGTTTTGATCAAACTTGCTGGGAGGTATTTGAACACCATGACCTCCAGAAATTCACTGACACTGTTTTATCCTACATCCGATACTGCACGGATGAAGTCACAGTATATAAAAAAATCAAAAACTACCCAAATCAAAAACCCTGGATGTCCAGCGAGGTGCGCACCCTCCTCAAACACCGCAACACTGCCTTCAGGTCTGGAGACAAGGCTCTTTACGGGGTGGCCAGGGCTGACCTGAAGAGAGGCATCAAGAAAGCAAAAGCAGCCTACACAAGGAGGATCGAGCACCTCTTCGCTGGAAATGACCCGTGGAGGATGTGGCAGGGCCTTCAACACATCACCAACTTCAGAGGCCACAACCTGGCAACTGTTGAGGCTGAGGCTTCACCTTAATCAGTTCTTCGCTCGCTTTGAAGCTGGAAGGCCACAAACAGCCACATTACACCCACCAACAACCAGCAGCAACTCCCTCACATTTCAGGAGCACGAAGTTAGGCGTGCGCTGAATACCATAAAGCCCAGGAAGGCAACTGGCCCGGATGGAGTACCAGGGAGGGTACTCAGGGACTGTTCCGATCCGCTGGCTGGGGTCTTCACCACCATCTTCAACCGGTCCCTGTCACAGGCGACCGTCCCACCTTGCCTCAAAACCTCCACCATCATTCCCATCCCCAAAAAGTCAGCAGTGGAAAGTCTCAACGACTACAGGCCTGTCGCTCTTACGCCTGTGGTCATGAAGTGCTTCGAGAGGTTAGTGTCCCGGCACATCAAAAACTCCCTGCCACTCACACTGGACCCCCACCAGTTTGCCTACAGGGCAAACCGCTCCACTGACGACGCCATAAACACAGCACTTCACACCGTGCTGAAACACCTGGACCACCGGGGGAGCTACGTCAGAATGCTCTTTCTGGACTTCAGCTCAGCCTTCAACACCATTATCCCGGAGATCCTGGTGGAGAAACTTGCACACCTAGGACTCTCTCCCTCCATCTGCCACTGGATAATGGACTTCCTCTCCAACCGCCCACAGTCGGTGAAACTCGGTACCCACGTCTCTCCCACCCTAACACTGAACACTGGCTCCCCCCAAGGTTGTGCACTGAGCCCCCTGCTTTTCACCCTCTACAGCTCCGACTGCTCACCGACCCACCCCACAAACACTATAATTAAGTTCGCTGACAATACCACCTTGATCGGCCTCATCTCTGAAGGGGACGAGGCGGCATACAGGGATGAGGTGGAGTCACTTTCAACGTGGTGTTCGGAAAACCACCTCATATTGAACATCACAAAAACAAAAGAACTGATTCTGGATTTCAGAAGGAATGGCAGGAATCCAGCACCACTCACCATAAAAGGAGACTGTGTGAGAGAGTCCACTCTTACAAATTTCTGGGTGTGCACATCTCCGACGACCTCTCCTGGTCTGCAAACACCGGAGCGGTGGTAGGGAAGGCCCAGCAGCGACTGCACTTCCTGATATTGCTCAGGAAAAATAATCTAAAACAGCAGCTGCAGGTGTCCTTTTACAAAGCCACAGTGGAGAGCATTCTAACATACTGCATTACGGTGTGGTATGCTGGGTGCACAGCAGCAGACAGGAAAAAGCTCCAAAGGATCATCAAAACAGCCCAGAGAATCGTCGGTTGCTCTTTGCCCAGTCTGGAGGACACTGCCTGCTCTCGCTACCTCAGCAGAGCAGAAAACATCATCAAGGACTTTTCTCACCCCGGCCACCACCTCTTCGACCTGCTGCCTTCCGGCAAGTGCTACAGGTCACACAAAGCAAAAACAAACAGACTCAGAGACAGTTTCTTCCCCACAGCCATTACCACCCTAAACAGACACCGCACAAAAAAACTGAAAACTCGTGCCAACACTACCTCATACGATCATAATGGTACTCATGTCTATGTTCTTGCACATGTCGACTGCACTACGTTTACTGCTCACCTTGCACAATGTCTGACCATTTCCTTTTTCTGCACTATGATGTCTATGTTTGCACCAATGCATATGCTGACTATTTTTTTGCACTATGACTTTGCACCAAATGCAATATTGCACAACCCTTACGATACCAACCGTATCACGATAACACTGTATGTAACATCCCACATGCCCACATTTCTTGTGTAAATACCATGTAAATTATAACTATAGCCTTATCCCCCTTGTTTTATAACCTTATCTTCTCTGTTCCTTTATCTTCTTGGCTCATACCTCACTGTGAATGTGTAAAACTGGAGTGTCATGCCCAATTTCGTTGTCTCAATATGTTAACCCATTTTGTAACAATGACAATAAAGGTATATTCTATCTCTCTATTCTATCTTATATAAACCTTAAACATACAAAATATAGCACTGAAGCAACTTAGGAACAAATTCAACTTACGAGCGATCCTCCGGAATGTATCTCGTTCATAAGTAGGGCAGCGTCTGTAATTTAAATAAAATAATGTTTGATTCATTTCTGACATTGCGTCAGGTTTATTTTGTATATGTTCTGGTTGTGTGTGGAGACAGCTGAAGTCATCCTTGCATTGCAGATGGAGACGAAGGAGAGATAGGAAGGTGGGGATGAAAGGGAGGGAGGTTGTCTGCTGCCCTTATATGCCAGAAAGAACAGGACTGTCCCAAAGTTTAGTCATCTACCAATGTTTGTTTTTACCTTTTCTGTATCTTCTCACATGGCAATAACGAGGACATTTATTGTCTCACAACAGACTTTGTATTTGATTACAGTGGGACCTTAACATGTTTTCATCCATCCTGTCCAATACATATACTTATTATCGATGAGACAATTGTCAGGGGCTTTTTCCCCCCGAAAACGGCTTTTTTTTTAATACGTTCTGATACGGAGTACATTTGCAATGGCGGTTTCAATTTTGCTTCCTCACTTTACGTGCCTAACTTACAAATTTCAAAGTTAAACAATGGAACTTGCACAAGGGACCCAATTATTCAAACTTTTATTTTCATTTTGAACATCAGGCGTCAGACTTTAATAACATCAACTGAATGCATGACTTGAGTCTTAGGTAAAGGCCACATGTCCGCAGCGAGCAGAGCTGGAGGCCAAACAGGCGCCAGCGAGGCTCAACGTTGACGCAGCTCCCGGCACAACATCGTCGCTTATAATTAAAATGCAAATTGAACGACCTTGTTTTTGAGTCTCGAGGGAGAGAGACCTCGCGTCTACGTAGCCCAGCTGGCCAAATCGATTTTCATACCGCACGCTGAAATCAATTTGGAAATTTACACTTCTCAGTCCACGCACACAAACAGAAAAGCTGGCAGTACAAGAGTCCAAATACTCTGCTTAGTTTGAGGAGCTCACAGCATTCACTTAAAGGTACTTACAAAGACTAGCCAAGTCAAGTCAAGTCATGTTTATTTGTTAACGAGGCACAGAACGTGGATTGTTTCTCCCCACGATAATGCAAATATGTTGCAAAATATTCTACACGCCGGGAGACTCGACAAAAGAAATCTCAAAGTCTCCCCATCTGGCTTGTTTTCTCCAGAGCTGTGACCTCATCTAAAGGAACACAACGCTATTAAAATGTCGACTCCCGTTAACACAACATCTAAGGAAGATCTGAAACAGGCAGCGATTGTAGTGAATAGCCATTGCATACTTCTTATGTCTGCGCGAAAAATTTGGAACTTTGCTTGACCTTTCGCGACGGTCTTTGTGTCTCTTTTGTCAGAATTGCGTGCAGTGACCTTCAAAAGCTGCCTTCTCCACGTGTGTCTCGGTTGATATGATATTGTCAGGCTGGCTCCTCATTAACGTTGAGGCTGCCGGGCGCTTCTTTCTTTGTTTGCTCCAGGTTAGTCGCCATTAGGTGCATAAAGTGTGTTGTTTGACTGCTTAGCTTGCTGTGTCAATTGGTTTATTCCTGGCCAGGTTTGCGTTTACCCGCTGAGGCTGCAGCCGCCTTTTTTGATGAGTCCCGGTTAGCCCCAATTAGCGATCGGTGTGTTATTTTTGCCAGTTAGCACCTGTTTTTGACCGGTCGCCCTTTGTTTTACCATTTATGCATCCACCTGTGACCCAAGACCTAGTCAATCAAAATAAAAACTACCAAACTTAGCCTAAAATCTCTTCAAAGAATTACCATATAGACCATATGGTGACTGGTTTGCTAGGCTGCCGGTGTTCCTCACATGAGGTCACGGCTCAGGAAGTCTTTAAAATGCATCTCGGAAATTCATTGGTATCTACCGATGAAACATACATAGATTTTAAGCATAAAAAAGTACTTTTTCCTCACATTTTATGATTCGGGAATAAAGTTGATGTCGCAAAGCAGTTTTTGATATTCAAAATAAACACATACAATGTCAAACTGTTATTATCCAAATAGAGCAAACAAACACACCTTGAAAGTGTTGATGTACTTCTATCCCGTTGGCGTGTCCTTCCTTTTGACATTGACATCCAGCTCAATTATCCCTATCCAGCAGATTTCAAACGTGTTTAGCGGAGGAGCTTGGCTTTCGCTAATTAGCCCGCTGCTGCCTCACCAAAGTGTGTCTTAAGTTCCCTCTTGATGCCCCCCATGCCAAAGTGTTGATTCGTGCGCTAGCGTGTCAGCCAACACCTGCGCTTGTTAACAGGTTGGTGTGAAACAAAGAATTTTGTAGGTGTTAGGAAACAAGTTGGTAAAGGGGCCCCAAAAACTTTCCTAATATTTAGTGGACACAGTTATGTGTCTTCGACGGGAGACCCTTGCTTTTTAGAAAATGAGAAGTACAACCACGGGCAAAAAAAAAAAATCGCAAAATTTTACCCGCGATACAGACGCAAAAGGCTGTGTGACCGGGCCCTTAGTACTACCGATGTGTTCTTTGGGTACTGCGTTTGTGATGTGTGCCATTTTTTGAAGAGGCCCTGCCGATATGAAATCTGAAATGAAATGTCGCGGATAGGCGGCGCGGCTGAGTGGTTAGGGCATCAGCAGCACAGTTCTGAGGTCATGCGATCTCATCTTCATGTGTGGAGTTTGCATGTTCTCCCCGTGCTTGCATGGATTTTCCACGGGAAATCACTCCGATGTCCTCCCACACTCCAAAAAAACATGCTTGTCAGGTTTATTGGCCGGTCCAAGTTGTCCCGAGGTGTGAATGAGCGAGTGAGTTGTCTGTCTGTGTGCCCTGCGACTGGCTGGCAACCAGTTCAGGGTGTCCTCTGCCCAATGCCCGAAGATAGCTGGTATGGGCTCCAGCACCCCCGCGACCCTACTGAGGATAAGTGGAGCAGATAATGGATGGATGGATGGATGGCGCGGACATGGCGATCATCAAAGGACTAATTCAAATGTCGGCAAAGTCTCTCCAGGCACCTGTTCTGACAAGCGCGCAGGTTGCAAACAACGCCTGCTCGGCCGTTGTTCTTCGCAGGAATTGCAAGGAGAAAGCAGCCACGCTAATAGGTTCCCTTTTCCCCACTGGTTACACTCCTGGACCACAAGGCGACTCCCGAGTGTGCTCCAACGTCACTCTGTTTCCCAATTACCACCCTGCGTGCGCTCACTTAACTAGCGGGAAGCTTCTAAACGCTGCCCGTTAATTTCGTAAAAACGTCCTTTCCCGCTCACCTCTTCCTTCCTTCCCCACCCGCATTTCACACAGCAACACACCAGACACCCTGGGCTGCAAATGAGGCTCCTCACTGCGAGAAGTGTCAAAGCAGAGCAAAAACCTGCAAAACAAGCTCAGGAACCAAGGAGACTTTGTGGCGCGGACGTTCTAATGATTCACCTCTTATAAGGACAGGCCGCCCGATTTAGATAATTAGGCAACATTTTAAGAGTAGGAGTATGTTCCTAGGGGTAGCCTTCTGCCGTGAAGCTTTTTTTCTGGACGTTTTTTTTAGTTGTGGGCATTTCTTCAGTATACGGCTTATTAACACCTTTTTTTCCCCAATTTTCATGGATTATGTATGAAGCAGTATGATTTTTATTTTGAGATTGGATGTTAAATAAAATGTGATGTGTCAAACATGCACCCCGCCGGTCTGTTTTGGGCCGCCAAAGGTTTGAATTTGGCTTGCGAGACAACACTGAGAGAAGTGCAAGAGAAAAAAATGAGCTGCAGTTTGAAATATGTCCACTTGATGTCACAGGGGCCACTCCTAAAGCAACTGTCGCGGTTCTTCATCCCTCTCTATTTCTTTCTTTCTTTCTTTCTTTCTTTCTTTTTTTCTTTCTTTCTTCCTTTCTTTCTTTCTTTCTTTCTTTCTTTCTTTCTTTCTTTCTTCATTTATTATTTTCCTTCTTTAACTTATTTCCTTCTCCTATCAGTCCATCTATCTATCTATCTATCTATCTATCTATCTATCTATCTATCTATCTATCTATCTATCTATCTATCTATCTATCTATCTATCTATCTATCTATCTATCTATCTATCTATCTATCTATCTATCTATCTATCTATCTATCTATCTATCTATCTATCTATCTATCTATCTATCTATCCATCCCCCTCTCTCTCTCTCTCTCTCTCTCTCTCTCTCTCTCTCTATCTATCTATCTATCTATCTATCTATCTATCTATCTATCTATCTATCTATCTATCAATCTATCTATCTATCTATCTATCTATCTATCTATCTATCTATCTATCTATCTATCTATCCATCCCCCCCCTCTCTCTCTCTCTCTCTCTCTCTCTCTCTCTATCTATCTATCTATCTATCTATCTATCTATCTATCTATCTATCTATCTATCTATCTATCTATCTATCTATCTATCTATCTATCTATCTATCTATCTATCTATCTATCTATCTATCTATCTATCTATCTATCTATCTATCTATCTATCTATCTATCTATCCACCTACACTCAATTCCTGACTACCATATGCAGTGTTTGTTGTTCTGCAAAGCTTTTGACTTCCTGTCAAGGTCACTCATGTTCTGCACTTCCTGGGAGGTCGTCAGATGCCATATTCTTCTGCTTACGTCTGAGAGCAGGAAATGCCAAGCTGATAAAGCTGCACTATAAACTTACGCAAAGCACAGAGATGCGGTGGCGGTGACATTCAGCATCGTGGCAGTGAATCTGGGAGCATCGGAGGCTGAAGTGACCCCGACGTGCCTCCTTCCTATAATTCATGTGCTCGTCTTCCTCGCTGGTGGCATTATCAAGCCGGAGGCGGCTCGCTGGCAGTTCTTCCGCCATTTCCAAGCGTCTCGCCTTGCTGCATGCACAACTTTTGTCTAATTGGCCGTGGTAATCGCTCTTTAACCCATTGAAGGGCATACGGTGAGAAGTTCTTTGTCATTTATTTGCTCCGTTTCTTTTCCACCAGCCGGTATGGTTTCTTCCAAGCATCGACTTGCATGACACTTCACTGAATTAGATGAACGGTTTTCGATGGGTCTTCATCACAACCGGCAGACGTCCCCAAGGGCCGACGCCTAAAATGTAACACTATGTTCGGCCTTTTTGGATGGATAACTTTTTACATTTCGGATCATTGTAACACCTTTAATTATGTTAAACATTTCAGTGGAGAAAGAATGCATTTAAGTCACTGGAAAATGACATGCAGTGCTTTTTGGATACTTCTTGGTGTACTGTCTTTGGGGTGTACTCATCTTTGTTGCCAGTGGTTTAGCTGTTGATCGCTGTATTTTCAGTTTTTTTGAGAGCAAAAACAAATTCACATGGCAATATGAGATTTACATAGACTTTTTGTCATTGTGTCAAAGCGATATTTCCTAAATGTTTTTCTATTAAACATTATAACATTATAATGACATCACTGCAGAAAGGTATACTCACTTTTGTGACATACTATATGTGGTTTGTACTGTACCTTGGTCCTTCCATACACATTGCGGCAAATTGTCGTGAAACACTTATCAAAGTACTGAGAAACAGTACAAAAACGAGCACTGCATGTTATTACCAAGGCTGGAAATCTCCAACATACGCATGAGCTGTTTCTGCAGTCTAAATAGTTACAATTTTAGAATCTTGTCAAATAAGACTATAATCTTATTTCAAGCATTTAACAAAATGTTGCCTGTGAATTTACAGAAAATGTTTGGAGTTCTAGAGGCTAGGAGAATTGAAAATACCCAAGATTTCGAACAGCTTGTAAAGTATTTTGTGTGTCTGTATGTGGTGTGAAACTCTGAAACTGTCTTGAGTTTACAACTGAAACAATGCAAAAATATTCATAGGGAAAAATTTCTCTTCAAACAGTTGGTCTGATCACACTATGCACTGCAAGGGCCTTGGTGTGATCTGTAATGTATTACTAATCCTCTTGCCATGTATTTTTTTGTCCTTCCAATTGTCAGTACTTGTCCTTATATTGTTGCCATATTATTGTAGTCCATGTTTCATTTTTGCTTATTAAAACACACTAGTGATATCCTTTAAATTAAAATGGTAAAGGATATCACTAGTATTGAACAGTCACGAGCACCGTTCAAAAAGAAAATGGGGAAGAAAAAAAAGAGAGAGAGAGAGAGAGGGAGAGAGAGAGAGAGAGAGAAATGTCTTAAGAAAGCCGGTTCCTGATTAATGGGGTTCTGTTCCTTCTTCCTTCACTTCAAAGAGATGGCTCGTAGAGCGACACACCACAGACACGTTGAAATGCTCCAGGTCCTGTGCCAGGTGAGCCCTACCGTGCACACTGCAAGCGGGAATTTGCGGTCACGATCTTGCATTTCTCGCTTTTAGGATAGAAGGACACTGTATGGGAAGCATCCGGGAGTGGATTTGAAAATTGCATTTATGCATGCATTGTGCACAAGTCATGCTGTCCGCGATTCCCTTACGTACTGCAACGTGGTGCTTACACACACGGAGGAGACACGCCACTAGAGGGCCAAAACCACTTCGAATTTGTGAGGGGAGAATTACCCCAGGTCGTACAACTCCCCTACATCGGCACAATGTTGGGGTTACGCTGAATGTGGCCAAATACCTGACAAGAGAATCAATCCACAAGTAAGGTTAGATAGTGCAAGCGACAGATCCAAATTCATTCATCCATCCAGCCCAAATTCTTGTCATGAGCCGGCCCTTCTCCATATCTTCCTGATTAGTCATTGATTATGACTATTTTCTTCTTAAAAAACTATTATTTTCTCGACTCTGAGTTGATTCTGATCCATACAGCTTGTTTCACACCTGCTGTGAATGTCAGTCTAACACAAGTTGCAGGACATTTGCCAGGGTTTTGTGTGTACCGAGTAAACTTTGGGATTTAATATGTTTTCTCCGTTCCATGCCTTTAAGACAATATCTTAAGATTACATTTATATTTACATGTGTTTACGAGAAACTTAACTCCCTGAAATGAATGAATGAAGCTTGCTGCACCAGTTGTTCCTTTTTATTTCCAAACAACCATTTTGGGTGGAGTTCTTCAGTCATGACCAATTGCACAGTTGGAAGCAGTCATCCTGGGAGCATCTAACCTCACTGACATCCTCTGATTGTTTATAATAATTTAAGTACTATACATCTTGCACAACAGTCATATGTTTAGTCCCAGATAGATTATAACTGCAGGGATGAAAACACAAATATAGTATAAAACAGATATCAGCAGCAATAGCAGGCAGCTAGCTGCTGCTGTTGCTGCCCGTTGTAACCTGGTGTGGTTGCCGTCTTCCTGCAACGGGCGGCTTTGTGGGATGTGCACGCTCAAAAGAGCTGAAATGTCAATATTGTGCCCATGGGACGCCATAATTAAGGAGTAAGGATCTGAAAGCCCTGTCGCATATGGCCCGGCAGCTGTTGCATCTGTCTGCTGTTGCAAGTAAGCGTACGGCAGAGTGGTAATGGCTGCCCGTTAAAATGCCAGCTGACAAACAAGGAAAAGGAGGTATTGTTTTCCAAACAAAGCCAAAATAAAGCTGGAAAATGGTTATGATTTAGCCAACTGACTTCAGGGTAAATCTGCACCTAATCCCAAGCAATTGATTGAGACAGACACTTCACTCGCTCATTCACACCTAGGGACAATTTGGACCTGCCAATCACCTGGCAAGCATGTTTTTTTGGAATGTGGGAGGAAACCAGAGTGCCCGGAGGAAACCCACACAAGCATGGGGAGAACATGCAAACTCCACACAGGTAGGCTGGTTGCGGGATTCGATCTCTTGACATCAGAAATGTCCCAAGGACGCACTAACCACTCAGCTGCCATGCTGTCCTGTTGTATTTCTGTTTTTATTTGATTGTCATTGAATGTCAGTTCAACGGAAGCAGGGCTTTTGTTCACATTTTCGTTGTGATAATTTCATTCCCGCCCCAATCATAGTTTGGGAAACCAGTGAAGTTTCCCTAGCTGGCGCGGACTCAGAATCTGTTTGGCCAAGTCAAAAGTCTTATCTTGACTGATTTATTGCCACTGAGCCTCCACAGCTAATTGTGAAGGATTCCAGGTAGCTATCTGACCCATGCAACAATTAATGGCTGAAATGTGAAATGTAAACTGCTTAAATATGAAAGCAACTGTCTGGTAGCAGCAAAACCAGAGGTGAACAATGTAGGGAAGCTAACAGACAATTTGGGATCATCAAATACATATTCATAGACAAACTATGTATGATTCTGATATTTTAGGCCAGTAGAGAAGGCCTTGCAGTCCCCGACGACCCACTGATGCCGAAAAGACACCTTTTTTGCATAATTCCCCTTTAAAATATTGCAAGACACACAACGTTCCGGCATTCTGTTTTTTCACTGGTGAACATCAAAGCGTCTTCTCCAGAATGGAAAGTGACTGCAGTCAATGACATCATCCGAAATGGGGTCACTTCCTGTACGGCGTTCTTGGCCGTGATCAACCCGAGCTAATTCTCGAACGTTCTGCTCTTTCTGCTCACGTCCGCTGCGACTGATGTGAAGTGGCATCAATTAAGATGATCAGCCAGGTGTGAGGGACCTAGCGGGAGGGGGATCCCGGGCTGCTAGCCATTTATCAATTTATTTACTTGTTAAATATGTGTGGCAAATAGCATAGAAGAGGCTTCAGGAGGCGCTTGTAGCGATAAATTGGATCCATTGGTAAGTGCAGGAGCGAAAGCATACAGAGATTATTGGTTCATTAATTTTTGCCTATGAGCTTTAAATATGCATGGTGATGTGTTGGTATCATGTTTTAAAAGCACGGTCAATTTTAATTGGGGAAAAATCCCAAATTCAAGTCTTTCTGGCAACGGTGATTGTCTGTCGTGATTGCCCAAGTGAAGTCGCCTGGGGCAATCCGTTTGCCGCGCTGGAGCGCACTTCCTGATTGGCTGACGTTCTCCACTTAAGCGGTCTGCGTCCAGAGAGGATTGTCCGAGTGTAATCTTTGTATCCCTGAGTGTTTCTCCAGACTACAAAGTACCCACGACTCCTCTTGCCCGATTCATGCCTGCCTTCCGTTTTTGACCTGTTTCCGTTCCACGTTTTGCGACCTACTCTCCCGCCCCGGCCATCGACTTACCCGCTAAGCTGCACCTTCCGTCTACCCAAGCTGCCATTCCGCCCGAAGAGGCTGACGACCAACAAGCGCCGACGTCCTAAGCCAGTCCAACAACTCTTTCAAATAAACAGTCTTCTGAAACTAATGCTATTGGATCCGAGAGTCTGTTCTGGTTCATGACAATTGTCCCTTTCACCTCAGTCCAGTTTAGATTCTCATTATGACAATTCAAGATGAAATCAGTAGTAGAGGTAAGACCTTTAGCCCTACCAGATTTCAGGATAAAGATTGTTACATTTGTGCCAAGCCGTGCCAGCCTGGGCTTCTCTTTCGCTGCCTTTTTTTTTATACACCCTGAATTGTTCTTCTTTCTCTGCCTCTCTCTCAAAGTGCCACACAAAACTATGGCCCAATTTTCTATCCTATTTTCAATGGCTATAAACATTTCCTGTTATCTCTTAAAAAAAGCCATCCATGATAAAAAGTTGTCAGTTAATGTAACCTCTGCTGACATAGAATTATGAAACATGTAAATGTTGATTAAGTCTTGTTTAACTTGGATTTTGTAACAAGACATGTTTTTTTTTAAATGTTTTATCATAATTTTCCTCTCCTTCTTACAAATAACATATGAAATTTTGGCTTTTCTTCAGGCTTGGTTCTATGAATAAAGTAAGCAGGTCGGGCTCAGCCTGGGTCGGGCTTTAATTGACCCTCTGCATGTACGTCACGTTGCCTTCTCTGGCACGGACGGCAAGAAGCAATTGAGCGCAAAGCAGTAGAAAACAAATAACAATAACCACGACAGAAGAATATAACCACTACTTTTTACCATGCCGATAAATTCCTGTGCAGTGGGCAAGCTTCTAAGCCTGATTTGGAATTTGGTCCCTTTTCATAAAGACAGAAGATGGTGATTTTTACCTGCAAACCACACCGAAGGATTGGTGTTATGCCGAGGCACAACACTGGCAGCGCTTCAGTATTCCCGGATTTGCAGCGAACATCTTTTACTAGGTATGTTTGATGTGTTTCTGAGCAATTTTATGTTAAGTAGGTATGAGTCACGTCAAAGACAATCAATATAATAAGTTAACTAGTGCTAACTAGCTACGTTAGTGGCTTACTGTTGCCATTTCTCACTTCATAAATGACCGGCTTTTATTGTGATTCGAACCGGAAATCTTCTGCAAATAACATGTATGTAAATGTTATGTGCTCACCCATGAAGCTTATAACGCTGAAATGAACTGCCAAATTATCAACGTATAAAATGGGAGAGAACTGTTCAGAACATAAAACGTCATTTCTCCAAAGTAAATATTTTCAACATGCTCAAAAGTAATTCCTATACAGGGTGCAAATGCCCCATCCTTTAGTGTTGTATTAAATACCCCCAAAATTTGGATACAAAATGGTTCAAGTAACTTGCGGGAGGCATTTCACGGCGGGGGTGAATTTCCCGGCAAAGAGAAGCACCGTTACGGTTACCGGCTACATAGGACTGGTAAGCATCCAGTCTTTTATAAGCTTTTAGATCAGCACAGGTGTATGGGGCTACTCCATTCATAATATAGTGGTAGAGAACGTGTGGAGTCAAGTCAGGCAGACAGGAGGATTCGGTTATATCTGTGAATAAGTCAGTAGGAAGACTGTATGGGTCTATAGCTAGCCCTGCTATTCTCTAAATTGTGCTGTTTAAGCTTTCCAACAAGGCGAGACTCCTCATCTGACATTTGCACAATATTCGTTTGACTAGTCATTGCCAATGGTTTTGAAAAGTATATCTGTTTCTGTTGTTGTTTTTGTCTATTTGTTAATGGCCTTGTCCACTGTTTACTACGGTTTACTACCATCCCTCATGGTGTCTTCACATGGTTAGGTCACGTGTGTGCAAAGGGTCGATACGGGCGGGCCTGGGCCGGGCTGTTTTTTTCTTTCAGGTCTGATCATATCTAATCCGTAGAGATGAGAGCAGAAATTGTTAATTCTTTTTAAGTCTGCTCTTTTTATAATTATTTTCACATTTGTTTTCAGTTTGTGTTTTTCTTCTATTCATTTAAACTTACATCTCTTCATTTCGTAATCATGTAAATTGATTTAAAAAAGTATTTATCTATTTGTTCATTTATGTTTTGGTCTGACATAATTGGTGAAGCACAATACTGTACAATGGAAGCTTACTTTAAATATTTTCTGAATGTGACTTTCACTCATGTCATGAACAAATATCAATTCCAGCTTTTGGCATTGAGCCAATTCCCAACTCAATATTCATTACCAGTACCTGCCATTGCAGCCAGGGCGGATCGCCCACTTAACTGGAACTAAAAATGACCATTTAAAAACAACGAATCGTATTTTGTCGTATTATGAAATATTGCATATAAAAGTCTTTCCACCAGAATCAGCAGTTCATTTTATCTTGGGGTTGCTCCAAATTAGCGGCAACTCGAGGGTTTAGCACTGGTGTTGTTCTGAAAAAGAAGTATCAACACACTTGTGTCAAACTCTTGGCCTGTGGGCAAAATGTGGCCCACCACATCATTTTATGTGGCCTGCGAACAATGGTGAGAGGAGTACAAGAGAAACAAAAACTTGCAGTTTTGATTATGCCACTGGATGTCGCCAAAGTCAAGCGCTACTATTGAAGCATTTGCTGAGAGAACATTGAGGAAACCCTATTTTAGTTAAATAGAAGTCACAATTAAGGCAATATTAAAAATACAAAGTTTAAAAAAAAGCACTTGCGTGATTCTGCAGAAATTTAAAGAAACTTTAGCTGCTTTCTAGAATTAACGTAAGATCTACCAGAGTAGTTCCCATATTCGTGTACATTTTGATAGAAAAAAAAAACCCAGAAAGACTCTCAAATCATTAAATCTTTTAAATGAAGTCATTTTTTTCAAGTCAAGTCATTTTTATTTGTATACCCCTAAATCCCAAAGAGTTTCAAAGGGCTGCACAGGTTATTGCACAGACTATTATTTTAGACTATTATTACACCATCCCCTGATCTGAAACCAACATGAGGGCAAGGAAAAACTCAAAAACCTCAACATGAGGAAAATGAAGAAACCTTGAGAAGGGACCGCACATGTGGTAATTCCCCTTTCAGGATGACCAGGCTGCAATGGATGTTGCGATTACAAATAATACAGAGATATTGTCAACAAAAAATATAGGTTATTCATGAAGTGTTTCTATGCTATTGGTTTCATTCTACATGAGTTTTTCCGAGTTAATAAACTCGTTTCTGCATTCTTCTCATGATGAAGTTTTTGATTTTTTTGTCCTCATAAAGGTTTTAGATCGGGGCATGGTGTAATAATAGTCTGTAGTCTGCACACCCATTTGGGACGCATTGTGATTAAGAGCGATACGAAAAAACTTGACAGCGTTTTCTTTCTTTTTTGGGGGGAGTTTTATTATGAATCCAATGATTACTATGAAAGAATCGTTGACTATCTTTTTAAAATGGTTCCTCATTTAATGCACTTTTTATGCAGAGGCATTTGATTTTAAAGTGTAGTTCATCCGAGTGTACTGTATTATGCATCGTATGTAGTTAGGACTCACAAGAAACTAAATGATACAAAGGAAACAAAATAACTACAAGGGTAAGGACTGGCTGGCCGTCAACATAATCATCATCATTGAATGCATAGAACATTGACTCCTTGACGCTGAATGAAATGATTATGAATAATGGGGAAATTTTAACTTAAAAGAGTGGATTAAAGCTGAGGTTTCAGGAATGAAAAACACTTAACCAGTACCCTTTTTTGCCCTTGTGTTTGCTATTTGTTTATTGCTCCAGCCAAGCGTCACATACATGGCAAGATGATGCTTTTCGACTAAATGGGGGTCAGGCTTGCTAATCCTCAAGTGCTCCCCCAGTGCAACTCTCTTGTCTGCCTTTAATGGAACCTTAGCATTTAGCATTGCTCATAGATGAGCCGCAGGGAAAGTGTGACAGGCCGGCTTGATTTATGTTCCTGTTTGCCGCCTTGCTCAAAGGTGCAACCTCTGTGACTTTGTCTCAGCTTGCTTGTTCTCTTCAGTCAGGGTTCAAGGTGATTCTGAAGGTCAGATTGTTGCTCTTTGTACCTAAGCTATGTTTGTGTATCCTTACATTCAAGGGAACAAACATGTTTTATTCATTAGAGCACAAACATAACCTTCAACACTTTAGAAAATTAGAAATGAAAACAGTCAATGACAACAGGTTGAGTGATGGACATTGAATGTGGTAGTATTTATTGTTATAACAAGTATGTCACTGCCGATATTTAGTCATCATCGTTCAGATGCTCCCCTACTTACGACTATTCGACTTACGTAAAACGGTAGAGGCGAACATTTTTTTTCGGGATGTCGAAAAGTATCCGGACATTGCTGTAAGTTAGGTTTTGTATTGTGTGCACCTTTTTCTGAGTACAGGACATTACTGCAGGGCTTCTTTCCACCACTACCGGCATGTGGTGGCGCTGTGAGAGGTCACCCAGCATCCACCCCGAAGAAGAAATGCGCTTCCTCTTTTTAATTCGTGTGTAAACATTCTATACTATATCTCCAGCGCCCACAGGACTTTGACATTTTTATTTTTTAATATCTCGTGCATCCATTTAATATGATTGGTGTAAAGTGTAAAGAAGAGGCGAGCCGTTTCTTTTGAAATTAAAGTGGCATAAGAAATCTTGATGTGGTTGAGAAAATGGTCAGAACGATTTTCGGTGAGCGACCAAATCGGTTTTCGAACAGTGTTCTGGAACGGATTATGGTCGAGAACTGAGGTTCCACTGTATAACTTCTTTATTATTTCAGTTGTACTTTGCTTCTGTGGCCAGATGTGGCCTTGAGAATCATCAGATCAGTGCCTAATTATGACTTGACTTGACTGTCTTTTCAGTATAAGAATGATTGTAAGTCATTTTGTCTTCCTACTTATGATCTGCTCTAGCCATTGTCTGCCACTTATCTGTGCCTGGAATTTTCTGCAAAAAAACTTTTGAAGAAGGTGCTCATAGTCTCCAGCCTTTATCTTGATAACTTACCTTTGTATGGAGGACCAAGAGTACCGTAATTCAATTAATAGATTAACGTTCAATTCATAAAAAAATCCCTAAAATTAGTTTAAAATTAATAAAAATAAAAATATACTTAATCAAAATGGCCTTTTGAAATAAAAAAGCCTTTAGCAAAATATTTTAATTAAGATATTATTATCATATAATTTGACTCATTTTTATTTATCTTCAACAGTATTCTTTTTCAAAATAATGTAATTTGATTTAATTAATCGGAAATACAAAAGGGTACTTTGTTAAAATAATGTATATCTTTTAAATAGAACTATGGTAAATAAACCCAAGTATGGTATTACGAAAATTTAGCTGTTCTTAAATTTAGAATTTATGTCAAAATCACACATGACAAATTTTTTATTTAAATATTTAGCAAAATGCTTTTTACCTAAAAGGGCCATTATTACACCTTAAATATTTGTTTTAAGTCTGTTTTCATTAATTGAATATTTGTTTTATTAATATAAATTATGTCACTCTCGCTCCCCCGTACCTTGTCACTATCTGGAATTAAATGAACTTGTGAAAGTCAGTCCTCAACATTTTTACCAGTCCTACTTCACATGAGTATCATCCAATCACCATTCACTATAGTTTTGTAAATGGCTGCCCTTTTCTAAACTCTTCTCCCCGAATGCCGAAACGCATGGCTGCTGCAAGCTCTAATTAAGAAGCAGGTATGCTCACATAATTTTAATTGCAAATCAACGCCGCGGCTCGGATTCATTTTTGATCGTCGGATTCGGTGCAAATGCCACCAGCAAAGCGTTTCGCATCGCTCGCCTTTCCCTGAATCTTCTAATAGAGACAGAGGTCTCACTCTCTGTTTGGCCGTGTACGAAATTCTGACACTTTTTTTTCCCGGTCTGGGAACGTTTCTGTCTCTTTTTCAGACCAGTAATTAGGCAACCTAGTAGAAGTGCGGAATGTGCACTTCAGGTGCGAAAGAAGTGGCAACACTGAGACCTTGTGATGACAGGAGATTTAAACAGCTTTGAAACACGCGCATGTTAGTGCGCGTGTGGGTTTGCACGTGTATCCCTGATGTTGCTTTGTTTGTTCCAACCGTATTTTCGCTACTAGGAAGCTCCCGGTGTCGTCAAGGATATTGTATGAGGCAAAAATAACAAGGGAGTTTGCAATTGTCAATTTGAAAGTATCTCAAGGATGAAGGCCTATAGAAATATTTCTTGTGTGTGCGTGCTAGCACGTGCGTATGTGCTCATACTGACAGATAGGTAGTGATTGCTCTTTGCTGCTTCGTTACATTTCTTGTCAATTTTCATTATATTTTATTATATTTGTAATAATTACAGAACTTTGTTTGCCTCAGCCACTTAACAATGAAGTGAGGTGATGACGAATTGATTAAAATTAAGCATACCTCATCATTTTCGGCTCCCAAACTAATCATGTTAATTTAAAGTCAATTTTTGTTGTATTCGTATCGATTAGTGGGTACATGTTTTTGCGTCTCTTTGAATCAAGAAATACACTTCTGCTCAAAAGTTTGGGGTCGCTTAGAAATGTCTTTATTTTCAATTCATGAAGATAATATTGAACTTATCAGTAACACCCCGTACATCATTGATGTCATAAGTGACTATTTTATCTTTAAATAACTGTTTTTAGTGCAATATCTATATAGGTAAGTGCAGTGGAGGTTTTAGGCACAGATGAGGAGGGTAGCCGTCCAGGTCGCCATTTTTATCATGACATAGAGGGGGAAGGCATGAAATCTTCCACCCCAAAAACAAAACAATTTTAATAAATCTGCGCCGCAAAGCGGTTTTGTATTATCTCAAAAACACATGACTTTGCCTATTGTCAAATATTGTCCCCCCTTTGATGCAGCTTTGACCCCGCTGCTCACTGCAAAGGTGGCAGAGAGACTGAGGCTGAGAGGAGCAAAAGTGCAGGGGAGGGGAGCGTGGGGGACACTTCACCTTTGACACGCGTAGGTGGAAGACTCTCTGTATTACTACTATACATAAAAATAGTTGGCGGTTCCTGCCTTCCAAATAACGTACATTATTCATAACTTTGAAATTACAGGCCAACTGCTGCTTGGAGTTGGTCTCGCCCAGGCAGTAATTTAGTGTAGAACTGCCACTGGGTAGGTGTATTGAGGCCCACTTCCGGCAACCAGCACCCTACCCTATATTAGTCAATTTTGTTTTCTAATTGCGGTACATGGCAAATAGATAATTAGAAAAACCTTGCTCTACTGTATTTATGTTAGAACAGCTTAAAACAGTTTAGCAGATCAGAGAAGCTATTTGTTATTTGTATTCCGACTTATCAATTGTATTATCTGTGCTCTATATTGTGCATATAGCGCATTTAGCAATAAAGTTAAAGTTTATGAAACTGACCTTCTTTGAGCTATTCCAGTATCCGGAGCATTACGCTTGTGTGTGTGATTAAAGTTTCAGAATGGCCAGAAAAAGAGAACTTTTATGTAAAACCTGACGGTCTATTCTTGTTCTAATACACACAGGCTACTCCATGTGAGAAATTGCCAAGAAACTGGAGATTTCCTACAACTGTGTGTGCTACTCCCTTCACATAACCTCACAGACATGCTTTAAACGGAGTAGAACAAGATGTGGTAGGCCCCAAGCAATAGGGCAGGGCGGGTTCATTAGACTCTTTAGTTCGAGAAATTGTCGCCTTACAGGTCATCATCTAGCAGCTTCATTAAATGGTACCTCCCAAACACCAGCGTCAAAATCTACAGTGAAGGGGTGACTCCGAGATGCTGGCTTTCAAGGGAGAGTGGCCAAGAAAAAGCAATATCTGAGACTGGTCAATGAAAGAAGGTGATTATTATGCACAAAAAACAGAGACATTGGACCACTGCTTTGAAAAATAAAAGTGAAACTTTTTGAAAAAAAACACAGCATTTTCTGGGTTATCAAATATTTTAAACGGTAGTTCATATTCTTCGAAAAAAATAATAATTCTGAACGCTTGATGTGTTCATACTTTAGTAGAAAATTAGATTTGAGCAAGCGTGTGGGTGAGAGAGTTTTCAGTTAGTTTGGACAAATGGAGAGGATGGATGAGGAGCGTTTGTTGAAGAGGATCTACAGAGCAGAAGTAAATGGAAGGAGACCAAGAGGAAGGCCGCGATTGACGTGGATGGATGGTGTTATGAGTGCACTGCAGGAAAGAGGTCTAAATCTAATGCAAGCTAGAGCTATTGTTGGTGATAGGAATGAGTGGAGAGGTGTTGTTAAAGGATAGTGGGATTTTTGGATGCATTCTAAGGTATGGGCAACTCCATGATGCGGCAGGGGTAAACCAGTGAAAGCTGTCGGGCCCTGCTGTTGAATAGAGGAGTGTGTTTTTTCACCCTGCATGGCTGCTTTCTTGTGTCCCGTTTCCTCTGGGGGGAGGAAAGCATGATTAACTTGGGTCCCGAGGTGCTTAACTTGTTTGGGTGTTTGGGCATTCGGGTTGGCCATGGTCAATTTTTTGGGGGTGTTTTTTGCTACTTTTTCCCTTTTTCTTTTCTTTTGTGTATGCAATTGTCTTGCTGTCGGCCACCCCTCTTGAGGGATATGACCAGGGTAGATGACAAAGCTGTAATCAGCAGTAAGGAATACTAGTAAAAACAATGAACAACCCTGGCATCTTACACTTTGCAGGTGTCCATCAAAAAGAGAAACACGCAGAATAAAATGATCACATCTTCAAAAGCATAAATTATCCTGTCACTATCTAAGGGGCCGGTCACACAGCCGTTTGCGGCTGAATCACGGCTAAAATTTTGCAGTTTTTTTTTTGCCCGTGGTTGCCCGCGATGGAAAATGCGCAAAATTGGCCAACCCGCTGTTCATCGGTGGTATGCCCGCAAAACAGACGCCGGCGACTGTTCCGCTTCCTCATCGCGTCATTTCTGCGTCATTTTCTCGTGTGGACCACGGGTATAAAAGCTCCCGAGCCGGTGTTGTGCCCAAATCCGACTCCTACGCAACACCCCCACCCCCTTGCGTGAACGCACATTCTGCTGCGATCGGTTTTGACTTTTTCATCCGCGTTAACAAACGCATTTTGTAGAATACGATCGCACTTTATTGTTTAAATAAACGCGTTATATAGACTAGGATCTCCCAATTCTTATAATTAGCTCGCTTTATTGTTTTAATAAGCGTTTTATATAGAATACGATCGCTTTTGTTGGAAGCGCAGCAGAATGCGCGTTCACGCAAGGGGGGGGAGGATTTACCGTTCGATTACGTTCACAACCAAAACAAAGACGGAATGGTTTAAGTTGTATTACATTCCCAACAAATGCAAGACGAAGTGGTTTTGGTTATATGTTCGCCATTACATTCCCTAAAAGTGAGATAAAATGAGGTAAACGTGGTTGTAGTAGCGAGGGGATGCAAATCTCGGCAGGGATGCATTTCTCGGATAACACCGGGCTGTAGAAATCATAACCGCTCAAGACACAGTCCCGTGAAGATCAAGATTTCAAGCTATGGCATCATTTTTATTTTATTATCTTGAAAAGAAATGTCAAGAAATATAATGGATTAAGACGAGGTCACTACGCTGACGGGGATCCATGTTCACCCCCTTGACGTCTCGAGCACAACTGACGTGTGCTCGGCAAATCGCGCTGTATATACGCGGAGAAAGGCGTTTGACTGTCACACGCGTAACACGCTAATTTCACGTAATAACACCGCGATACAGGCGCAGAACATGCTATTACCATGCTCCACCCACGATTACCCGCTGAAATTTCCCGTCCTACCCATGTGTAAGCACGCCCTGGCCGTGGCCAGAGCACGTCGTTCCGCGTCATTTGCGTGTCATTACCTCCTGTTGACCACGTGTGCGGCACGCGGTTTAACACGTGCGCAAACTTTTGAGCAGCTCAAAACTTTTTCGCGCGGCCAACCGCGTGTGAATTTCCGACCGCGAGTAAAGCACTGCTGTATCTCGTCAATATGGCAGTCTCAAAACGTCCAACAGCACCCAACAGCGTCTGCTTCACGGCCAGAAATTTCTGGCCGTGGTTCAGCCTCGATACGCTCGTGAAAGGCTGTGTACCCGCGCTCTGAAGAATTGAGCAGCGCAAAACTTTTTCGCGCTGCCACCCGCGCGCGAATTTCCGACTGCGTGTTTAGCACTGCTGTATCTCGTCTGTATGGCGATCTCAAAGCGTCCAATAGCGTCCGCCTCACTTGCAGAAATTTCTGGCCGTGATTCAGCCGCAAATGTCTGTGTGACCGGCCCCTAAGAAACTGAGTTATTGATTAGACGCTGGTTTCTGTTGTTTACTTCAAGTGATAAAAAACAAGCAGTAGCTTCTGTTTATAACAGTATGGTTACTTAGGGAGCATAATTGCTTTATATTTGTGAAGATTATTTAATATATCAAACTTTAAGGTGACAATTGTTGCTTACAAAATGCTTTATAGGGAATAAAAAAGGGTCAGGTCGGACAAAATGACACTAAATGAAGTTAGTTCATAAAAAAGTCCATACGTTTCCTTTTTGTGTTTTGTAAACTTGTTAACCTGCCGATAAATCACCGGGAATTGGACAGGTTCATAGGAGGGATACGTTCGCTTTTACAGTATTGTGTTCTTAAAGGCGTATCGTTTGCTTTGATTGACTGTAGCACTTTTGTCAGTGTTCAAGGTCGTTTGTTTATAGCCGTCGCGTCGAAGCTGTAAAGAGTGACGGCGTGTAAAAAGGCTGTTGTCATCCGCCATGTTTTTCATCTCACGCACGGCCCCGTGAAATTGTTCCCTCTGTTGTTTTTCTTTTTTTTCGGGGGGGGGCTTTTTGTTTTGAGCCTTTATTAAGATGAAGGAGCCGTTTGAAGCAAACAGCACTTAGGTAAATATGTGGCCGGGGTCGAAAAATATGTGATAAACATAGACTATAAAAATAGACGGAGAAGTGTGTGCTTTTCCAGCTTCCCTGTCAAGTCTGTCATCACAGGTCGACACAAGATTACAGGTTGTTTACCAAAATAATCACATCTCTGCTGGACACAAGCTCCACAATTTATTGATTTTGACATGTTGCTGTTTCTTTTCTCCTTTGCTTTCACTGATCTAGGGCCTGATTGATTTTAAAGGACCTAGATGCCTGCTTAGTGCCATCTGTACATTTTTCTTTGAAGGGGTCTCTAGCTCTTCATTCCAGATTCATAATGATTCTTGCAAACAATAGACACTGCTACACACACACACACACACACACACACACACACACACACACACACACACACACACACACACACACACACACACACACACTGACGATGTGCTCTATTAATCCATGCATATTCACATTGGTCTATTTAATCAGTAATCATTACTTTTTCCTAAAACCCCGAACTGTATTTTTCAAATATTCCAAATGGGAAAAGTGCCATCACACCTATTTCATGAACTTTATAAATATTGGAGGAGCGCATCAAATGCTACCGTGAGTGTGTCTAATAATAAGAGCTGTTGATTGCCGTATGGGCTCCACCGGCTGTAAATATATCATTTTGTCCAGTGTGTAGGAGGAGAATTTTATTTTTAATTAAAAAATATACATATCGCAAACATTTATTTCTTTTTAGACCTCTCTCAGTTCGCTAGATGAAGTGGAAATGAACGCGCCTATCCCCAATTTCCTGTGATTTGCTTTTAATTAAATTAAATAGAGAGCGGGGGAAAAGCAAACTTGTGTTGGATTGAGTTAGCGAGGACCAGATGTGACTTCTTGCTGGCTATCAGGTACTTCAGAGCAGTAGGCGGATTTTTATAAATGTATTTAAATGGGGTTGATGCCAGCTACGGAAAGGACGACATATATTTTTCCTAACAAACTCGACACCGCTTGAGAATCAAATATTGGTGATTGAAAATGTCAAAGCCAATCTGATACTTGACATACCTTAGATGTAATTTTTAACTATCAGTTAAATGTGTGTCAGTTGGGTTTATCAATAGCGGAATAGTTTATCAAACATGTATTGTCTTGGATATAGATAAACACATCTGAGCATTTTCTAAAACTTTAAGTCTGATGACTGTTTAATATTTATTTGTAAAGAATAAGGGAGTCAGATAGACGTAACTTTACAGAACTGCATCACGGTGTATTTGATCCTCCTAATAAATGATTGGGAAAACAATTTTAAAGTTTGACCAAATGATAGGACACAATACTGATTCCTTCCATTTCTTTGATCAGGAATCATGGTTGTTGAATTGGATTTACTCTTCAAGTTGTATCAATCTAATACTGATCATCAAACATACCTGTACTCATTTTTTAGAAATACATGGAAATATGAATCTAGTTTTTGTTATAAAAATGCAATCATCTTAACTATAAAAAACAATTAATAATAATAAGAAGTGTCTTAAATGATGTTCTTTAATAGAACATTTCAAGACAATTATAAATTATAATTGATTAAACTTAATTTATTAAAATGAAACGATTGATTTAGAAAATAAGTAAAATACATATACTGATACCGTATATCGTTTTATATATATATATATATATATATATATATATATATGTACACAAGGCAGAAATATGGAGCTCGCGATACAGCGATTTTCCATTTAGGGTTTTTGATAAACCTAACCTGCTACTATAAACAGTATGACATTTTTTGGGTTTCCATTTTATTATTTGATGTTCTTAAAGGTGCACCTTCCCAATATGGCACCGCCTATATTCTACTAATTGTAAACAGACATGGCAATGTAATGTTTTTTTGGGTAGACTCACTAAAGTAGTTTTACAGAAATGATGCATAATTTCTGTGTAAGCATATAACTCAGGTTATATCTGCCTTTAGGGCAGGCGTTGGGAACTATTTTGACTTAAAGAACAATGACAGCAAAATATTTTGATGATTTTTTCAGTGAGAGCAGCACCATCTATTTTAAATGAATTAAATAAAACTGTCAAACATGATCTACATAGAAAATTAAATTCTTCAGTGCATTTCATTTCACTGTCCAACATGAGGATTTTGTAACATCTCTGACAAAATAATAATTCCAGAACCTGTGTCATTAATAAACAAATATCCCACTTGAATTGGTCTTCCCCCTGCAACTACTTGACATTCAGGTTGATTTTGACTATTCAACCTGCTGCCGTCAGGAAAAAGGCTGCGGAGTTTCAGAGCCAGAACCATTAGCTAAAGAACAGCTTCTTCCATCAGGCCAGTGCTTCTCAAATAGTAGGGCAAAACGTGCAGTCAATCCCTGGAAATGTTTTTCTTAAAAGAATGGATGTCACTCAACTTTTTGCGCCTTAACTCCGGAAGTCCGAAATGTTAGTTTTTGGTACATGTAAATGCAGTGACTTGTTCTCAATAACTGCTCTGTCCTTTCAAACACACGTTTAGAATTTTACTAAAACAGCTTTTTACCATCTTCGCAACATTGCTAAAATTTGCCCTATGCTGTCTCAGTCGGATGCGGAGATTATAATTCATGCGTTTGTTACCTCCCGTCTCGATTACTGTAATGCACTACTCTCCGGTCTCCCGAAGTCCAAAATCAAGAGCCTTCAGCTGGTACAAAATGCTGCAGCGAGGCTTTTAACTAAGACAAGAAAGTTTGATCACATTACCCCGATTTTAGCTAACCTACATTGCCTCCCTTTTAGCTTAAGGTGTGGTTTTAAGGTTCCATTGGTAGTATACAAAATCATGCAAGAATTTGCTCCCTCATATCTTTCAGATTTAATTTCCCCCTATGTTCCGGTCCGGAGCCTTCGCTCTGAAAATTCTGGTCTACTAGTGGTCCCAAGAGCCAAGAAGAGATCCACAGGTTCGAGAGTGTTCTCCATTTGGGCCCAGGTGCTGTGGAATGCTCTTCCCTCTGAGATTTGATCTGCAACTTCCGTGGAAATGTTTAAATCTAAGCATAAAACACACAACTATTCTCTAGCATATGAATAACCTATGTTTTATGTTGACAATATCTGTGTATTTTTTGCCCTCATGTAGGTTTTAGATCAGGTGATGGTGTCATAATAGTCTATGGTTTGCAATAATCTGTGGTCTGTGCAGCCCTTTGACTTATTTTGGGTCGCAGCTTGTCATTAGGGTGGAATGGTGGGTCCTGAAGTCAAACTAGTTGAGAACAACTAGGCTAAGGGATACGGAAACAATTCTGACGATGACACATTTCTTCTTACTATAGCCATATACTGTAGGTGGAAAAGCACTAGTGGTAAAACACGATGATTCCCGGCATAATTGCTTGAAAAAAAGTGTTTTCTGTCTTTCTCTGAGGCAGATATATTTAAAAGAGCGAAACAGTTTGCAAGCCATACCTTTCCGACCTTGCCTTAGGGGAAGGATGGGTAAATGGTGTTCAATAAACACATAAACACTACTGGTGTTGATTCCCTCACACTACCAAAGTTGACACTATGCCGACAATCTTCATCGCACCAGCTCCGGTGATGAACTGCTTCGATGCTGTAATGCGGAGGAGGAGGGGGGGCAATAACAGAAATATGCGATGTTTGACTTCCCCGCTCGGCCATTTGCGCGTGCCTTGCCTCTGCTAAACGAGCGAGGGAGAGCTCCGCCTCTGTGAATGAAATGAAGAGGATCTCATTTCCTTCATCTCCTTGCCGCTTGCATCTCCGGGGGCTCTCAACCATAAACGGCGCGTGCCGTGTCGCTCCAATCTTCCCAAAATCCCCTGGGGGCGGGCGGTGGGACTCTAGGCCCCGGACTCGACTTGCGGTGGCGGCTTGGAGGTGCTTTTAGTAAGGATTGCTCTATTGGTTATGGATCATTTGGAATCCAATTTCATTTAGGACTGTGGGAGAGGAAAGTGGAGGACAAATAAAAACAAAGTGTCTTAATTAAGAAAAGCTGGCTGGTAGTGTATTGTTGTGTGTGTTGGAACCCTCGATATTTTGTGCGGCGACTGCAACCAGGTAAGTTTTTATTCCAACAACTCAGTTCTATCGGAGTCGTTGGAGCGGGATGCAGGGTTTGACGAAAGACGATGGGGGTTGAAAACTAAATCTACCCCTCCACTAGTGGTGGGTGACAATGAGAATCTTAGTATCAATCCATCCATCCTTTCATTATTTGTACAGCTTATCCTCAGTGGGTTCACAGGAGTGCTGGGGCCCGTCCCTGCTATCTTTGAACAGTGGGCAGCGGACACCCCAAACTGGTTGCCAGCTAGTGACAGGGCACACTGAGACAGACAGCTCACTCGCTTCTTCACACCAAGGGAAATTTGGACCAGCCAATTAACCTGACATGTATGCTTTTAGAATGTGGGAGGAGACCAGAGTGCGCAGAAGAAACCTACTCAAGCACCGGGAGAACATGCAAACTCCGCACAGAAAGGCTGGTAGGTGGATTGGAACCCGGTACTGTGCCACAACAACAACTCAGTCGCCGTGCCGCCTGGTATCGATCTATTCGAGTAAATACATGGGAGAGTCGAACGATACAGATTCAATACTATTACTTTTTGCTTGAAAATGTCATAATCATTGAATAATTGGAAACGCCTTCTTGAGTTACTTTATATTAACAATAAACACAGTACAAATATTCTAGGCATTAAAACGTTCATCAAATATCAAATAACTGCAATTCAAACTTTAACAGTATAAAGAAAAAATAATATTAAAATTAAAAAAACATTGAATATTTTATTTTCTGTTGCTCCTTCCAAACTTTGGAACATCAGACAGGCACTGTCTATTTTTAGATCTAGTCTTAAAACCCATTTAAGTTTTTTTGTTACCTATGTTTTACTTGGGGCAGCACGTCAGCGCAGTGTTTAGCGCGTGTGCAGCACAGTTTTGTGGTCATGAGATCGAATCTTCCTGTGTGGAGTTTGCATGTTCTCCCCGTACTTGCGTGGATTTCCTCTAGGCATTCCGCTATCCGCCCACGTTCCAAAAACATGCATGTCAGGTTGATTGGCCGGTCCAAATTGTCCCAAGGTATGACTGAGCGTGTGGATTGTCTGTCTCTGTATGCCCTATGACTGGCTGGCAACCAGTTCAGGGTGTCCCCTGCCCACTGCCTGAAGATAGCTGGGATGGGCTCCAGCACCCCCGCAGCCCTACTGAGGATAAGCGGTGCAGATAATGGATGGATGTTTGACTTGTGTACAGCATTTTGTCTTCAGCTGTGGCGATTTTAAAGGGTTTTATAAATAAAGTTGAGTTGAGCTGTTTCAAAACAGAAGCCAAGAGAGCCAAACAAAATAAGCAGCAATGTGGGAACCTCCTGTGTGGGTTCAAATCCAGCTGCCGGACTTCCTGTGCGGAGTTTGTATGTTCCTCCGGGCACTCCGGTTTCCTCCCACATTCCAAAGACATGCATTTCAGGTGGATTGACCGGTCCAAATTGTCCCTAGGTGTGAATGAGCGAGCGAGTTGTCTGTCCCTGTGTGCCCTGCGATTGGCTGGCAACCAGTGCAGGGTGTCCCCTGCCCAGTGCCCGATGATTGCTGGGATGGGCTCCAGCACCCACGCGGCCCTACTGAGGATTAGCGGTGCTGCTAATGAGATGAGATGACAAAACTATTTGGCCCCCTTGAACTTTGTGATCATTTCAGACTTCAAACATCAAGATATAAAACTGTAAATTCTTGTGAAGAATCAACAATAAGTGGGACACAATCATGAAGTGGAACACACCTTATTGGATATTTTAAATTTTTTAACAAATAAAAAATGAAATATTGGGTGTGCAAAATTATTCAGCCCCATTGAGTTAATACTTTGTAGCCTCACCTTTTCAGATTCAGATTCAGATTCAGATTTACTTTATTGTCATTCGTGTACACGTGTATACAGAACGAAATGTCGATACATCTGACCCGCACAGGTTCTTTGAACGTCAGCCGGGATAGATAAGATTAACCATGTCTTCGTCAGAATTTTAGCGCAGCAGTTCGTCATCTCGCGGTTCGATGCCACTTCCAGTTGTTAAATGGTCCAGTTTATTGTCCAGAGAGCGAACGTTGGAGAGCAAAATGGATGTTAGAGGGGTTAGCCTTTAGCCTAGCTGTTAGCCCGGCCCGCTTCCTCGTCACGCCGCTGTCTTGCCACTCTGCTTCGCTGCTTTGTAGGCCGCTGGGTCTTGTTGACATAGCAGTCCGTGGCTAATAAACACTCCCGAGTGGTCGTAGCACCGAGCGCTTGATGTCGAGTGGTCGTAGCACCGAGCGCTTGATGTCCTCGTTCGGCGGTCACGCCGCTGTCTTGCCACTCTGCTTCGCTGCTTTGTAGGCCGCTGGGTCTTGTTGACATAGCAGTCCGTGGCTAATAAACACCGAGCGCTTGATGTCTGGATGATCGCATATCCAGCAAAAAAAAACTGCGATCGTATCTTAATCTGCAGTTCGAGCCGACTTTGTGCGCCATCAAAACTGAGTCGAAGACTGGATCTTATGGCCGACGTGTAAAAAAACCGTTGCAAGCCGATGCAGCCGCAGCCGAACAGGGCGCCGCCATGATGATGCAAGTCGCTTGGGGTATGGCTCTATCAGTTTTGCACATCGAGAAACTGATATTTTTGCCAAATCCTCCTATCGAAACAGCTCGAGCTCAGTGAGGTTGGATGGAAAGCGTTTGTGAACAGCAGTTTTCAGTTCTTTCCTCAGATTCTTAATTGGATTGAGGTCTGAACTTTGACTGAGCCATTCTAACACCTTGATATGTTTTTTGGTGAAACATTCCATTGTAGCTTTTGCTTTATGTTTTGGATCATTTTCTTGTTGGAAGACAAATCTCCCTCCCGATCTCAGGTCTTTTGCAGACTCCATCAGGTTTTCTTCCAGAATGGTCCTGTATTTGGCTCCATCCATCTTCCCATAATTTTTAACCATCTTCCCTGTCCGTGATGAAGAAAAGCAGGCCCATCCCGTGATGCTGCCACCACCATGTTTGACAGTGGGGATGGTGTGTTGAGGGTGATGAGCTGCGCTGCTTTTACGCATAACAACGTCTTGCATTGTTGCCAAAAAGTTCGATTTTGGTCTCATCTGAACAGAGCACCTTCTTCCACATGTTTGTTGTGTCTCACAGTTTTATATCTTGATGTTTGAAATCTGAAATGTGGCAAAAGGTCACAAATTTCAAGGGTGCCAAATAGTTTCGCAAGCCACTGTATATATGTCCATCCATCCATCCATCCATCCATTATCTGCACCGCTTATCCTCAGTGGGGTCGCGGGGGTGCTGGAGCCCATCCCAGCCATCTCCGGGCAGTGGGCAGCCAGTCGCAGGGCACACAGGGACAGAAAATTTGCTCACTCAGTCACACGAGGGACAATTTGGACCGGCCAATTAACCTGACATGCTTTGCATGTTTTTGGAATGTGGGAGGAAACCGGAGTGCCCGGAGGAAACACACGCAAGCACGGGGAGAACATGCAAACTCCACACAGGAAGGTTGGTAGCTGGATTTGAACCCATGACCTCAGAACTGTGCCGCTCACGCGCTAACCAGTGCGCTGCCGTGCTGCTCTGTACATATATTGTATATATATATATATATATATATATATATATATATATATTCTCACTCCAATTCTTGTGTTAATGTAGATTCATCTAGATGTAAACGTTTTAATTGATTTTTTGGACTCCTTTTGATTTGACATTATTGTTTTCACATCTAATTATGCTCCACTTCATTTTTTTCATTTCTATATAAAATAAGTATAATGATGGGAAATAATTAATTTAATATTATTGGTTCGCAGGTGGATGTATTAGTTTAATATTATATTTTTATATTAAGTTTATTTTTAATAATCTAAAATTTGCTGTTCTTCATTATTCTGAACATCTCAGGTTTAATTATGTGAAGAACATTAATGGAAAGAGAAAATTCAAGAAAAAGGAGTTATTTAGAGCATCATGTGATGACCTAACTCAGTCATGGTCACAGATTCAGAACAGTGGCCATTAGAAGAAGAAGAATTAATGATATTTAGTATCGTGAATCTGACTTGAAAGCATTTTGGTGGCTCACCCATCTGATGGTGTTCCAGGTAACAACCCTAGCTTGCCTATGCTAGTAGTATAGTCACTCTAATTTCTACAGCCGCTAACCAGGACACAAAACAATTCTTAGCGTGGTAGGAATGGTAAGGAGTGTTGCAATCACAGGAACAAACACAGATGGAATTTCTGATGTTGTGAGAAAGAAGTTACCCTCTGCAGGTCACTGCGCCGCCGTGCTGCCCCCCTCTGCAGGTCTTGTATACAATTTAGTTTGGGTGGGCTTGGCCACAAGCCGGCTTGCATGTGGCCTGTGGGCTGGTAATTGAATAGTACTGGTCTACTATTTCTGATTATTGTGTGTGAAACGTTTATTTTCAGTTTAGCCTGAAAAGGGACAAAGTGCAATCAAATATAATTGTTGCTGCTAACAGAGGCAGTTCTGCTCATTCCAGGGAAGTAGGTAATCACATAATCCTAGTTTTAATTGAGTGTTGAAAATAAATCATTTCAATGTGAAAACAAAAAGCAAATTATTTTTAAAATGAAAAATATCAGCAATAAAATATGGTATCACATTGTTGTTACGCAGGGTGGAATTAATAAATTCTCCCTTACAAATACAGTACACTAAACTCACTGGTGGCCTTCCTCGATTAAAACTGAAATGCTACTCCGACTCTGAACAATGCAATGCACTCAATTACACTGCACTACCTTACTAAATCGTAAAATAGTGATGGCATGAAATAACCTACTAAGGGCTGCACAACATCGGCAGCTTTACAGTCAGAAAGTGTGTGTGTGCATGTGTGTGTGTGTGTGTGTGTGGGTGTCCATCACTCACTGCTATGTAGAGCTTTGTTTGGATCTTGTGCAGCCCACTCCTTGCTAATAAAGACAGATTTCAGTTGAAGCCCACACAACATGATCCCCCTCACTCACCCAATTACATACACACAAGCACTTTGACACACACAAACAGCAACGTCCTTGCATCCCCTTTATCACGGCCGCTTCATTTCTCTTTTTGGTTAGAGTGCCCTTTCCCAGATTCTTAAGCGAATACTAAAACACAAGTAATAATGGTCCTCTTCTACCACAAGGCGCTAGTATCGCATCTCCTCTTTGTTCAGAGCCCCCCAAACCATGCCTTTTATTTTCTTTTTCCTTTTTTTGTTCTAATGTTTTTTACGCATTGCTAAAACAGTTGTTAATGCAAAGAGAAGTGATTAGAATAGAATAGAATATACCTTTATTGTCATTGTTACAAAATGGGTTAACATACTGTGACAACGAAATTGGGCATGACACTCCAGTTTTACACATTCACAGTGAGGTATGAGCCAAGAAGATACGGGAACAGAGAAGATAAGGTTATAAAACAAAACTAGGGGGATAAGGCTATAGTTATAATTTACATGGTATTCACACAAGAAATGTCGGCACGTGGGATGTTACATACAGTGTTATCGTGATACCGTTGGTATCGTAAGGGTTGTGCAATATTGCATTTGGTGCAAAGTCATCATAGTGCAAAAAAAAATAAAAAAAATAAAATAAAATAGTCAGCACATGCATTGGTGCAAACATAGACATCATAGTGCAGAAAAAAGAAAGGGGCAGACATTTTGCAAGGTGAGCAGTAAACGTAGTGCAGTCGACATGTGCCAGAACATAGACATGAGTACCAATATATTCGTATGAGGTAGTGTTGGCATGAGTTTTCAGTTTTTTTGTGCGGGGTCTATTAGGCTAATAGATAGAGGTTACAATCCAGTCTCGACATCATTGGATGCTATCGATGCTGGCAGTAGGCTTATCAATAGGCGTTTTTGTTCTGACACCAGCTTAAGAGCTTGTTTATTGACCTGGTTTTGGGGGGGCATTGGTAATGGGAGATGGGGAGGTGGATGCAATCTTTATGAATGTTTTCCAATGTATGAGAAGGGTGAATGCCAGATGTGTTTTATGACATATTTTTGGCAACTGTGCCTCTGACTGAAAAGTGGATGCTAACGTTGGCTTTGGAGGCACTAGCAGCATTCTTGCTGTCTTTAGGTTTCAATACGGAACATTTGAGTAAAGCCGGTGGGACTACATTGCACTGTATCCAATGGCTTGTTTGTATACAAAACATGGGACCTATGCTTCTGGTGAAGTACATGGTCACGTAAATAAGTTTACTCATTATTAACTGATGTTAAGCATTGTATACTTAAAGTAAAAAGTATATAATATAAAATCAGAAGTGTTGTACGTTTAGAACATTTCAGGGGGAATTGCTTTAAAACTGAAAAACAACACAAACAAGCAGTTTTAAATCATCATGTTAATACCTGAGCAGTGTCTATGTGTTTTGAGGATGTGAGATGAAGCTGGTTGAAAACTCAAGTTGCACATGGAAAACGGTAAAGTCGCCCCAGACTAAGTACCATATCTGGGTTGAACCACAAGCACTGCCTTGAATATATCACATGCAACAAAAAACACTGGAAACACCACCACATCCAGTTTGAAGTAAATTCCATTGTCCCTTCTGAAAATCCCTTCCACTTACTTCATTCCTTTCCTCCTTCATGTCAAGCTCTCTTTTGGTATTCTGTCGGCATGGTTGCTCTCCTGCTATCTGGGCCTGATTCAATGCCAGAGTGAGCGCCAGCGTTTCCGATCTGAGCTTGATTCTCTGCCAGCAGATGACACGCTTGAGATCACACATACGCACACACACACACACAAACACACACACAACCATGCAGGACACATATTTTTTTAAGTGTTTATACATACAGTCAAATGTAAGCACATGCACGTGTATTCGTGCACACCATATTTACACACAGACATGCTTTCCTGGACCTGTTCACATTTGTACGCATACATTCTCACAATAACACACACATGGTTACAAAAATGGACACTTTCTGCTCTGTAAACACATTCACACATAGATGCTAAAACATGCTGTATGCAACTTAATTTTTATTTCAAACAGGTTTTCTTTCTATTAGGCACAGAACGTGAAACGTTCCTCCCCATAAGTATGAAATTTTGTTGCAAAAAATGCATTGAAGGAACATAACACTTTCAAAATAGTGAATCCTGTTAACACAACATATAAAGCAGCTCCAAAACAGACAGTGGTTGTAATGAACAGTGATTGCATACTGCTCATTTCTGCTTGGAGATATTGGAACTTTGATTACACTGTTGATGGGGGCCTTGTGATTGTTTTGTCATAGTTACGCTCTTTGACCTGCAAAAGCCTTGTGGTGTAGGTTTACCTGCCCCCATTAAATCGTACATTCCTTGTTTGCCCAAGTCTCCTTTCATGTAGGCGATTGCAGCTTTTCGTTTTTTTTGCCGCCTGTTTCGGGTTTGGTATAACTCTGTCCAGCTAAGCTCTTCGTTAGCATTGGGGCTGCCGAGGGCTGGTGCTAACTGGTAGCAAGCAAAATAGGAAGCTTTCAGCAGCCCAGACGCTAACGGGGATTTAGCCAGAGAGTATGCCCCCCGTGACATACGCAGCAAAAACACAAACGAAAAGCCACAATCACCTACTTAACACATCTGCCTGTTTCGGAATTGCTTCCTATGTTGTGTTAAAGGGATTTACCATGTAGAAAGTGATGTGGTCCTTCAATGACGTCAAGACATCAGGGGAAAAAAACAGATTGGTCAAGTTTGAGACCAAAAAAATACTGCTACTTGCTACTTATCTGTTTAATTGTGGGGAGGAACACTACACATTCTGTGCCTATTTTATGACTTATGTGTGCTATGTGTGTCTATTTACCTGTCGTACTGCCTACATGTGTGTCTTAGTGTAGTGTGTCCTACCATAGTGTTTTTGTGTTTTTTATTTTCTAGACACCGAGGGCTGAGAGAAACACAATTTCAAATTTCTGTTTTTGCTGCAGATTTGACAATATTGACTTTGACTAATTTAGAATTTTTTTGAATAATTTTAATCACAGAGTCTCAAAGGGCTACACAAGCCACAATTACAACATTACCTTTTATGAAACCTGCATGAGTGCAATGAGGAAATCCCCCTTCCAGGATGACCAAGCTGCTATTGATGTTGCTCAGGCACCAATACACTAAACATGGTCAACATCAACAATAAATATAAGTAATAACTGTAATTGAATAATAAATTAGACATTTCCTTTATTTCTTTGACTTTCAAAACCCCTTTGCATTGTCTGAGAATATCAGTTGGAAAAGGTTTTTGTAATTCTTGTGAGTCAGAGGCTGAAGCCAAAACAATAAACACAGAATTGATTGTCAGCTTTCCAGTGAGGGGATTTTCAACAGACTTTCTGGACTGGCACATTAGTAGCACACTCCGCCATCTTTGGTCGCCTGCAAGCTCACAGCCGAGAGGAAGAGTTCAATGCTGCTCACACTCGGAATGTACGAAGGTAGGGGACCCCGTGTGCATGTGTGAAATAAACCAGCAAGACAATGGAATTTTGCACTTGTGTAATCACAACAATTCTGAGTTTTTAGATTTGTATCACTTTCACAGGAGCTCAGGAGGTAGAGCGCTTGTCTTGGGACCTAGAGGTTACAGGTTTGATTCCCCGTGGCTTGTTGGTAAGTATCCTTGGGCAAGAAACTAAACCCCTAATGCCCCTGATATGGAAGTAGGTACCTTGCATGGCTGTCGCCGCTATAGGTGTGTGTGTGTGTGTGTGTGTGTGTGTGTGTGTGTGTGTGTGTGTGTGTGTGTGTGTGTGTGTGTGTGTGTGTGTGTGTGTGTGTGTGTGAATGGGTAAGTGTGAAGCACATTGCAAAGCGCTATATAAATGCTGACCATATACTATTTACTTTGTGAAGCTCAAGGCATATTCTAGGCCAGGCTGGTCTTTATTCAATCTCTTGTAACAAAAGATCTAGCCAAATTGCCTTCATAGTCAATATTAAAATTCATAATAAACAATATTTGTGAATGCCAGGGCTAAGTGGAAAATTAGCAAACAAATATCTTACAGTAGCTTTGAGTAGTATTTTGTTTGTCATCTACACTTTGGATAGTTAAACCAAAACTTTCAGAGCACTCACTTGCTTCCTTGTTCCTGCTGTTTGCACTTGAAGACACCATCAAAAATCTGTGAACAAAGATACATTATCTTATTGCAAGAGGCATTAGTTAAGTGCACCACTATGTGGAATACATGGAATTGTTAAACCTACATTGAAGCGAGCTGATCCACGGTAAATATTTTTGTGCCGCTCCAGCAGACAAGGAAGCTCATTAAGTTTCCAGGGTTGTCCAACAGTGGTATACAGAGTGAGTTCAAAAGAGTAAATCTGGAAAGCTCAGTGGTCAGCCCACCCAAGGAGTATTTTGTTTCTCAACCATACCTGTCCTAAGACAAAGAAGAAGAATGGGTTTCCTGCAGATTCTTTGGAGTTGCTATCTAATCTTAAGCAAATATAGAAGACTCAAGGTGGCACGGTCTGCGGTTGGACCCTGGTGAAATGAAGGCAGGATTACTCAACAAAAGATGGGATTTATTAAAAAAAAAACAGAAACAACAAATAAAAACCAACCAGGTCTTGAAACAACTAGCAAATTGTCCAAACCATGCATAAAATAACAAACCTGATGGAATTGAAGTGCAATGACTGTGTTTTCCAAATAGTCATTATAAATGGTCAGAGTAATCTCCATCAGGTGTGGGCAGATTGGGCACAGTGTCCAGTTCCAAATCTGGTTTGTGCACTCTGGAGGAAGGTGTCTTGCTAGATTCCAACATAAGGTTCTCCTGTCACAACCTTTTTGTTTCCCCGGAAGCCAATTACAGCAACATACCTTTTTCTTATCAGTCAACCCACAAAAAAAGTCTTAGGAACCCGACAAGGAAAGATTTGAAACACAAACAACTACTCATTTAACAAGTTCAGTGCTGACTATTTGCTGACAGTAACTAGTGCTAGTCACTGTAATAGATTACACTTAGTATGTTGTTGTTTGCCACTATGTGGGATAATTGGCGCTCCATGAAAGCCTTATAATTGGGCCTACTTTTATTTCAATGATTCCACACGTCATTCTCGGAAAGAATGACATACAGAGAAAGTGAGAGAGGGAGTTATTTCCTTCTTGTGAAGTGTTAAAAGCGCCCTCTGGGCTTCACTTCCTGTTTCCAGAGCCGTGACTATGACAAAACCTTTCACAGGAAAAAGCAT
This sequence comes from Urocampus carinirostris, assembly GCF_059441175.1. Taxonomy (NCBI): domain Eukaryota; kingdom Metazoa; phylum Chordata; class Actinopteri; order Syngnathiformes; family Syngnathidae; genus Urocampus; species Urocampus carinirostris. The sequence goes on along the minus strand of NC_142349.1, from coordinate 25,773,729 downwards.
GTTTATGAGTCATAGCCTGGCAATTGCCGTAAAATTCGGACTGTGAGACGTAACTTTTTCCCCAAGCTTTTAACCCTACGAATTATCCAATGATACGGCTAATTATTGCATTTCTTTGAATGGCCGGCAGCGGCGTCCAAGCTGTAACGGTAAACGTTGGACAGGTGGAATATATGTGTCGAGGAAGACGCGAGTTTAATGTAACTTTGTGCTTCGTGCATGAATATGTGGGGAGTGACTTGACGCTCTCCGTTGCAGTTTACTTTTCTTTCAGGATGAAAATTGTCCAAATAAGAAAAGGCCTTATTCAAATACAGAGCAAACGCCAGCCCAAAACCCTCAAAAGATGAAAAAAGAATATATTTAGGCACATCTTAGAAATGCACTTACTTGCACACGCCACAAAATGAGCTTGGCGGAGGCTGCAATGATGACTTGAGCCAGAAGACGGCATCAGCGAAAAGAATATGTCCAAATACCGGACAGCCATACTCTGATGATAATTCTTTCAAGTGCATAAGAATCATCCAAGCGTCCATGAACACAACAGGCGAGGGGGTGGACCCTAAGGACTTGCCGGCACATCTCCCACCGCCCATTTCCGCCTGCTCATCCTCAAATCCGACTCCCGACGAGACATGCCTCAGCAAAACGCATGCAAATAAATACACACATACAATTGTTCGAAGCAGTTGAAGCAGGAAAAAAAAACTGAAAAAACGAAAACAGAATTTCAAGTCACGTTCCTCCCGCCGGCTTCATTAGAACTGTTTTAAGCAGCTTTTCAAACATTAATGGCCGCCTGCGCGGTGAACCAAGCATTAACACGGCAGCTTGACCTATGCCGCTCTCTGTGTAACCGTCGTAAACGAGGATTAGAAAAAAAACCCCACAAGTGAACGGAATGTCAATAGGCCTTCAAATATGGTGGTGATGATGAAGATGACAAACCTGCTAAGGCAGGCTGAAACTCATATGTCCCATTTGGCCAGTGGTTCTCAAATAGTGGGTCACGCTGGCCATTGTGGCTCAGGCTTCGCTGAGGGGGCGCGTTGGACATCGGGAACAATTTTTTTTATTGTCCTAGAATAAAGTTTTATCTGGAGGGACGAAAGCATGACCAACTTAGGTGCCGAGGTGCCTAACTTGTTTGGGTGTTTGGGCATTTGGGTTGGCCATGGTCCAAAAATGTTTGTGTGTATTTTTTGCCATTTTTTTCCCTTTTCTTTTCTTTTTTATTGTATGTGTTTGTTATTCTGTTGGTCACCCCTCTTGAGGGATATGACCAAGATAGATAGATAGATAGACAGACAGACAGACAGACAGACAGACAGACAGATAGAATAAAGTGCAATTACACCTCCACTACCTTAGGGGACAGGGTCTCTTTCATTGGCAGAGTATGCGCTCTGGTTATGGTTAGGGTTTAAGGTTAATATTTCTCACATCTTAATTTTGGACGTTACAACACTGTTGAATAAGTGGAAGGATCTGAGTGGTGAACAGTAGTTATGCGGTCAAGAAATATAAAAATGAGCCATACAGTTTTTTTGACCTTTCAAAAATTCTATCTTTCTTGTTGAAGGACAGTAGTTTTCCTCTCTTGTCCTTCATGTGTTCATTGTGCAAAGGCTATAGTCTGGCAATAGGGTGCATGTGACATTTCAGCAAGCTTTTTATTATTTTTCAACTGTTCCCGGTTGTTTTCCGTGGTTGATCAATATCCTGCTATCTGCTATTAAGACAACTCGGCCCTGTGCCACTGCGGTCTTATGGTCGTTGGATTTATTGACATGAGGTGCTTTTGCATTTAGCTCAAAAATGTGAATATATGGCTGAAATTGATACACTTCTTTGTACAGGACAGTTTAACCTCTTTATCTCTTTTAATATGTGAACAGCTTTCTTATTCTCTCGTCCTTTTTTTTTCTTCACTCTTACTTCAAAAGAAGTAAATGGGGAAAAAAACGTGTGCATTTTTTGTCAAATGAAGTTGGTCTTAATGATGAATGTACAGTTTGGTCAAGAGCATGTCATATTTGAGAAAAATGGCACTACAGATACCTGATCGCTATGTCTGAAACATAGATAGTTTTACGCGACTTAAATTATGTATGGTAAGTTAAGTCAAGTCATGTTTAGCATAGCCCTTAATCACAAAGAGTCTCAAAGGGCTGCACAGACCACAGACTATTGCAAACCACAGACTATCATTAAACCATCATGGTAATATATGACTTTTGGGCAAAAGATGAAGTTTCCGCAAATGTAACAAATAGGACTATAAAACTGATGTTTTTTTACCAGATGGTTCTCATATGGACAAGATAAGCTAGAATTGGAAGCCACTTAACATCATAATTGATAATGACAGGCAGCATTTGGGGATTTTCCTTATACACCATATGATCATATAATATATCGGAGCCATATCCCCCAAGTGGGAGGTGGCTAGAGTAAAGAACAAATTCACATGTTTGACTCTTTTTTTGGGGAGATTGATACAGAGGAGCGGATTCAAGTCAACTAAATCTCAGGAGATGAGTGTGACGCCCATACGGGTGCAGTGGTGAGCACAAGTGAATCGTGCATGTAGTTTGCTGAAGCTCTGCTCACAAAAGTCTGTTGGAAACCTCATGTTTACCGAGCAAGACCTGGCGCCCATCTCGTCCAGATGGTCCCGTCCAGCATCTGAGAGCTGCGCCGCCCACCCGACCCAAACCACCCCCCTTCCCATCCTGCTACGTTCTCTGTCATCTCCTCCATTTGCTCTCTTCTGCCTACCTTCATCTCCCATTCAAACCAAAATCGCTTTCATCTCCCGCTGCCGCCCACTTTTGACTTCAACTGGCTGCTTGCTCAGCTGTCCCTCAAGATCTCCCCCAGCCCCCACTTTCTCTGTTACTTCACTAGAAGTCTACTTAAGGATTCAGTAACTCATGCTTGCATGTCCAGGACACACGGTGTATCGGATTAATATCTGATCTATGTTGCTCCCAAGTAAAACTTGTGTGATCAAAGTTATGCGGTTGCAAAATCTGGTAAGTCATGTTTAATTTCGATCCCATGAATCTACAATATCTAGCTCGTAACGCTAGCTAGTCACAGTAGTCAGACTCATTAGATTTAAAGTAGTGTGTTGAGGAAACCCTTTTTTACTAAGAGTGCCCTTTGGTTTTGGATACAGTGAAGGCAGGTTTTGAAAAAAAAGCCTGAAAACAGATGAGCAGTTCCCTTGAAGGTTTTACTGACAGAATAAATTCTGGACATAAACAAGCGAACAGACAATGGCTGTAGCAATTCAGTTGTGTGAAGGCTGGCGTGTTATGTTCTAATACAAAAAGGGCAGTCCATAATATGGTGACCGCATCGTCAACTTTGGAGAAATCGTACTCAAGCTGCTCAACCCTTGATGAGGACATCAATTGGATTCTGGTAAAACAGACAAAAGCTGGAATTTACTTGGCGTGGTCTTCTCAGGACGGATCTTGTTTGAAAATCTCCATGAACTCAAATTGATTTCTCCTGTATTTCATGGTGGATGCCACTAAAAAAGCAAGGTTGTATTGTAATATAAAGCAAACTGAAGTTACTTTATTATGACTAAAAAAGAGAAAACAAATGAGGAAAGTACAAAAGTCAATTCCATTGAAGTTGGGAAAAAGTTTAAAATGTCAGTAAAATTAGAATAGAATGACTTGCAAACCTTTTCTAACCCATATTTAAATGAATACACCACAAAGACAAGATTATCCATGTTCAAACTCATAAACTTTATTTCCATAAGCAAATAATGATAAACTTAGAATTTTATAATTGCAACAAGTGCCAAAGTAGTTGGGAAAGGGGCTTCTTCACCATTGTGTTACATCACCTTTCCTTTTAATAACACTCAATAAACGTTTAGGAAGTGAGGAGACTAGTTGTTGAATCGTTGATAGTGGAATCCTTTCCCATTCTTGCTTTATGTACAGCTTCAGCTGTTCAACAGTCCGGGGTCTCCTTTGTCTTATTCTGCGCTTTATAATGCGCCACACATTTTCAATGGGAGACAGGTCAGGACTGCAGGCAGGCCAGTCAAGCACCCGCACCCTCTTACTACGAAGCCACGCTGTCGTGAGACGTGCAGTGTGTGGCTTGGCATTATCCTGCTGGAAGAAGCAAGGGCGCCCATGGTAAAGATTCTGTTTGGATGGCAACATACTTTGTTCCAAAACCTGAATGTACTTTTCTGCATTAATGGTGCCTTCACAGATGTGCAGGTTACCCATTCCTTGGCCACTCATGCACCCCCATACCATCACAGATGCTGGCTTTTGCACTTTGCGTGCATAACAGTCTGGGTGGTTCTGTTCTTCTTTGGACCGGAGGACACGACGTCCACAATTTCCAAACACAATTTGGAAAACTGACTCATCAGACCACAGAACACTTTTCCACTTTGTATCAGTCCATTTTAGATGGGCTCGGGCCCAGAGAACCCTGCGGCGTTTCTGGATGTTGTTGATGAATGGCTTACGCTTTGCAACATAAAGTTTTAACCCACACTTACGGATATAGCGTCGAACTGTATTGACTGACAGTGGTTTTCCAAAGTGTTCCTGAGCCCATATGGTGATGTCCTTTACACATTGATGTCGGTTCTTAATGCAGTACCGCTTGAGGGCTCGGAGGTCACGGGCATTCAATAATGGTTTACGGCCATGCCGTTTACGCACAGTGATTTCTCCAGATTCCCTGAACCTTTTCACAATATTATGGACTGTAGATGATGATATCCCTAAATTCCTTGCAATTGTACTTTGAGGAATGTTGTTTTTAAACTGTTCAACAATTTGCTCACGCAGTTGTTCACAAAGAGGTGAACCTCGCCCCATCCTTGCATGTGAATGACTTAGCTTGTTCGGGTCTCCCTTTTTTATACCCAGTAACAACTCTCACCTGTTGCTAATTCATCTGTTCACCTGCAAATAGTTGGTTGATTTCCATTCATCCACTTTCTGAGTAGTTATTGACACCTGTCCCAACTATTTTGGCACGTGTTGCTGTCATCAAATTACAGAGTTGATGATTTTCTCCCAAAACAATAAAGTTTATGAGTGAAGACAATAAATATGTTGTCTTTGCTGTGCATTCATTTAAATATGGGTTGAAAAGAATTTGCAATTTACTTGGATCAATTTTTATTTGCAATTAACACACTTTCCCAACTTCATTGGAATTGAGTTTTGTATATTATCATGACTATATATGGACAGTGATATATGTCAGTGTCATGTATGCGTGAAAGTGATATTGTCGGGCATGATCTGAATTAACAAAGTCTAGCGCATCAGATTCTGACTCGTGCCACGCGTGCGCAGATATCTGCAGAAGGTTTTTTGTTGGTGCTACGTGCGGAAGCATCTGGAGCGTGCATGCGGCTTCCCTGGGTGACAGCCACGCAGCATATGGTGAAGCCTGGTGAAGGATGGCCGCTGTCAGTTTCCAAAGTGCTTACCAGCAAACGGATGGAGGAAACAGATGAATGCTGGCGTCACCTCGGGAGGTGGCCAGTGCGGGCGAAAAGAGCGCCATCTTGGAGGAAACTATGTTGGAAAGAGAACCAAACCGAAACACTGTAAGAGTTTTACAAGGGATATTCACATCAACTAAAGGGGCTTTTTGACCACTAGGCCAATTTATGTGCAAATTTAGTGGTGGCAAAGTATCCCTATGTTTAAGATTTATATAAGTATGTTTAAGGCTTGTATAACTAACATGTATTGTATACACATTTCATAAAATAACATGCTCTATGAAGATAAATAAAGTTAAGTTTAACTTACTTTTGGAAGATGAGCTTCAACCGTTAGGCGACTTCCTCCTCTGTGGTAAAAAAAAATGGCCGAAAAAAAGGCATCCAACCATTTTCTCAACCGCTTCAAGCTTTTTTAATCCACTTTCATTTCAAAAGAAACGACTCGCCTCTTCTTTACACTTTACGTCAACCATATTGAATGGATGCACGAGATTTTAAACAACATAAATGTCAAAAATTATCAAAAAAGGTGCGCAGAATACAAAATCTAACTTTCAGCATTGTACGGATGTTTTTCGACAGCCCCAAAAAAATGTTCATATCGACGGTTTTACTTAGGGCCCGGTCACACAGACATTTGCGGATGAATCACGGCCAGAAATTTCTGCCTGTGAGGCGGACGCTATTGGACGCTTTGAGATCGCCATACAGACGAGATACAGCGGTGCTTAACACGCAGTCGGAAATTCGCGCGCGGGTGGCAGCGCGAAAAAGTTTTGCTTTGCTCAATTCTTCAGAGCGCGGGTACACAGCCTTTCACGAGTTAAACGAGGCTGGACCGCGGCCGTAAACTTCTGGCCGTGATGCAGATGTCGTTGGGCGCTGTTGGACGTTTTGAGACCGCCATATAGACGAGATAGAGCAGTGCTTTACTCGCGGTTGGAAATTCACACACGGTTGGCCGCGCGAAAAAGTTTTGAGCTGCTCAAAAGTTTGAGCACGTGTTAAACCGCGTGCCGCACACGTGGTCAACACGAGGTAATGACGCGGAAATGACGCGGAACGACGTGCTCTGGCCGCGGCCAGGGCGTGGTTACACATGGGTAGGACGGGAAATTTCAGCGGGTAATCGTGGGTGGAGCATGGTAATAGCATGTTCTGCGCCTGTATCGCGGTGTTATTACGTGAAATTAGCGTGTTACGCGTGTGACAGTCAAACGCCTTTCTCCGCGTATATACAGCGCGATTTGCCGAGCACACGTCAGTTGTGCTCGAGACGTCAAGGGGGTGAACATGGATCCCCGTCAGCGCAGTGACCTCGTCTTAATCCATTTTTATTTCTTGACATTTCTTTTCAAGATAATAAAATAAAAATGATGCCATAGCTTGAAATCTTGATCTTCACGGGACTGTGTCTTGAGCGGTTATGATTTCTACAGCCCGGTGTTATCCGAGAAATGCATCCCTGCCGAGATTTGCATCCCCTCGCTACTACAACCACTTTTACCTCGTTTTATTTCACTTTTAGGGAATGTAATGGCGAACATATAACCAAAACCACTTCGTCTTGCATTTGTTGGAAATGTAATACAACTTAAACCATTCCGTCTTTGTTTTTGTTGTGAACGTAATCGAACGGTAAATCCTCCCCCCCTCGTGTGAACGCGCATTCTGCCGCGCTTCCAACGAAAGCGATCGTATTCTATATAAAACGCTTATTAAAACTATAAAGCGAGCTAATTATAACAATTGGGAGATCCTAGTCTATATAACGCGTTTATTTAAACAATAAAGTGCGATCGTATTCTACAAAATGCGTTTGTTAACGCAGATGAAAAAGTCAAAAGCGATCGCAGCAGAATGTGCGTTCACGCGAGGGGGTGGGGATGTTGCGTAGGAGTCGGATTTGGGCACAACACCGGCTCGGGAGCTTTTATACCCGTGGTCCACACGAGAAAATGACGCAGAAATGACGCGATGAGGAAGCGGAACAGTCGCCGGCGTCTGTTTTGCGGGCTTACCACCGATGAACAGCGGGTTGGCCAATTTTGCGCATTTTCCATCGCGGGCAACCACGGGCAGAAAAAAAAAACGCAAAATTTTAGCCGTGATTCAGCCGCAAACGGCTGTGTGACCGGCCCCTTAAGTCGAATAGTTGTAAGTAGGGGAGCGTCTGTATTTCTATTAAAAAAGACAAGAAAGTAAAATAAAAAGCAGCAATGTAAAAAAAAAAATATATATAACAATGTCAACATGTCAACTATACCTCCATTGAACAATATTTTAAAAAATAAAGTCCTAAACTGTGAATTGTGCAAACAATACAACCTAAAAAAAACAAGTTTAAAAATAAATAAATAAACATTGATAAGGGTGCGTGCGTACATTTGGCTCTCTTCTGCGTGGCAGGAAATATTCTGCAGCAGGCCAGGTAGGGAGAGGTGCCAAAAGTGTGCCCGTCAGTCACACAAACTGGAGTGTGGCGGAGAGCGCTGAGGGAGAGAGAAAAGGACTGCGCAATCTACATATAAAAGAAGATAAGTGGAGGGGCTAAGTATCAAAATCAGGACAATAATATCGTAATTGCTTGGTATTGATAATATCGTTATTCGGATCGATCCGGCCACCCCTACTGCAAAGTCCGTATTGCCAACTTAAATATAGTGCCATTAACTCTTCAAGCAGACAAGTGGCATGCTGTTACATACATGTACTGTTAGACCGGCTGTCATTGTCGACTGAAACATCCTACTTGCGAGCCACATACCTGATTTACCAAGCTCAACAGAAGAAGTCCTTCTTTTTGCAACTACAACTTTCTTCTTTTCTTCATTTATGCACTTCTTTCATTATCCCTGATGAGTGACAGATGAGCTTTTCCCTCCCCTCCACTTCAGTTCCCCAAGGGCGCGTGAGCTTACGTGACCTCAACGTATCAGCCCGGCGGGCAAGGCGCAGTGACTTAAAATGGCTGATATTTCCCATGATGCCACTGGATCCCTACGGGTGTTCCCGCAGAGATAGGAACGCTTTCACTTTAGGCTAATAGCACAGGTTAGCTGCGCGCTGCGAGGCAAGCACAGAAAAGATCATTCCGCCGACGCTTAACTACATTTAGGGAAACACTTCATTCAACACAAAGTAAAAAAAAACAAAGAATGTTTTGATTAGTTTATCCTGGAATCACAATTATGCTAAAAACAAAAGCAATGTCCTCCACGGGAATCAATGCAAATCAAGCTAAAATACCATATCGCAAATTATTAAAGTGACCCCCTTGAAACCGTAATAAACTAAACCTGTAAAAGTAGAAACCTTTCTTTATACATACATAATTCAATTTTACAGTGGTGCATTTTTGGCGGAAATGCTACACATTTCAAACAAATACAAGTACTGAAAACTGTACCCGTAAACATGTATTTCAATATACCCTGGAGTGCATACAATGATTTACCATTAGCCCCCTTGGAAAAGCCTTGTTCATCTTAGAAATGTGTTTGGGGTCATTACTGGGCTGGAACATTGCCTTGCGACCCAGGTTCTGGAGGTAGGATATCATTCTCGGCTCCAGTATTTCACAGTACATGCTTAATGAAATTCAACTTCCAAATCCCAGTTGCACTCATGCCACCCCAAACCATGACATTCCCACTACCATGCTCGACATTAGGCACCGCCAAAACATGTTTGTACTTCACTGGTTGCCGTCACACATGCTTTATATTATCTGAGCCAAATAAATGTATCTTTGTCTCATCAGACCAGAGTATAGCTGTCCAGAAAGCCATTCTGTCAAAGGGATTGTTACTTCACTGATATTCTATTAAAACATTATGATGAAAATCGAGGGGTGTATCCACTTTTGTGATATACTGCACCTGTCATTCCTGAGTGACATAAACAACCTGTTAACCCTGAGTGCCATGATTAATCCTGTTGCATTTAATCTTTTCACAGCGTCAAACCAATTGAAAAACATTTCAATTAAACTAATATATCAGGGACTATCAGAATACGAAACAGAACAGACCATTACTTCGGCAAGTGTGAGGTTGTTGTTAGCATGTAGTTGTTAGCATGTAGTCGTTAAACTCAAGTGAATGCATTATGAAAATCACTAAAACAGTAAGAACGTGAAAGGTGAAGCACACTATAGCGACGATCTCCTGTATTATAAAATACTCAATCATTTTTCTCTTTCTATTAAATATTTGATATAGATTGAAAGACATAAATAATAATTTACTAACTCAAATCTAATTTACTAACTCAAATCTTCTTACACAGTTTACAACATATATATACATACGTATATATATATATATATATATATATATATATATATATATATATATATATATATATATGCATGTGCATCTATTTCTTTTCTCTTTCTTTTTCTCTCTCTTTCTTTATCTTTCTTTCTTTCTCTCTTCTTCTTTCTCTCTCTCTTTTTCCTCCCCTTTCTTTTACTCTCTTACTCTCTTCCTCCCTCTATTTCTGTGTTTTGTTTTTTCCATTTTTCTTTCTCCACTTTTCTTACTTTTTCTCTTTTTTTCTGTCCCTCTTCCTCTTTCTCCCCTTTTCTCTCAATGTTTTTCACATTTCTGTCTCCCTATTTTTCTCTCTTTTTTGTGTCTCTTTCTCTCTGTCTTTGTCTCTTACTCTTTCTCTCTGTTTTTCTCTCTCTCTACCTCTTTCTATTTCTCTCTCTCTCATTTTCTTTCTCTCTCTTTCTTTTACTCTCTTAATCTCTACTTCCGTCATTCTCTCTGCCTTGTTGTTTTTCCTATTTCTTTTTTTATTTCTTTTCCTCCACTTTTTTTACTCTCTCTCTTTTACTCTCTTTCTCCATCTTTCCTTCTGTCCATTTCTCCTTGTCTTTATTTTTTCTCTTTCTTTTTATTCCTTTATCTTGAAGGCGCTCGTGAATGGTCAAAATGAGTTGGGTCGTACCTTTGCTCTTTGCTTAGTAAAAACTTTAAATTAGGTCAAAGTTATCCATATATTGGAACAATAAAGGCTGTTATGATATACGTAGTACCATAATACATTTTCAAAACCAATTATTTTGGCACATAATGTTTTGTTATCATTGGTAATTCATCATTAAAAACCAAAAAGTCCAAAGAGTTCTCAAAAATTTCCCATCACTAGTCACCAATCAATCTGCCATACATGTTTTATGGAATATGCGAGGAAACAAGAGTGCCTGGAAAAAAAATCCACACATCTGAAATCAAACCTGGGACCCCTGAACTGTGAGGCAGACATACTAACCAGTCATCTACCGTGACACCCATCTTTTGTTATAATTGCATTTATACAATATAAGGTAACTTTACGATATTAACTGCACCAACAAAAACCTCTCAATAGGTTTGATAAGAATAGCAATAAAAGTAACAATAAACAGGAAGTGTCGAAAACTCCAAGTGTCGATAACGAGTTAATCTTTCAATGATTCCCTTATTGTTCTCCGAGGAGTTCGTGCGCTGTGACTGCTTCAATATTCATATCTTTTCTCAGCCTTCGGGAAGCAGGGTTTGTTTATCTGTGACGGGAAAGGGGAAATGAGATTTGACTTGAATTACTCTCAGCATTTAATCAGTCTTCATTAAATACAGTACATCATGGCTGGTTCCCATTTGTGCTTGGTTCTATACAGCGACAGAGACCAGTTGGGAAATATTATGGAATAATTATTTATATCCATACTTGCCAAATTTTTACAATCTCCATCTTGTCCGATCAATACTCGTGGTAAGGGGTGACAAAATCTAATCTCTGGTTTTGTCTGTTAACGGTTATCAACAGGGTTGGGACTGACAACTCTAGTTAAGGCCCGGAGTGGCAGGCCCAGAAAAATCTCAGATAAGCAGAGGCAAAGGATGGTGAGAACATCCAAACTCAACCCACATAACAGCTCCAAAGACCTACAACGTGATATTGCTGTAGATGGTGTCACTGCGCATCGTTCAACTATTCGGCGCACTTTGTACAAGGAGATGCTGTATGTGAGAGTAATGCGGCAAAAGCCTTATCTGCGCACATACCACAAACAGAGTCGCTTGAGGTATGCTAAAGCACATTTGGACAAGCTAGCTTCATTTTGGAATAAGGTGCTGTGGACTGATGAAACTAAAATTGAGTTATTGAGTTAAAGGGGCGGTATGCATGGCGGAAGAGGAACATAGTATTCCAAGACAAACACTTGCTACCCACAGTAAAATTTGGTGGTGGTTCCATCATGCTGTGGGGCTGTGTGGCCAGTACAGGTACTGGCAATCTTTTGAAAGTTGAAGGTCGCATGGATTCCAGTCAGTATCAGCAGATTCTTGCGAACAATATTCTACAATCAGTAACAAAGCTGAAGTTACGCAAGGGCTGGATACTTCAACAAGACAACAACCCCAAACAACGCTCAAATTCTACGCAGGCATTCATGCAGAGGAACAAGTACAATGTTCTGGAAAGGCAATCTCAGTCCCCAGACCTGAATATTATTGGAAATCTCTGGTGTGATTTAAAGTGGGCTGTCCATGCTCGGAAACCATCAAATCTGACTAAAGTGGAGATGTTTTGTAAAGAGGAATGGTCAAAAATACCTTCAACTAGAATCCAGACCCTTATTGAAAGCTATGGGAAGCGTTTATGTCACGGTTGCCATGACGCCCATTTGGCCCCGCCCGTGGGCGCCAGCTTCTGCCACGGTTGCCACGGCACCCAATTGGCCCTGCCCGTGGGCGCCAGCTGAAGTTCATTGACGGATTGGCTCCCTGAGAGTATTTAAACGCTGTCCTGTCAGTCGTTTTTTGTCGGTCCGTCTGCGAATCTCCGTTTTCACACTGCAAGCCCCTTTTCACTTGTCCTGTGTTTTTGCTTTTGATTTTCTCCCGCCACGATCCGTTTGATTTCGACTTCTTCCATTTCCGACACTGCCATCGCTCGCCAGGGAAGTCCCACTTCCGCGGCTGAGCAACCGACTTCCCGCTACCAACGCGAGTGTGCATTCCTTTTCCCTTCTCCCCAATAAAATTGTGAGTAACGATAAGCAAGTGGGTCCTGTCTCCTGTTCTGGTTCTGACAGTTTAGAGACTGTTATTTCTGCAAAGGAAGAATCTACTATTTTCTGTAAATCCTATAAACTTCATTTCACATCTCAGATATCACTTTGTTTGTTTGCTATTTAATATATTTAACAGAAATTGCTGACTCGAACAACCAATGAATTAATAAGGGAAATCTTGAAAATAATCAGGGGTGCCCAAACTTTTACATACGACTGTATCCATCTACCTACCTACCTACCTACCTACCTACCTACCTACCTACCTACCTACCTACCTACCTACCTACCTACCTACCTCTATCCATCCATCCATCCATCCATCCATCCCATCGGCAGCTCCTGGTGGACATAGGGATTCCCAGACATCATTGCAGTTCTAACACTCCGGCCAGACATAGTGCTGATGTCGGGAGTCAGCAAGCAGGTGGTGCTCCTTGAGGAGAATGTCCACTGGGAGGACCGAATGGATGAAACGCAGGAGTGGAAGAGGGCAAAGTATGCTGATCTTTTGGGTGAATGCTGGAGGAATGGTTGGAGGGCATGCTGCTAGCCTGTTGAGGTGGGCTGCAGGGGCTTTGCAGGCAGGTCCTCACACCGTCTCCTCGGGGCTCCTCGGTATATTTGGACTGCATAGGTAAAGAGCCCTCAACAACATCTTGGCAGCGGCTAAAAAGGCTTTTTGCTAACTCTGGTTGAGGAGGGGGGTGGCGTGGCATAGTGCGGTACCTGGACACGATTCGGGGTATTGATAACCCTCAGATGGGCGAGGGTGTCTAAGACCTGCAACGCCCGAACATCCTGGGAAAGTTACTGACGATGTGTATAGGTTGCACCATAAATTAATAAGGTTCAGCTTCTACGCAAGTATATAATTTGTAAAGAGATAGTTACCTTTTGTTACCTGGGAGGGGCAACGGATTTACATTTTAAATGAACTGGTAACTCTAACAAATGACTGTTTTTCAGTAATGCGCCCAACACTGGCTATCAATTTGTTTCAGATTCTGTACTAGTGCAGATCTACAGTTTTTTTGTGAGGCGCCTGTAAAATCAAAATTGACACAATGCCATTTTACTGTTATGGTCATGCTGCCACCGATTCTACCGAGGAGATTATTCCCCTCGCAAAGTCCAAACACATTTCCACTAATCCACACATTCTCAAGATCCACCTTATTGAAATAAATGCAGTGCCATACGGAATCTGGTTCCTTTAACTGACGAGCAACTCAAAGAGAGCATGTTAGATCACTAAGCGCAAAAGAGACCCCCGGTTAGGGGGGTCCATCTGCCTCCAGCAAAGAATATCTGATGATAAGCGAAAGTAACCAAATGCGAAAGCGTTAATAAAAAAGCAAGTGAATAATAGAAGTGAGTGCAGCAGGAGCACCTGCTCTGAGCACAGAAGATGCAAAGTAAGAAAATAAGATGGATGGCTGATGAATGTGAGCAGATGGCAAACGGCGAGGGGAGGGTCATGTTCAGGTGAATTGTGGAAAATCCCCCAACAGCTTTCTAATCCCGGGGCAGCGCCGGGCGAGCAGTTGAAACGGAAGTACCTACTGACAGCGAAAGATAAAAAGTGAATTGATCTGTGGTGTTGATTATCTCATGGAAGAAAGGTGACAATATGGCGCCAACAGGATGATTTTTGTTACATGACATTAGTATGAATACGGAAACAAGGCAGTACTTTTAAATCTTACAGTCTAGTTTAAGGGTAGGCCAACATTTTGATTGGCGGGTCGCATTGGTTTTCCTATTGGATGTCTCTGTATTCTGTCGTGCCACCGAAAACGAGTGCTAAAAGCACAATGGAGGAAGACAAAACACAAAGACTTCAAGTGACCAAAATGCAACCTATCACTTTTATAAAGAAGAGAAACAAGACAATGAAAAATAAAATTAAAAACAAAAGAATGTCAAGTCAAGTCATGTTTATTTGTATAGCCCTTAATCACAAAGAGTCTCAAAGGCCTGCACAGACCACAGATTCTTGCAAAACCACAGACTATTATTATACCATCCCCTGATCTAAAACCTACACGGGTGCAAGGAAAAACTCAAAAAACTCAAAATGAGGAAAATGAAAAAACCTTGAGAAGGGACCACACATGAGGTAATCCCCCTTCCAGGATGACCAGGCTGCAATAGATGTTGCAATAACAAATAATACACAGATATTGTCAACATGAAATATAGGTTCTTCAAATGCTCGAGAATAAAAGTTTGTTTTAAGCTAAGATTTAAACATTTTCACTGAGGTTGCAGATCGAATCTAAGGGGGGAGAGCATTCCACACCACCGGGGCCCGAATGGAGAATGCTCTCGAACCTGCGGATCTCTTCTTGGCTTTTGGGATCAATTGTAGACCAGCATTTTCAGAGCAAAAACAATAAAGACGACAAAAAGTGATATTCCCCCCAAAAAAGGAAGATAAAAATAAGAAAAAAGGAGAAAGATGAAAAAGTGACAGATGAAAAAAGGAAAGAAAAAAGGCGAAAAATAAGAAAAAGAAAAAAAGAAAAATGACCAAACATGAAACTCAAGAAAAAAACGAAATGAAAAATGAAAAAATAATGAAAAAGAAAGACATAAAATTGAATTTTTTTTCTCAATTTGTTTCTTTTTTCTTTAATTCCTTCATTTCCTTTCTTTTTCTCTCGTTTTCTCAATTATTTTGCTTTATTTTCCCCTATTTTTCTTTTTATTCCGGTTTTCATTTTTCACCTATTTTTCCTATTTTTCTTTCCCTATTTTTGCTTTGTGAAATTCTGGTGAAAATTGAAACAAAAAATGTGCTTTTTGTTCCTTTCAGATAAGGGACCTGTGAACCGTGATTCACATGTCACAATGTGTGGATCAGGGAAAGCAGACTTAGAGCATAGCCTCGTCTCAGTAGCTAATTGCTTAAGTAGCGCTCAAGAAATCTCCAATCACCCGCTGATTCTCATTGTTTTTTGCTTGTGTTTTGTAAGTGTGAATTTTGCATAATTAGTTAACTTGGTTTTGTTTTTATTTTCCTCTTTCACAAGTTACCTCGCGCCTGGCTGAACACAACAGCATCCATAAACAAATGCGCAAACAGATGGAAAAAAGATTGATGTAATACAATAAATCATGTAAAAAAACCCAATCCAAGGGCGCCCGGAGGGAGGAATGCGAGAGCTTTAGCGCCGATCTATCTTTTTCTCCCGCCTGGTTACCAGCATGCTGGAGTCCGCACTCATCCCGCTGAATTTAATTAGCACAACAAAAGCCTGATTGCTGTGATAGAGAGACCATAATTCTTCATTATGCTCGTGATTTACCTCAGGTTGGATGTGCTCGTCATCATCAGCATCATCGTGATTATCATCAAACTTCAGCTAATTGGCATTTGTTGAAGGAAAGAAACATACATCATTAGCACTTTTCTTTCAGGAGAGGATGAGGGTGAGGCGTGGAGGCCGATGAGACGGGCATCCGCTGCTCACAATGAGTGATAATGTGAAGATGCAATTATTGTGGCGGCTTGAGGGCCATGAGAAAATGAGAACACCATGAAGTGGGATGAAGATGCGATCGTGCAATGATTTGAGAACGTAAGCTAAGAGGGAATTTGGGGGAAAATAACAATAAAGGTCTCACCAACTGCTCTCGTCAAAGGTACCTGCAGCATATTTTGATTGTTTTCCCCATCCAATACATGAGTCAATGTTTTAATACTTAACGAAACAATGACATGAAAAATAAAAAAATGGCAAACTACAGCCCGAGGATGGCAGACAGCTGATCAGTCTTTGTATTCTGATTTAACATCAGACACCTGCAAAGGACTGCATAATCGAGGTAAGATCAGTCCTGAAAAATCCAGCCTGACCCGAGCCCAGTGGAAGTAAAGCCCAGCCCATCCTGAGCCCAAATAATTAACTTGATTTGAGTGACCCAGACCAAAACAAACCCTGACTTTATATCTGAGGAGTGAATGGTTAAGGATAGTAAAGAACGACTGATATCGACTGTAGGAGAAATGTCGCCAGCCGACTCCACTAAGGGAGTAGCGACTAAGACCGCTCTTAATTTAGTAGTGTGTCTTACTCCGATAAAAATATGGTTTTCAATAAGAATTAATGTGTATGCTTGCAAGGCCAACATCAACACAGCTGGATATATTTATCTGTCCTATTTCTTTCAATCATGTATACATTTTATCTATTTATATATTTATCAAATGTCATATAGCAAAACACTTCTGAGCCAGCCATGTTGTGTTAGGTATTTTCCCAATGCATACACTATTATTATTTAATTCTTCATGTATCTCCAAGAATATTTACAAATACAAAAACTTAAATCAAGATACTTTTTTTAACCCAATGCCGCCCATGACTCAAAAGGTTTGACCACCCCTGATTTACCTATGTATTCTAACATGGGGTTGCCATAACTTTATTTACATTGGACCAAATCTCGTGTTGTAATTTTCTTTAGGTTAAAATGTACTGTTTCAGGTGAGTCAGTTCAACCAAACTCGTTCAACTTTGTTAAATGTCCCATAAAGGACTGTTGTTATCAGGAACCAGAACTGGATCTGGAACCAAAACGTTCTTACACAAGCCTTTTATTTTACCGGAAATGGGGAGACATGCACGATAGAGAGCGGTCCGGTGTGGAAAGACAGGAAGCCAGAGACTGACAAGATCGATTCGAATTCCCTGAGTTAATATCAGACAGGGTCGATACCGGACAGGACGGGACAGACAGACAGGATAGATAATAAAACAGGATATCGAAAATAAACAGGACAAACAAGTCGGGAACGAGAACTGGAGAGAATAATAAACAGGACAAAAATAAACGGGAAAAATACCTGACTGGAAATACCAACAGGAAAACAGGACCAAGTCAGAACCCATGTCTTGTGGGGCAGAGGTTTGTTGACGGACTGACAAAGTAAGAGAGAGTGCACTGAGCTTAAAAAGATGGAAAGCCAATCTGTTAATGAGCCGCAGCTGGCACCACACAGGCGGGGCCAATTGGGCGCCACGGCAACCGTGACAGTTGTGGAATGTGGATAATAACTAATTATAAGTATGTAGGCATCTGGTGAAGGTCGTGGGATGACGTTGTTGCAGCAGGTCACAAGCTGATATGTTGGGGTAGTCAGGCCGGACGACCTTCACGAGATATCTTAACTTTATTTGAGAACACTATGAAGGCCAATGTTGAACATCTGGAACTTTGAACGTGTCCCGAATGCAATAAAGCGCATTCCCTTTTTGCCATATCTCCTCTCTGCGTATATTTTGGGGCGACACTCAGCGACGATCTCTCCAAAATAAGTGATTGTTTTTTTATATAATGTAGTACAGTTCAAATGGTATCAAAGGTTTTTATACTGTGTAGCATTTCCTCCAAAATACACCGCTTAGGGTTTAGGTTTTGAGATAACTTTTATCAGGCTTTTTACATTCTAAACTGATTGATCCATTCCTTGACAGTGAACCGGCGAAATGAATCAAGTTTGTCATTTGCTTCGCACACTGAAGTGAAAGCAGACTTTATGTTTATATTTTTGGGATGAAATAAAACTCGTTTATCTCTAGTTTTAGTTAGTTCCTTTAAAATGATACAAATTTCCTCATGCTGCAATAATTGCACCAATAGCCTAACTGTTGTCATTTTTCAAGAATCTGTCTTAAAGATAAGGTAGAAACTTGTTAAGACATTGACATTGTAACAAGGCAGACTTGCAGAGCTCAAAGATTCCCTATCTTATTTCCCAACTAGTCCCATGATTTTAAAAACACCACCCATCCATCCATTATCTTCACCGCTTATCCTCAGTAGGGTCGCGGGGTGCTGGAACCCATACCAGCCATCCTCGGACAGTGGCCAGGGGACACCCTGAACTGGTTGCCAGCCAATCACAGTTTAAAAACACCATTTTAGGTTATTGTTACATCTACTACCTTACATCTCTTAACAAAAACACACAAGGAGAGACAAGAGACATGAATATAGTTCATGAGGAGATGTGTCGGTTCGGGCCTGATTTTCATTAGCCCAAAACTTCAGCAACTTCCCCTTTTATTCACAAAGTTGTTGGGGGAAGGAACAAAGGGACAACCCACTTGTATACAGAGGAACGACAAACAGGAGAAACACGCAAATGGTTGATATATCAGAACAGGTCACGTTCCCAAAGGGTCGTTAAAGTTTTTAAAGAAAGGAAAATACTTAACTGTAAACGTCCCTGTAATGTTCAATGTTTGTAGTTAATGCATTGTAAATTCACAATAATCGGGTACAGATTACATATGGTAATTCAAGAA
Organism: Urocampus carinirostris; assembly: GCF_059441175.1. NCBI lineage: Eukaryota > Metazoa > Chordata > Actinopteri > Syngnathiformes > Syngnathidae > Urocampus > Urocampus carinirostris. The sequence goes on along the minus strand of NC_142349.1, from coordinate 25,754,816 downwards.
TCCAAGACCTTCATTACTACACTATTCAATACCTAAAATCTCAGCAACTCTGCAAACCGCAGATCTCTATTACATTATCTTTCTTAGCATATATCGTTATGCCACAATACACACAACTTGGTGTGTAGATCATCAGCTCATCTCAGCTTTCCCACATCCTTTAAATTTCTCAATCCAATCTGTAGCCAAAATTCATAGAGAATACAGTACGATAAAATCGTTTAAGTTGACGCTATAATTGACTTTCACAAATGTACAAACGAACCCAAATACATTTTACTTGCTGTCTTTGTATCTTTCCCTGTGCTTTTCCTTGTGCTTTGTAGCATTTCTTTTGGGTAGCACTTCACAATACAGCAAGATGGTCAAATATGACACAGTGTCTTTAATTAGACTTTTGTTTAACATTTGATTTTTCGCCCTCTTTTTGAAATATTCCCGGTATTTGCGTTTCTTGTCTTGCACTCTCATTTCTATGGGAAATCGGTGTACTTTCTCTCCTATGCACAGCTAAGCATTTTTTCACCGTACAAACTACTCATGCGTGTGTGCTTGCAGTTCTCAGGTATGATTTGTTGCCTGATTGCTCTTTTCACAACCTCCTCGAAGATGGCGCCATGATTCACTGCTTCCGGCGCTCTCACCATCTCGAACCAAATGTGAGCGCACTTATCAATGTTTGCTTTTGTCTACAATATAAGATTACATTCCTGTTTAATCAAGGTTTTGCATTGGTTTGTATCTTTTATTGCTGAATTATCAGGTCCAAATTAAAGATGGAAATTCAAAAATCCAAGAGCTTCATTTCTACTCTATTCTATACCCGAAATTCCAGCAACTCTGCAAACTGCAGATCTCTATTACGATATCTTAGCATCTATCGTAATACCAAAATGACAATTTACAAATGATTGGTGGAGAGTAACCTAATGTGCATCCCTGTATTTTTTAATCGTTATTTATTTTATTTTATTTTTTGTTAGTATAGCTACACAGCCTAGAAAAAAAATACAACCAACTTCATGGCAAAAGCCGAAAGTAAGAATAGGCCAGCTTCAAGTGTATTATTGATTATGTCGCACGCAGAGATGGCACCAAGCGAAAACGACGAAAAAAGAGAGCTTTCATAACATGAAAAGCAGGTACCTTGGCTTTTGGGGGAAGGAGCTATCCATTATTTTCTTGTGCTTAATTCCAACTGGCCTTATAACTCAGTATTCTAGGCGGTAGGGCATTTTGTGTTTTGTGAAAATTTTGGATGAAAACACAAGATGGAGGAGAGCAGTTCTGTTGAGGATTTTAATTACAACTAGACAATTCCCGCGGCAATTGTAAGAGTTGTGATTGATCTGGAAGATGATCCCGGCAGGTATATATAACCCCGGTTGTTAGCATTATGAGTTAGCATAAAGTCTTTAACTCAGAGAGATGTTTCTGTCATTTTTTACTTGGTTCTGTGGGGGGCACTACGCCCCCCCCCCCACCCTCCACCCCGCCGGTACTGGCAAGTTCATTTGAGATGGGCCCACAACCGTTAACAACAAGGATATGCCTTGTGGAGGTCTAAAAAAACACATTCATGGTAATAACGTTGTAATAACATTGTTATTACACGTTAGCATCACTTTCTAGCATGTATCCATTAGCATAACTCATCAACATGAGGCCATTAACATAATTTGTAAATATGAAGTCTTTAAAATATTGCCATTACCAAAATTAATTTTAGTACAAAGAAGTTAGCATTTAGCCGTTAGCATCACTTTCTAGCATGTGCCTGTTAGCATAACTCATCAACATGTACCCATTAGGATAATTTGTAAATATGAAGTTGTTTTAATATAGCCAATATAATTTTTTTTTAACATGAAGTAATAAGCATTTAACTGTTGGCATAACATTTTAGTATGTATCCATTACCATAACTCATTAACCAGAGCCCATTAGCATAATTTGTAAATGTGAAGTCGTTAAACTATTGGCATTACCAAAATTTTTTACAATGAAGAAGTTAGCATTGCCGACAGTGTTTACAGCTAGCTTGCGCTAATACTTGGGCTGGCTGCGCCATCCCAACCCATTGCCGACAGTGTTAACAGCTAGCTTGCGCTAATACTTGGGCTGGCGACATCAGCCCAACACTTTGCTAGCTGCGCACATAGCTGTTAGCATCCTCTCGCTAGCATCTACTCTTTGGAATTCACCATTTACCCATGGTTAAAGGTAATGTGGGTCTGGCCCCCTCAAGCCACCCTGGAAAGTCCCTGCTTTGTCCCTTCTACCCTCTGGAAAAGCCCTCGTTGCCATGACTACCCATAGAAACGAATGGGCCCATGTATTCTGGATCGGAGACTCTCAAAATACATTAGTGCGGATGGGGACTCTTTTTTGCCCTGTGCTTACAGCACTTGGCAATGTAGTCGTGCCTTGCTTTAGCAATCACAACTAATGAAACAAAAGTAAAAAACAACAGATTATCAACAGGACAAAGTCCTTCTCAAACAAGCATAGACAAAATGGCTAACAATCATTTTTGTAAGAATGGTGCATAATTTGATGAGTATAAAACTCAAGTGATGCTGGGCTTTCCAGACCAAGTCAGGAAGTCCAAGCCTCATTATTGACCTTGTTTAAGACTGAATCTAACTGGTGGTATGATGAGATTGGGGCAAGCTCAAGGCCTTCCTGTCTACAGTGAGTTGAGATACATACATTTTTCTAATCAATAGTTTCAAACCTGCAGGTTGCCCAAACGTATCCACGATTATCCGAACTTTTGTCAGGTAGCCCTCCGCAAATTTAACAGATCAATGCATGTTTAGGTGTGTCATCTGGTCTCCCTGTTGCATGTATTACAATAAAAAACCCTCGCGAGGTGTCATTCTCGTGCTTTTGCATCCTTGTCCAACGTCCCATTTTTTATTAATTTTTTTTTCATCGATCTTGAGTATCTCAACATGCACATACTTGCACGCGCATTGTTAATTCTGAGTGACAGGGTCTGCAATGTCGAGACAAGCCAGAGGTGGAAGCCATGAGTAAAGAAAAAAAATCGAAATTACGTACAGCTCCTTTAAGTATGCAATGTCCTTGTATTCATACTCTAGTACTCGTACCTGTGTCACAATCTGCACTCTGAGCCCTACTTATCTGTATGTTATTCCTCTAACCACTCTTTCGTCTTTGCTTCGCCTTGCCTCATTTGGTTGCCCACTTCCTGGCTTCATTTTTCCACCCCACACCTGGTGTAACTTGTCTCATTACCCTCCAATCACATCTCTTCTTTTTCATCATTTAAAAATGTTGTTTCCTTAGCTCAGTGCTAGTTTTTTTGCCTTCAAATCATGTCCCAAGCACACTTGTCTCAGCATTTTGTCATGGCAAAGTAGTGAACCTTGCCTGCCCTTCCGGATTCAGAACGAACACTTGGAAACACTTGCTCTCACTCTTTGGACTCACTGGAACGAGGACCCCTTGGTTGCATCCTTGAGCTTGATTATCGTGTACCTAACACTGCCCGAATAAATGACCACTGTTAGCTGTACTTAACAGAGTTTCTGCACCATTTTCTACCACCCCAACCCGAGTGGGTTCCTTTCAAGATCTCATTATATACTTCACCTGAGCCATCGTCAACTTCTGCCAGTTGGAATATTTGGCCATCTTGTCCTGGTTGGGGGTGTTGCGGACATCTGGCTCATCATCATTTATCCACATGGGTCTAACAAACTCCAACCTGTACCTGAAAGTTGACTAAATCAGGATGGACAGTCAGCCAGATCGACGAAAACACTGCATTCATACAGTCCCTGAAGGTTTCACCTTCTCAGAAAGTCAATCCGTATTTCAAATTTATGAAAAGTGTAACTTGATGTTAATACACAGCCATCACCTTGCTCAGGGAGACGCCCTGGGGCAGGCTGGTGAACTGTGGCAACACATCGCCTGGCCACATCGACATTCTATTACATTTATTTGATTCTCTCCAGAAGAGTGGCACGAGAGCGAATCCCGCCGAGTCGGCTTTATCTGAGCTAACCCGCAGCTTTCCCTGGCGAACGCCTGGCGGGCACAACAAAAACGCTAAAGCAATTATGACGGCGCTTTATCGTCTCGCCGGTGACTGCCGGCGGGTCGGCCCCTGTGCACGAGCGGCTTAGCGCGCGTAAACACGCCGACATAATGGCTGCCGAGTCTGAGGAGTTGTTGCGCCTTTTTTTGCAGATAACGGAGCGGCTTTGGGTTTGTCGCTCTCCCCGCCAAACAATGCAAAATAAATATGAAGATCATTTGGGTTGATAACTAAGAGTTAAGTTCTATTTTTTCTGTCAGCTATGAGGTTGTAAAGTCTGCAAGCAATCTTTTTCTTCTTCTTTTTTTTAATAACAGCAGGCGGAAGATGACGAGTAATGATAAATATTCAGGCCACCAAGCCTCAAAAGCCTTGCTCAAAGAGGAGACAATATCTGTTATTCTCAGATTTGTCATTTGCGTCTATTTTACAAATCATAATCTTCAAAGTCGAAAGTATCTTTGATATTTTCGCGTGCTCTCAAGACAAAATTGGCTTTGATCTTTACAAAAAGGCGCACGAGTTATTTTTGTTGCTCAATGACAAAGCTGTCATTGCCATTTACAATTCGAATTTCCATCCTGAGCCTCAAATTGGGCAAGCATAAAAGGTTAGATTTGAAGTTAAGTTGAAATGACTCTCTTCCATGTTTCTTTGATTGGTTATTTTAACACACACGGAAAGCCCATATTATTATCATTATTATCATTTTTTGTCCCACATTTTTGGGACAATTTTACAGGCTTGAGGGTTTGTTACTGTCATGCACTTTCTGGACAAATTTCAACATATTACCCATTGTTTTCTTTTATTGATGTTCACTAGATTTTGTGTACTGTTAAATTATGCTAAACCTATTGCAACCTGGTCATCCTGGAAATGGGATTAAAACTTATGAGGCCCCCTTCTCAAGGTTTTTTATTTTCCTTGTAGATAGATAGATAGATAGATACTTTATTCATCCCCTAAGGGAAATTCACATTTCCAGCAGCATCCCTGAGCTGAGAACAGTACAATAATAATAATAATAATAATTTCCTTGTATTGTCATTCTGTGTAACAATGTACACAGAACGAAATGTCGATTGCACCTGACCCGTTGTAGCGAGCCGATGCAGCCGCAGCCAACAGAGGGCGCCGCCGACCACTTTTTAAGTCTTAGGAATGACTCGGCCGGGGCGCGAACCACCGACCTCCCAGTCTCAAAGCGGGCGCCTTACCATCTAGGCTACTGAGCTGGTATAATAAAGCCAAAAGAATACAATATACAAATACCCAGTGTGACGTGCAAATGCCCACTGTAGCGTGTTATACAGTATAGAGTAACTAAATAGTGCTACACAGAATACATATTGCAGTAAGATTCGGTAATATCCAATGTAGGTGGTATGGTTTAATGTGGGCCTTTACTCTGCCGGGTGGAGTTAAAGAGCCTCATGGCATGAGGAAGAAAAGATCTCTTCAGTCTGTCCGTAGTACAAGACAGTGACAGCAGTCTGTCGCTGAAACTGCTCTTCTGTCTGGAGATAATGCTGTGTAGTGGATGCGATGGATTATCTCCAGACAGTGCTGCGGTTTTGAGTTTTTCCTTGCCCGCATGTTGGTTTAAGATCAGGTGACGGTGTCATTGTAATCCTGTGCAGTCCTTTGAGACATTTTTGTGATTAAGAGCTATACAAATAAATGTGACTTGAATTGACCTGGATCAATTAAAAATATACATGGTATACATATTCTTGATAAAAAAAAAATCATAAATAGAATTCATACTTTAAACGTTTTTGTTTTTTGGTTGGATTCAAGATGGCGGCGCACATGGATGCTGCGGCTCATTGCTCTCCAGCTAATCTTCTATTTATCACCGTTCTCCTGTCTTTTTTGCTTTCTTTTCTGGACACATGCGTGGCCAATAACCCTTATAGTCGAGAGGAACTTATTAAATTGGGTGTGAGTCTGAATCTCGACTTTACGGGCACTTTTTATTCCACCTATGATATCCCGAACGAGATACGAAGAGACCTAGGATCTCCGAGGTCGGCCTCCCCACCTCCGAAGCGACGAAGGCGCCGTAAAGACCGGAAGCAGAAGCGGGGTTGTCGTGTGGGGAAGTGTGTGAAGTGTGCGAAGCCAAAGGAGCAAGAAGTACACGAAGATGTGTCTAATTCAACCTTTATTTCTTCAACGATCTTGCGGGTCAGCCAACGCCTGAAATTCAACGCACCCGAACGGCGAAATCTTGTGACGATCTCTACAAAGACTTCAGCTAAGTTAAACGATTCAGCAAAGCTAAAATTTGGTCTGTTAAATATTAGATCGCTTGCTCCTAAAGTTTTACTTGTTGATAATATTATTCGTGATTACAAACTTAACTTGATTGGTATATGTGAAACTTGGTTGAGACGGGATGAGTTTTTACTGTTAAATGAGACTTCTCCTCAAGACTACGTGAGCAGCCATGTAGCACGCATGTTGAAGAAGCGTGGCGGTGTCGTGCTAATTTCTGAAAAAACGCTCAAATTTACTCCTCGTACCTCTAATAATTACAAGGCGTTCGAGGCTCTTGCTATGCCGTCTTCTCTATTGTCAATTTATGTAATAACTATTTATCGCGCACCAAGGCCATACTCAGGTTTCCTAGATGAATTTGCTGAACTTGAATGAATGAATGAAAACTTTTATTTCGAACATAAAAATAAAAACAGGACAAAAACAATGAGTCAACAACAGAATAATGTCACATGACATGTTCGAAAAGGGGTAGTCAGAAGCAGATGCTTATTTTTCCTACCCCTTTATCTTCCTTATTAAATACATTTTATAGATAGCTCCTCTTGTGTCCAATACGACAAAATCTCATGGATATACTTATTACATGGGTCAGATATCAATAATTATAATAATTACAATAATCACATATTTTATACACTAATCTTCGCAATACCATCCCTCAACGTCATAATGCGCATAATGTCACTGCGGCACCAGTGATAATAAGAATAAAAATAAACACAATACTTATAATAACAGTTCTGGTATAATAATAGTAGCAACAATAACAACAAGTTAACCATAGTTTGAAATGCAGTATTTCCAATCTCTCTCATATCCCATTTTCTTCATCCCTGTATTTCGCCAGTAATGCTTTTTTGTATTTAAATTTGAACACATGGATAGTTGGACGTTGTTTGATCTCATTTTGCAAATTATTCCAAAGTCTGACTCCACACACAGACACACACATACTTTTCCTGGTGGTTCTTTGTTGTTTCCTTTTGTTAATTAGTGGTTGATGTTTTTTTGTGTTTTCCTAAATAAAAAAGACTATACTAAGTTATGTAAGACCATACATACACAAGAATCCAAAGATGCTTTCTTTACTTGTACACGTGTGTCCATTTCTTCTTGTGTGTTATTAAATATTTATTTCATATATATATATATATATATATATATATATATATATATATATATATATATATATATATATATATATATATATATATATATATATATATATATATATATATATATATATATATATATATATATATATATATATATATATACCTATGGTGTGAGAAGAAAACAAACAGGGTACTTCATTGAGTGTGGCTGGTTCATTAAATGTATGATTTATGAGTTATTTATGATCTTTAATTTAATGTCAAAATTTAAAAAGAACATCTAATTGGGTAATGACGTTGCTCATGCTTCACCCCCCTCCAACCAGGTTTTGCCCAGATGCCCTGTGTAAAAGGGTACACAGGTACGCATTCCAGGAACGCAATTACTTATCGCCGTAACGAGTACACCTAGGGGTAATGATACAATTTTGTAAATAAACTGTCATTACCACACAGTGTGTTGCTCTGATACCTTTAAGAGCAGATCATGAATTGCAATGTTATCTTTCGCTCACAATGTAACAAGCAACCTCAATCCGGCAGCGGTGAAGAAATGTGTGCGTGTTTATATTTAACCACAAAATACACCTGAATACAGTTATAGTGGCGCCGACTCAAGAACATTGGTGTTGAATTTCTTTTTATGGAGATGTTATCACATTTAAGCCATATTTACAAATATCAAAAAAAATATTGAATGAAAGTGGGCAGTTTATATGCAAATATTTTGTTTTGTGTCGCCAGTAGCGAATGGTAGACAAAGCTGCGTGGTTTAAACAGGAACAACAAAACCAATGGGGAAAATGTGAGCACAAAATTTTAAGTAAATAATGATTTTTGGTCTTTTTTTTTTCTCAATCATATTTGCAGTACACCATATTCGGAGAAAAAAATAGAAACTTCTTGGACAATACCTGTAGATGAATAAGTAAATCTGAGAGTAGTTTGAAGCCAAGAGATGAAATTGATATTGAATGTCTCGGATAAGTCTTCATTTGCAAGCTCTCAAAAATGCCCAAAGGTCGAAATATAAAGGCTTCACTACTTCCGCAGTGTGGTGTACATGTTTACGTCGATTTCTTTTATTATGTAGCTTTTTAAGGCAGTTTCTTGGAGGTCGGCTATGGTATATACGGTATTTGCCCAATTCTGTAGATAGTTACTTTTAAAATGGGGGTAGGAGGGGGATTGTGTAATGACTTTATAAATTAAATAACTAGTTAGTGGAACTAATTCATACATTTTTAGTAATAGTACTTCTTTGTTTGTTACTTTACATTACTTTTATTACTTGTATTCGTGTATCTTACCGACATCATGTAGAGCAAATAAGCCCAGCACAAAATTGTCTTCCACATTCTTTGTTTCAAATAGCTCATTTTGGAATGGATGGAACGACTGACCGCCCCACCCCACCTTTTTTTTTGGACAGTTCCCGCACGTACCAATTCACCATATACCATAATAAAATCTGATAACATGAAGTTTTGAATGTAATTAAAACATCCAAGGCAACGTACTGATAAAATAGAATAATGTTCTCATCGTACGTAATTATGTCGTTTGGAGGGACATTCTCAAGTACCTAACATTACTCCAAATTCTCACTTTTTTGGATTTCTAACAAGTTTAGCAACTTCAAACACCATAAACCTCACCTGGTGGTCTCACAAATATGAGACCAAGCCCAAACAGGCACGGTCTGCCCATATAAAAAGAGTAGCTGACCGATAGCTTGTCCTCTTTTTTCTCCTACCTGACTGATTAATCGCACGTCAGCCGCATGGCGCGGCCATGCAGGCCTGCACTGCGGCCTTGAGTTCAGTACATTTCTCCACAACAACAAGTAAGATGACAGTTTCAGTTTTAACTCCATGTTTGCTGGTTCTTGGGAATGAGCGTTTTTTCCATAACAAGGGAATTTTCCCAAATCAACTAGCATTATAGCGGAAACTTTCTTTTTGTGCTGGTAACCTTTAGACTCCTAATGGTCAAAAAACTCCCATAGTCTCCGGCGCTTCCCCCCCATCATTAATTCTCTATGTTAATAAATAGTGTGTACTATTTCAATCGGCCTGCCTCATTGAATCCTTTTTTGGGGATTAGTAGTTTATATCAGATCTCAAAGAACTCAAAGTAATAATGAAACTTAATTTTTAAGCAGTGTAGGAAATTCTAGCATTCTTCAGGAAAAGAAAAGATTTATTGTGGAGCACAAGCAACACAATTCGTTTACTGATTGCAGTAAATAATACTTTGTTTCAATCCTAATGATTTTTAAAATTAAAGCTAGAAAAATCCCTACAATCATTACATCCAAACCTGCTAAGATCACAACCAGTGCCAGCTGCTGATTTTTAGATCCATTCATTACTATTAGGAGACGAGGAAACCCCAGAGCATTCGTTTCAGTTATTTATTAGGGAAGCGTTCAGGGCTTGCGGGAGACGTGATGACTGTCAGACGTCAGCAGCGGAGCCGGAAAGACAGCTTCGGATCGAGTAGGCAATCGGAGTGCGGAAGTCAAGCAGGTCGAGTTTATCGGGGCTGGAGAGGAGATCGTAGCGTTGGACGGAAATAGGTTGGGTCGGAGGCAGACAGAAACAGGTAAGCAGAGTTCCTAATTAAACGGGAAAACAGGAGAGTCACACAGAGTTACAAAAGTAATACTCTGACGAAGAGGTCTGGGCGCAACGCGCTAAAGAACGAAGCGTCAGCCAATCAGAAGGCACCCACATGATTGCTCCAGGTGACCAGAGTTAGCAATCATGACACATTACAAAATGCCAATACAGACTAACCAACATGAGCAAATATTTGGACTAGGATGACCTATTGTTCTAATTTTTATGCATTTATTTACTTTCATGTGCAAAAAAAGGTTTCTGGTCGAATTTAAAGAACTAATAGAGCTCCACAATCTCACTTTGAATTGAAAAAAAAAACACTCGTCATTCTTGCAGTTGCATAAGACGTGGGCCATGAGAACACACAACTTCCTTTTGTTTAGTGGAGTTACACGCCACCAACACTTAAATATGACAGCTGTTATAGGCCTAAAGGGATGGCCCAGAATCACTAAAAATTGCATCCCCACACCACTGCAAAACGGCATCGCAATACTGTCTCATAAAAGGCAACAATAAAGAGTCTTGTAGCTGCAGAGCGGGCCTCGATTAGACGCTGGCTTTATGAGCTCATTATTTATACCGATCGTTTCCGACAACCGATCAGATGTCTATCTGCTTCCTCTGCGTCATATTGGGACACGGCTGGCCGGTCTCCATGTCTGTCTTTCTGATGAGGACGCCCACTTAAACAGCAATTAAGATGCATTTCCCGTGCCCGCCGTGTCATAATTTCCCCGTTTGAGACGCTTGGGCATCAATATTCCGCTGGCGTGATAACGGATAAACCTCCATCAGAAGGTTAGCATGTGTGAGCTTGTGTCTGTATGTGTGAAGAAAACGGCTGTTAGAGTTACACACACACACACATAAGCACACACAAGTGCAAACGGATTTCATACTGTCCTTGGTGGCTACAATTGACTGTGGGATGGATGGATCTCAGATAAGATTAGACAAAGAAAATATGGTGCAATGACTCATTTATCTAAAGAGATTTAGGTTTTTAGACCTTTTCTGAACACTTACCTAAATTGGCATTGACATGACTTAATACTGCTGCTGTGCTAAAAAATAATTATTTAGCTTGATGATAATTATGTCAACTGTCTCCCTTTTCCCTTGTTGTTACTTCCTTCCATGTTTACCCATTTTGTGAAGTCGTGTGGTGGAATGAGAATATTTGAGGCTCGTGATTTGTGCCATTAAGAGGTCAATGAATTCAGCCTCTTTATTGAACAAATGCATTTATAGCCCACAAAAGAAGATGATTTTCACACTCATAAACACTGTGTTGCGTTTGTGCGAGTGTCTGTTTGCTCGCCATGTATTATGGTTGCTCGTATTAATTTTCATTATTTATATTATTATCAATGTTTGTTTAGTGATCGAAGAGCTAAAAAGTACAATGTTTTCCTCAAATATGAGTGGTTTGACACATTAATGTGTTTTCACAATTTGATTAACAATAATATGTGTTCTTTACAAAATGAATGGTTGGTATTTTCTTTTAGACTGGATAAGTAATGGAATCATTTTGTATCCTTTTTTTCCTCCTAAAACAATTCTTTATCCATTTTATCTGGTTAAAGCTTTTTTTCTTGCCGTTGCATATTTTAGAAAAAACACCATGCATTTACAGATGCTGCCCTACTTACGAACGAGATGGGTTCCGGATGATCTTTTGTAAGTTGAATTTGTTCGTAGGTTGCTTCAGTGCCATATTTTGTATGTTTAAGATTTATATAAGTATGTTTAAGGCTTGTATAAGTAACCAGTATTGTTTGAAACTAAAAAATTAACATTTATTAAAAAAAATATGCTCTATACCGTTACAAGGCATGCTGAATGATAAAACAAAGCAACATATTAGGTGTTGACATTCTGTGGTCCGTGAAGCCCTTTGAGACTCCTTGTGATTCAGGGCTATACAAATAAAAATGACTTGACTTGACTATAAAGATAAAAAAAGTTAAGTTTACCTTACTTTTGGAAGTTGGGCGACTTCCTCCTCCTTGGTAAAAAGTGGACAAAAAAGTGATCCAACCATTTTCTCAACTGCATCAAGCTTTCTTATTCCACTTTCATTTCAAAAGAAACAGCTCGCCTCTCCTTTAAGCTTTACACCAACCATATCCAATGGATGCACGAGATATTAAACAATAAAAACTTCAAAGTTCTTAGCATGCTAGAGATGCAGTGTAGTGTGTATACACACAAACCAGAAAGTAGAAGATGGATTTTTTCTTCAGGGTGGATGCTGGGTGACTTTTCACAGCTCCAGGCGGTGGACAGAAGCACTACAGCACTGTCCTCTACACAATACAGAATCTAACTTACAGCAATGTCCGGATATTTTTCAACATCCCGAAAATGTGTTCGGATCTACCATTTTGCGTAAGTTGAATGTTGGTAAGTAGGGGAGCTTCTGTATTAGCTTTAGAAGAGAGGATAAACACAATATACAGTATGTTCACTCTGGTCATGGCCGTGTTTAAACCAAGTGAGGTACTCCCTGTACTGGTCACCAGTGAATCACAGGGAACATACATACCAAAAACCATTGACATTTTCAACAATGCAACTACTTTAGAGACATCAATCCTTCTACTTTTCATATCTCTGGAGAAGAAAAAGTTCACATGAGTATCGCAAAAAAGATTCCATACACAGATAAATGATTTAAAATTTTCTTTAAAATACATGGTCAATTAGCCGTGTGGTTCATCACTGATAATTTAGCATTCAAGGTTTACTCATTATGATTTCATTGCCATGTTCATAAATAATACTAATTAAGACAACAAACTCATTATTTGTTCATACACCTTAAATTGTATTTATTTCATTACCTGCCATTCAATTCACGCGACACATTATAATAATGATGATGATTACGTTGACAGGCTGGTTTATAATCTACTATTTACATGATCATTATTCATATACCAAATCCCCAAATCCTTGTCTAAAGGTCATATGTGGGTTAGCATTTACATAAAAGCTTAGATCACCAACTCGATCTATCAAAAAATCGGCGGATGCTAAGCGAAGGTGCGGGGGATCTTAAAATAAGAACGAGGAACAGCAACACAAAAAAAACTTTGGTGGAGGTAATAATGTGTCACATAATGAAAAGCGGGCATTTTTTATGTGCTAAGACTCAGAATCATTGCATGTAATTATAATGCTAAAAATGATCGCCATTTGTAAAGAAACAATCAATAATTTGGATTTTGCTATTAATATTTTGGTAAAAAAATCCCCTTCGTAATTGCTCTAAAATCTCAGCTCCAGCATTTGGCCAGAAAGCGGGTGACAAGGGAAAGCATAGCTCACTCACCGGTGAGACTTTTACTGAGTCTTTATCTTGCTTGTTTGTTGTCGTCTGTGTGCGTCACTGTCGTTAGCGTGTTAGCACGTTAGCAATGCGCCACATGGTGAGTGGGAACAGGACATCAGCAGGGAGCTTCCGCTGTTTTTTAGTCTCCCCATTCTTTTTGTCAATTATCGTTCTTGGCCTGAAATGCAAAATACGTAATGTGCGTTATAGGACTGCATAAAACGCCCACACACCATGACATCAGGCATTCAATGCTAAAGTGCATGTGTTTGTGTTAGTGTATAATCTTCCCCACTGTCTTTACCACCTGCTCAAGACAATATCAACTAGACTCATTTATCTCACCTCAGGACACACACACACAAACATGCGCTTTGCATTCTTTGACTAACAAAGATTAGTGCAGTTGTACTGTTCTTTACCAATGTAAACGCCAGGTCACCAAAATGTTGGCGCAAATCAATCCGTGACCTGCCGCATACTCGTTTTCCGGATTCGGACAGAGTATTTGGAGGAAGCAAACAAGAGCTGAAGAGACCAGTTCTGTTGATGATCTTTTTTACAAAGAAGCAAAATAAGAAATATGTAGAATAGTAGAAAAATATGGGCTCGTGACCATCAAGACAAAGTCATACCTACACAAGCAAGCATTAAGAAATGGCTGACCACTGTTCTCATAGGAAAAGGGGGTGAATTGACAAAAGTAAAACTTATCTGGAAAATAAAAGCTAACTGAAATTGGATTTTTCCAAGCAAAGGCAAGGTAGGCACATCTTCACTCGATATAACTTGATTTTGCAAGTGCTATAATAACTGTATAGCAGACACAAGGGCATTATTATAAAAACACTTTCTGGTAAATTTCTAAATGAAAAGGATACATTGGAACATCAAATGAATACAGCAAGTAAATACCCCATTCAATAAAATGAGTGCTACATTAAAGGAAAAAATAAAATACAGACTAAACGAAACTTGCCTTTAACTCTAACACAGTGTGACAAACATGCAATCGGTACAATTTGCGTAGCAAATACGGACCTATCTATGATCCGTGTGCACGTCGTGCTAAAACATAATTTCTTTTTGTCTCCCTAGTGGCCGTGTCTGAAATTATGATCGACAAAATTCTTTCAACTATGTGTAAAAATACTTTTACATAAAATTGGAATCCTCAGAAGTAATCCCTATTTTAACAAAATCTACCTGTATTTTCATCACACCTTTTTTCTGTTACTGTGACGGAATACAATTCTTTGGTATCTTAATTATGTAATGTCGTTCCATGTATTCCGTGACTCCAAAAGCCTGATCACCATTTGAAAGAGTGAAAGGGTCGAACAGAAAAGCCATGAAACGTGCACAAATGTGTATGAGCGCCTGTAAAATCGCAACCTAAGAAAGGCCTGAAAAAAAAATTTAAACAGTAAATGATTTGATACATCAAAGGCTGCAAATTCATCATCAAATCCATCCGCCACCCAAAAAGGATTGAAAGAAAGCACAATGGAGGAGTGAGAGGCAAGCAGGAAATTGAATGTCAAGGACTCTTGTTTGCTCCTGACGGAGGAGCTGGGAGTGTTTGCTTGAAGGCGACGCACAGACAAAAGAGAGAATGATAAAAATTGGAAAAGAGGGAGAATGAATGGATAATAAATACAGCTGGAGAGACAGGGAAGAATACCCGAGACATTCTCATGTCACGTTTTGACTTTTGTCGAGCCAGCAGCATACTCACTAGTCATTTTTTCCCCATGTGGATGTGTGCGTGTATTTGTCTGTGTGTGTGAGGGATTAACATCTGGCTCTATTAGTCACACTCCAGGACGCAAGGTAGATGGATGGACACACACACATCTTCTTATATCTTTGCATCCCCTCCTTCATCGTCATATCGCCATTTCATTGCATTTTGCTAAAATGCATAGAGAAAGTGTTAGCCCCCCAAGAACGTTTTGTCATTTTGTCACATTTTAGGTTCCAAATTTGAAGATAAAAAACTGAAAATCCTTTTAAGAATCAACAACATGTGAGACAGAATCGTGAAAGTGGAAACAAATTATTTCAACATTGTATATATATATATCATGTCGAATTAACAAAAAAAACATAAAATAGTAGGTTTTGCATAAATATTGCCCCCTGTTCTCAGCTAAGCCAATTAATTCCAAGAGTTCCCAGATGACTCCTGAATGTTATAATGTCGACCTAAATGACTAACATTGTCAAACAGAGGGTACCTGTATGTCATTGAGTCTCAGTTCAAATGCACAAGTTTTGTAAATAAGATCTGTAAAAGCGGACATTGCACTACTCAAGAATGCACTAGGCATGTCCGTATTAAGGTTGTGGAAAATAACAAACCAGGAATCGCATGACATATGAGTTTGCAACATTTACACATCTCCAGGAGCACTGTGAGAGCAATGATATCAAAACAGAGAGAACATAAAACCACTGCAACCCTACCAAGACCTGGCCATCCCTGTAAACCTTTGGCCGAAACAAGGATAAAACAAATCACAAAAGCAACCAAAAAGATCATGCTCACATTGGCTGACCTGCAGGCATATCGGGTTGAGATGGGCCATTCTATGGAAAAGAGAACAATTAGTTGTACCCTGAAAAAAATGTAAAAAGGAATGTTAGGCATTTGCAAGAAGCTACATGGGAGAAAGAAAAATAGCATATAAAAAATGGTACCGTTATTTCTGATCATTATTTAGTTACCGTATTTTCTGCACTATAAGGCGCACCGTGTTATAAGGTGCACCTTCAATGAATTATATATTTTAAAACTTTTTCCACACATGAGGCGCACCGCATTATAAGGCGCTCCAGTAGAGGCTTTGGTTACGTTATGCAATCATTAGATGGTGCCGCGCTAAATGGAATGTCAACAAAACAGTCAGATAGGTCAGTCAAACTTTATTAACAGATAGCAAACAAGCTTTCCACAACTCCATTCACTCCCAAAATGAATAAACATCTGTTTTATTATTTTCTCTGAGGTAAAGCATTTTCGTGACACATCTTTAACATCTTTGAACAACAGCAAGGCATAACTTTTTACTTTTCCTCCATTTATTCAACACGCAAAAAAACGTCTGATACTGTTATGATAAATTAAACGTTAGTGCAATCGCAATATAGTGACACTCGTAATGTGCAAAAACAATAACAAGAGCAAAACAATAACATTAAGCAATAACATAATAACTGTAAAATGTAAAACGTAAACACACAAAAGAAAAACATAAAGCTCACTCTATAAGCTCCTCATTTACGAATCCCTCAAATTCTTCTTCTGCAGTGTTCGAATTGACCATCTCAGTGAATGGGCCATCCAACACGTCCGGCTCCGTCTCATCAAGGTCGTCATTAATCGAGTCAGTGTCGCTGTTGTTGTCTGGCAGTTTGGGGATAATTCAACAACCCACTGTTCAAGTGTGTCCTCTAACTGTGGCCATCTCGCTTTATTGCCACGGAAACTTTGTTTAGTCTTCTTTACTTGGCGCAGCTCATCCTCATGCTTCCTCCACTTCCGCACCATCGATTCATTAATGTTAAACTCTCTTGCTGCTGCTCTATTTCCGTGTTCTACTGCGTGTCTGATCGCCTTGAGTTTAAACTCTGTGTTGTAAGCGTGTCTCTTAATAGGAGCCATTTCAGGGTATTTATACAAACGCACAAATAAAAGACAATCGTTGTTTAATATTTCCCAGTATGCACAGCGCACTTCTTCTTCTACGCGAAAAATGGAGTCGGTGGCTGCTTACCGTAAGTTGCAAGACCTGTCGTGGCTCAATATTGATCCATATATAAGGCGCACGGGATTATAAGGCGCATAGTCAGCTTTAAAAAAAAAAAAAAAAAAGATTTTAGGTGCGCCTTATAGTGCGGAAAACGGTACATTTGAGGTGCTGCCCTGCCCTGCCACAGAAGAGCTTTTTGACCACCTCAGTGACTTTAACCACAGAGATACAAGAGCCCAATTCGTAGTCCCTAGGTTCTGCCTCCTCAGACGAAGAGGTGTTAGTGGGATTGAGGAGGTCCTAGAGGTATCCTACCCACCACTTCACAATGTCACATGTAGAAGTCCGCAGTGCCCACTATATGACACATCGCTTTCACCCGCTAAGACGCCGGGTAGTGGACCAAAATTTCCGTGAAGCCTTTCGGAAGTCATCTTTCATAGTCTCGCCAAATTCTGCCGATGCTGCACTGGCTTGGCCTGCCGATACCTGCCAGGAGGGCTTGATAAGACTCTTTCTTCTGCTTGACGGTATCCCTTACCGCCAGTGACCACCAACGGGTCAGCGGGTTGCCGCTAGGGCAGGCACCGACTACCTTCTGGCCACAGCTCTGATCACCCGCCACAACGATGGAGGCATGGAACATGGTCCACCACATCCCTTATTTCTGTAATTATTATTCATTTTGTGTTTACGTATGAAAATGTAGAATTTTTTGTCATTATCAGTGGGAAAAGAGCATTTCATACAAGTCTAAATGTTGTGAACTAAAAAAAGATTAGACTGTGAACGAGTTTAATCCTGGAGAGCACTTTTCTTCTTTGAAAAATTATGACCAGTGGGTTCTCCTGAGTTAGTCATGACCGGACGCTACTTGAATGGATTTTTCCCTTTTCGTTTCACTAAATTGTGTCTTATTTGAAATGTGCACATTACATAAAAGCTACATAACTTATTACCAACTTTGTCTCTCAAAGAATGTTCACTTCTAGTGGTGAGTTATGCGATGCACTGCTACTATTCGTCTTCACAAGGACTCACTTGGGCAGACTTCTTCTCCCACACAGGCACGTTGTGCCATAAAAGGAAGTCATTAATTTTCAGTGGGAGCCATTTTTGTCTCCAGAGGAAATTTAATTAAATCCCCAGATCAGAGTGTTTCTTCGCCGTATTCGATTTGGCCATTTAGCAGGGCTGTGCAGTACACCTCACGTTAATCACCATTCCTGCTAAAACGTGACTTATTACTGTCAGTGACTGTGGTGTACAACTTAACTGAAACAACAAGGCAATTCTTAATGCTCCAAACAACCCCTGTGTAATTTTTTACACATTAGTTCAGTTTTCAAGATGTAGAATTTTACCTATCAACAAATACAATTTATGCTTACGTTTTACGAAAAGGCTGAACTGATCATCAAAATCACATGTTGTAGCTCTTCGCTTTAATACCCGCCATGCAGATTCCATCGCCTGATCCCGCTCATTAATTGTCGTTATGGCCGTTATGACAGTTTAATTTGCAGCAGCAAAATTGGCCACGAGGGAACTGGCGGCCCCAGCGAAAGCGTCATTGAGACGATCAAGAGTAAAAAAAAAACCAAGACCAAATCGTTGCTGGAGGATGGATACAGTAAGTACGGTAGAGGGACCAAGTGTCGTTGAAAATAGTGGGTAATTGACAGTCCCTCAACATTTATGTCCCATAAACTATCTTTGAGAATATACCCTACCAAGCAAGTTGAGAAAACTACAATTAACATCTACTTTGCTTGCCAATTGCAGCATATGAGTTGATAACTTAATCTCATTTTCCTGTTTGATTATGTTACTCTGATTTAAGCTGACCTGCACTGGCTCCCTGTCAGTCAATGTTAATTTTCAGGTTCTGTTGGTATCATACAACATTTTGCATGGACTCGCCCCCTTATCGTCCTGATTTAATTACCCCCCCTTGTTCCTGTTCAGAGCCTTCACGCGAAAAATGATAGTCTGCTCGTTATTCCAGGAGCCAAGAAGAAATCCCCTGGTTCAAGAGCATTTACCATTCAGACCCTGGTTCTGTGGAATGGTCTGCTCTATGATCTTCAACCTAAGTGGAAGTGTTTTAATCTAGAATACAAATATACTTATATTCTAGGTCTTATGAATGATGTTGACCATATATAACTGTTATTACAACAGCCGTTGCAGCCTGGTCATCCTGGAAGGGCGATGACCACATGTGCGGTCCCTTCTCAAGGTTTCTTCATATTCCTCATGTTGAGGTTTTTGAGTTTTTCCTTGCCCTCATGTAGGTTTTAGATCAGGGGATCATTTAATAATAGTCTGTGGTTTGCTATAATCTGTGGTCTGTGCAGCCCTTTGAGACTCCTTGTGATTAAGGGCTATACAAATGAACATGACTTGACTTGACTATACTCTCGTCACCTTGCCCTTAAGATATGTTGAGCCTGTTTGTTGCATGGTATATGCATTTTGAGCCATCATACCGGGCAGTTGGACTTGATGTAAGCCATCTAGGACCTATTGCTTCGATCAAGGTTTTAAAGCAGAAAGCTGTCAACTTGACATTTTGTTATTGCCCATATTTAATGGTGATGATGTCTCTGTGTTGTTTGTTGATGCTTTTGCAGCCTCCATGGCAGCCTGGTCATTCTAGGGGAGGATCACTTGATATGTAATAATAATAATAATAATAATAATTTCCTTGTATTGTCATTCTGTGTAACAATGTACACAGAACGAAATGTCGATTGCATCTGACCCGATGCAGCCGCAGCCAAGAGAGGGCGCCGCCGACCACTTTTTAAGTCATGTGGCGCCTTCTCAAAGTTTCTTCATTTTCCTCATCCTGATGTTTTTGAGATTTTCCTTGCCCTCATGTAGATTTCAGACCAGGAGATGTTATATTAGTGGTGCTTACAGCCATTTGAGAATTTCTGTGATTAAATGCTCTACAAAAGCATGATTACACTTGACACGTGTTTCCTATCACAAGACGACTGATTCTACACTCTTGTGTTGTTGTTGTTGTTGTTTTTTTCTTTAAATCACATCGCATCTCCTTTTTCTGTGACTTTTTGACCTTAGCCATGAGTTCTGAAAAGGTAAAAGAAAAAATATGTTTTTAAATAGAGAAGGAAATATTAGACATACATGAGTGTGATGTTTGTGTGAGCGAACCAGCAAAGCAGTTCAATTGGTCATCATCTATTATTTGATTGGTCATGAAACAGAAAGATGCCATCGAAACAATAAAACTGACCAGGGGCGTGACTATTCTTTCCGAATTGAAAACCGATATCCATGATGATATGAAGAGACGTCTGTGTTGTAGTTGCTCGACAAGGAGCTAGCGAAAGATAGCTTAACAAAGAGCATCATATCTGAGAAGGTACAACAATTTCAGGCAGAATCTACAAAAAGGGTGTCATCGTTGAGTACAGGAGGCTAACAGCTACTTTTGGTTACAGATCTGCACGAAAAATACCATTTTGATGCACATTTCACACAAAGTATGTTGTTACTATGATATTACCAGGTTGTAATTATTGGAGTTAAGTCAACCAGTAAAATACAATGTCAGTTAAAAAGAAAACCTAGCTGCAAATCACAACCAATCTTTCTGTGGGCTGCTCAGGTATTCTTATGGGGCTACCTGATGCCCTTGGGCACCATTTTGGATACCCTTGATCTAGGGGTATGACTGTTTATGTATCTAAATGCAGCGTTGAGTTTTGGTACTTCAATTAATAACCAAGCCAAAACTTAAATGGACTGCCTCCTCAACCAGTATTGGAACTCAGCAATTTGATTTTAAGTAAAGAAAACTGCCTTATTGTTTGTGGATATAAATAAAAGTTTCAAATAAAATAAAATGTCAAAATTATTTTATTGCAAAGCAGGGGTTGGGAATAAAGTAGGTGCTCATATTTTAAATAATAATGTTAATGACTCATTTTATTCCAAAATTTTGTTTGAACTTAGACTTGGCTATTGAGCAAGAGGATAATTTAGTGATGCGAACAAATATTTTTCTGCTCAATTGCTATAAGATAGCTACTCAGCATTATCAGCAATAGTACTATTGGTTGCTTTCGCACGGAGGATGAATTATCTGCAAAAAAAGGTACACAACTCACTTATAGGCAACTGTGTATAAAGAAAAACAAGCTAATTGTAGCAGCCATCTTCATATGAGTCCACTTTTGGCCTTTTAGAAGGCCCTTTCCAAAAGGGCTACATCTCCTCATTAATCCTTCTGACCCCTGGTCAAAGGACACACACATGCACAAGCACAGTTGTTTGCTTATTCTGAGTAAACACGACAAATGTCACTAAAGGCCAGGCTGGTGGTGTGCAGCCCTGCACCCCGAGGGCGTCCGGACAGCGACCAGACCCGTGGGGGGTCGGAAGGCAGATGCCGAAAAGACCATTGCCACAAGGGTGTTCCATCAGCACTTTGTCTGATAATGCACAATGCATCTGCTGCAGAACAGTTACAATAGATTGATCCAAATGTGGATTGTGTGTCGGTATTGATATGCAGTCTCATCGAATACTGGAAAAAGCAAATATTCACGTGGACTCAGTTGTTTACATTATTTTCTTTTTCTGCTTACATCGCTTCATTTTAACAGCTAGAATAAGAGTGCACTGGCACTTAATTCATTTTTTTTTCTATTAATCTTAATTTATATGCAGACCTTCGCATTGGCTGACTTTAATGTGATTATTTTTTCAATATTTAAAATCTAGGAGGAAATAAGAACAATTTAAATAGATATATGAAATACAGGTGTATATCGCTTCATATGTTATTCACTGCCACTGACAGCTCTAACCGTTAATGGCAGTGAATCCGTTATATGTTTCAATTGAAATCTAGTTCACTGGTCAAAAAGACAATAAAAACATAGTTTAGATGCTGTTTCTTAATGTTAGTCTAATCAGACACTTATAAATTAAAGTCTGCCTCTGCTATTGGCATTAGAAGTGGTGCTCGTAACTTAAAATATTCTACTTGCTGACGCCATATTCTGGCTGATATCATCATTGCAGCCTCTGTCAAGCTGCTTGTATAGCACAAGCACATATGTGTCTATCTTAGATGCACTCAAATAAACACTTTTTTCATCTTTTTAGGGGTTTGAGACTCTCTATCTAGGCATTTGGACTGTATTTTCTTACTTTCACCACTTTCATCCTGGAATAAATGAAATCATTTTGCACCTCATTAATCCCCCAACCTCTATTCCTACAGCATAATGCGCTGCATGGCTGGAAAACAGATGATCAAAGCAGATAGGCACAGTAGAAAACATAAGCATGGGGGCTCTTATTACTCAGTTCGGTATCGATAACACATAATTAACAGAGAAAATATTTAACATTTAACTTTTTAAGGACACCTCAAATTACGCACCCCAGCAAATTATTTGCCATTGACGGTTTTCTACATCTATGGTAATAATAATAATACATTCTACTTCAAAGCGCCTATCAGGAGATTCAAGGTCGCTGTACATAATGTACCAAAAAACAATAAAGAAATAATAAAACAAGAATGAAACAGGCAAGTAATAAATAGCAAATGAAAATACAGTATAGTTAAAATGTGGCAGTGTGTGAGGCAGATGATCATGAAAAGGCAAGTCTGAAAGGTGGGTTTTGAGTCTGGATTTGAAGGTGGACAGGGTGGCGGAATTCCGGAGGCCAGGTCCAGAGCTGGGGGCAGAGCCGCTGAAAGCTCTGATTCCTGTCGAGTCTAGACAAGCAGCGGGTACAGAGAGATGGAGAGAGGTGAAGGATCTGAGGGTGCAGCATGGCGTGGCAATCTGAAGGTGGTCGGAAATATCGAGAGGGTCACGGTTGTGAATGGCCATTGTAAGGTTTTAAAATTTATTAAACTGAAATCTGACTCCTAATTCCTTACAGTTGGAGCATATTCAGAAGTCGGCAAAGTTGAATTAGCCGTACCAACGAGTGTAGTCCACATATTAATGTATTTAGCTGAATCACATAGTTTAACAAATCAGGTCTCTGTCTCTTCCAATTACAATGTGTGCAGAAGACAAGGGGGGCTTGTCCGGGATTTCCCTTTTATGCCACATGGGATGGACTGTCCACACCCCATTATCAAGCCTCTGGCTGATTGGTCAGCGCTGTCATCGATGCAGATTTCTCAATAGTCCTTTGAAGCTTGGGAGAAGGATGATAGGCCATCACCCTACAGACAGGATGTCGCCAGGTACATGTTCCACCTCACCAGGCGAGGTGATTAAATCATTGTTATCTGCACAGAATGAAAGAAACAAAACATTCCAAATTACAGGCATTTAAAAGTTCCACTTAAGGCTGAGGTGACACAAAGGATAAGAATTTTTGAGTATAAGTGGAATAAAACGGCGTATAAAATAGTATATAACTTCACCATGTATGTGTTATAGGAGGATTTTGTAGTTGATTGTATGGTTGATGGGGATCCAGTGGAGATGCTGAATGACAGGGGTGATGTGATGTCAATATGGGGTTTTGGTGGTGAAGCGTGCAGCAGAGCCATGGACCAGCTGAAGTTTATGGAGGGACTTTTGAGATAAACCGTAGAGAAGCTAATTGCAGTAATTAAGGCGTGAGGTGACAAGGCTATGGACGAGGATCGCAGTGGTGTGGATGATGGTAGGGGGATTACCACTTGTGGGGCCCCTTCTCCAGGTTCCTTATTTTACTCATGCTGAGGTTTTTGAGTTTTTGTCTTTTCGCATGTTGGTTTAAGATCAGTGGATGGTGTAACCGTAACCTCTGCAGTCCTCCGGGACATTTTATGATTAAGGGCTAGACAAATAAATGTCACTTGACTTGACTAGAGAATGAGTTAGCTTAAAGTCTAAAAGCACAGGATACTGTGCTCTGGCTAGTAGAAGCACACACGAGATTTCGTTGTTCGGGAATCCTTTGGGTTAACCTACATATTAAGCAAATTTTGAAAACAACTAAAAATTGTATCTTGTAGTTGGGTATTGAGTGATACTTTGAATTATCATGCTATAAATCGTTCTTTGGGTAAAAATAAAATAGCCATC
This sequence comes from Urocampus carinirostris, assembly GCF_059441175.1. NCBI lineage: Eukaryota > Metazoa > Chordata > Actinopteri > Syngnathiformes > Syngnathidae > Urocampus > Urocampus carinirostris. The sequence continues at coordinate 25,730,530 of NC_142349.1, read as the reverse complement.
AATTTTCGAAAAAATGCAATACCAAATTTCCCTCACGTAAAAAATGCTCTATTGAAGAAATTGCCCATGATTTAAATTTTTTGCAGTCATTGCATTTTTGAAATATAATCATCTTTCTATTAGATACAGCGCTTATCCTCAGTAGGGTCACAGGAGTGCTGGATCCAATTCCAGCTATCTTGCACAAGGGACCCTGAAATGGTTGCCGGCCAGTCACGAACATGCAAGAGGGAGGCTGCAGAAGCTGGATTTGAACCCTGAACTTCTGCACCTTGGGGCTGCACGCTTACCACCCAGCCGCCGCACCACCGGAATTACAATGAGTTTCAGTGTCACAATCACCCGGATCGGGAACACCTGTGTTCAGGATTTGGCGCACCCTGTACATTTAAATCCCCAGCTTCCGGTAACACTTTATCCGATTGTACTATGCGATCTGTTGCTATCCGCTCAGAAAGCCCGTACCTCCGACTCTTTGCCTGCCTCCTGTTTTTCTACCTGATCTCCGTTGCCGACCCGTTTCCGAATTTGCCTACGACCTGCCCTGCCCGCCTGACTCCTGATCTCTCTTCCGAACACAACGACGCCCTTCTTCTCCAGCCCCAACCAACAACACGACGACTACGCCTGTCCGCGACTATTCCCGCCAAGCCTTCACCCGCCTGTCAAGTCTCGACAATCCGTCAAACAACTGATCGAAGATTCACGTCTTGTGATTCCTTCCTTCCAATAAAAACCAAGAAAAGAGTGCAAGTGATCTCAGTTTTCCTTCCGTCCCGCCTGACATTCAGTTCATTTGGGCAATCTTGCACATCAGAGGCAATCGTTAAAGTAACAAGGCAACTAATAAATTAAAATGTGACTGTCATACAAAAAAGGATTTCAAAATGAAAATGCAAAAACAATTCTATTGACCCCCCCGCCCAAATTGTTGGTGGAACATTTGTTGATGATGTCAGACGACATGAGGCCATGTAATCGAGTGATGACTCACATCCCTGGTGACTTTCTGTTGCCATATTTGGCTTGGTATCATCATGTACGTCAAGTCAAGAGCAGTTGGGCCAGCTGGCAGCAATGAGCAAACTTGTTTATATTGAACTTTCCAAAGTTGTGTTCAACCCTTGGTGTTTTAGAATAATAGTGGATTGGATATTGGTTATGAGGACTGCAGTTCCTTAGAACCAAACGTCTTGCTCTCCTTATGTGTGTCGTACAAAATGTAGCTGCAACTTAACTCCTTAAAGCAACGAGTCAAGATTAGTGCCCAAACTCCACTTTAATCCAAAACAGCGAAAAAATAAAACATACAAAATTATTACAGTGAGTCTGACACCACACCTCAAACGACTTAAAACTCAAAAAAGATTGGTCGACCCTATACCAACCCATCCCTTGAGGAGTTGCTACTGTAAGTGGAGTCGGCTGGCGGCATTTCTCCTACACAAGTAGTACATCAACTATATCTATCAACAAACGGATAACTTTTGAATTTCAGAGACGGTGGGGTCAAAGGCATGACACTAGTATCGATCCGATGTAAGTACTTGCTAATTATCTATAATTATGATATTTGTATTGATCACACCATACAGACATGTAGAGATCTTCAGATGAGCTTCAGCTGCGTTGAAGCAGGGAGACATTGATACATTGATACTAGGGAGGAATATGGATCTTTAGATCAAGGGTTTCCAATTTAGGGTTTCCAATTTAGGGTTTCTAATAAACCGAACCTGCTGATATGTTGTGTTTTTGATGCTAAACTTGATGCTATAGTTTTACACAAATCCGGCGTAATTTTTGAATGACATGCTTGTTAATGTTTGAATTGTTTCCATGTTTCTTACCAAGTCTGCTTAAAAATGATGCCAATAGCGCTCTCCGCTGGCATCGCTTTGAAATTGCATCTTTTATTCTCTCATGATTTATTGCAGCTGGCATTAGTTTGTACAGCATTGTCTTCTGAAGTAAAATCGCGCCCAAAAGGACGTGTGTATGCTGAACAGTGCACAATTAAATGTGTATTACTGCAAAGATTACGTATAAATTATGGACATTTATAATAGTCCATGTGCAAGAATTAATTAAGGTTGTGTTTCCCAGTGGTAAAAAGTGATGCAAAGAACTTTACGCTACTGTGTCATGTCTTGCACGGTTGTCATGGCGCCCAGCTGGCCCCGCCCCTTGACACCGGCTGACCTGCATGTCCTGAATACTCCTATGGGTACTTAAACGTGCCTTTTGGAACTGCCCGGGGCAGATCGTTTTTTACCCTTGTTGAAAACGTGTTGATACCTGTTTATTCTTGTTTTGCTTGTTGGACTTTGTAGCACTCCGGTGGAACATTCTGAGAGATTCCTGCAAGTTCTGTTTGATTTTGAGAAAAGCCTGGATTGTAATTTTGCCTGCATTTGAGCCCGCTTTGTTTTGTTTTCGGTCCGTTTGTGTGTTGGACAACTTTTCTTTCTAAATTAAAGTGACAGATCCTTTCCCAAATGAGTTCCAACTTCCTGCTTCCCGACCCGCTTCGTGACATACTGAAAATGTAATCTACATATTACTGTCATTTTTACCAAATACCTAGATGAAGAGAGCTGCGTCTGAAAAACAAATATATTTGCGATTTACTCAAGATGTAAAAATCACATGTCTTGATAAATTCACATGCAAGGTGAAAAATCTCATATGTAAATCTCAGATATATGTGTGGCTCTGCAAAAAACAAGATTCACACCGGATTTTTAATATCAGTGATCGTGGGGAAACTGGAAAATTAACTTTGAGATGCAGTCTCCAAAATCAAGGTTGAATTTATTGTAAGATTATAGGGCAATTGAAAAAAAACTCAGATATACAATGCAGTAGACCGGATTATGTAATTAAAGCTTTGATGACTGTCTAACCGTCCTCAAAAGTGAGAAACAAAGCTGATTCGATTGTCAAATGGATCTCTTTTTATAGATGTGTGTGTGTGCCTGTCTGGCAGTCCAGGTGGATTTTGAGTCAGTGGGGCGGGCAAGGGGGTCTTATATGCTTGTAGCACAATCCTTCCCCTTCCTTCACTCATTTCTTCATCATTTACTTGAGTCGCTGTGTTGACGGCGTGGCAAGCCTACTGTCTCCTCATGAAATAATTGAAGTTTTCTTTGTTTCAGGAGGACGGGGGTGGGGTGGGGGGTCGTCAAGGTAGCAACATTTCCGTTTTGACAGTTTTTTCACTGTTTGTTCCAATGGGAGGCAATTGACCTCTTTATTTATCCTCTTAGCTTGTATCTAAAAAAAAAGTGATACCGCAGCAATGCCATCAACATTACAATAGACTCTTCTCACCCTGGGCCACCCTTCTTTGACCTGTTACCCTCTGGTAGGCGCTACAGGTCCCTTAAAACTAGGACAAACAGGCTCAAAGACAAACAACTTATTTGGAAATATTTGTTAATCGTATTGCATCCTTTTATATTGCACTATTGTTATGATGCACCATCATTTATTGTTTTATTTGTTTTTGTATTATAACTTGGGCCTGTCTCTTTGCACTATGTTGTAAATATGTTTGCCAATTTATTCTGGCAGTCTTTTATCTTGTTTTTTTTTTCACTTTAATGCCTTTACTACACCCCGGAGTGCCATGTATAATCCTGTTCTTTTGATATCAATGACAATTCTATTGTATTCTATTCTAAAAAAATCATAGAAAGACAATGTGTTTTGTTGCTTAGGCCGATTGACGGGTGCTTTGATTTAGAACCAAAACAGAGAGAAGATGATGCTTCTGCGTTTTACCCATGCACTGACTTGTCTGACCTTTGCACAGAAATTGAACTTCAATTGAATTAATTTGATGTTAATTAGCTTTTCAGAAGGTCGTTGTTTCATTTCTATAAATGAAAGCTGTGTTTTATTGCACTCTTGTTTCCCAGATAAGCAGTATTGTATCCACGTTCCATTGTATTGTTTTTTTTTAATACTCTGAATAAAAGTACATCAAACATTTGATTTATTCATTGCTTTTCTTAATTTTAAGAAAGCAATGGAACTTACTGTGATTCATTTATATTGTAACAAAATTATACTAGAAGCGGTAGCCTAAAACAGAGTAGTCACGTGGTGCATCATTCTTCAAAGGATGTGCTGCATCTAAGTTTGACAATTTGATGGCCACATACAGAGATCCCTTGGTTTTCGTAGTTATCGGGGACCAGAGCAACCCTGTCTGGAAGTATTTTTTTTTTTGGGGGGGGGTCTTTATTGGAGTGGACTTGCCGACTAACCGAATGATAGAGAGAGAGAGAGAGAGAGAGAGAGAGGGAGAGAGGGAGTATTTTTGTGGGGTGGAAGCGATAATTTGATCAAAGCCTTGCCGACTGGCTGACTGAGAGAGCGAATCAATGAGAGGAAGCAATGCATCCTTTTGGCGACAAGACAAAATTCTTCTCAGCAATATGTAGGGGAACGCAGAGCAGGTGTCCAGTTACAAAGCAGTATGAAAGATGCTATGATATGAATTGGTATCGGAGGTCAAGGGGTGCTGGACCATCGGCGTGTTTCCTGGTTAACCCTGCCCCCCGATTCCCACCTCTCGCGCAGTCGAGCAGGCAAGCAGACGCAGAAGTGATTTAGAAAGAGTGGTGCTCGATGGTGTGCTAAGCAATCGTTGTTTTTTTACTATCTTTTTTTTTTTTTTTTTAATTTAATGCCTTAAATCTTGCTGCCTGAAATGATCCTCAATGGTGCCGGAAGCAGCGGATGTCTTTTTTTTTGTTGTTGTTTCTTATCCGATTTGTTTTTTAATTAACCCTTTAACATTCCGACAGCCCGCCGGCGCTTACTCTCATAATGCACAATGCATCTGCTGCAGAGCAGTTACTATGGATTGATCCAAATAAGGATTGTGTGTCGGTATTGATATGCAGTTTCATCAAATGCTGGAATAAGCAAATATTCTGGTGAACTCAGTTGTTTATATTATTTTCTTTTTCTGGTTAGCTTGCTTCGTTTTATTACCTAGAGAAGTAATGCACTGGGACTCAGTTCTTTTTTGTTTTATTCATCAACTTACCATTCTGACTGTTGATAAACAAAGTCCGGACTTCACGATGTGACCAGTCACTGAAATGGGAAATGCCACGTATCACTGGAAAGCTTAAACTCTTAAACTATTTAAGATAAACCTTCATTTCAAAATATACTCATGATAGAAATATCATAATCAGTCTGAATTTAGATACCCAAATACTATAATGCCGGCATAACTCACCCAAAAGCACTACAAACTTTAACTCATGACACGATTTTCCGGATATATTGTGAGGTTACAGGAAAGTCCAGTGAACCCAACCATAAAATACTTACTCCAAAACACACAACAGATAAAAAAATCCGCCTGAAAGCATTCCTGCGATCTTCGGTGTAATCCATCTGTTTGGCTTCATTAAACCCCTTTTGAAATAAACAGACTACTCAGATTATTTTCAATACTTCTGTAAGCCTCTGACCTTTTGATTGACAGCACTCTAACCTGTGACAAACTATGAAGGCCTGTTCAAAATAAATTGAATATAGCCAATAGTGACCAGTTCAAATGTTGATTGAGACATTGGTTAGTCAATTAAATCCCCAAATGCTCTGTGTATATTCAAATCAGAGCCGAAAATAAATGTGGCCTATCGTGATTCATTTTTACGCAACATTATTATGTGCAAATCTGCAAAATAATAGATTGACTTCTAGAAAGAGAGAGAGTCAAACATTTAAAAATTGGCCAAAGTAAAATATATGAATGCAAAGTTTTAAGGGCTGTGAACTGGTCGTCTTCAAATGGCCTGTTTTTGAAACACCTTGTCCTACCATTAGAAAAATGTGTAAAATACAATTAGTTTTTCAGATCGATAAAATTTGACATGGTACTAGATAAGGCGTCAAACTATTACTCGCCATTTTTCTAGATATTATACTCAAGCTGCACTCATCTGCAAGCTTATGAATGCAAAAAAAAAAAAAAAAAAAAAATCTAGCGAGGACATAATCCTTCTATTATGTGTGTTCCAACTCAGAATATTCAATGTTAGTAGAATTTGCAGATATTATTTTGGTTTGGGACAAAACATGAGTCATACGCTTCAAAGAAGACCAGAGCGGTCCAGATTCTCTTGACGGTTCAAGAAAAGCATTCAATATACTTTGCGGTAAATATGTTTTCCCAATCTTTTTTTAAAAATGATTTTCCTTAATTTCACATGAAGGAGTGAGCCAGAGATAACTGAAGTGCGACGTATCGAGGGATTTATAGCGAACATAAATACATAGAGCATATGTTGCATTTTAAAAGGATAGTGGGATGTTTGGACGCGTTCTAAGGGATGGGCAGGACACCTGTATGATGCGGCTGTGTCAGGGCAGACCAGAACAGAGCAGGAGACCCCAGAGCGTTCGTACAATTCTTTATTTGGGGAAGCGTAAGGGTTAGCGGGAGACGTGATCAATCGTAGCGTGGGGCGGAGGCAGGTCGAGTTTACCAGGACTGAAGAGAAGATCGTAGCGTGGGACGAAAGCAGGTCGGATCGGAGGCAGGCAGGCAGAATCAGGTAAACAAGAAGGCACATGTAATCGGGAGAGTCTTACGGGGTACAGAAGTAATCCTCAGACAAACAGGTCTCGGCGTAGCGAGCTTAAAAAGGGAACATAAACCAATCAGGGAGCGCATTCCCGCGCGTCAGATGATTACCCCAGGTGGCTCCACTTGGGTAATCATGACAGAACCCCCCCCTCAAGGGACGGCTCCAGAAGTCCCCCAGGAAAAAAAAAAAAATAATCCAAGACACGTCACAGGGAAACTATGTAACAGCACAGTACCTCTCAGAATCTCTCTGAATGGAGGGAAGCCCCCTCAACAGCATCTGAAGGGGAGGCAGAGGGTGGGTCCGGAGGGCAAACAGGAAGAATCAGGACCGGCGATTCAGACAGGACAGGCAGAATCAGATCAGGCAAGACAGGGGCGGAGACAGGACAGGCAGAATCAGAACCGGCGAACAGAGCAGGCAGAAAGGACAGAATCAGAACAGGCAGAATCAGGGCCGGCAGCGGAGTCGGAGTGGCAGGCCGGAGAGTCGAAGTCAAAGTGGCAGGCCGGAGAGTCGAAGTCGGACTGGCAGGCAGCGGAGTCGGACAGGCAGGCCGGAGAGTCGGAGTCGGAGTGGCAGGCAAGGGAGTCGAACAGGCAGGCATGGGAGTCATTGCGCAGTCATAAGGCCGATTGGGTGGCAGGGAAGAGGCCTTAGCTTTACTGAAGACTTCCCGTAGGTGGTTGTAACGAAATGGGACCTTGGACAGATTGGGTGAAGCTCTTGTGGAAGTAGAGTGACCCGGGTCAGGAGCGGCTCGCAGACAGGTTTGGTGACAGTCCATGCCCCATTCTAGTATCGACCCAGTGCGCCAGTCGAAATGGGGGTTGTGTTGGACCAACCATGGATGACCCAGAACGAGGGGTTGGCTCGGGGAGTGAAGCAAATGGAATCGGATCCTCTCTTGGTGATTTCCAGACAACTGTAATTCTATGGGTTCAGTTATTTGAGACACGGTGCCTAACAGGTGACCATCTAAAGCCCGAGCAGATATCGGATTAGGAAGGGGTTTAACAGGTATCCCCATTTTGCGTGCGAGGGACAGATCAAGGATATTTACCTCAGCGCCAGAATCAATCAGGGCTGGGAATGTCTGCGTGGAATCGGGGAGGAAGAGAGAAGCCTGGATAACGGGTCTAGCGTCTTTGGGAGCAGATACAAGGACTGAGTTCAATCGGACGCCCCTTACGTCCGACGAGCGTTGGCCTTTTACCGGACAGGTGGCCACGTGATGTCCCTTACCACCGCAGTATAAACATAATTGATTGACAACTCATCGCCAGCGTTCCTCGGGAGAAAGAGACCCGGTCCACCTCCATCCTTTCTTCGTTGGGGATGACCGGGACCTGGTCCACCTCCATCCTTTCTACGATGGGGCTGAATGGAACCCGGGGGTTTGGTACATTATTAGCTTCTTGAACTTGCCTGGTGACGGATTGGCTGGGACCGTCCCTCTCTCGGCGTCTCGCCTGAACCCTACGGTCGATCCGGGCGGTCAAGTCAATAGCTTCGTCAAGTGTTGCCGGAGGAGCGTGGGAGACTAATTCATCCTTGAGATAACCGGACAAACTGTGGAGGTAGGCGTCGACCAGCGCCTCTTCATTCCAATCACTTTGTGCTGCTAGCGTACGAAAGTCGACAGCATAGTCGGCAATGGAACGTCTCCCCTGGCGGATGTTCATGATCGAGCGGGCCGCGTCGACCGATGAGGAACCAGAGTCAAAGACCTTAATCAGCTCTTGAGCCAAGAGGTTGAATGATTTGCACGCCGTAGCACCTCTCTCGTAGGCGGCCGTTCCCCAAAGACGCGCTCTTCCCGTGAGGTGATTAATGGCAAACGCTACCTTAGCTGCTTCAGTAGCAAAATTGCGGGGCTGGAGATCAAATATTAATCTACAATTTACTATGAATGGGCGGATCTGAGCGGGATCTCCCCCAAACTTTTCTGGCGAGCCCACTCGCGGCTCAGCGAATCCTGCGCTGAATGAACTGGGAAAGGCCGAAGGTGGCCGGTCAGTGTTGGGCGCCGATGAAGTGGCTTGATGGGTCATTACTTTGGAGAGATAGGACCAGTCCCGACCTAACAGATCCCACTCGAGCCGTAACTGACTCACTTGCTTAGCCAATTCCGCCACGTCGGAAATTACTTGCCGAACTGCACCTTCTAAAGGGGGATTGGGCTGCTGCTTCTGGCTTTCATAGTCGTCAGGGGGCACATGTACGGACGCGGGGTCCATTCTGGTCTGAGGATTCTGTCAGGGCAGACCAGAACAGAGCAGGAGACCCCAGAGCGTTCGTACAATTCTTTATTTGGGGAAGCGTAAGGGTTAGCGGGAGACGTGATCAATCGTAGCGTGGGGCGGAGGCAGGTCGAGTTTACCAGGACTAAAGAGAAGATCGTAGCGTGGGACGAAAGCAGGTCGGATCGGAGGCAGGTCGGATCGGAGGCAGGCAGGCAGAATCAGGTAAACAAGAAGGCACATGTAATTGGGAGAGTCTTACGGGGTACAGAAGTAATCCTCAGACAAACAGGTCTCGGCGTAGCGAGCTTAAAAAGGGAACATAAACCAATCAGGGAGCGCATTCCCGCGCGTCAGATGATTACCCCAGGTGGCTCCACTTGGGTAATCATGACAGGCTGGGGTAAACCAGTGAAAGCTGACGGACCCTGCTGTTGAACAAAAGAGTGTGTTGTGTCACCCTGACCTGATTGACATGGCCGCTTTCTTGTGTCCCGTTTCTTTTGTCCCGTTTCATCTGGAGGGACGAAAGCTTGACCAACTTAGGTGCAGAGGTGCCTAATTTGTTTGGGTGTTTGGGCATTTGGGTTGGCCATGGTCAAAAAGGTTTGTGTGAGTTTTTTGCTATTTTTCCCCTTTTTAATTTCTTTGTTATTGTATGTGTTTGTCACCCCTCTTGAGGGATTTGACCGAGGTAGGTAGGTAGGTAGATAGATATGTTACATTTATTACGATACGTGTATAAGGCTTTTTTTGCGCCTCGGGCAAATGTGTGGGGGTTTTTTTGCGTTCGATATGGATCTTTTAGCATTTTGGGCTACCGACACCTGGTTTGGCCAATTACAATGAAAAACAAAATTCATGACTGTGAACAATATTAGCGAGGCATTACTTGACACTTTTTGCAGTAGATTTTTACTTTTTGGAGTACCGCTTGAAAAATACCTGCAGCAAGAGATCAAACTGATATTACAATTGTTTTTAAGCTCTTAATGATTAAATACCAACATCAGTGAACCATGGTGGTACATTGGATGACTGGTTAACAGATCTGCCTCAAAGTTCAGAGGTCCTGGATTCAATTTCAGCACCGGCCTCCTTTGGTAGAGTTTGCATGTTCTCCCCGTGTCTGCATGAGTAGTCTCCGGGCACTCCTCACACGTACTAAAAACATGTATGGAAGGTTGATAGGTTACGTATACATTGTCCCTAGGAAAGAGTGTGCAAGTAAATGGTTGTCCGTCTCTGTTTGTTTTCAGATTGGCTAGCAAACAGTCCAGAGTGTCACCTCTGCCAAAGTCAGCAGGTAAGGCTCCAGGATCTTGGGACCTTAGTGAGGATATGCGTTGAGAAAATGATTGAATGAATTAATCAATGCAGCATTACAAGAACAAATTGAGCATCCATCGTTTTATCTGAATAAATTAAGCTTCAAAGTCCAAAAATGGATAAAAAGCAATTCAAAGCATTATTGGTGCGTGGCCACAGCCTTGTCAAAATCCGGTGGCCATTTTACCTGCTCTGAAGACTTACTAAGTGTTACAATTGCAAGTCTATTTGTCATTCTCAGAGTGAGAGACTATTACAGATACGTGGCCCTCTCATCCGTCACGCTCACCCCAGCCATCCTTTTGTATTTGACAGGTGAAGGGTGCTCAGGCCTCGGGAGCGGATGGATTGCGGCATGAAGAGCGATCAGGCGGCACAGAGGCTGCGACAGATACCGAGCCAAGGTGCGCCAATGCAAGGAGATTGCTCTGGATCAGACTCCATTTGTCACAACCGAGTGAGTTATATTCTCAAAAAAATCTTGACTGATTTAAAGGGGATATTTTACCTGTTTATAGGCGCCATTTTGTGGCGCTTTCCTCGAGGACTATCAGCGTTTAAGGGCACAAACAAACAAAGAAACAGTAATCCGCGGTGAACAGTGTGCTAATAACATCGGATGCTGATATTAGTCGAGGAAAAGACTCACGTACACACAGAGTCAGTCTGCTAATTGCTTTGTGTGCTGAAAAGGCGCCCAAGTGATATTGCCATGCTGCGGGTGTTTGGCCGCCTCGTAACTGCCGTGCAGTGTGGCGGAGACAAGCTCGTATATTAAGATAACCTCCAAATGGAATGGAATAGTATTTCCCTGGCGGTTCAAAACGCGTCTGCGCTTGTAAATGCGGGTTGGATGAAATTTGGCTTTAATGAAGCGCGACTTATTGCATGGAGCGCGGACACAGGACGGTATGCATGTGGCTCAGTGCATAGGCTAATATCCTATTTGTAATTGTGAAAAATAAAATGAATATTATTCTCTGCATGAAATAATTTATTGAAAAACTGAACATTTCGCAGAATCGGTTGTTGTAATAAAAATGTCGCGCGTCATTTCCGGGAGAGAAAGCATGTTCACATTTAGGAACAGTGTGTGTCATTTTGCAAGCACGGCGGCGCAGTGGTTAGCGCGTGTGCGGCACAATTCTAAGGTCTCGGGAACCTCCTGTGTGGGTTCAAATCCAGCTACCGGACTTCCTGTGCGGAGTTTGTATCTTCTCCCCGTGCTTGCGTGGGTTTCCTCCGGGCACTTTGGTTTCCTCCCACATTCCAAAAACATGCGTGTCAGGTGAATTGGCCGGTCCAAATTGTCCCTAGGTGTGAACGAGCGAGTGAGTTGTCTGTCCTCTTGTGCCCTGCGATTGGCTGGCAACCAGTTGACGGTGTCACCTGCCCACTGCCCGATGATTGCTGGGATGGGCTCCAGCACCCCCGCGACCCTACTGAGGATAAGCGGTGCAGCTAATGAGATGAGATGAGATAAGATGAGGCGTGTCATTTTGCATGTTTTAGTGGTAAAAATAAAAACATTGATTAGAATCATACCAATATTAATTTAAATCAGGGGTGTCAAACACACGGCCCACAAGCCAGATCAGACCCGCCAAGGGATTCAATCCAGTTGCTAAGAGAAGCACTTGAAAAAAGTTGCCACATCACATTGAACAATGACCTAAAGTTTTAATTATGTCGACCGGGTGTCTCCAAACCCTAGCGCCACTCACAAAATAAACCACCTGCATTTGTTGACGAAGATTTGTCACCTAAAGGTCACTTTTAACAATTGATTTTAGTCACACTACACAATTAAGCGACACGTACGAGTTAAATCATACTTACTGTCGCTTTAAAGAAAAGAAAAAAACAAGTAATGATCAAATACCCCGGTTTTAAGGTAATTAATTCATTTCAAATAACCAGAAAGTACTTCCTAGCGATGATGATTTTTATATCCAGCACCAAGACAGTTTGTTGTGGAATCTTTCCCTGCGTACCTTGTTCAGACTTGGGGGATTGGCTGCATGGTGTCCCCCAATCCCCTCTGCAGAAAAAGTCTCTATATCCCTTTACTGACTGTATTGTGCTTGTTTCAGCCGATCGAGAGGGAATCAGAAACATGGGCCACGTGTCTGCGCGCTCCAGTTCCACTCCCGAGGAGCCAAGGCTGTGAATCACGGCCTTCTCTTCATTGTTCCAGCCGCCATCTAGAAAGAATAGAGAAGAAGAGTTTTGTTCAAACCTGGCCTCTAAAATGCTATTGATTTCATCAGTCACTGGAGGCCGGCCATGTGACCGGTTGGAGTTACTTTTGATGCTTATTCAAATAAAGTTCTTCAATTGGTTAACTGATAGAGGGGGGAATTTCCTCTCCTCTCGTCTCGTCTCGTCTCGTCTCGTCTCGTCTCGTCTCCTCATTGTACTGTGATTTTTCCTATATTTTGATTTCAAAATTTGTTTGATCACAGGAATCATTTGATTGTTTGCAGTAATGACATCTACTAAAAACAAAACAAACAATTAAAATAGCGGAAGACATTTTCCAATCCATAGCTATTTCTTCAGTTTGAAGGTTACAGTCTGTAAACTCTTGATTTATTTGGGCCAAAATCATTTAGTTTCCTCAAGGTTGAGCGTGTTTATGTGCAAACTTGCCGTCTTGGTCTGTTTATTAAAACACATTCTGGTCAGCCTTTCTGTAATGAGCCGCTGTGATGGACTCGCATCAGGACGTTGCTCATTAATACACGCACGAAGAGGGGGGATGAGAACGATAGATGCCAGGTGATGTGAGAAGGTCACTTCTTAAAAAAAAATGGAGAACGTTTCTTGCTGGGACTCCAGTCATTACGCGAGCACAATCATTTCAAATGCAATTGCTGGATATTAGCACTTACACTTTTTGAGTTAAGAAAAAATGTGTCAATGAGATTAACCATAAAGCGGTGGTTGGCAACCACTGGGCGCAGACCAGTACCATGTTGCACTGAAAGAAAAATAAGTTCCATTGTTTTTTACCTATTATTGTCTTACTAAAACTGCTACATTGTGATGAATCAATTAAAAATAATCGAACTTGAGAAAATACTAAAACTAATCAAAAAAATAGAACAAAACAAAACAACGTTAACCTAAAATGTCAGAAAAAGAGCAAGACATGCTTAAATTTCAGACTAAACTTGAACTGGGCTTTTAAGGTGGTACATTTGCATTAAAATCAGTGTGGTTTCCACAGACGGGCGCATGTTGGGCTGTGTAACTGTCACGTTCCAAACAAGGATTCCCGCCTGCCGGAGATAGAGTGAAAGACAAATCAAACCCAACTTGTGTGATTATAACCAATAAACATTAAGAATGTCATGGATATAAATATTGTAAAAAAACAAAAAACAAACATGCCACCATTGAAAAACTTTTGGCAATGGAATTTAAGGTTGCATGGATCCTTAAATCAAAAATACAACACCGAGACCACATAACACAAACAAAATCTTTGTGGATTGGGTGTAGTCGGGGGAGTTTGTATTCTTAATTACTTGTCACATGCATCAACGTGAAAATTTGCGTTAAATTTTAAGATAGTGACCAGAGTGTGTTGCTATAAGCACGTACGCTTCCCTGTTCAGAAATCCTGGGTTCAATTGCAGTTACCTGACTCCTTGTGTGGTGTTTGTATGTTGTCCCATTGCCCCCGGGTTCTCTGGTTTTCTCCCACATTCAAAAAAAGCATGACTTGGATACTACCAGCTCTCCAATACCCCTCTTTAGGATAAACGGTTCGAAAAATGAATCAATGTGATTTTGGTTTGGTGTTACATGGACATCTAAATATTCCACATGACTTCACAGTCGATTTACTCCCATCATTATTATAAATGTACTTATTATAATAAATTGTCATTGATGTTATTATTCACTTTATTGTTTTTTCAGTAAAAAAGTACAAACGGGTTTAATCCCGCTCTTGGTCCAAGCCAGGACGATATTGTCAATATTGTTAACAATGAACCAATCCGTGGTACAGAAAATATGCTGACCATTGCCTTAAAGTACTGGATTTGATGGAGATTTTTTTCAGTTTTTTGTTTTGACTGTAACTTTAGTTACATATTAATATAAAAAACAAGCTTACTTGGAAATATTTTTTAGGTTTTAACCAGAAATTAAACTGCCATGACCTCTTCAGGTAAGGGATGAGCTCTTCATCAGATAAGGATTTGGTGTAGACTGCTGATCTTTGAGAGACGCCGGGTGATTTGGCTCAGGCATTTAAAAAGATGCCTCCTGGATGTCTCCCTTGAGAGATTTCGAAGCATTTCCCAACATCAAAAAATGCAGGAAAAAACATATCTCTAGGCAAGCCTGGGAAAAGCTCAGGATCCTTTTGGCTGGACGAAGTGGCTGGGGATAGAAAGGTTCCGGGCTTCCCCGTCGGGCTGCTGCCCATGTGACCCAACCCCAAATAAGCGCAAGATAAAAGACAGATTGATTGATTAAAACTGTATTTGAGTTTGTTAAATTAACAATCCCAATCATCTATTTGAAAACGCAGTATCCCTATTTTAGAGAAGTTCTGCTCTTGGACAAAAGCAAAATGTATCATTGACAAAATCTGTTAGCTGGCTAAACGTTAAGGTGAATGAAAGCCTTGATATGGACCTTCCATGTCTTCGTTGGAATACAATTCAACTTGTGGACATGAATGTAATGGGTAGGCAAGCAAAAGGGTAGTTTTCACTCAGGCAACATCATGAAACATTCAATTAAAGTTAGGTACATCCATCAATGCATTTGCTGTCAATTTTTTGGACGATTACCTAATCTTTTGCTTCCATGTTTGCTTTATCGTATTTTGCAAGCTCCTTTTATTCTTAGGACTCAGGAAATAGCTACTGTTTTTAGTGTCCCGTTTCGATTGAATGTTTTGATCTCCAAGGTCTTAATCAAATTGTGTTTAGTTTTTTGTCTACTTTGCTATTAAAATGCACTGATTAACCAAGTTACATAGAGCATTCTTTGCTTTTCATAAACAAAACGAACTCAGACATTCGATGCATTTACAGGATTATGTACAGTATATGAATGCTGCCATTATTCAGGTTATGTAAAACCATGTAAACGTACTCCAAAACACGATTGTGGCTTTAGTCTGACTGCAAATTGTCAGATTGAAAGTGTTGGGTTAGTCTTTTCTTTTTCGGATTAAAATGGCATGTATACCTATTTGATTAATTCAAATACTTGTGTGCACGTGCAGTTCCACCATTAGGGATTTTTTTTCTCCATTGGATGGAAAATAAATAAAATAACTTAAGACTTATAGTACATGAAACAGATGATACACACTCACTCTGGCTAAATTCAGCTAACTTGCTAAACAAGCTTCAAGTTTATTATTAGTGTCATCCCCAACAAAATGTCTCAGTTGTATCCATCCATATGTTGTGTAAGTCCATGCTTTTGGTAAGCCACATACAACACAATTTGTTAACACAAGACACAGCAATGTAGCACACCCTTGGAGCATGGAGGAAACAAACACCATACTTTGTTGATTGTGGTGAGATACATCATCTTTAATTTAATGCCAAAGGTTCAATGAAGAAAGAACAATACTTTTGTAATGTTGTCACTCGTGCTTGCCCCTTAAAATCAGATTTTAGGAAAACGCCATTTATAGGAAGGATGTTAGTTTGTCACTAGTCATGAAAAGGATTAATTCAGAATGCGCCAAAAATCTGAAATCAGATCCAAGTCAGACTCCTGAATGTATACAACATCATCATTGAGTATAATTTCCACATCGATTTGGAATGCTGGGTTGCAAAGGAATTTAGCTTTTGCTAAACACACAACACAAAGCCATATTTTCATGATGAAGGTTTTTTTTTCCTTGCTTTATCTTTATTCTGCCTGCAAAGCCACTTTATTTAGCAATGAACCTTCACTGCAGTCCAAATAAATCCATGGACCATTTTGACAAATTGGATCGATATAGTCATACTAAAAAAAAAATCACCTTTTGGCAAAAGGACAAAAAATGCTTATCACAAAGTAAAGCCACTATAAAGAAAATGTGCTTTCGGCTATTTTAAAATGGATGGTAGACACTAAAAGTAAGGAATCAAATAAAATAACCCATGACAATGGTCGTTTATTTTAATGCCCACTGCTTGTGTTAAACCATCAGGTTTACTTCTTAAAAACAGAAATAAAGAAAAGCTCTTCCATGCCGGTTTTACAGATGAGAACAAACGTAATAAAAAAATTATTGACATAAAAATATATAAATAGTCATCAAATAAAATTCAAACGCAAGTTGGTTGACATTATGAAGTTCTCAGGGCATGTGCATTCTAAGAGGCCATACTCCAAAGTAAGTGGACGCGTGCTGAAAGAAGAACAGTAAATTGTTCAGTATTCTCTATAAATAGACCAGGATAAATGCCTTGAAGTGACTGAAGTCTATCATTTACATGTTAAGCAACCGATTTGGGTGGATAATTTCAGTTGTGACATTTTGATTTTCTGCATTTTGGGAATTTGCCATAATGCACTGATCAGAGGCAGTTATCTCGGCCAGATGTGTGATACTTAGCTTTGATGTGATTGTTCCTTTGCCAATTCACATCAAAGTTTGATGAAATGCATTTCTTTCTACAGTACTTTTCAATAGAATGTCTCGCCAGTGCTTCATAAGCTTGGCACCACCACAAGAAACAGCTCCCCCTCCTCTACTGATTAACCACTTTGCTCTCTACCTCTTTTGCTCTGCCAATTTACCTGTATACCCCCTTGATAAGTTTATAGTTTAGTAGCCACTCAAAATAAGGACAATACATCAATTAATTTTAAACTTGCAAGGAGAACAGGTGAAAACTGTACAACAAAAAACCTCAAGATGCAAATTCCAATCTGTTCTAGAGGTCCTTTAAGAAACTTAACAATTTCCAACTTTGTCTACTAAATGGTAACAGTTCAAAACATTATTCTTCTAATGACTGACCAGGATTTAAGCTTTCTTTTGATGTGTCCTATGCCTAGACAGCTGAAAACATTTTTTTTCTGCAGGACTTCAAAAATGAGTCAAAATGACAAAACATTTGGGAGAGAAACATCTGTTTCATTACAAAAACCAAGATGACGACGTTTTTGAGGGAAACCCCGTCTTTCATGTATTGTAAACTATAAGAACCCACCTGAGTTTTGGTTACCATCATGTTGCCAACACGGAGTAATTACTTACAGACAGTGCAGTGGGTTGCCCTTTATTAGTAAACTGGAGTGTTTGGTTGACTCGTCTGCCTCGACCTTGGCGTGCATTCTGGTGAGCGCCAAGGTTTCCACGCAGTTGCCGCCAAGAGTCGTCGCACGTCGCCACCGAAGCATCCCCGCGTTTTCCCCTAGGGAGGTGTCTGACATTGCGTACCTCTCGCCTCTGATGAATCCAATTTCCCCCGGCTCGCTTTCTGTTCTTAACACCTTGCTTTGCGTGGCATCCATCCGTACAAGCACCTCAACACCTCGCCCACCCTCGCACCTCCGAGACAATCTCTCCTTCGCCGTCCTTTTGCCGTCTGTCGACGTCGGCCTTTTCTCTGCGCCGGAGCTCCCTCTAGCCTCCTTCATCTTTATTCCGTCTTATTCCTTGGGCTTTCGATGGCAGTGCGGGTCCGGTGAGGTATAATTGGGTTGCACTGCCGCTTTAATCCGTCGCAGTCTAGTAAATGTAAAGCAAAGCCCTGAGGCTCTTCATTCCTCCTTTCACAAACACATTTGAATACAAACCTACCTTATAGACAGTCAAATATTGTGAGCTTAAAGCGTGAATTGAAAAACGCTGCACGTGTGCCATACCACCAACTCTGTACACACATAGCGAGCGGCTTTAGTGCTCTCCAGGTACCGTGTCGACTAGATAACGAGCCTTGAGCTAATTGATTGGGGCTTAAATTGGCTTTAGCTGTCCCTGATTAATCACGCTCCACTATTTTTGCGCTTATCATCTTTGGTAAATGCCTCCTGCTGTTCAATTCACAAGAATCTTACTTCTCTCCCTTGAAAAAAATCTATTTTAATGCAGCCATTTTTTCATCCAACCAATAGACCAGGGCTATTCCTCTCAAACATATTGTGCTACATTTTAAAGTCAATTATTGTAGGAGACCATTTAAAACTACTTCTCCACTGTTTAAGGCAGTGGTGTGCAGTCAGGGGAGGCAGGTAAGGTTTTGCCTCACTTGTCATCATGGAAGTATTTAATTAAAAATGCGTTAGATGTATTTTTCTAATTTATCGTTAAAAGTTTGAGGTTTTCGTTTTCATGGTGTCTGAATTTTCCCTTTCTATTATGAATATTAATAATACAATTAGTATGCAACGAATTACTGTGCTAAACATCAGCAAATGCAGAGTGAGGCACGCAATTCCCTTCATAGCAGAGGGCAAACGTGAGACCATTCATCCTGATTCGGCGAACACCTCAGCCCCAAAAATAGATTTATTTGGGATTATTAGAATTAGCAAACTAACCGTGTTTCTGAACAGCAATATGTTTTTGGAATGACCATACAATTTTTTTCACGTTTCTGATCTAAATTTTTCTCCACTGAATAACCAGTCTGAGTGAGGGCTTGCCCAAGACTGGTGATTCCATACTTTTTGCTAGGGGTTGTTTGCTGCAGTTTATATCTAACTTTTTTGCATTGCCAATCAAATGATAAATAAGATATAGGTTCTTTTATTTGCAAATCTGACTGTGCTTCAGAAAAAGAATGAACCCCACTTTCACATCACTAGTGTTAGCAATAATTTGTTCTGAATGTTTGAGAATTAAAAGATGCATATAGCAGTGTGTTGGGTATATTAGCATTGGGTTAAAACAAGCAATAAGTTAAGGGGAAACAAATTCTGCCAGGTACAAGAATGTTTGCATTCATAGCATCAAACACTGTAGGAATTCCTGAAATGTATCCAACAACGATTACCTCTGAATATTTGGAATTCAATTTCATTATGGTAGGTAAGACAGGCTGGGCCACCTGATGGTTCAGTCATAGCTGGTCCCTGTGCCACCAATTGAATGGCCACTGTTAGACAGTAAATGGCAAACATAGAATGTCAGCTTCCTTAATTACCAAATTTTTTTTCAATTGGCAATCTATACCAAGGGTCGAACCATGCTTTAAAAATTATATATGGACAAAGCAATCGGCACGTGTAAGAAAATGTGTTAATATTTGTCTTTCTTGTCACGCAAATTCAGCTAGACAAAGACTTGTTTGATTTTGTGGACTATAATCTGGTCAAAAATCTCTTATCTTTCATAATGCATCGCTGCATATTCAAATTATGCTGTGATAATTCATTTATGTTTGGTTTTTGTGAACGCTGCTGACCTTGTGTTTTGTGTTTTACCCCCAGAATGAACCCTTAGTCGAGATACTCCATATAAATTTTGTCTCTGGTTTTCAAACCAATCGAATATTTCCTTTTCTATTTTTGGCTACAGTCGAAGACATTCTCGTTTTTTTCTCCCAGAATAATTTTCCCCTGATTTAACCATTTTATTTTGTAGTTGTAAATATGGCTTAAATGTAACTATATACTGTAAGGAACATATCTGCATAAGGAGAGATTCAGCGACCTCGTACTCGGTGCTTGAAACGGCACCGCTGTAATTGTTTTCAGGTTTACTTTGCAGGTAAATACAAACAGGCCACCCATCTTGCATCGTTGACAGATCGGTGGTATTATGTTACAATTCGAGCAAAGGAGGAACTGTGAGCGATGAGAGGGCATTATAATTCATGATCTGCTTATAAAAAGTAACGGAGTAATGGTCATTGTTGTAAAGACAGCTGAGTTACAAAATGTTATTTATAACATGTTACAGTATTGGTTACAGAGAAAACGTAATGCGTTAAACTCAACACTGCTCGTGACAAGAGTTGCATCTGTACACATGGCATCTATGAACATACCAATTGGAAGTGAGGCATGAGCAACTTTATTACTCAATTAGATGTTCTTTTTAACTTTTAACATTAAATTAAAGGTCATAAATCATGACTCATACACGATACATTTCATGAACCACAATCAATGAAGTACCATGTTTGATTCCCCCTCTCACCAAAGGTGTGCTCCACTGAAGCATACCGTATATAGCTTGCCGGAAGCAGATATATATATATATATATATATATATATATATATATATATATATATATATATATATATATATATATATATATATATATATATAGATAGATAGATAGATAGATCTTGCTGCTTTTTTACTTTGGGAAAAACAAAGAGGAACAACATCGACCAATAATTAACTAAGGGAAACTTTAAAATATTTGCACAAATACAGCTCTACAATACAATGATACAATATACAAACATGTGCCCAAAAGAGTCTAGGCTGAAGCAGAAACTATTAATTTCCTACCCTCGTTCCAGAAACGTGTTTCTTTGAAACGCAGTAGTCTCAACCAATCTTCCGCACGTCTGACCAATCACACACCAATGGACGTCATTAATTCTGTGTTTGGCAACTGAATCATTATCAGACATGTCCAAAACCGGAGATCAAATCAAGTTCCATTTCACTGGGTTTCTGGCAATAATAGTTGTTATTCAAATGGTGATGAATGTTATTTTCGTATAATATTCATGTTTTGTATATTTTTTTCGTTGTTTGCCCGATATAGAACTGTATTTAATCACACTTTCTACAGTGGAGGTTTTTACATCGGAAGTTCAATGTTGGCAAAAAAATTGACTTGTAATGTTGCAAATTATTTGAATATGATACAAGGGCGAAAATACCCCAAAACATTATGGATTCTTCCTATCTTTTTTCCTTCTTTATTTTTTATCCTTTCATTCTTTTTTTCCTAGCCATTTACCTTTTTTCCTGCCGTTTTACCCTCTACTTTCATTCATTATTTTTTTTTGTTATTCCTGTTCTTTTTTACTCACTTTTTTGTCTTATTCTTAATTTTTTTTTCTTTTATTTTTTTTCTGTCTTTTTTTCCATTTTACTTTTCGTTTACTTTTTTTTTCCTGTTTTAGGTAATTTTGTGCATCCTGTTACATAACCATTGGTAATATAGGGTGAAAGCAACAAAGTCAAGCTGAAGAGACGATTAGGTGCTTAAAGAGCTAGCCGTTTTTGTGAGCTTCGCCGAGAGAGATGATTCTGTAAAAATAAAAAATTAACGGAAACTTGCGTGGCAACATTTACATAGTCACAAAGGTAAAACAGGTCACGTAGCTACATAGTCTAACTCTGCAGCCGATAATTAAAGTAAACACGAACTGGAGCTCACATGCACGGTTGCTTTAATTGACTTAATCTGGTACTGACATTGACTTCAAAATACCATGCTTCAAACACCGCAAAGGAAACCTGCATTGTTTTTGCCTCCATGCACTGTATTTCTCGTCGAATTTCCTAGAGAATAAAGTTCGGATGATTGGGTTGGCAGAAATAACTTTCATATCTTATTGTGCTCTGCTGATCTCTCATTGGAATAATGAGCCATTGTCAATTTTTTCCCGCCTCCTGTTTGATTCTCTGCTGGCACAGAATCACCTCTTTTCATCGGTAAAGGGCTTGCTACAAGATGGCAATTTTATTGACCGTTTGTGCCACTGAATCCTGTTGTCGGACACCTGCACATTCAGAATTTCACATTTCTCTTCCAACACAATTGCTTATAATTTACTACGAGCAGTTTCCCCATAATGTCCATAAATGATAAACAAATTGCATTTGGATGAGTGGACCTTATACAACAGGTGTCTCACAACAGCGAAACCAAAATATTTTCTTGATCGCCCCCGTCACCACCTCTTTTGGCTAATATCCTCTGGTAGGTGCTAAATTTCCCTTAAAACAAAGACAAAAGGGTTCAATGACAATAAAAACAACTTAATTCTATCAAATGTTATAAGAGGTAATTGCCGTATTTTCCGGACTATAGGGCTCAATTAGAAATCCCAATTTTGCCAGAAATTGTAATGTGTGCCTCATATACCCACATAATACAGCATATACATATGAAAACACGGTTTTACAATAATACCACATGTGAGTTATGATTGATCTAATCAATAAACATCACAGATCTGAACTATATAACATTGCAGACTGCAGGAATCAAACCCTAGTGGGGGGGGATTTTTTTAAGGCTTATTGTTCTATATTCTTTATCAATTATCCATTATCCGTTATCGGTCAAATCATAATACGCTACAAAGCCAAGGGGCCGAGACACTTGCTCTCAGCCAAGAGGCTGAGTCAAGGTCCTAGCCACAGAGCCAAGCAGCGATACCGGGTTGATGCGTGGAGTGGACAGAGCAATCTCTTATTCCATCTCCCGATTGCAAAAATCAAACTTCATAACCAAGAGCTATACATGATGCCCATTTCACATTGCTACCAGACCATCAGTGGAAAAAGTCAATTCAAACAAGACATTGGACTGTATGCCATTATCACATTATTTTTACTCTTGGTGTGAGCCCTGATTTGCAACCCACTTCTTTGCCTGTGTATCTATAACTTCTTGGTTTAATGTGTGTGTAAAAGTATAGTATTTATTTTAAAGACTGTTTTCTTCATTATCTAACATTAATTGTTGAAAATTTGCATTGTGCATTCTGATAGGTTAAACAGTCTCTCCACTGGTTACTGTAGTCTTAATTGAATGTGCTTTAAAGTACCGGTGTGCCTTATATATGAACATTTAATGACAAAAGACTATTTTTGGAGGGTGCGCCGTATAGTGCAGAAAATATGGTAATTATTATTACATGAGACACTACTTTTTCTCTTTCTCAAATTGCTCAAGTTGGAAAACGGGTAAAAATAATGTCTCTACATAATATTTGTGCATTAAACAGGTTCGTGTAGCCTGCTCTTATACAAGGTCAGTTGACGATGCCATCAGGTCAAACTGACGATCAAACATGCGGCCATGTGAGTTTAGGGAAGTCTCAAGTTGTTTGATGCTAGCTCACATGTGAGTCAAGGCGGGAGTCGGCCAACAAATCCCTCATTTCGCCCAGTGTGCAGGATCGCCAGCCCGATGTATGAGGTCGCTTGCCCTTCAACAAGCTTTCAGCGAGACCGTTCTCCTCACGAAACACATACACACCAACAGCAGGGACAGCAGGCCCCTCACTTAAGCCAGTGACTCCATTAAATTGCCGTTAGCAGCCAGGGGTATCCTTCTTTTCCCTGCCCCTTTCTCAAAAAGTAATCCGAAATTCTCCTTACATCAGAGCCCGAACAGATTGCACATCTTCTTTTTACAGCATCCCATACGGACATGCATGCACAGGCGCACAGACACGCAAACATAGTGATGAGAAACAAACAAACAAAAGTGATCAAATGCTTAAAGTGACACCATGCAGTTTGTTTTGTTTAGTACTTTTTGTGTTTTCCCACATTCTACCACCTATTACTTCCCATCCCTGTTTTCCAATCGTCCCTAATCTTTCCGTTTGTAATTTGTATATTTCTGTCAATCTGTGTTTAAATCTAGTCTTAAAACACACTTCTATTCTATAGCATATGAATAACCTATATTTTATGTTGACAATATCTGTGTATTGTTTGTTATTGCAAAATCAATTGCAGCCTGGTCATCCTGGAAGGGGTTACCTCATGAACAGTCCCTTCTCAAGGTTTCTTCATTTTCCTCATGTTGAGGTTTTTGAGTTTTTCCTTGCCCTCAAGTAGGTTTTAGATCAGAGGATGGTGACTTGACTTGACTCTGTCTGCTTCGCCTCACCCAGTTCTGTTTGTTTGGCGGTGTGAGGGGTAAGATCCTCAAAAATCTAGTGTTGTCAACATTTAACACTCATTAGTTAAGCAGGGATGTCAAACTCACTTTGGCTCTGGAGCCTGATCCAGACTTTCTGTTCCAAGGTGGGCTGAATAGGCAAAATGAGACAGAAGTAGCTCAGGATGTAACGCGGTCGTCTTTGGATCAAGAGGTCACAGATTCAATTCCCAGCTCCTCTGTGTTATATGTTAGGGTATCCTTGGGCAAGACACTGAATCCCGAATGCCCACAATAAGCAGGTAGTTGCCTTGCATGGTGTGTGAATGTGTATAAGTGAGTAAGTGTGAAGCACGTTGTTAAGCACTTTGGAAGGTCTTCAGTGACTTGAAAAGCGCTATATAAATGCAGACCATTTACATTTAAAATAATGTAAACTTGAAATATTTAGCCTATCGTAGTTTTTCAGCATTGCATTAAGTGTACCTTACTATTGGCTGGCACGGCGGATGAGTTGTTTAGAGCATTAGGCTGCAGGTTCTGGGTTCAAATCCAATGACTTACATTTTTTCCCCGTGCCTTGTGTGGGTTTTCTGGCATTAGAGTTTCTTCCCACATTACAAAGACATGCATGGCAACTAACTGGTGGTATCAGTAACCGTGTCAATGGTTTTATGTCTCCGTGTGCCCTGTTACTTGCTGGGAACCAGTTCACTGCCTACTGCTTGAAGATGGCTGAGATGGGCCCCAGTCCTCTGCCCATCTGGGTAAATACAACACAAAAGTTTTAGCAATGTATTGAAAATAAAATTAGACTACATCAGATCAATATACCAGTCTGGGCCAACTAAATCTTAGAGTAAATGCCCTCTAGCGGCCACAGGGAGCATTTGATTTGCATCTATTTTAAGGATCCTAGCTTTTATAGAGACTCCCTTCGTTTTTGACATACTCTGAAGATTATAGTGGGCTTGAGTTAAAGGGACAGTGTGTATTTATTTACAACAATATAATGCTGTATTTTGTTCGCAATTGATAACGAGAGTTAAAAAGCGCAAGGAAAAAATAAACAAATGCAATTGCAAATGTCTTGAGCCATACCAAAGTATTTTAAAAAAAATAATGTTTATATATGAGACATTCTCGCATATTAAATCAATATTGTTTTTAACTATACTTTTTACAACCAGGAGGCGCTAAATAATACACACTGTCCTTATGTAAAAAGTATTATTTTGAACACAAAAAAAAAACATTTTTTCTCTCATAAACACAAAATACAACATGTTTATTACTACTGTATAACCCCAAAAAAAATTTTCCATCATTTTTTACATACAGAACAATGTACATTTTATTTTGATTTTAGGCATTTTTACCCACTAGATGCTGAATAAAACACATTATTTTGGGTGAAACCTTATTGTCATTTACTCTGAAAATTTGCCAAAACCTTGTACATTTTACAGATATATACCTTTTTAATGCAAATGATGGATTAATGAATAAATTATGAGATTAGCATTATTTTGGTTTACATGTGCATTTAAAGTTCAAAACATTTTTCGGGTTGTATGTGTCGCTAGTAGATTCTGCCTCATAATTGTGTTTTTTTATTATCCAATGATGAAAAAAATAAATACAGGGCGTTTTCCTCCTGTATTATTTCTGCTTTGGATAGTATGATCTGAGTAATATTTCCAAAATCATGTTTTTTTTCTCATTTTATACTTCTTCGACATGCATCATTCCCAAAGTGCTGTAAAGCAAAAAAGAAGGTTGAATGCTGACTGTCGTTACGGGGTCGGACCTCGCCGCTCCGGTGAGAATGTGTTAGAGGCGGACGACAGGAGGTGCATGATAAACTGGCAGCACTGGGAGTGGAACGGGCGACAGGGAGACGTCTGCGCTTGATTATAATTAAGGACTCGGTGAAAGACACTTGTGGAACACTTGTGTTGATGGCCTGTGTCCAACAGAAGAAACCACACTGTGACTCGGAGCACTGGTCATCAGCTGTCGAGTGTCTTTGTCCATCTGCTTGGGATATATGAGCTAATCATAGCAAATGATAAACACATACGCGTATGCTAATTTAGACACTTCAAAAGTTTGCTGTTGTGCAAAAGACATGCATAGATCTGCCTATTCATTATGAAGTGGTTATTACTGCTCCTGTTTTGGTAAATAAGTCAGGTAAAATTTCAGAATCAGAATTGTATCAAAAAACATGATAATTTTTGGGAGGACTGTAAATGCGGGGTTTCGATGTAGCTCACGGATCCCTTAAATACCTGGAGCACCACTTTCTGTGGTGTGTCTCGGGCAGGGACAGTCTGGCAGCGCCCATCCCTCTCCAGACTGTTTTTTGGATAGGGTTTGGTCCCCCACATGAACAGATAGTACAGGTTATCACGAGCAGTAGAAGCCTCCTGACCTGACTCAGATACCTTCAACTTCCTCATCTGGTCATTGTTGTTTTTCAGTGTAACGCGTCATCCATTTTGGCATTGACGGGCAGCGGAGTGTGTGTGACAATACTCATTCTAGATCTTACTTCACTGGGGTGAAAAATATTTTTTTCCTTAATAAAACGTAAGCCTGTTTTGTTAATATTCATATTGTACTAGTAGCACCAGTCAAAACAGATATCATGTTTTGTAATTTTACTGTTATGTTTGGTGTTTTATTGCTATAAGTGGAATTTTGCTCTTTAATGATTTAAGGACTAAATAATTTTCCCATGCCAGGATTTTAGAAAAAGTTGATGGGAGAATATGAAGGCACTTCCTTAGCTTTTTCAGAATATTGTTTCGCTTCGTAACTTGTTTACTTTCAGTCACTCTGTATTCTGATTGCGCATCGCCATAATTTTTTTTTGTCTGGTAAATTTGCTCTTCTATTTATTATTTTAACAATGTGTGGGAACCTGTCCTGAATCCCCCCTCTTTCATGTTTTGTTCAGTTATGGTTAGTTAGTGTCCCAACATTACATTTACTGTGATGTCTTTTTGTTCTTGTTCTGTAATTCAAACATATTCTGCGAGGTCTTTCCTACATGTTTTTATTTTTCTGTAAGAGTTGATTCATGAGCCCGAATTATATTTCATAGTCTGGTCGTTATGCTTTTTTGATTATTGTTCTGGTGGGAATGTTTCCTTACATATGTATTTCTGTTAGAGCTCGTCTGGGTTGGAACATGATGTTGTTGCTTGAGTATGTTTTCTGCGTCTCCTCACTTTCTAATGCGTTGATGTTTTTATCAGCACAAGCTAGTTCGAGTTCCAACATATCCTGTGTTTTTTTTTTTTTTTTTTTTTTTTTTTACTTAAATGTTCTGTTCATTTAGATCCAGTTATTTTTTCAACACAATGTAGCAGGGATACATATTTTAGCTTGGAATAGATAGCTTTGATGTATTTGAATTTCTGGAGTTATTGATAAACATCTTTGTTCTAGTTATGTACACTGGAGGGAGGGTGTGCCATTTCATGTGGTGTGTCTTGGGCAAGTACAGCCTGATACAAATTATTTTTCTGTAGATAAATAACTTTCTAAAATCTTATTTTGTTTCAACATTTATGTGATCCACTTCTGCGGCAACACTGGAACCTGAAAAAAAAGCATCAAAAACAGAATAAAGTAAAAACAAGAAAACTTTGGTAACTGATTTGGAAATAGTATCATTTTATTTTTCACCCATTTGTTTTTTGATTTATTTTTTTATTGGTTTTCCGGCTTGTAGTTTATTGAAACTACTTCATAAATCCCGACTTGTGTTTGGGTGTGTGTATGTTTACATGTGACTATTGGCTCCAAAGTTGCTGAACTGATTTTCGGGAAAAGTTACAGATCTTGCTTCAGGCCTCCGTGAATATCTTTAGCTAGGTATGGTGTCAAGGCATACCCAATATATACCAACCAAAACAATAAACATGCTTTCATGGTGACACTAAAGCCTACTGGCAGCCAAATTGGATACTACAGCTCCTGACCACCACTCCAAGCAGGTCCAATCTTCCATCGGCCTTGCCATTTTGCTTGTTTGATTTACTAAACCTGAGAAAAGTTGGCACCACCATGATACTGTTTTTAGATATTGGTAAAATGTATCTTTCTATATTTATTTTAGGTGTATGAAGATTTATCACAATATGATTATGAGGGAAATAAAATTAGTGAAACCACAACAAGTATTTTACAATGTGTTAAAATTGAAGGAAATAAACATTGAAATTGGATTTTCTTTTTGGTCATTTATAATGTATCCAAATTAATGGGTTAACATTTATAATCTAAATATTGGGAAAAAAGATAGTCTAAACAAATAAAATGTGACCTGCATGATGAATGGAAGTAAAAAAAAATCCTCTTGCAAGGGTTGCACTGGGGCGGCAGTGGCTCAGGAGGTAGAGTGCTCGTCTTGGGATCAAGAGATCTCAGTTC
Organism: Urocampus carinirostris; assembly: GCF_059441175.1. Classification (NCBI taxonomy): domain Eukaryota; kingdom Metazoa; phylum Chordata; class Actinopteri; order Syngnathiformes; family Syngnathidae; genus Urocampus; species Urocampus carinirostris. The sequence continues at coordinate 25,702,090 of NC_142349.1, read as the reverse complement.
GAATCCCGGCTCCTCCGTGTTACATGTCGAAGTGTCCTTGGGTAAGACACTGAACCCCTAATACCCCCAATATGCAGGTTAGCGCCTTACATGGCTGCACGGCCGCTATTGGGAAATGTGAAGCACACTGTAAAGCGCTTTGGGAAGTCTTGACTTGAAAAGCGCTATATAAATGCAGATCATTTCATTTCATTTCATTTTAATTTTCATTACATTTCATTTCATTTCATTTCATTTCATTTTAAAGATTTTGTCTTCAAGCCTTAACAATACAGGGCTCCACGCATGTGGGCTTTAGCAGTTGATAATAAATTAAAGATGAGACTGGGCCGGTGCTATTTACACGTGCAGAAGGCGATTAAGCTGTGAATACTGCTTTGCTTCTCGCAAGAGGATATTAAACTCAAAGCATTTTGTGTGACGATGGCCTTTTCTGGCCTCTTCAGCTCGCCATTGCTGTAAATAAGAAAGTGGGATGATGAGAAAGTGAAGGAAGGGATGGTGAAAGCGCCGGTGTAAAATATATACTGCCAGCGAATGGAGAGTGGGGAGAAATGAAAGTTGAAGGACGGCATATTGAGAGGGCCCCGTCGCTCCGTATTCGTTATGCATGTGGGGCCGGTCAAGTGACGCTGAGCTGCCTTGTGTGCACACGAAAAAAATTAATTCCACTTTGCTTTAAAGCCAGAGCCTCTCGAAATGAAAAGGAAAAAATATCATCTCCAATGTGCTTCTGTTGGCCAAATCTTTCATATGTGAGATGTATTTTCCGTTAAGGGTTTATGCTCTGAAAGCTGAAATACTTTTAATCATCAGCCAAGCCCAAAGAGGAAGGTGGAGATAATAAAACAACAATATAAAAGCCCAGGATGGCTGGCGTAATATGTTCACCTACGCCATTCCCCTTGATGCTAAATGGATGAAGAAGCTTAAATCTCAAGAACCCTCGTAGGAAAATTAAAATCCTTTTGACTATGCACAGCTGTGCTGGGACATAAAAAGGCAATTTAACAGAACCAAGATTGGAACGGAAGGCAGAAGTAAAATCCAACATCACAAGCAATGTTCTGTTATTTGATTGATCCGTCTTGATGATTGCAACTAGGCTCAGCTGTGCATTCTATTTGGATTTTTTTTTTTAAATATTATTATTTTGTTTTTCAATAATAGTAGTGGAACTGAGCAAGCGTGTGGGTAAGAGAGTACTCGGTTGGTTTGGACACATAGAGAGGATGGATGAGGAGTGAATGTTGAAGAGGACCTACAGAGCAGAAGTAAATGGAAGGAGACCAAGAGGAAGGCGGCGATTGACGTAGATGGATGGTGTTATTAGTGCAGGAAAGAGGTCTGAATATAGTGGAAGCTAGAGCTCTTGTTGGTGATTGGAATAAGTATAGAGGTATTGTAAAAGGATAGTGGGATGTTTGGACGTGTTCTAAGGGATGGGCAGGGCACCTGTATGATGCGGCAGGGGTAAACCATTGAAAGCTGTCAGGCCATGCTGTTGAACAGAAGAGTGTGTTGTGTCACCCTGACCCGAGTGACATGGCCGCTTTCTTGTTTCCCGTTTCATCTGGAGGGACGAAAGCATGACCGATTTGGGTGCCGAGGTGCTTAACTTGTCTGGGTGTTTGGGCATTTGGGTTGGCCATGGTCCCAAAAATTTTGTGTGTGTTTTTTTTTCTACTTTTCCCTTTTTTATTTCCTTTGTTTTTGTATGTGTTTTTCTTGCTGTCGGTTACCCCTCTCGAGGGATATGACCAGGGTAGATAGATGGATATTTTTTCAATGATATATTTTTTTTTATTACAGAATAATCAAATGTTTAAGAATCATATATAAGGGTCTAAACTGAGAAGTAAACCAAAAGTGCATTAAAATTACCTTCTATTTTATTTTAAGTTATACAAAAGTAAACCGGTAATGAAGGAAATTCTTGAATACGTCTGATACGTGTTTAGTTTAGCACTCATAATAAGGAGAGAAAGACATCATTGAACTTTGAACTTGCAAGGGGAACAAGAGATTACTGTTCTCAATACCAAATTCCAAATGTCTTCTGAAATCCCTCCCTTGAGCCCTTTCCTTTTATTAAATTTCCCATGTTAAAAAAAAGCAGATTTGCCCAAGAGAATATGAAAACTTTATTGGCAGAGAGCAACACCGATATAAACAGTGCATACCAGTTCAAATAACAAAAAACAATGAGGAGTAAAAATCAAAATAACAAACAGGCATTCTATGCAATATTTTATGATTTGATAGGATGGATACAAGCAAAGGGGAAAGAGGAAAAGAGGAGGAGTGCTCAAAATATGGATGGTATTTATGAACAAAACCGGGAACAAAGTAAAAAACACACAAGTTATACTTTGATGTGTACTTTGTTTATTGTTGATAGGATAATAACACGTAAAATGTGAGCATATAGAAATGAAACCAAGTACATACCATACTGCTGTCCTCTCACAGGTTTTTGGTGTCATGGCCAGCATGGTTGCCGTGGCGACCGGCTGGCCACACCCCCTGGGCACCAGCTGAAGCAGATCAGCTAATGGCGTGTGTGCTACTTAAGGCTGGGTTGTGGGTATTGCGGGGGTTGGCTCATTACACATTTTCCGTTCTGTTATGCCCTGTCCTGTTTAGTTTGAGTCGGAGAAAACCTGTACTTGCCCATTCTGAGTGTAAGAATGTTTTTGTTCTGTTTTGTCCCGGAGTTTTGGACGACTTTTATTTTGTTAAATAAAAGTTTTGATCGTCAACGCAATTGAGTTCTCCCTTCCTGCCTCCTGCCTCCGTTCTGGTCCGGTCCCTCGTGACATTTGGATTACAGCCGAGGCTGCTCTGTACTGACTTATGTACAGACTGCAAAATTTGTATTCGAACAGTCAAATTGCAGCTTTGTCTTTTGTTTATACCTGTCAAATAAGCGCAAATACACACCCAAAATCAAAATCTTTTCTCAAACCTCTCTCCAGTGTTATTCTTTTTTTACTGTGTGTCCTTGGTTACAAAAGCAGATCATCCTATCAAATAACAGAAATATTATTGGCCATTAGTAAAAATGATGTAAAAGATGCATTATAGTAAAACAACTTAAAACAGTAAGGTATAATAGTCAAAATGGGGGCGGCAGTAGCTCAGGAGGTAGAGCGATCGTTTTAGGATTAAGGGATCCCAGTTCGAAACCCGGCTTGTCCGTGTTACTTGTCGAAGTGTCCTTGGGTAAGACATTGAACCCCCAATTACCCCCAATAAGCAGGTTAGCGCCTTACATGGCTGCACAGATCACGGCCGCTATTGGGAAATGTGAAGCACAATGTAAAGCGCTTTGGGAAGTCATTGACTTGAAAAGCGCTATATAAATGCAGATCATTTCATTTCATTTCATTTCAAAATAATCTAATGGTGTCCTATGGAATCTCATTTGCAGATATTCAATATTAAAACCAGGATCAACTGATGACCTACCCAAGGCAGAGCTGTTTTGAGGATTCAGAAATGTATTGTTCTTGTCAAAAATACCAATGCAACTTTTTGGAGGATCCATTAATTCAACAATTAAAAAATACCCCACAAAATCCACGGGATTTTTTTTTAAATAAACCCCAAGATCCATATATATCCCAATGTAGACATGGTACCATTTTTTACCCCCCTTGCTATTTACTATTTAGTTTGGGTTGTTACTCCGATTTATGTGATTATTTGTCACCTCAGCGCTAAGACACAGTCAGTGTCATTTTCCGTTTACAGCTAATGGAAAGCACAATCCGACATGATGTTTTTGCTGCTTTATCCATACACCACCAAACCAACACATTGATTTGAATGGAATTAGCAAGAGAGTTACTGGAAGGCCAAAGCCCATACCCAGATCCTGAGATTCAGAGGCTGCCTAGAACTCAGAGTCCAAGAGTTATCCGTTTCCATCCATCTAAAAAGCAAAACGTATTTGGTGGGATAATCAAACAAGTCTCTCATCTCTGCTGTTGGCCTTACGGTAACCACAAGCCCCCTTTAATACACACAACGCAGGACACATACACTTGGGCAGCTTCTCCAGCCTCTTGGGCCCGTCACGTTTTTCTTCCCTCCATCTGTCCATCACTGCAGCCGCACACGCCATTCCAAGCAGTGGTCGCCTGGCAACATGGCTCAGCCTCCCAAGCATATTCCCATTTTAGCCGGAGAAATACACTTCCAGCCCACCATTATTTCATTGAAACTCCTGCGCGGGTTTGAGATTTGGGGCTGCCACTTGATCAATCCTTGCACACATGTTTCCAGTCAAGTCTTTGATGCCAAGGGAATGTTAAGGAGATTGCTGCCATTAAATGGGACATTACAACATCATCAGAGGGATTAAGACCAGCCAATGATCTAACTTTATGTGGAAGTATATGAATATAACCGTAATGGACCAAACTGCTTCTTGCAAGTATCAATTTCCCATTCATGGTTGTAAAGTTAATACAAAGACACTTTGCTACTTCGGGATTCGGTTATTGCTGGTTCACAGCTTCGGGATTTTAAATTGTATTTATTGTTATTGATATTAGTGTATTGTGCATCTTGTTGTGAGCAGACAGCACACAGCAAATGCTATCACTGGTATATGTATTCAAACCAGAGCCGAAATTAACGTGGGCAAGGCAATCTGTGATTCTCTTATACCAACCATTATTATGCGTATGTGTGCACAAGCATTGATATCTCTTCTGGAAAGAGAGGTCAAACATTTACAAATCTTTCATAATTTCTAAAAATCTGGCCGGAGTAAAGTAGATATTTGCTAAAGTTTTAGTGTAGTAAAGTGGTCGTCTCCAAATGGCAGCATTTGGAAACGCCCAAACCAACCCGTGGAATGTGAACTTTTTCAGATTGTGATCAAATTTGGCATTGGCAAGGTACCAAGTAAGGCTTTAAGCTGCTGTCTCATCTGTTTTCCAGCAAGATGCCCATGCTACACTCTTTTGAAGGTATACAAAAAAACAGTAAATAATAAAGACCTTGTCTTTCTGTGTGTCCTAATTCAGATCACTCAATTTTAGTTGCACTTGCAGGGAATATTTCAGTTTGGGACAAAACCTCAGAGTCTTACCTTTCAAAATAGACCAAAACCGTCCATATTCTCGATATGGTTAAGGAACAGAATTAAATTTACTTCGGGTACTTCTTGGATTGGGATTTAGGCAAATTGTACAGGAAGGTTAAGGTGTTACAAGTAATGCTAATTGTAATTCACCCTGGTCAATCCTGGAAGGGGGATTACCACATGTGAGGTCCTTTCTCAAGGTTTCTCTTTTCTCCTCACACTGAGGTTTTTGAGTTTTCCTTGCCCGCATGCTGGTTTAAGATCAGGTAATTGTGTAATTTTGTAACTGTAATCCTGTGCAGTCCTTTGAGACATTTTTGTGATTAAGGGCTATATAAATAAATTTGACTTTGACTTTGACAAGTGGAAAACTTTAAAAAATGTTGTTGTCCTTTCAAGTATCACTATTGTTATTATCATTCTAACATACTTGGTTTAAACAACAGCCAGTCTTTCATCTTAGCGACTTTGTTCTCTTGGGCCCATTCCTCTTTTTGGAAGAAGTGGCATATTGTTAATCCTTTGATGTGAACACCGAGGTCTCGTTATATTGCAGCGTCATTATGAAATGGTCGGATTCCAAAATGTGAGTGTGCGTGTGTGCGCATTTTTCCCAATAAATACTGGCCGGAACCCAAAATGGCAAAGAAAAACTTCCTGCGCCTCAGGTGAAAAGAAAAAAAGGATGGCTGGTAATTGTTAACTTGGCAAGAGCAGGATTGACAATGTGAGTCATTCCAAAGAGTTGTCGACAACATCCATCTGGGACTGCTCCAATGTGAACTTCTGGGTAAAGGCGAGAGACTACAGTACATTATGTGGACTAGGCGAGGCACAACCTTTTCATGCATATATTCTAACAAGGGGTTTCAAACATAAGGCTTGTGGGCTGGATCTGGAGCCCGAAAGTATTTAATCCAGTCTGTGAGTCAATGTTGAGATAAGCGCGAGAGAAAAATGAGCCGCATCAAAACAAATGATGACCTGCACTTTTAGATATGTCCAGTGGAAGTCGACAAAGCCATGCCCCATTCCCAAAGCAAACTACTCACTGTAGCTGTATTTGCAGGCTAACATTTATCAACCAGAAAAAATTTGAGGGAGCACTCTTCCCAATAATGTTTAAAATAAAAGGCACGGACGTGCTGTTTGAGGCAATATGATTGCACTCACGTGTGGTGCATGGATGTCTCTCCTTACCTAAACATTTCCTAATAAACTATGCTTTATACCCAGTGATTGGAAATGTTCTCTTAACAGTTCGAATAAAACATACACAATAAAAAAGTAAATAACAGAATCCAGCTGTTAGGGCTCCTCAATTAACCAAAATCGAATCAATATCGCTATAGGACGTGTAGTCACAAAACACTGCGTTTTTTATAAGGATTTTTAGTTCCAGTTTTTTCTTTGAGTGGTGGAGTGTTTGGCCAACAAGAATTCCCACCTTTCAGGGTTTAAAACCGCCGGCCAATCAGCAGGTTTTAATGGCACCAGCCAATAAAGGTGAGGCGATATTTGTAAGACGTGTGTGCACGACTTTGATAGGACCGATGAAAAAAATATTTCAAAACCCTTTGCAGTTTAATCTAATTGAAACTGGTTTTGAAAGAATAATTTGAAAAATTGGTTATGAAGAACCTTTTAATATGAAATTGTTACAAAATAGTCCTTCATTTTATGATGTATAACATTTTATTTTTCCTCATCGTGTAAAGCAGCCTTAACCATTAGCTCCAATCCCCATTGAGTTGTGTCCAGTTGACTACAGTTGGTTTCAGAGGAGCACTTTGCCCACTTTGAAAAGTAGACGTTTGCAAGCTAGTTTAAGCAGTTTGTTTGTAGTTTGATATTGAAGAAGAAATCAAGTTAAGACCAACCATGTTGAAATTCCGATGGGTTAAAAGATAATCCTGTCATCTCTCAAATGGTGACCCTGCAGCTTAAGCGGGTATAACGTTGCTCTTATCTCGGTTTTCCTTCCCTTCCTCATTAGCCGAACATTTTTTGAACCTGGGTGCCAAGAGAGAGGCTGTTTTTTATCTCCCCAACATCCGCCTAATTAAATGAAACAAAATGTGCAGTGATTAGCATGTCAGAAATGTATGGCTAAACAGTAATTCCTGGCTATATCGCGGATTACTTCTTGTGGTTTTGATACTTCACGGATTTTCATCGTGCAATGCATGACGTGAATTATGTCCTGCAGTAGAGAACAGGTGTGTGTGTGTGTTTGTCTGTGTGTGTGTCTGTGTGGATGTGTGTGCATGTTTGTTTGGTGGGCGTGACTTTTATGCGCTGGTGTATGCTTTCACTCAAAGAGCAGGGCATGAGCACAAGTCAATGGGTCCACGTGCCCAACACAGAATGCAAACCACAGCAAACGCTTGTTACATTGAAAATAAATTAATCAATCAAATCCGACACCGAAGTAAGTCAGATGAGCACATAGAAATGCTTTCTTAACACTGGGTGCTTCGTGGCTTGTTACTGTGGAGTGGCATAGGCAGCACCGGGAGGTAAAGGAAGCAATTAGCGCTGCTGCAGGTCTGGCCTAGTGTTACGGCTAGGCTACGTAACTAGTGTCACAACCCCCTGTCGAGTCTGCATCTCACAAATGCCAGACCCATTACCCATTAAATGGATGACCTGGAGCTACAATGGGTGGGAACATTTTACATTCTTGACACTTCTATTTTATTCATCACGGAAACCGAGGATCACCCAGCGTCTATAGTCGTATACGTTACATGTTACTGATATGCAACATATAAATTAATCTTTCTACTTCCGGGTATTGAATATGGTGGGACTTTTTTGAAACGTAACCATGCTAAAAACAAAGGGATCACTGTCAAGTCTGTTTAGCCAGTAGCAAGCGAGAAAAAAAGTTAAAATTCCTAGGAAATGAAAGAATAGAAACCATGTTTTTTGTGGGTGTTTTTGTTTATCCTTGTTAATCCAGACGTTTTCTCCTACTGAACCGAGGAAACCGCTTACCTTGATATGAAGCTATTGCTTTCCATCTGATGCCTGTCAGTAATAAGGGGAGTACTGTGGAATAATTCGCTTGATTGATTTTTTTCCATTTGCATATTAATGAAAATTCATTTGCAGGAGGTCGTGAACGGAAAAGGAGAAACCAAAAAGTTGCATTTTGGGAAATTTATGATTTAGTGTGGCGTATGCACGCACGATTGTGTTTGAGTGTGTGTATGCAGCGAGTGGAGGTCAATGTCTGCTTTTGCATCAATTTACATATTTTTACATGTGAATTTTGTGACTTTTTATCATGGTTCCCTTTCACGTCTTATTACAGCTTCAACTCGCTGTGGTTTCATTTGCTATGAGCTCAAGAGAAACTAAAACAGCTTTATAGAAATGGTGTGACTGTCAAATTGAAATGGCTTAAGGCCTATGGATTTTGATTAAAAAAAACATCAGGGAAATGTAAAAAAGTTGACCAATTTGCCGTCTCGACCTCGGTAGAACTTTACCATGGTTGTAAGAATGCTGTTATTCCCAATTAATACATGTTTGATTATTTTAATTAATGATAACCTGGTAGTTTTTTCCCCCGAACCTTTCATTGGGAACCACTCATAGACAGTTTCAAACCTGGCTGACGTCTGAGACTTTGAGTTTTTGTATTTTCTCATCCTGTGATAATAGATGATATGGCTGTGGGCAAAATTGGAAGATTTGGTATTGGTCCAATCCAAATAAATACAGAGTAGTATGAATTGATAAATATCTGATACTGCTTGTAGATTATGATCAATAAAAATGTAACCCATCCCCCATGAGTTGGTATAGAATTACAATAGATAGATAGATAGATAGATAGATAGATACTTTATTCATCCCCCAAGGGAAATTCACAATAAACACAGCACAAAAATCTTAAGCACCAACAATTTGTTTTTTTATGAGATAACTACGATGCAAACTTTAACGGTATGCATGATTTTGCCTGGAGGAAACACACACAGGCACGGGGTGAACATGCAAACCCTGTACAGGAAGGCTGGTGGCTGGATTAGAACCCATGACCGCTGAGGTGCTTGTTGAAACCTTTAACAGTATAAATCTTAAAATACTTCTGGTACAATAACTTTTTTTCAGAAAAAACTAAACAGGCCATATGTTTTAAACCTAGTGTGAGCCACGACTCCTGTATTTGCCCCTCCTGGACTAACTGGTGAACCCTCCCCTCAACTCTATAGCTAATGTTTTCAAACTGTGTCCAATGTCAGAATGTGTCAAAACAGTAGTTCAGTTTCCTACCCAAAGGACCTTTGAAATGCAAGACATGGCCTCCAGAAAACACCTTTCTCTTTCTTCCAGGTCGGGACTGCTGTGATTTCTGACACGTTAGATGACGGATGGGCAGACTCATAGCAAGCAAAGCGGCATCTCAGCATGTCAGTGCTGCTGTTTGTTCTCGCCTTGGGCCCGGCCTAAATCACAGCCACTTTATGGGCCACGCGGACGGAGCATTAAGCCGGCTGCTCTTTTTTTGTAAAGGTTGTCTGCCTCTTAAACTCCGTCAGCCTTTATTGATGTCTCTCTCTGCTCATCTCGTGTACGGAGATTTGCGACATGGACCTGCTTTAAATTCACTTCTACGGCATGGGCTGTTTGTTAAGTCGGGGTGGAGCAGTAATGAGGATACGGTGGGTTGGACTTGGCTGTATGCTGGCTCCAAATGATAGTGCCAGGGTGCATACACCTTTTTCATTGCCAATTCAAGCCTTTTTAAGAACTAAGACAGTTTTTCAATTTCTCCAGTACCATTAAAGTAAAAAATCGGGTGCAATTATGTATTTTGCAGAGCCACAAACATGTCTGACTGACACATTGGTAAAATGGCGGCGCCCTCTGTTGGCTGCGGCTGCATCGGCTCGCTACAACGGGTCGGGTGTATCGACATTTCGTTCTTACAAAGAATGACAATACAAAGGAAATTATTATTATTATTATTATTATTATATATATGGTTTTTAGATCACTAAATATATTTGTTTTTAAGAGTAATCTCTCCCCTTATAGGTGCAGGGTGAACACCGCAGTAATATGTAGTTTACATTTTTATTTGCAGGAAGGTTTTCCGTTACTATTTACCCCTGTAAAACACAATCTTATTTTTTTTTTTGCGTCTAAACACATTTTATGTTGAGTGGCAGTAGCTCAGAAGGTGATCCTCTTGGGACCGAGAGGTCACAGGTTTGATTCCCGAGTTAAACGTTCCAGTGTCTTTTTGAATCTTACCGACCCCAATAAAAAGGTAGGCTCCTTATATGGCTGTCAACACTATCGGTATGTGGGTTTGAAACACAATGTAAAGCAACAACAACAATTACAAGCATTTACAAGCACGTCACCCAAAATTCAAGTACTTTTCAAGCCTTGAAAATACAACATTCAAAGTCAAGCATTTTCAAGGATTTCAAACACTTGTACAAACCCTACACAGCAAATAAATGTGTTATTGCTTCAAATGAATTTGGTTTGTAAAATTATATTTTTTCTGTTGATTCGATTTACAAACATTTCCATGTTCTTTCTGTGCTGTATGTATTTTCCCCCAAAATAGTCTTTTGAGGTGGAAGGTACTGACTTGGTATTTTCGGTATCCAATCGAAGTATATACAATATGGTATCAATCGATACTAATCCAACAATGATACATCTTCCTTGGAAATCTCATAATCATTGAATCATTGAACTCCGACTAATGTAGTTGAATTGAATTGAATTGTCAATTGTTATTCAACATTGTATGCAACAACATCAGGCACAGTGTATATACTGTATGTTCACAGTTTCATGCAATCACCTTCAGCAGCAAGGAAAAAGGGAAGAAACAAAAGTTAGTTTATACAGTTCTCTGCGCTTGTTTAGGGAAAGGAGCTGTCTCCGAGCGTGTCTGTCTTAATTTTGGGGGACCTGTTGTAAATGCCTGTAATTGTTGCCATGTTTCTTAAAGGTGGCGTATGGAAGTTCAAAATATTCAACTTGATAACGCCATCTTCTGGCTGAAATCCTCATTGCAGGTCCTTTTGTTGCGCGTGCAAGTTGGTGAAATCCTTGGATGTACTTGAATAATTTTGATTAAAACAGCCTAAAAAAGTTTATATTTTAATGAACTGCAAAGCAAACTTTACCAGTAAAAACAATTTATTAATATTGGTTTTACAACTGTTTCAGAGTAAAAGTCAAGAGTGTTAATCAAACAAAAGGCAGCAATATAACGAAAATAAAACATTAACAATGTCAACATGACAACTATAATACCTTTAATGTAACAATATTTTGGAAATTAAGTAAAGTGCAAATAGTGTTTCAAACGTAAAGCCCGCGGCCAAGATCAGGCGTTCCAACAGCTTTTTCCCGACCGATAAAAAAAGGAAACAGACAACGGGCTGAAGTCTTTAATGTGTCTACCAGGTCTCGCCAAAGCCAGGTGCCTCCCAAAGCTACTTAAGCTGTACTTCTCTTTCTTAATTATTTTTGTCTTTCTTTCTTTCTTTCTTTTTTCTTTCTTTTCTTTCCTTCTTAGTACAACATTGTACAGGGTGGCACCGAGAGTAAAAAATGTGTGTGATGGTGAGATAAAAGCGCTTTCTCCTTTGGGATATCTACCCCTGTTAGCTAGTGGTTAGGAGTTGGCGCTCCCACCACTGTGATCCGGGTTCAATTCCTGTCACATTTAATATTGAGCACATTAGATTGGCAACATTTTTTGACTGGTCATTGCTTGATTACAGTGATATATTACTGGAAGTCTGGACCCAAACTTTTTTTGTGTTGCATACACAAATTAATATGGTACAAACAAAAAATAAGGGAATTTATTGTTCTTTCTGTGAGAGCCAGCACCAAACAACCTATGATCCACTATGGTGAGTGCTTTTATAGTATTTTCTATTATATTTTCCCGTAATTTTCAGTAGTTTTTCTATTTACTCATTTCACTTTTCAGTATGTTTCTATATTTTGATGAGTAATTTTAGTTTTTGTCTTGTGGCCCTTCAGTAAAAATGAGTTTGACACCCTTGCTTTTACGTATCACAAATGCTAGTGGTCTGTTGATACGTTGTATACTGTAGGTATTGATGTACAGACGCTGCCCAACGTACAAACGAGTTCGGTTCCGGACGATCGTTCGTAAGTTGAAATTGCTTCAGTGCTATATTTTGTACGTTTATGGTTTATTTAAGTATGTTTAAGGCTTGTATAAGTAACCTGTATTGTTTTGTCTAAAAAATTAACATTTAACAAAATATTATGCTCTATAAACATAAATAAACTGAGGTTTTACTTACTTTTGAGACTTGCACTCCAAGAGGTCCTCCTCCGTTGTAAAAAGTGGTCGGAAAAAAGAGTTCCGACCATTTTCTCAACCGCATCAAGCTTTCTTATTCCACTTTCATTTCCAAAGTAACAGCTCACCTCTTCCTTGCTTTATTATTTTATTGTTCTCAGCGAAGGGATGCTGCTGGAAATGTGAATTTCCCTGCGGGGATGAATAAAGTATCTATCTATCTATCTATCTATCTATCTATCTATCTATCTATCTATCTATCTATCTATCTATCTATCTATCTATCTATCTATCTATCTATCTATCTATCTATCTATCTATCTATCTATCTATCTATCTATCTATCTATCTATCTATCTATCTATCTATCTATCTATCTATCTATCTATCTATCTATCTATCTATCTATCTATCTATCTATCTATCTATCTATCTATCTATCTATCTATCTATCTATCTATCTATCCTAAGACTTTACGCCAACCATATTGAATGGATGCAAAAGTTGTTAAACAATAAAAACGCCAAAGTTCTTAGCACACTAGCGATACATTACACGTTGTTATGACTACACACGAACCAGAAAGAAGAAGCCGGATTTCTTCTTTGGTGTGAATGCTGGGTTACCTTTCACAGTGTCACACAGCGGAAGGAAGCACCACAGCAATGTCCTCTACTCGGAAAAAGGTACACAGAATACAAAATCTAACTTACAGCAATGTCTGGATATTTTTTGAGATCCGGAAAAAAATGATATTATCTGCTGGAATCCATAGGTCGAATCTTATTATAAGTTGGGAAACGTCTGTATACACATTGGTTGAGTACTATCATTGCTATCAATTGTAAGACCTAAGGTGTGTTTCCATTGCCCCCATTTTTTTCTGAAAGTTTTGCATTAAACAAAAAAACGGGGTATTGCACATGGGTTTATTTTCATCAAGGAGGGAACGTTAAAGATGTTGTTCTTGGCCAATGTCTTCTTTGATGTTTTATCCTGCAATTATTAGGAGTTCCTATGAGAGGAAAAGCAAAGCATGCTTCAAAGCAACCCCCAACTAGTCTAAATAGTTCCTGATCTAAATTATGCAAAATGTTCTTATTTTATCTGAAAAGGTGACATTGAAACTCACCAATAGTCGTTTGGTCAACATCCTTACATGTCCTTTGTGTGAAAATGATGTATTGGTAAGCGTGCTTCCTAAACGCTTGTCACAGTCCAAAGTCTGAGTGACACCAACATTACATTTGGCAGAGCAGATCAGTTTGAGCCCCGTCTCCGTGTATTACATTTGCCATCTTGGATTGAGTTTAATATGCGCAGGCGTGCCTAATGAAGTGCTTGGTGAGCATACAATAGGGCACGCTGTGTATTGACCACAGTCCGGCTTGTGTGCGTCCACTTTTTGCACACCCTCGTTTCCTCTGTGCTCCCCAGAGTCCACTGCTAAGTGCTAATTGTAGCACAGCAGGGGGATGCGGGGTACAGGCAAAAAAAAAGCGGATATTAGCCACCATGCTGGGTTGGTACTGCTGCTCTTGCCCTGTCATCTGTGACCTCAGTCTGGCAGGGAGTTGACTCAAAACGACAGAAGAAAAAAAACAAAAGTTGATCAAAAGTTACAAATAAGAAAATGGAAATAGCTAAAGCATCACTTTCAGGACTTGAACCTGAGTTTCTTTTTCTGGACAAGGGCAAATTATTTATACAGCTCTTCTTTCATTCTGTTGCAGCTTTAGCTCATTCTTATTTTCACAATTGAGATCTCCGGTCAATATCAAATACAGTGGAACCTCGGTTCTCGACCATAATCCGTTCCAGAACCCTGTTCGAAAACCGATTTGGTCGATCACGGAAAATCGTTTTTCCCATTAAAAGTAATGTGAAATCATTTTAATCCGTTCCAACACCCTGATTGTTTAGCAAGAACGTAAACATGAAGCTAACCCAGGCTAATCGTACGTTCGCGTACGAAAGATTACGCTAACATGAACGTGTACAAATTTAAAAAAAAGGATTATGAGTAGGAATTCTTACCTTTGTGGTGGACGGTGGGGAGAGAAAAATCATCAAAAGTTTTTCAACCTCTTCCAAAACTCGCGGCAGTTGCTTGCTAATAGCGCTAACTTCTTTAGCCGCATCACTCAATTTTACAGCCTCCTTATTCTTTACTATCGTACTGATAGTAGATTTAGCCATGCTGTATTCACTAGCAAGATCGGAAATTCGTACACCTCTTTCATATTTAGCTATTATGTCTTTCTTAAAGGCAATCGTTGTACGCACTACCCTTCTTTTTTCACCTGTAGCAACTTTGCTGCTAGCACCGAACTTCTTCGGAGGCATAATTAGGGGCTAAAACACCCGTACGCCGCTCAGCATCGCACCCTAGCGTACCGGCGTACGAACTCCGATTTTTTGACCGAACAGCGAAGCAAGAATTTCTCGAAATTTTGGGTCGAACACCGATTTGTCCGAACTGAGAGGCGTTCGAAAACCGAGGTTCCACTGTATCATGAAACCTCACAGGTGGTCCCTCAAATTCTGAATTATGTGATATTAATTACATTTTGTCCAGATAATTCAACGTTTTCAGGTAACTTTAATTATTTTTCCTCCGGTAGTGCCGGTTCCAGATGTGTGCTTTCATATGTAGGCATTTAACTTATCACTTTTCAGCCATTACTTGCTGCTCACACGCAACATGTGGTGCCTGTCTTTTGTGACAATATCTAAGTTGAACAAGACTGTATAAAGGATTACATATTCTATATTTCAGTGTCTGTAGAGGTTTTATTAACCAACAATTTCCCATCAATAACATAATTTTTTAAGAGTTGACGGGGAAAAATTAAGGCTGTCTTAGGGTTAGGAATCGGACCATGAACCACAGCAGCAGTATGAACTCAAGGCTCCCGGCACCTTGAGAGAGAGGTCTAACCTGAACGTAATAATTTTAATCCCGACCCAGGTCAAAATTCAGTTCAGGCTCATGTTTAAGATATATTTTCTGCTGAAGGCAGAGGTGTAAAATGTATGGCCCGATACTCTGAAATCTAATTCTTGAGGATTTTTAGGCAGCTTCTGTCAAAATTCATTTACAGAATATTAGAGTAGCCTGTCAGGGTAAACTGCTTCTCACGATCCAAGATATTTTGCTTCCACCATCCAGCATACCAGACCTTTATCTGAAGATTGATTGCTATATTTTTAGTTGTGTTGATTGTCAGAGGAGGATGGGGCAGTCAATGTGTCCCCCCCCAAAAAAAAATGGGAAGCACGGCAATAGTAAGTAGCTTTAGAGGCTTGTTACATTGAAATGACAGTCATCAATTAAATTAGACTCAGAAATATTAGATTAAATAAGAGAGCAAAAAGGTTGTGATTACCAGTGGGTGTTCCATGAATTGGTGTCGGGTCTGGGAAGCAACTGAGGCGACATCTGACAGAATGCAATACCGAGGCTGCAGGTCAAGCCTACTAAGCTAAGCTAACATTCTTTCAAGCTACCCCGGCCAAGCCTGTCTCTCACCAAAGGCAGATGCATTATCCATTAAACGTATGACTTTGAGCAACAACTCATAGGAAACTGCTACATTAGGGTGGTTGTAATTTTACCATCACGGAAACCTGGCTTGTTTTGAGGACACCAGATGCTAGCAGTCAGCTAGCCAGCCACTCCGTAAGTCTCTTTCTTACACAGAAAGGAGAAGCCCTCCAATTTCCTTGTACATTTATATAATGACAACTAAGACCATTCATTCCAAGAAGTCATTTCGAGATAAATTTAATTCTTGGGGGCTTTTATGAAGGTAGGGCTACTTAATGGATTTTCACTATTTGAGGGGGATCTGTTCCCCATTAACCGCGATAACTGAGGGATTACTATATATGGATAAACATATAAAGATTGGAAAACAGGTACTTTGTCTTTCCGCAAAGAGAAAATTCAACTACCTATGAAAACATCCAAAACATAAGATAAAATGAGTGATACCAGTACTAGAGATCACATTAAAGAGATCCATTTGACAATCTAATAGCGGCCGGTACAAATGACCTCCTAAATCTCTCAGTTCTGAAGCACACGGAGAGGAATTTCTCGCTGCGTCTGCTTCCTTGAGTGTGGTCGTGTACACGGTAGCCGCTGTCACGAAAGATGGAGTTTGTCCTCTTCCTAATTCTTCTCTCCACCAGATGCCATACAGAGTCCACCTTTCCCTCTACTGGCGAGACTTACTTCCATTCCAACTCGTCAAGACTTTTCTGCTTTTCAACCGTCAGGCAGGTAATATTGAACGCGACCTGCAAATCTCCTCATTTGTGGGCCAGTTCCCAGGTAACCATTTCGTTGATGTCTTGTTAGTTCTCCTCTGACCTAAAAGAGTCATGTTGCTGACCAGAGGCAATCGGAGAAGCTATACTCCTTTTTTTCTAGTTGTCATCTCATTTGCCCCCTAGCTCCATCGTAAATCCTCCGTTAAGCTCTATCCTTCATCCTTGATCCACACGTTCACCTTCCCGAATCCTTTTTTTCCAGAGGTTGACTGGACCTATGGATCTACGAGGTCTCCGCCCAGGGGCATGAACTGAGACGGTTATAGTGTCACCGGATGAGAGATCAGATGCCATGCATGCAAGGTTTATAGAAGGGCTTTATTATTCAATTCATTTCAAATAGGATTTGGGAGAGGATGATTTATTTGTGCTCAGCTGTTGTTCCATGACAAACTCTTCAATATTTGATTTGTTTTTCTATATTTAAAAAGCTAAAACATTAAACAACAACAAAATAAAATATACATACAGTACTCATTTGGTCTATGAAATTTCAATTTTCACTGACGGTGCCTTGTAAATGTATTATCCCCCAATAATTGCTTAACATATTGCCATATTTGAGGCTATAGATAAAACACTCAAAATATCCTGAAATGAAAACAAATTTAGTCAATAGATTGTGCTAAAAAATCAAAAATTGAAAAGTAAGTCTTGGAAATATATTGCCCCCCTTTTAGTACGGCGATATGAGAAAAAGTTTGGAGGGATTAGTGTGTATAAGATTACTCTTTCACAAGGCAATGTAAGTGCCATTTTGTTTAGAATTCTTATTGTGCAAAAGTAATAATACAGCTTTTCTGATTTTCAGCATTTGAACCAATCAGTCACCAAGATCAATGGCTTCACACGGTCAGTGTGAGAAACGGCATGTAAATTACTAATTTCCGAGCAATTTTTTCAAATGAAAACAATATACAGCTGTTCACAGTAGCACAACATATCTTATGTTTGTTGTGTTAAGGATACTGTGTTGCTGGTAAAAGCATTAGTGGACACAATTGTGGAAAAAAAGATTACATTTAATTTAATGTTGCCCTTATTGTTGGCTAGATTCATGTGGTCTCGCTGGTATGAAAATCGAAGGCTTACTGAATGAAGCCATCGATTCAAATTGCTGTTCTCAAATGTCATCTAGTTTTATAATTGTGTACACATGCAAATATCTGAATATTGTCTTTGGCTATGGTTTAGACATTGAGTAACATATTTTCTTTTTCCAGATCATTCTAGTTTGGAGCTGGAAGACATTTTTTGAGTTGAAAGTCCTTTGTCAAATTGCCCATTGCAAAACCAGGTACCTAAAATGACATATTTGTTGGTGTAGCAAGAACAAAGTTTGAACAGGCCTGTTTCAAGTACAGTTCAAATGCTAAACCAAACCCCAAAGAGATGAAAAAACAGTTTATTTAAGTTTGTCTATGAAATTCATGTACTTGCACGTGCATCATAAGGAGTTTGGCAGAGTCTGCATTTATGGCACAGGCCAAGAGTTGGCTGTAGTGGGTAAAACAGTTCCAAATTTCATACAGGTCCTTAACTTCTAAAACATGTCAAATTTGGCTTTGGTGGAAGCCAACGACATATTGAATTTTTCTCATTACCTAGCAATAAGGATGCCAGTTACTAAATGTCCATGCTTTGGCAGCATTAGGTAGAAATACTATTGCATCGTGGTCTGCTTGTGAGAGCCACATTTTTCCATGTTCTTAGTACAATTTTACCTTTTCCAAACTCCTCAGCTAGTCATAATTTGTTTGGTTTTGAGATGTTACTTTTTTTTTTTTAACTTGCAACAGGTGGTTTGGTCAGAGGCGTCCAGGTAACAGATGTCCTCTGGTTACATCACATACCTGCCCTCCATCACCCCCCGAAATCTATTTTCCATTCATTGAAACCTTTTCAGACTGTCCATTGGCTCCCACGCAAAAAACTTTGAATCTCTAACTGCTCTTTAGCGTATTGTGGTCCTTGCTCTGTAGGGGCATGACAGGCATGAACTGATCTAGGTTGAATCTTTCCGTCTTCAAGCTCAGCGGTAGTTCAGGCCTTCTGGACAGAGCAGATGGGAAGAAAGACATGAGCCTGGACACGATGTCCTCTAACCTTGGAATAATGCCATATGAAAGTCCCGAAAGATATCTTCCTATTGCAAAATTATTGATATAATAGGCTTTCAGGTCGGAAAGGCAAAATAGCCTGTTGCCATTGGCAGATGGCACAACGGCCGACTGCGTGAAGTCAAAGTGGATCTTAAATTTACATTATTGGATCTTCCTTCCTGACTGCTGTCCTAAGGCTTTGGAAGGTACTTTGGAAGTTGACCTCACATCAACATTTTCAGGGGGATGACAAAAATAAACTAACAGGGACGACAGCTTAGCTCATTGAGTATTTCACTGTAATATTATTGTTTGACTTTTTTTCTATTTGAATTGATATTAAGCTTATTCAATTCAACTAAAATGTTCATTCCATTCCCAATTAATTTAGGAAATAAAATATCAAAAGGACTTTTTGACTTTCTTTACTTTTAATACCATGTATTTTTCTATATGCAATATTTAACACCTAAATTTAGGATTGATAATTCGGAGAATGTTTGATTATTAAAAATGGTGGACTGAATATAAGGACACAATTGCACGAGTTTTCCAGCCATATTAGTTTAATTTTTTAATAAACACATCATTACTTTGATAATCACATTATTTATTTGGTTGTCATGAATGCACTTTATGTTTAAAAACATATTTAAATTAAGTATTTACTTGCTGTATTAATTTGATGTGTCAATGTAGCCTTTTATTCAGTACTTTCCCAGCAATGGTTCTAAGTGGTGATCAGATCTCTGGCCTAATCTGATCATAAAACCTTTAAAATCCGTCTGTGTCTAGTTTTAACAAAGGTTTATTGTAAAAAAAATGTGACTCCCTAATTTACTAGAAATCCCTATCCCAGTAAGTGTCATTTTTCATAATTAAAGTTTCATTTTTGTGAATTTTTGGATACCTGCTTGTTTTATGGATGACTTTGTCCTGAGCCCAGAATATTCCAATTGTTTATTTTGACCACGTTTTAATAAAAGTACTCAAGTACTCAACTGAACTGTAATTTTTAGATTTAGCTTCTTTTTCCAAATACTTTCCTCAAACCCCAGAGATTAAACACATGGCCGGACACGGATTGTCTACACTAACAATAGCAAAAGGTAAAAAAAAAAAGATCAAAGTACTCCCTTACTGAAAATAGCCTTTCAATTTGAATCGTTCAATGCACCTTCGGTTTTAAACCAGCCCAAACTAGCTCCGTCTCCAGTGCCCAGAAAGCGGCATAATTACTGTGTGGCTTAGGTTACACTTTCATGTAATTAGAAAAGTATTGCATCTGTTTCCATAGCAACCACCGAGTCTCTGCGAGGCTGCCTATTTTGTATGTGGGTGCTCGTGTACACAAACGCAAAGCCAATCTCGGCGCCAGGCTTAGCTTGATCCTTGTAAGTGCACAATATGATGGATGTGTCGGACGCAGAAAGAGATTGAGATGAAAGTATGGCGCGCGTGTCCCACGGGAGGAGAATTTTCTACCTTACCAGCCGGAGAATGAATGTCTCCATCAAATCTTCCTCGAAGAGTTTTGCCACCCTGATGGAGTTGGCATATTTGTTCCCTAAGAGTCCGTTTAGTTTCAGGGAAGCCTTATTATTTCATTCTATTCAAAGTCTATTAATAACCATTCACTCCAAAAAGGAAAAATCATTTAAAATGCATTAATACCACAGGGAGCGAGACAATGAGCTACGTCTTCCTGTTTCCTTCGTTGGTGTCGTTCCCCCAACGCTGCTCCCTTCCAAATTTCCCGCTTTATTAAATATTCAAATCTTAGCCGCAACTCCTCTGTTTAGCCAACGCTCATGGGAGCTCGCCCAGTATTAAGAAGGAGATTATTACCATGGTTTGTTTTCCAGGGGCCCACGACAGGGCCGACGTGCTAATTGGTAAAGGTCCAATCATTATGCGCCTCCATTTTGTGTATTCTGGTCACTGGAATGGATATCACGCAGTTGAGTATTGCTTCCCTGCTCCTCACCGGAACGCCACGTTTGTTCACGTGGGCTGCGCATTGGATGCTAATAGGAGATTTTGCCTCCATTTCCCCCCGGTTCCTCCCGTTCCTTCTTCGCCTCCTCTCCCGGCGGCGTTGCAGATATGAGCCCTGAGCGTACACAGGGCACTCTCATTAAGACACCAGCGCTGGTATTAAATTCGCTGTTATTAGAGAGGCCTGCTTTCATTTCCCTGGCACAGCAAACCACAGACACCCACAGGAGACTCAGGGCAACGACTGGATTACACTTTTTGTAGTGTGAGTGTGAGCGTGTGCATCTTTGTACATTTTTTTAAGAGATAAAAGGGTTGTTTGGAAGAACGCCTCCTTTTCTCAGAACTAGCATTGAGAGCAACGGATTAATGTAGACTGAATCGAAGGCACTTTTAGTGGACAAGGGTGCGTGCATTTGGCGACACTAATGGATGAAATAAAATGTTTTTTGTGGATATTGAAATAGCTGTTCTTTGAAAAAAAAAAATTTTTTTTGTAAATCAATTCATAAAAACCTGATGCCCAAGGGGAAAGTAAAAATTACCGTAAATTCCGGACTATAGAGCGCACCTGATTATAAGCCACACCCACCACATTTTAAGTGGAAAACCGATTTTGTACTTACACAAGCCGCACCTGTATATAGGCCGCATGCGCCCACATTAAAAAAATTTAACACAAACAAAATTAACCCAGACCAGACTTTGAGTCCCACGATTGTAACTCAATATCCTTCATTAAAGTACACAGTCCAAAAATCACAGCCGGCAAAATAAACAGAAAATGATACGGGAACCTAAGGTTTGATGCAGACCGGCAGAGTCATCCCGCGTTTGTTACGCCCCTTCTTTTTAATTTGCCCGTCCAAAACATATTAGAATAAGTGTCTAAAATAAATACAAATAAATACAATACAAAAATATTCAGTTGCAAATACATATTATACATGGTTACACATATTTACAAAGGAAGACAGTACACCGACAGAGTTTTCAAAGCTCTAATAATAATAATATAACTTTCATCCGGGCAGTTAATGGTGGCAACACGCTAGCAACACGCTCGCAACACAGTAAACGGGTCTGTTAGAAAAACATACCCTACTTGTAAAAATCACGGTAAACCGTCCTCATCTTCCTCCTTAGAACTGAAGCCATCAAAGTCATCTCTCTCAGTGTCGGAAAGAAACTTTGTCATATAAACGTCGTCCCACGCTCCCGCAGCCGGACTCGCGCTGTCACGTTCGCTGGAACTTTCTTCCAATCCTGATTCTGTGCTCTCCTCTCCGTCACGCAGCAGACCGGCTTTTCGGAACCCGTTGGTGATGGTGGATTTTTTGATGCTGCCCCACGCTGTCCGGATCCACTGGCAGACTTCCGAAAAAGTTGCCTTTCGTATGTGGCCAGTTTTAGTGAAAGATTTCTCGCCGCTAGTCAAGCTAAGAAGTTGCAGTCTTCCTCGGCGCATACATTCCACCGGTCTAAATCTTACCATTTGTACTCGAGCGCCGCTGGCGGCCGTTAGAAAAATTACATAAATTGGCCGCATCACTGAACAAGCCGCAGGGTTGAAAGTTTGGGGAAAAAGTAGCGGCTTATAGTCCGTAATTTACCGTAATATATGTAGTGTGATCGGTTCAAATATGTGTAGGGGGTTGTAATATTATACATACATAATAACTTTCATATTTGATCCAATTGTGTTGCAAGGAAAGTTACTGTGTTTTCTATAAGGCGCACCTTGTTAGAAGACACATGTTTAAAATCCCCCTTCTGAAAGTTTTATTTTTTTCCTTATATAAGCCACATCAACTTTAAGGCACATGCAATTCAAACAGAATATAAAAATGATGATGCATTTCATAGAACATTAATTTTAGGGATTCTTGTTTCCCAACTCAATTGAATCAATTATTTCATAAATTCTGACCGACTGAAGGCATTTCATTGTATTTGTAGATTTCCAGATTGTGTTACTTTATTTTTTTCCGGCTCTATACAAATGCATGCTCGACTGCAAGGTACACTTTGAATCACTAGCTCATTTAGGGTTTTTGGGTGCGCTATGTAGCCTGAAAAATACAATATTTTACTTGCCTCATTGATATGCTTATACAGTATTTGTATGGTTGTTGCATTGCTGCCTTTGAGGGTTTGATTGTCTTGCCTTTTGTTCTGACATTTTTTTTAGTCGAAGTAATTCATTTTTTATACTGTTAAAGCTGATTCCCTCATTCGACGTTTGTTCTAAAACAGTTGTAAAATAAAATCTATTTCAATTCATTTAATGTAATAAATTTATTGTATTTATTTAATTATACAAAAAACAGAACATGCTTAAAATTGTTATGTGGTTTTTAGAATAATTAATATATAATTCAATGCTTCAATTATTCTATGATTTGGACATCTCCGAGCAAAAAGTATCAGCATTGGATTGTTATTGTTTAATACTTCTCTGTATTTACTTGAATCAAATCGATACTAAATGATTCTATAATCGTCCACGCTTACTTTGCATGCCTTAAACTGTGCCATGAAAATAAAAACTATTTAAGACATATTGTATGCCAAATCTAGCACAAGTTAACCTTTTGCTCTGGTGGTTGTCTATAAGAATCTTTTGATGTGTTTTTGTGAGATATAGCCCTCTTCTTCCACTTTGCCTTAAAAAAAAAACAGATCCATGTGTTGAGGAACCATTAATAAGATATCATTTACACACTTCTGTCTTAGATCTGTAACGTCTGTATTTCACGTTAGTGCTCATTTGTTTGGAGATGAAATTTTCGAAGACAACTTTCTTGGTAGGTTGCATGTGGTTCTATACTCAACAGTGATTCAAGAAAACATAGAACATGTCATAATACAAATTGTTGTCCAGGCATTTATAAACTTGTACCAAGGGAATAGTTTTGGCATGGACAAAGGGGATTTGTCTCTAACAATATCGAGTAATCATTGTTTTGTTCCCACTAAGGTTAATCATAAGTCTGAACCCAACCTGAGTTTATTACGTTCTGTTTCAGGCTAGACTTCTCTTGCTGACTATTTTTGTTTTTTTATTCTACACATCATTGTTCTTTGTTTCGTTCTTTTTTTCTGAAGGTCATTCCACTATTGGGGTTTATAGTCCAACTTCCAAGCTGTCAAAATGACAGAACACTGTAAATTATCTAGTCAACTCTTAAAAATAAGCAGACGGCCAAAAATAGAATATAAAAGTTTGGTTTTGCTCTAGGCTCACTCCCACAAATCGAGAGAGAACTTTCTGTAGCGATTGAAATTACTGATCAATAAGCCCAGTTTTAAAGTGGTCAGCTCATTTCAATGGTCAGAAAGTACTTCATAGCGTGTCGAAATTATGTTTATAACCCAAAACACCAAGAACCGTTTCTTTTCTTGTGTACCTTTGGGTCAGACAAAGCATCACATAGGGGCAGGGAAGGACACGTGGTCCATGGAGAAATACGTCTTTTTCTCCTTTTTGTATGACTGATTTTGCGGACTTCACTGCTGATCGACAGGGAGGGACCAATCCACGAGCCATGCAGTCGCCGTGATTGGTGTGTGCCAGGCTTCCTTGCTGGGGTTGCTCCACTGAGTTATCGGCCTTTTTGTACCCATGGTTCAGGGGTGAAATTCCAGCAGCATTGGTAGGAGTCGAACCGGAACTAAGATCTGAACAATCGCTTGGACAAAGCATCAAGCCAGTATGGGATGGAAATCAGCACAGAAAAAAACAAAAGTAATGTCCAACCATACCCAAGGTATCACCAAAATATTAGAAGATGCGTAAGAACCAGAAATCATGGGCAGGATAGCTCAAACCAAAGCCGCACTTGCCAGACTTAAACCCATCTGGAGAGACAAGAACATAGCAGTGGAATCAAAGATCAGACTCATGCAAACGCTGGTTACTTCCATCTTCCTCTGCGCTTGCGAAAAATGGACTCTCACAGCAAAACTAGACAAATAAAATCCAAGTCATGGAGATGAGAGCATTAGCTTCTTAGCCCATGTGACAAATGAAACGGTGCGCAACACCATCAGAGGGCACATTGGACCCTACAAAGAACTGTTGTTAACTGTGCGCAGACGGAAACTTCCGTGGTATGGTCCCATCGCAAGATTATCAGAACTGACCAAGATAATTCTCCAGGGCAAAGTCCAAGCAGGGAGAAGGAGAGAAAGACTGAAAAAGAACTAGGTCGACAACATGAGTGGTTATTATTAGCAAATTATGTTAAGTTCAGAATTGTTCAACTACAAATTGTGTGTTGCTAAAGATTTACAAATTGCTTGCAAACAATTATTTGATAATTTTACCACATTTCACGTAACTAATTCTTAAATCAAATTGTCCACCATTGTTTTGTCAAATATGTAATAACAATTTGTGAAAATATGTTGTGCATACATTTTTAATATGTGTTAACTGTGCTATTTTTGTGTGTTTGTGTTTATTTCTATCATGAGGCTCAGACATATAGCATACTATGCATACGCTATGGCATTCCCTTACGAGAGCAAAACAGTTTGTTCGATTGTAGTGTAATTTATTTATTATTCAACAATTTTCTGACGTTAGTTTAACTTTAACATCCACAAATCCATCAAAGTCGTGCATTAAAGTAACTGTTCTCTCTCTGAATTATCGGAGCCTGCATGCTGCCAGCTTTTGCAAAACCTCCAATCAGACAGGCACTCATTTTTATAACATCTTGTTGCAGCTGGAGTTCCTTCCTCAATTCTCCCAAGATGATGACAAATGTTTTGACTGCCCATTACCTTGGCCACCATCAACTAAAGTAAAAGAGCTGGTCTTGCAATTGTGGCAGTACTTTTCCAAAATATCTTTTGCACTGGCATGCTATTTTTTATTAACGAGCGTTAGCTGTCTTACCTGTACGCCAGTGATGTGTCTCCATAAAACTTCTATAACGCTGTATAGTCACGAAAACACGATACGTAAGCGAACACCATATACAGAGAAAAACACACTAAATGACATTCGTAGGGGTTTTTTGAGAGCACGAATGTCTCGCAGCACCTCAGAGACACATGCCGGCAGATAACGGCTAAGAGGGGCTACACAGGTTGCTACGATGGCTCCTCTGATAAGCACAATCAAGCCAGCCGGCCTCTGGAGTGGCCACATGTTGTCGTGAAGATGGACGCCAGAGATGGAGTATGTTGGTGATGTGATAATGGGCTCCAGTGAAATAGTTCTGATGAACCCCTGTTGTGAGATGGATGGTGCACAGCCTAGGGTGCCAAGGAGAAAGACAGCTAGTGATAGCATCCGTTTTGATACTAGAGCTTGTCCCACCCATTAGCTATTTGCAGATCAAATGAGCTGAAATTACAGCTGATTCGGGGAAAATTTCATTGCTGCATTTGCAGACACCAAAATCAATTGGTAAAGTCTTGTAGTACAAGTGTCAAACTCATGGCCCGCACGCCAAATGTGGCCTGCCAAGTCATTCTATTTTTCCAAAAATCAATGCTGAGAGAAGCACAGGGAAAAAATGGCTGCACAGCGTATTACAATAACCTGCAGTTTTAAATATGTCCACTGGAAAATGCCACTCATAGTACCCACTGTAGCTGTATTGGCTGTCTGTCATTAATCATCCTGAGAACATTAAGGAAAACCCTGCCCAATGGTTTCTTTACTTAAAGTGAAGGCCACAGATGTGCAGTTGAAGGCAATACGAAAAATACAATATGAAAGAGAACAATAGCATCTGGGTGTCTTTGCAGGAATTTCTATAATAGACCTTTAACCTAACAGTAAAGTTCCTATATACTACTTATGTTTTCATTCAACAAAAAACAAAAACAAAAAACAAACAAAAAAAACTGCTAAAAAAGCAGAACTACATTAAATCACTTATTAAATTTAGCGCTTGTATTCTATTTTTGTCACTTTCCAGTCTGCATGAAATGAAAAATGAAATGATCTGCATTTATATAGCGCTTTTCAAGTCAATGACTTCCCAAAGCGCTTTACAATGTGCTCCACATTTCCCAATAGCGGCCTTGCAGCCATGTAAGGCGCTAACCTGCTTATTGGGGGTATTAGGGGTTCAGTGTCTTACCCAAGGACACTTCGACATGTAACACGGACGAGCCGGGATTTGAACTGGGATCTCTTGATCCCAAGACGAGCGCTCTACCTCCTGAGCTACTGCCGCATAAAAACATAGTAGAAATAAAGTAAATTGTTATTTTGCTTTTTTAAAAACAAATGCACAGTTGACACACTACGAGAGATTAGATTTGAGCAAAGTTAAAGAAAAATTGATAGGAAAAAAAGGAAAAGTTAATCGTTTTATAATCAAATCTTACATCTCTGGATCGTAATTTAATTGGGAGCCTCCAAACAGACCATTATCCCTGTAACTAAGGCAGGGATCTTAATGCAGAGTTTGAAGCAAAGTCGGCCATCAAGAATGGCGTTATTTGATCGAAATATTTCTGCCAAAATAGGTGAACATGGATATATTCAGGGAAGGACCATCGTCGTGCAGAAGCAAGACGTTTGGTCAAGCCTGAAAAAAATAAATAAAATAAAGCTTATTGTCAATAAGTGACCAAAACAGAAATGTCTTCGATCAGTTATTCTCTTTAATATTGGCCAAATTTGGCTGTTGTTTTTTTTTGTACCCATGCAAGGTTAACCAAGACTTTTTGTGCATCTGATCTTGATATCCATGTTTAGTGATTTTTTTTTGTAGTTTTGTAGTTTAGAGGCATTCTTTAAGATGTTGAATCTCCTAAAAGACATGTTTCGCTTCTCACACACAATCGATTCATATTTTATTGCCTTTGTCACTCACAATTAGGAAGTTTTATACAACCATGTCCTCATGTTATCTTAACTTTTAACATAGTATGTATAATTGCATTCTATGGCAAATCATAATACTGTGTCCCTTTTCTCTGCTTACATGTTACGGTTAAGATCGCAATCTGTTTGGAAATATTGGGTACATTTTCTTTGTGCAGACATAATTTTAGCAGCAGTCGGACAAAATTTTTCTGGCTTTCTTTGAAAAACATGTATAAATGGCTCAAATGTTTTTTTTTTTAATAGCCACTCTCAAGCATCCATCCATTCATTATCTGTAGGGTAGGGTCACAGGCGTGTTGGAGCCCATCCCAGCTATCTTCGGGGAGTGGGCAGGGCACACCCTGAACTGGTTGCCAGCCAGTCACAGTCACATAGAGACGGACAACTCACTCGCTCGCTCATTCACACCTAGGGACAATTTGGACCGCCCAATTAGCCTGACATGCATGTTTTTGGGAATGTTGGAGGAAAACGGAGTGTCCGGAGGAGACCCACGGAGAGAACATGCAAACTCCACATGGGGAAGCTGTGGTAGCTGGACTTGAACCCTGAACCTCTGCACTGTGGGGCTGCACACTAAATACCCATCCGCGAGCCGCCCCACTTTAAAGCAATTCAGCAAATATCACATTGCAGAGTAACAGAAGGATACATTTTTGGTGTTTTTCAATTTGTGAATAGATAACCCTAACCACACATGCTTTTTATCCATCTCTACAAAGACCCCATCAAAATGTGACCTATTGTAAGCAGTAAAAAAAACCTAGCTCTAGAATATGATCTTAATGACATTACAGTACATACAATATTGAGAGAGAAACAGTTTGATGTGATACTCATTTGAGAAACAGACAATTATTAACAATTCTTGGCCCACTTATTGGCAACATTAAGATTATGTTAAGCTGTGTAAACTCTAACAAAAAACTGAATTTGATCGCATTAAAATTTTCAAATACATAAACCAAACAAAATATTACTATATATTAATATTATTAAGTTCTTGTTCATCTAAAGTTTAGATTCTAAACCCATCCATACAAACTCAATTTAACCTCAAAATTGGTTCACTTTCTTAACGGGCTCTATTAATTTTCTTCCTAACTTACTCAAGGGGAGACCTGCTACAATGGTATCTATACAGAATGAGTTATTTTCTCTCCGTATGACGAAGATACTGTACGCTTGTTATTGCTTCTGGAAGAAATAAAACATATTTTGTTGACATTGAAAAAAACTGTCTTTTTTGTATCTCCTTGTGTCCTGAACTATTTGAGGAATGCTTTTAGAATATTTTGGTGAAAAGGGTTTTCGACACATATTTACCATTAATTGGGAATAGGCCAAAACATTTGTGCCATGGCCGGATGCAGAGTGTTTAAAGGTATGTATTGTTTGGGGATTGACATGTAGATCAGTTGAAAGATAGGAGAACAATGCTGGTAATCCTGACATTCTTAGCCCGCTGGTTCAAATCCAGCTTGAAAGACCAAATGTCTAATATTTGGAAGACACCAATGACTTTTTAACTTGCAAGGAGAAGAGGGCAGGACACTTCCAAACTCTTCAAAAGGTAATCTGTTGAATATCTTCTATGTATTAAATCTACTAGCTTACAAAAAAGCAGGTCCACACTCTAGGGTGTAAAAACCAACAGCAACAACATTGACTAGTAGTGACAATGATGTGAACAGTGCATGCTAGTAAATTTACCATCAACATCGAGCACTAGCAGTCAAAGTTACAAACAACCCTTGCATGCTATGCAATCTTCTTGCATATGGTATTTATTTGTTATTATTTCTACATATGGTAGGACTGGTCCTCCGTAAATTAGAAACAATAGTTAGAGTACCAGGGGCCAATATTCATGACCAAAGTTTGGCCACGAGACACAAACTAGAAGGATCTTGAATTATATTTCTGTTTTGAATTCATACTTTACCGGGAAAAGGAGACACAAAAAAAGGTTGGTCATACATGTCGACCGTCCTCTTAACTGGGAGGTTTCTTACAATCTTGAAGAATATTGGCTCACATCTCAGATCGATGCACTCTCCAGCACTTGGCCTCCAGTGCAGAGCCCAGATACCGGCGCGAGGCGAGAGCATGTGGCAAAATAAATATGGTTAACACACAATTAAAACCCTGTTCTGTGTCCTGACACCCTTTATTGTTCTCATATCTCTGCCCAATTACAGCAGGCGGCAGTAATTACGCCGGGCATTAAAAAGTAATGAAGTTAAACTAGCGCGGGCCGACCTGACAAGCGGCCTGTGAGCGGGTGGGAAATAGAGGAGACGGGGGAGGTAAGGGGGGGCCGCGGCGATCATCTGTGCCCGTGAGGTGAAATGTCAACGAGATGTCTCTGCAACTCAACGGCCGCTTTCCCTCGTGGCCCCAACCCACCGATCAATCACCGTGCCTGCCGGGCGTCCATTATTTTCGCGCTGGTCAACACGGCTTTGTAGTCATGGAGACGGAATCCCGCCCTCGGGTTAGGGAATATAAATGGCTGCCCCCCCGTTTGTAACGGCCGTTAACAGATTTAAGTCGGTCACTTTGCTCAAGGCCTTGTAAGACAGATGCATTAAAACAACTTGTTTACGGTGTTGTTGTCATTCGGCGTGTGTCAGTGGGTGCAGGCTGGCCGTGAATGGCCTCGACAAGCCTGTTAAACGTGGGGTCAGAAATGAGAGCAAGGCAATTTGAGCTTGGAAATGAGCGATGTCCTTTCTGGTTTGAGCGCCACTCGGCCTCTCCAATGCAACGTCTTCTCAGCGTGTCGTCAGTCCTTTGTGTTGTGCCATCCCGCTGGGGTGTTTTGTCTCGGCTGGCAAGGAGACCGCCATCATGCTGTGATTGGGAAAAGGAAAGATAAGTTGCAGTTGAGAATGACCAGCAGTTGTAAGTCATCAGTGAGGAAGTATGATAACGTACAATGTAAAACTTCAAAATAAAAACTGCTCATCTCATTTAATGTCAGACGTTTTTCTTAAATTGGGAGAGCCGGTGCCAACCAATTTTTTGCCATTTTCACATATTCTTGAAGAGCTGCGGAAAGTTAAGTTTTGCAGTTATATTGGCACAGGACATATCAAAATAAAGCTTTCATTGGAGAAAATGTTGTTTCTAGCTGTGGAATGCTCTTCCCCCTGAGATTCGATCTGAAACCTCAGTGGAAATGTTTAAATCCAAGCTTAAAACACACTTTTATTCTATAGCATATGAATAACCTATATTTTGTGTTGACGAAATCTGGGTATTATTTGTTATTGCAACATTCAATGAGGCCTGGTCATCCTGGAAGGGGGATTACCTCATGTGCGGTCCCTTCTCAAGGTTTCTTCATTTTCCTAATGTTGAGGTTTTTGAGTTTTTCCTTGCCCTCATGTAGGTTTTAGATCAGGGGATGGTGTAATAATGGTCCGCGGTTTGCAATAATCTGTGGTCTGTGCAGCCCTTTGAGGATCTTTGTGATTAAGGGCTATACAAATAAACATGAATTGACTTGACTTGACATGATCCGCCCTAATGAGCGTGTAATCAAAGAGCATTGATGGCCTTGTCGACATTTACACGTGCATAAGAGTTTAAATAATGAAAAACAGCGAGGTATAAAAGTTAAAATAACGCACGGGCATCTTATAGAATCTCATTTGCGGGTGTCCATTATTAAAGACAGAATAAGCGTATCACTGGAAAAACAAAGTAAGTATCTATTGATCAATCAAATCAAGCAACACTTCTTTTGTTTATCAGAGCTTTATGATGTTATTGCATTTGCAAACAAAATTAAAGAAACCTAATAAGTTATTGGTTTCAGTCATTTTCAGCAGGATTTATCAATTGACTGTATTGGTTGGAAAATAACAGTTGTTATGTATCCCTAATCATAACCCTTACACACAATGTCCATCTGTATAGTGATTTTCCTCAAAGAAGATAAATAAATCTGGAAAAAAAGGAATGGGCAGATTTTTTTTACAGAATTCCGCAAAAAGAGTTGGTACAATCTTGAAAAGAATAATTCAAAATACTGCTATTCCCTGGAAATTTGAATTCGGATTATTTATTTACTTTTTGATGTGAACAAACAACCGAAAAATTAATATTGAGAGATTTAGAAAAATGTTACCTCGAATATTTCTTTAAAATCCATTGGGCGAAGGTTTAAATCAGGGGTGTCAAACGTATTTTCAAAGAGGGTCACATCAGTATGACTGCTGTCCTCAAAGGGCCTGATGTAAATAAAATGCAATTGAATGGTAGGTCAAATAAATGTAATGACTGATTAATGTAAAATAACTCATTACACATATTCCATTTACATTGACAACAAGTTGTCAAATGTCTGTATTACTTTACCCACTTTAATCTCTTCCTTCTGTTGGCCAGTCTCAGATAGGGCTTTTTCTTTGCCACCTTAAAGTTCGTAGGCGCCTCTTCATTGTAGATATTGACGCTGGTGTTTTCGGGTACTATTTATCCAAGCTGCTGGTTGAGGGCCTGAAGACGGCTTTTTCAAACCAGAGATTCGAATGTACTTGTCCTCTTCCTTGGATGTGCTTACCACAGCTCTTTAAAATCTGGTTCGAGCCCGTTTGTGTCTTGTTTCTGAAGGGAATAGGCAAGGCAAGTATTGTATAGTTCAATTCATACACAAGGCAATTCAAAGTGCTTTACAGAAATGGCAGACAGGTTAAAAACACACAATAAAAGACATTGAAAATTTAAAATGTGTTTTTTAAAATGCATTAAAACCACAGATAAAACATGGTAAAATCAATGAATTAAAATAAGGTAAAAGTGAAGAGTGCAGATAGAACCCTTTCAGTTGTATGCACAGTTGAACAGAGCTGTTTCCAGCCTTGACTTAAACATTGTCAGAGTAGACGCCTGTCTGACATCATCAGGAAGACTATTCCAGAGTTTAGCTGCATGGAACTGAAACGCAGCTTCACCCTGTTTAGTTCTGGCTCTGAGCACCAGCAGAAGGCCTGTCCCTGAGGTTCTAAAGGTCCGAGATGGTTCATATGGGACCAACATGTCACAGATGTACTTTGATGCTTGACCATGAAGAGACTTATACACCAGCAGAGCTGTTTTAAAGTCTATTCTCTGAGAGGCAGGAAGCCAGTGCAGAGACCTGAGCACAGGACTAATATGGTCATACTTCCTGGTTCTAGTCAGGACGCGAGCAGCAGCGTTCTGGATGTTTTGCAGCTGTCTTACAGCTCGTTTAGAAAGTCCAGTCAGAAGGCCGTTACAGTAGTCTGACCTGCTAGAGATAAATGCATGGATAAGTTTCTCTAAGTCTGGTTTAGACAGTAAACCTTTGATTCTGGGAATGTTTTTGAGATGGTAACAGGCTGATGATGTTATGGATTTAATGTGGCTGTTAAAGTTTAGGTCTGAGTCCATTATTACCCCGAGATTTCTAACCTGAGATGTAAATCTGAGTATCATCCGCATAGTTATGGTAGGACACGTTATTACTGCGTATTAACTGGCCCAGGGGCAGCATGTAAAAATTGAACAAGAGGGGTCCCAGGATGGACCCCAGGGGGACCCCACAGGTCACTGTTAATTGGTCTGACACATAGTCTTTGATCTGAACAAAATACTTCCTGTCCTCAAGGTAAGACTGGAACCATTTAAGGGCAGGACCAGAGATGCCTACCCAGTCCTCTAACCTCTGCAACAAGATCACTTGATCGACTGTGTCAAATGCAGCCCTCAGATCCAGCAGGACTAAGACTGAGACTTTACCTGCAGCAGTGTTCAGACGGATGTCGTCTGTCACCTTGATCAGAGCGGTCTCAGTGCTGTGATGGGGCCTGAAGCCTGACTGGAAATCATCAAAGCAGATGCTGATTAGAAGAAAATCACTGAGCTGTTGGTAAACAACTCTTTCAAGGACTTCCCCTAAAAACGGCAGGTTTGATATGGGCCGATAGTTATTCAGTACTGTGGCATCCAGACTTCTTTTTTTTAGGAGAGGCCTAATGACAGCAGTTTTCAAGGCCCTTGGAAATGTTCCAGACCGGAGTGAAATGTTTACTAAATAAGTGAGTTGTGGTAACAAACTGCTCAGCACAGATTTTAGAAATTTAGTGGCCAACTCATCGAGGCAACATGTGGCTGAACTCAGACTGTAGACAGTCTCTTGGACTGTTTTTTCAGTGACAGGTGTGAAATGTGTCAGCTGTAGTACACAAAGCCGTAGAGCTTCACTTACTTAACAGGGCGCTGACGAAGGACGTAGAGATTAGGATCCAGCGCACTTTGATGCCAGGTCCTTAGCTTTGCCTTTTCCTTAGCTTGACCTTTTGTGTACTTTCTATGAAGTCACTATCTTTGATTTTTGCATTTCGGAGATGGAATATGAGCTTGCTCTGTCCACTCCACGCATCGGCCCGGTATTGCAGTACCTCCGGGAACGGTGCATTCGCAATGATCGCAGCAAGGCTTTAGGGCTAGGACCTTAGCTTGGCCTTTTGGCTGAGAGTAAGTGTCCCGGCTCCTAGGCTTTGTAGCGTATTATGAACTGACCGATAACGGATAATGGATAATGAATAACGAAGATAGATCAATAACCCTTAAAAACCCCCACTTAGCAATTTCTTAGAATAAGGATAGATATTCACACAGAAGTTCCATATTTCTGGCCATTCCGTAAGTTTAATCACACCCACAAATACGACGCATCAGATATTCGAACATAGCAAAGGAAGGTCAGTTTTAAAGCTTCTCTAACCAGCTAAACTGTTTTCAGTTGTGCTAACATCATAGCACAACGGTTTTCTATTCCCTAGTTATCCTTCTAATGACACTATCAAACACAATGTACTATTACAACACTGCAGTGCTGGTTGCTGGAAATGGGCTTCCTTGTACAACGTCATTATGGGCGATTATTAGCCCAGGAGGTAGAGCGCTCCTTTTGTGATCAAGGTATCGCAGGTTCGATTCCCGGCTCCTCCATGCTATATGTCGTAGTGTCCTTGGGCAAGACACTAATGTCCCCAATAGCAGGTACTTGGCTTGCATGGCTGACGCTGCTTTCGGTTAGTTAGTGTGTAGAAGGGAAAAGTATGGAGCACATTGTAATGAGCTTTGGGAGGACTTCATTGACTTGAAAAGCGCTACATAAATGCAGACAATTTACACTGACGATTATGGGGTGTATTTCTCATTAGATTCATATTATCATCATTGAAAAAAAGTGTTTTTCCTACTAAAATAAGCGACCCCTAACTTTTGAAAGCTGGTGTGTATAATATTTTATAAACTAAGGATAACAAACAACAAAATCTTGCAATCATCTTGGTCCTTTTGGGAATTTATTTCTAAACTCCACTCATTGGAAACACTTGTACTGACCTCTGGTCCAGTCATGACCTTTGGTCCAGTCATGTTTCTTTGTATAGCCCTTAATCACAAGGAGTCTCAAAGGGCTGCACAAACCACAGACGATCGCAAACTACAGACTATAACACACCATCTCCAGATCGAAAACCTACATGAGGGTAAGGAAAAACTCCAAAACCTCAGCATTAAGAAAATGAAGAAACCTTGAGAAGGGACCGCACATGATGTATTCCCCTTTCCAGAATGACCAGGCTGCGATGCATGTTGCATTAACCACCAATATGATGCAAAATAAAATATAAACAATTAAACAATGATATAAAATGAAAATAAAATCAAAAGGATGACCAGGTTGCAATTAACATTGCATTAAAAAAATACACAGACATTTTCAACATGAAACATTGTCATCAATAAGCTATAGAATAGAAGTGTGTTTTAAGCCTAGATTTAAACAGTTCCCTTGAGGTTATTAAAACAATCTCAGAGGGCCTGAATGGAGAATGCTCTCGAACCTGCAGATTTCTTTTTGGCTCTTGGGATCACGAGCAGACCTTGATTTTCAGAGCGAATTTTTCGGACTGGAACATAGAGGGAAATTAAATCGGAAAGATATGAGGGAGAAACTCCATGCATGATTTTGTATAACACCAACAGAACCTTACAATCACATCTTAAGCTAACATGGATCCAATGCAGGTCAGCTAAAATCGGGGTAATGTGATCAAACTTTCTTGTCTTTGTTAAAATCCTTGCTGCAGGCTCTTGATTTTGGATTTTGGGAGACCAAAGAGTATTACATTACAGTAATCAAGACAGGAGGTAACAAACGCATGAATTACGATCTCTCCATCAGACTGGGAAAATGCGGGAAATGTATTTTGTGGTTGAAAGACTTGTCTAATTTATTTTTAGATATATTTGAAACTCTACCGGGCCACATAACATGATGTGGCGGGCCACTTTTGGCTCTCGGGCCATAATACATGTCATTTAGATACTGAACTCATAAAGGTTTTTTTGACATGACAGCAAAGATATATGAAATTTAACATTTCATAAGGAAATGCAAATGTAGGCAATATCCTCCTTTTTTCCTCTGCTGTCAGTGCACAGATCTGATCTGAGCTGTAGTGAATCCTTTTATTCCTCCTTTGTGTGACGTCATGAAAATGCATGACCATATTTGAAAGTTCCCAGTTTCCCAATTTTGCCTTCCCACCTATAGCTTGCATGCGTGTCTGATGACAGAGAACAAAAAGCAAGATTAATATCCTGCCGGCGGAGACGTTAAAGCCACTTCCGGCCTTTGAAAGGAAGTCACATGCAGCCTAGTTATTGGCGTTTAGTGATGTCTCCTTCGCAAACGAGTAGGCTCTATGAGTCGCCTCTTTTAAATGAGCGGCAGGAGCTGGCTCTCCAGCCATTAGGAGCCAGATCCCTTTGAAACACTTTTTCTCTTTATCAATCTCTCTGTCTCTCTCTCTCTCCCTCTGTCCATCTCTCTCTTTCTTTATCCTTATTTGATCTCTTCCTATCATTTGCTTTGTCTTTCTCCTTTTCTCTATTTCTCCCACTCTGGTTCTCCCTTTTTTTCTCTTCTTCTTTCTGTCATTTTCTTACTCTTTCTCTCTCTCTTTCTTTCTCTCTGTCCCTTTTTTCTCTTTCGTTGAAAATCTCTCTGACTCATTGCATTTATCTCTAGTCCTCTTTATCACTCTCTCTCTCTTTCCTCTCTCTTTTGCTTGCTCACTTACTCTCTTTGTCCCCCTCTTTCTCTCCTTTTGATCTTTCGCTCTCTGTCTCTCTGTCTGTCTCTCTCTCTCTCTCTCTCTCTCTCTCTCTCTCTCTCTCTCTCTCTCTCTCTCTCTCTCTCTCTCTCTCTTGCTTGCTCTCTCTATTTTCCCTCCTTTCTTTCTGCCTTTCTCACTATCTCACTCTCTTTCTCCATCTGTTTCTCTCTCTATCTTTTACTCACCCTCTTTCTCCCTGTGTCTTTGTTTCTTTCTTGCTCTGTCTTTCTCTCATTCCCTCTCTTTTCTTTGGTCCATCCCTTTCTCTCTACCTCTCTTTTTTCTGTATATCTTTATTTTTATCTCTCATGCTTTCTCTTGCTATCTCTTTCTCTTTGTCTGTCTTTTTCTCTTTTTTTGCTCTATTTCTACTTCTCATTATTTTGATCTCTCCCTCTTTCACTCTCTTTATCTTTTTCTGCCTTTTCTTTCTGTCTCTCATCCCCTCTATGTTTTTTCTCTTCTCCTTTCTCTCTCCCATTCCCATTCTCTGTATTTCTCTACCATTCTCATTCTTATTCTCTCTCTCTCTCTCTCTCTCTCTCTCTCTCTCTCTCTCTCTCTCTCTCTCTCTCTCTCTCTCTCTCTCTCTCTCTCTCTCTCTCTCTCTCTCTCTCTCTCTCTCTCTCTCTCTCTGTCTCTCTCTGTCTCTCTCTTTCTCTCTCTCTCTCTCATTCTTTCTTAAAGGCCCTTGTGACTGATAAATGTAAGTGGCTTCATATCTGTGTTGTTTACTTCATACAAACTGTTATTCATACAAACTGTATGAATAAATTTTAATTAGGTTAACTATTCATTGGAGGAATAAATGCAGCATAATACATTTACATTTGGTCCTTGGGTAAGGTCCAGGATTTTATCTTGCTGAATTTGAAAAAAAAAAAAAAAATAAAAAAAATCATATATATATATATATATATATATATATATATATATATATATATATATATATATATATATATATATATATATATATATATATATATATATATATATATATATATATATATATAAACCCACAACCGTCTTTATTCTTTCTCTCTTAGTCTTTCTCTGTCTTTGCTGTCATTCGTTTTCACATTATCGGTATGTAATCTCTGCAGACACAGAAAAATAAAAATGTAAATGTGAATACAGTCCTGTTTAAGTTAGGATTCATTAAAAAAGTCTCGCTTTACCTGTCACGTGTCTGTGTGTGGCTGGTCCCTCTGAGCAGCCAGTAACCCCAACAGGCCCCCTCTCAAGCAGTCTGCATTGTCGGCTTCCCGAGTCGACCGCGTTCAGCGGACTCAGAGAACTTGGCTCACGGCGGGAGGCGGGCCTGCTTAAATCACCCCCTCCTGCTCCTGAGTCCTCACAAATATAATATGAAATTTTAGGTTTTCTACAGGCTCGGTACTGAAAATTAAGTGAACTGGTTGGGCTCGGACACCCACGTGTCGACTCGGGCTGGATATTTTTAACTCTACTTTGCCAATCCCGCAACTTTGTGTCCTGCTCCTGTGCATGCCGCAAACTTGATGGATTGTAGCGTAGGGCGCTTGTGTCACTCAAGCATTTGTGCAGATTGAAGCCTGTTTTTGTGTGTGAGCGCGCGCGGGCACAATGACACGCTCCCGGATTTGATTAAACGAGAACTCCGCCGCCGCCAATGAAGAAGATGATCTGGCTCCCGAGTTGGCGTTATTAGGAAGGCATATATGAGCATTATGAAGGCGTCTCCGTGTCGCTGAATATTTGCCGGAACCTCGCGGGAGATTTGGGAGATGAGGAAGCAAGTGGACTGTGTAGGATGAGCTTTCCCCTGCAGTCATTTGAAAGGGTGAATGATTCCAACGTTATCGCTCATTATGTGACACTCTCAATTCCAATCAAGACAAGAAGGAGTCTCCTCTGATTTGGAGGAAACTTGTGTTGCTAGATCTTAAATTTTACCACGACGCCTTAAAACCTATGGAGGACCTATCCTGCCATATGTTGAGATAAATGTATGAATAAATAAATCCATATATAAAAAAAATGAAAAAAAAAACCCACAAACATTTGACATTTGTATATAAATAAACATAAATGAATCATGTAATACCTGTGCACAACGTTTTCATAAATTGGTGCTTTTCGCCATTTAATACCTTTTTCTTTTTTTATCGTATTTATTTTGTCATGTATTTTGTTGCGTTTTTGTACTCCATTTTATCGTATATCTTTTCATGCATTTCGTCCTTTATTGTCCATCTATCAATTATCTGCAAGGCATATCCTCAATAGGGTCGCGGGGGTGCTAGGACCCATACCAGCTAAGACTGCGCCAACACACCAGCCGCTTTTCTTTTTCAACTCAATTCAGGATGATCATAATCACTGTTTTCCACTATTCCCTCCCTTTATCATTTACTTTATTGGGACCTGTTGTTGTGACGAAAAGAAAATCAATAAAACCAACTAGATCACAATAAAATGAGATGTTGTCCCTCTTAAAGCCAATAAGGACAATGCTGATCCAAAGAACAGGAAGAAGAGAGTGGGTGAAGAAGCTGCATAAGGACACCGCACCGGTTTCTATTCTTGTCCTACACCCGCTTGCGTTCATTTTGTTTTATGCGTATATAAGCCGACCACTTGATTTCCGTACTTTTTTTGTATAGTTCGAAATTTGGTACACTGAATGTGCAAGTATGCCGTAATTCCGGTTTTATTACTCCGTCCGATATTAAATATTTTTGTATTCTCTGACTGAGTGACAAAAAAATGCAAAAATCATGGTTCAATATTGTTGAATGGCACAGTTAACAATTTGAATATTCTACTCTCGATTAATCGGCAATACCAATTCCAATTGGTATTGATACCAGTAGGACAAGCGTGTCCAGTAAGACATTTGCCCCCTGACCCTAATTGATGTGGCCCATCATAATATCCCTATCATGTAAAAAAAATATTTTTTTTTCAAATTCGTGTCTGTTTTTTCATGATCTTAACAGTCCCTTAATTAGAGTTATAACATTAAAGCATAGCATTATTAAATGAATCGTTCCTTGCATGTTAAGAAAAAAATCTTCAAATTTGATATTTTAGGGGGATTGATAATATAATTTTATTCATATTCCTGAATAAAATAAAAGTTCGTTTAGCATTGCATTTTACCATGACTCTGATATGAGTAGTATATTCGCTTCTTAAGAGTGTTTTGTAGACGATACAGCTTAGTTTTTTTTTTATATATAAATAGCCAACTATCTTATTTACCTAGTTATACATTTCAAAGTACCGGTATGTTTAAATGTTGTTTAATATGTATATATATATATATATATATATATATATATATATATATATATATATATATATATATATATATATATATATATATATATATATATCTCATCTCATCTCATCTCATTAGCCGTACCGCTATCCTCATTAGGGTCGCGGAGGGGCTGGAGCCCATCCCAGCCATCTCCGGGCAGTGGGCAGGGGACACCCTGAACTGGTTGCCAGCCAATCGCAGGGCACACAGGGACAGACAACTCATTCGCTCATTCATACCTAGGGACAATTTGGGCCGGCCAATTCACCTGAAATGCATGTTTTTGGAACGTGGGAGGAAACCGGAGGAAACCCACGCAAGCACGGGGAGAACATACAAACTCCGCACAGGAAGTCTGGAGCTGGATTTGAACCCACGACAGGTTCCCATGACATGAACTGTGCCGCACAAGCGCTAACCACTGCGCCGCCGTGCTGCCTATATATATATATATATATATATACTGGACTGTCTCAGAAAATTAGAATATTGTGATAAAGTTCTTTATTTTCTGTAATGCAATTAAAAAAACAAAAATGTCATACATTCTGGATTCATTACACATCAACTGAACTATTTCAAGCCTTTTATTATTTTAATATTGCTGAATTTAGCTTACAGCTTAAGAGAACTCAAAAATCCTATCTCAAAATATTAGAATATCATGAAAAAGTATACAAGTAGGCTATTCAACTAATCACCTGAATCATCTAATTAACTCGAAACACCTTTCGAGGGTTTCCTGAGTCTTAATAACACTCAGCTTGGTTCAGTAAACTAAATCACTGCTGATCTGACTGCTGTCCAGAGGACCATCATTGATACCCTCCATCAGGAGGGTAAGACACAAAAATAAATTTCTCAAAGAGCAGGCTGTTCACAGAGTGCAGTTTCAAAGCATATCCACAAAAAGGCTGTTGGA
Organism: Urocampus carinirostris; assembly: GCF_059441175.1. Classification (NCBI taxonomy): domain Eukaryota; kingdom Metazoa; phylum Chordata; class Actinopteri; order Syngnathiformes; family Syngnathidae; genus Urocampus; species Urocampus carinirostris. Next base: position 25,660,971 of record NC_142349.1, on the reverse strand, counting down.
AGGGAAAAATGTGGCCGGAAACGCTGCACAACCAAGAGAGATGACCGCAGCCTTAACAAAATTGTGAAGAAGAGCCGCTTCCAGAATTTGGGGGAGCTTCAAAGACAGTGGGCTGAAGCTGGAGTCCAGGTATCAAAAGCCACAGTTCACAGACGTGTCCGGGAAATGGGCTACAATAGCCGTATTCCCATGGTCAAGCTACTGCTGAACTCAAGACAACGGAAGAAGCGTCTGACTTGGGCTATGGAGAAGAAGCACTGGACAGTTGCAGAGTGGTCCAAAGTCCTCTTTTCAGACGAAAGCAAGTTTTGCATTTCATTTGGAAGTCAAGGCGCCAGAGTCTGGAGAAAGGCTGGAGAAGAGCAAAATCCAAGTTGCTTGAAATCCAGTGTGAAGTTCCCACAGTCAGCAATGGTTTGGGGAGCCATGTCAGCTGCTGGTGTTGGTCCACTGTGTTTCATCAAGTCCAGAGTAAATGCAACTGTGTACCAAGAGATTTTAGAGCACTACATGCTTCCATCTGCTGAAAAGCTCTATGGAGATGAGTATTTCATTTTCCAGCATGATCAGGCACCTGCCCACAGTGCCAAAACCACTAGTAACTGGTGCACTGACCATGGCATCACTGTCCTTGATTGGCCTGCTAATTCCCCTGACCTGAACCCCATCGAGAATTTGTGGGGTATAGTTAAGAAGAAGATGAAAGACACCAGACCTACAAATGCAAATGAGCTGAAGGCCGCTATCGAAGCATCCTGGGCATCAATAACACCTCAGCAATGCCACAGGCTGATTGCCTCCATGCCACGCCGGATTGATGCAGTAATCTGTGCAAAAGGATTCCCAACCAAGTACTGAGTGCATCAATGGACATTTTCAAATGTTTGATTTAGTTTTGCTGTTATAAAATTGTTTTTTTTACTTGGTCTGAGGAAGTATTCTAATATTTTGAGACAGGATTTTTGAGTTTTTTTCAGCTGTAAGCCAAAATCAGCAATATTCAAATAATAAAAGGCTTGAAATAGTTCAGTTGATGTGTAATGAATCCAGAATGTATGACATTTTTGTTTTTTTAATTGCATTACAGAAAATAAAGAACTTTATCACAATATTCTAATTTTCTGAGACAGTCCATTATATATATATATATATATATATATATATATATATATATATATATATATATATATATATATATATATATATATATATATATATATATATATATATATATATATATATATATATATATATACAATGGTGGTCTTTGATGAGAATTGAGCTATGTATTTTGCACTTTCTATTTTGTACTTTCTAGAGAAAATCGCGACTAGTTCGAATTTCCAGACGCTACCACTGGAGACCAATATTTTTTCCTATTGATCAAACAGCAATACAGTGATACTTATTTCTTGCAAGAGCATCATTGGACAAGAACATTGGCAATTAGTAAAACACTGTCTTGAATTGAGCCATTATATTCACAGTTGTGTTTGATACTTTTGTTTTGACTAAACTTATTTGATTTATCCAAGCATGCATTGAGAAATATTGTAAACATTCAATTCCTCTAATAAGAAAGCTTTTTTTGAATGCTAACAGCTATTGAATCACCATTCTTTTGTAGTGGGTAGATCATTTTGACTACTACTTTAAGTAGCTTCAAATATGTGAGCACCCCTGAGCTACAGACTTGTTTTTATTTTTTATTTTTACCTACATAGACATTCACGGTGGGCCAGATCGAATCATCCAACGGGCCGGATCAGGTCCGCGGGACTTACGTTTGACACACCTGTTGTAGGGCATTTCGACAACATAATGTAGTATAGTATTATTAAAAATTTGAAAACATTAGCACAATTCAAAATGCACATTCAGTATGTTTTTTGAATTACCGTCGTGTTATCAGAATTGGGAAGTTTTGACGTCATACTGAATGCCCATCTTGCATGTTGCTTGTGATTTGCTTCATTTGGCTTTCATGGCCTGCAAGGAGCTTTATTTTCCAGGCGTGTGGTGGTGATTCCCCGGGAGTGGGCTGGCGATTGCTCATTAGTTATCTGCCATTGTGAATCTTCCCCCTGATTGGGAATGCGGGAGGATGGCCGACAGTCGGACGCCCAACACTCTATCAACGTTTGCCCCCATCGATCGGGCCCTCACCAAGAACACGCTCGGACCTTCGGGAGTCTCCTCTCCACGCCGGCGTTGTGCCGCAACATTGTCACTTAAATGTCAGTAGTAAATGAGGCTTCTAATGTCATCTGCATACTGCACATGTCTACTCTTGTGCACGTGCAACGGCAGTATTTTAAGGGCCAGTATTCGAGTCCGCTTAATGATTGTGTTGGTGTCGAGGATTTATGCTGAATCGGCTACGGACCATTCGTCAATGCGCACTGGGGGAATATCCCAGATGTATTAGTGTCTAGTTTCATAATGACTGAGAAAGTGAGGAAAAATATGGGAAGAACGTTTTTATCAATGTTTACCTACAATTTGTTTTATTTAATTATTACTCTGATTTCTTACCAGGGAAATAAAATCAGGATTTGATCATGACGAATTAATTTATTAATATTCGGGATTAAACTAATTTGATTATGCAAAAGAATCATCACTTACAAAGCATTGGTGTGAAAAAATGATGAGTTGGTTCTCATACAAATGCACTTCAAAAGTTGTCATGGTAGTCATTATTCAGCATGACTGGACTACAAAATGTAAAGCTGGTTAGGATAGAGCTTCAGAGTGCTATTCTAAAATAGTATGTCAAACTCATTTTGCTCAGGGGCCACCTGGTGAAAAAAATAACATTCTTACGTGGGCCCAAGCACTTAATTAATGGAATAACAAGTGTCCCTTAGTTGGAGGGCTGAGGGTCTTTTTGAAGGCTCTCAACTAAATTATGATTGATCAATGTAAGATTTGATTATGAATTATTTTTATAATTATTATTGCTATTGATTATTGAGGGATTTATTTTCCTTAATATTGTTTTCTAACACTAAAATTTAAAAAAAGCAAAACAACATTTAAATATACGGTAAATTCCGGACTATAAGCCGCTCTTTTTTTCCCAAACTTTCAACCCTGCGGCTTATTCAGTGATGCGGCCAGTTTATGTAACTTTTCTAACGGCGGCCAGCGGCGCTCGAGTACAAAAGGTAAGATTTAGACCGGTGGAATATATGTGCCGAGGAAGACTGCAACTTCTTGGCTTGCGCATAAATTAAATAAGCGTAAACATACCCTCATCCAAAATCAAAAAGAAGGCACATGACGCAGCTTTCAAGCTAAAAGCAATCGAGCAGTCCGATAAAGAAGGAAACAGAGCTACTGCACGTAATCAGGAGTGGATGAGAGTTCCAGCGACAGTGACAGCGCGAGTGAGGCTGCAGGGGCGTGGGACGATGTCTATATGACAAAGTTTTCTTTCTGACATTAAGGAAGACGACTTTGATGGCTTCAGTTCTAAGGAGGAGGATGAGGACGGTTTACCGTGATTTTTACAAGTACGGTATATTTTTTTAACAGACCCGTTTACTGTCTTGCGAGCATGTTGCTAGCGTGTCGCTACCATTAACTGCCCTGTTACAGGCACCGTTTGGGATGAAAGTTATATTATTATTATTAAAGCTTTGAAAACTCTCTCGGTGAACGGTCTTTCTTTGTAAATATGTGTAACCATGTATAATATGGATTTGCAACTGTATATTTTTGTAATGTATTTATTTGTATTTATTTTAGAAACATATTCTGATATGTTTTGCATGGGAGAATTAAAAAGAAGGGGCAGAACAAACGCTAGCTGACAGGAAGTGGAGTAAAGGTGAGACCTGTTTGTGGACGCTGCAGACAATAGTGGATATATATTTTTCCCACCCTTACCTTTGGAAATATACACTTTTTTTCCTTGGATTACTTTCAACGGGACCCGGACTCTGCAGGTCTACATCAAAACTTAAGTACCAGTATCATTTTCCGTTCATTTTGCCGGCTGTGATTTTTGGACTGTGTACTTTAATGAAGGACATTTAGTTTTGATCACGGGACTCAAAGTCGGGTTTGGGTTAATTTTGTGTTTGTGTTACATTTTTTAAATGGGCGCATGCGGCTTATATACAGGTGCGGCTTGTGTAAGTACAAAATCGGTTTTCCTCTTAAAATTTGGTGGGTGCGGCTTATACTCAGGTGCGCTCTATAGTCCGGAATTTACGGTATGCATATTGTAACGTGGTTGATTTAATGATTAAAATGTCTCTCTGGGAACTTCGCTGTTTTATTTCACAACTATTTTAGAACGAAGCGAAAGCTTGTCCTATTTTTTTTTTCGCATTGCCTTAAACACTGTGCCCGCAACTTTTACTTCAATTGAAATAACTGGAATGGGTTTCCTTAATGGTTGATTTCCGGTACTATTCAGCAAATATAGCTTTGTTTGCTCATTGTTTGACACTCATTTTTTTTCTCTTGAGCTTCTCTCAGCATAGTGTCGCCGGCCACATAAAATGATGTGGCAGACCATATTTGGCGTGAGGGCCATGAGTCTGACTTTTGTATTCTAAAGCGTTCCCATTCCATCCCATCAAAGCCCAAAATGGATAGAAATTGAATTAAAATATCAAGTCATGTAATATGTATGCATTGTTCAATTTATTGTTTATTTGGTCAGATTATTTTGCTTTATAGTATACAGGGAATTATTGTGTCATTTCATTCTATCATATTCATATCCGATACTTTAGAGTGAGGAAAGCACATTGACCAATTCAACTAGATTCATTTTAATGTTAATTAATTTATGTGGTGACATTAGATGTCATAATGTTAATGTATGCTCTATGAAATGAATGAATGAAGTATTTCATTTTTTTTTTCATACAACCTTAGTTCTTACTCGAGTTTTAACCATGTTCCTTAGAGTCTGGTGCAATTTATGTATTGAAAATGTTTAACTAAAGACTATTTTGGGGGGTGTGCCTTATAATCGGCTTCAGCTTGAAGTGCGGAAAATATGGTATATTAAATGAAGTCGAAAGTTTAAATTCAAACAATAATTTTGCTGGAAAGATTTCATGAGCTACTGCGCATCAAGTCGATTTTGTTGTTCATCCGCTATCAAAATGTGCCCTTCTTTCGAAGAATGTCACAGTCTTCTTACAAGTAATTAATAACGTTCGACTTCATTGCGCAGCTTTCAACTTGTTCCATCTGATTGTGAACTGTCAGCACTTTGTCAATATCAATGGTGGCCTTATTAATAAAGGCCACTCTTGCAGAAATTGAGGCTCACACATTCGACTAAAATCAATAGGTATTCAAGTGTAATTTTTTTTCCACCTGCCTGCACGGTAGTCCCACCTCCATCCCATGGGATTGGAGGAGTGGTGGATTTCAGCGAACGTGTTCGGCAAATTCATTGCCGTCAATTAAGTTGGTGATTTGTTTTGGACGAAAAAGGACTTGGGCGCTGTATCGTCCCGTAATGCCGGGGACTACTCAACAAGCCATTGATTGGTGGAGCACAGACAGATCGATGATCACCGTGCCACTTGGCCGGGCCGAGCAGACGCTCGTTTGCCAGTTCCCATGGGGATGCTTCAAAACCCCACGAGCAAATTACACCTCCAAATCCCTCTCAAAGGTCTGTGTCAACATTTAAAGACATTTAATTCAGTGGCAAACAATAAAAAGTTTATTGCGAAGAAAACTGTCTTGATTTATTATCGGGTAGGTTTTTTGTTTTTTTTGAGACACAGTGACAAAATCAGGGCAGCAACCAACAAGTATTTTAAGTCAATTAATCGACCAAACTAATGAATTGATAAGTCGAATAATCGGATCATTATTATTTTTTTTCTTGAAATTCAGCATGCAGTTTGCTCTTATTATGTTTAATATGGTAATAAAAACTAGAAAAAAAACAATTTGGCATTGTGCTTGGTCAGTAAAGACATACATCCATTATTTGTACCACTTATCCTCACCAGGGTCCCAGGATGCTGAAGCCCATCCCAGCTATCTTCAGACAGAGGGTGGGGACACCCTGAACTGGTTGCCAATCAGTCATTAGAGACAGAAATCCATAAATAAACTTTTAGGGAAAGCTAAATCAATAATAAATTAAAATCACGTGAACATAATTTACCCCCGTAAAGCAAGAAGAGGCATGTTAGAAGCGGTAGAACAATAAATAAAACAGAAACGCTATTGCCAGTGTCTAAAACTCAGGACGAAAAGTTACTGGACACCAGACAACTATGAAAAGTTGCCTGCCCAGCCATAAATGTAAATGTTCTGTATTTATATAGCACTTTCCAAGTCAAATACCTACCAAAGTGCTTTACAATGTGCTTCACACTTTTCCATTTTACACACTAACTAACCAATAGCAGCGTCAAGCAAGCAATGGCCATGCAAGTACCTGTTATCAGGGGGATTAGGGATTCGGTGTCTTGCTCAAGGCCACTTCGACATATAACACGGAGGCGCCGGGACTCGAGCCTGCAACCTCTTTACGTTTTGTAGCGTCTTAAATTTTGTTAGACTCTTTTGAATCTTTCTTCTGGGGCTCAAGTTTTGACTTGATTCCTAACCACTTATCAATTTTTCTTATGTTCTCTGTGCGCCTACTTTGGAAAATGAGAGGGATAATATTTATGTAGACATGACACTTTCCATTGGAAAAACGGGTCTGGCGACTACAGTGATCCTCATTGTCAACTCTTTCTAAAAGTGATAACCTCGACTAATCGTTTCAGCTCCAATGTAAAGGAAGGGGTTACTTTTATTTTTGGCTCACGTTTTTTTCTTGTTTTCTTATTTGAGATACTGCAATAAAATAATACATTTCTTTTGATTAAATTTCTCTCTTGGAGAAATCACCGTCCAATACTAATGATTTCCAATAAAATTCATCAAACTTCTCATGCCGGCAGTCAGTGGACCCGTTTTTCCCCCTTGTTTTTTTATTCCCTTTCCTGGATTTGAAATAAGCAACCAATTCGGGTTGAAAAGCCGAAGATTCTTTACTTTCATCAATCAAACCTTGCTCGCTGCGGTATAAGCTGCTAATAGTCTGAAGCATCGGCGGCCATATTGCGAGATCTGAGAAAAGTTTAGAGCTGCATCTTCTGATTCATCAATCTCTCGGCTCCATTGCTGTGTTGTTCCCTGTGCTGCAGCCCTTGAATTGTTTGAACCATCAATCTCGCCCCTATTAGATCTGCGCTGTCTGCTCGATGGTCACGTCGAGGCCCTGGAGTTATGGCCGAGGCAGGAGCTGATGGAGACGCGAAGGGGGTGGGGGCGAGGGTAGTTTAGAGATGCGCCGGGCACGTAGATGAGGAAGAGTAGCCGCGTCCGTGTCATTTTCAAGTTGCTGTCGGTCGACACATCCAGTCGGCCGTAAAGAGTCCTGCGAGGCCCAATGTTCAGGCCGTAAAACCAAATTAAAATATTAAATCTGTCAGAGCCCGTCTCGTAAATACAGCCATATATTACTCACCCCCCATCCATAAAAGTGAAAAAGGGTCGAGGCATTTTACAAGGGGGAGAGCAGGGGCTTCTTTTTTTTCTCAAGGTGATGTATCACAGCCCCCCCACCTTTGGACGAAGGTAATTATTCAATGGGCAGAGTGATGGCGAGCAAGGATGGGTCGATGCTGAGCAGCGGATGCATTGCAGTATTGATAAAAGCTGTCGAGGCATACAGACCTGATTTCTGATGAAACGCTGATCCAATTAGAGATGTTACTCATTTTTAAGGAAGGAAGTAACGTCTGTAGTTGCGAATTGTCTAGAAAAGATTGGGTGATTACAAAACAGTCTTTCGTCCTTTATTCCCTTTTCCCCATGTGTTCAAAAGGGAAACGTTGACTTCAAAGGTCTTTATCTTCGATAATTAACCAGAGTAATCCCTCACTATAATGTAGTTTATCTTTTACAGTCGCACAACTCCAGGGATTTTCATCATGCATTGGGTTTTGCTGTAGTCTTTCACGAGGCTGACACACACTGCAGGAGGGATTTTGGCCCACTCCTCCACACAGATCTCTATATCAGTCAGGTTTCTGGGCCCTCGCTGAGAAACAAGGTGTTTGCGCCTCAGGGTCAGAATTGTACATGATACACAGCTGTATCGCACAAATAAATTGTTAAAAAAAATCATACATTGTGGTTTCTGGATTTTTCTTTTTAGTTTATCTCTCTCACAGTGGACATTCAACCACAATGAACATTTCAGACCCCTCCATATTTAAGTGGGGGAAAAAGCAAAATAGCAGGGTGTTCAGAATACTTAATTTCTTCACTGTATCTCCCACAATAAACAAGGGTTCACTGTATTTGCATTCCAATGAGGCTTATTCCTTCGACAGTCTTTTTATCAAAAATTCTACACATTTAATACGCATACTGTTACTCTTTTTTCTCCCTTCTTTACTCTGGTAACCATTAGTCATCCACCAATAAGACTTTTCCTACTTTTGCAAGGCCCTGTATTAACTGACCAAATCCTCAGTTCCCCCTTAGTAACTTGTTTTATTGATGTCAACCCAAACTCACATCTTCACTCGTGTCAAAGTCTGGATTTAAAAAGAAGTTATATGCAAGAAGCATTTTAAAGTGGTCTTTTTCTACCTGTAGTTTCCTTCAGAACCAGTGATTTATAAGCCCATTTCCCTTGGCTGTCCTGTCGAGTATTCACTGAGATCAGAGCCATTAGCTTTAGCAGATGCTAGGAATGTTGGGACAGGCGTCCAGCTGCTCCTTCTGTGCTCAGCTAATTGGCTGGCAGGTGGCCGTAACATTGCCAGCAAACCAGGAAAAGATAGGCAGTTGGCATCTTGGACAGTAAGAAAAATATGGTCTTGTAGATTACTGGAGGAATAGTCATTTTTCATTCATTTTTAGAAGTTTTTACTATTTGTTGTTATACTTAGTTTATGTACAATATTTTATGCACCATGAGGCACATAAAAACCTTTCAATTTTTTTCAAAAGCTGACCATGCACCTTATAATACAGTGCCTTATATACAGATCAATATTGAGTCGCAACAGGTTCACTTTTTCCCTGCAGAAGAAGTACAATCATGATTTTAATTAGTCACTGTTGGCGAAAGTTTTTTGGAGGTAAAGAAGGCGGGTCCTTTTTACAGGCTTGCATAGGCTGAAGCGGGGTATAAAAAAGCTTGCAATTGGCCAAATAAGATGTGAATCACAAGTTCAGTTGGTCTAGGGCAATTTTCCCTCTAATTTTCCACGGGTCTGAGCGTTTACACAAAGTCGATGAGCAGCGCTTGAAACAACAGTGAGCAACCATAATCCCAAGTGTGGCAAGGTAATTAATTATCAAACATGTCCAAAACTTGACATCAAGTTACATTTTGCTGAGTTTCCGGCAATGCAAAATTATTTTTCTCTTTTGAATGAATTGACTCATGTACTGTTGCAAAGGTTGTACGGCCTACAAACGTCGTTTGTTCTTACAATTCTTTCACAAGATATCCATTTCTTTTTATTTCCTGATATATTTTGTCGAATAATATTAACATTTTGGGGGGCTTATTTAGTCGGTTGTAAGATACAGAACTGTATTTAATCACATTTTTTGTGGAAGTACAATGTTGGCAACAAGATTCAGTTGATATAATTGGAAATTATTTGAATGCAACACAATTTTTTTCTACTTTTTTCTGTTTTTTTTTCCACTTTTTTAAAAATTCCTTAAAAAAAGAATCTCATTGTGTTTATTTTTTCTGAGCTGTTAAACTTTTTTTCTTTTTGTTCTCTATTTACTTTTTTCCTACATTTCTTTCTTTTCTGTTTTTCTCTTTTTTTTAAAAAAATTTTTCCTTCTCCTTTATCTTCCTTTTGTTTCTTTTTTTATCAGCTTTTCACTACTTTTTCATTTTTGTATTTTTTTTCTTTTTTGTTCTATTCCCTCCTTCCTTTAAGTCATTTTGTGCATAATTTTACATAATATTTGGTCATGTTGGGATTAAAGAAACAAAAACAACCCGAAGAGCCGTTTAGAACCCGAAAGAGCCGGTGCTTTTTAGTGAGCCGAGACGAAGAAGCCGGTTCCCCGACAAATTCTACTAACTTTACTCAACTTCGTTCTCCTCGAATCGACTTCAAAATTCCGCATTTAGGACACAACGTCAGGGGAACCCGTGTATTTTTACCTTCATGCACTGTAACTTTGACTCGAGTCGCTTGAGCCCTCATTTTTGTGCGCTGGCTAGATTTTCTTGTGCGCTGAGAATGTGCGAGCAGTGCGCAATTGCGCATGCGCGCAGCTTAGAGGGAACACTGGTCTAGGGTATAGATCAAATAATTGTACTAGTTTTTTTGTAAACATGAATTATATGGTTGAACAAACAGCTAACAACAAGCAACGTCCATCAATCCAAGGAGGCTTTTTAGCAGATTTGTTTTTAAATTTGTCAACATTATCGCATGTTTTTTGGAGTATCTTAATATTTACACAGTTGGACCCACTCACAGATGTGAGGAGATCATGGTATTATAATTGGATTTGATTGCTGCAAAACCATGAGCTTATATTTTTCTGGTTTCTTGTTTAACACTGATTGTGATGTTTCTGTGATAAATACATTCTTAAAAGGCATATCTTGAATGCAGTGAGTTAAGTTTTCCAATGATATGTGGCATGACATATTTCAGTGATTGGTGACATCTTTCAGGCACCGTGACTGTATGTGTCTGAGACACGTATTTGCCTCTCAACATTCCGCTGGCGGGCTGTCGAAACTTTAAGTGGTTTATAAAGTTTGACTGACCTATCTGACTGTTTTGTTGACAGTCCTACTATAGCGCCCTATAGTCAGGTGCGCCTCATGTATGAAAAATATATGATAAAAGACTATTTTGTGGGGTCCCCCTTATAGTTCAGAAAATATGGTTTCCTTACCTTGAAAATGGCTGATTTGAACTCTACACCAGAAACAAAGGAAAAAAAGGTAACAAACATGTATAAGCAGTTAACTAGTTTGCACACGGATCAGCTTCAATCATTTTCGGCAAAAACACATTTTATGTTTTGCAAATGTTAATAATCGCCAAACACTGGCAAAACGACATGTGGTGTGCCTGAAGAGAGATGGGCGCCATTAGACTGTACTCGCTCAAGTCAAACCACAGGGAATGTTGCCCCTGCGACCTTAGTGGTTAAGGGATCCACACACAGACCACACACATACTGTATATTAGCTACAATTTTTTTGTAAATCATAGTCCTGTTTTCTGATTTGTTTCAGTTCATGATGCTCTTTTATGATTTTTTAAAACAATATCATACTGTACTTTTGCGGGGCTTGGAACAGATTAGCGCATTTACATTCAAACTGTGTCACTTACAAAGTTTTCAGGTTACGAAAGTACTTCCGGAACAAATTAAATTTGTAAGGAGAGGTACCAATGTATGCAAGTTCTTGGGCTGGAAATGAATTAAATTAAAAGAAATCAGTTTAGAAAATTCTGCTACAACCCACAAAGCAGAAATGTGTATATTCTTGTGTCTTCAGGTTGGATATTTGTGTTTGCTTTCAAAACACCTTCAATGGCGTCTTCACACCAAACATGAAATATTTTGTGTCGCCATGTGTCTCACGCTTATTTATTCACGTCAACGGGCGTACAGCTCGGAGTATTTACAAACCAAGTCAATCTGTCTGTCCTCCATTTGTTTTCACTTCATCACATGTGTTTATTGTTCATGTAACAATATACAAGTTATCTCTGCATCGTTCCACTGTGACATAGCACAGTGAGGTAATGCTCAAAAATTTCTAAAGACTATTGGCTACCACTAACACAACTATCAGAAAAATTCTCTTTTGAATCAATGCTGGGAACCTCATGCTTTTGGCGCTGAGAAAATCTAATTTTATTTAGAGTTACAAGTATACTTTTAAGATTTTTTCTTCCTTGATAAAAAAAAAGAGAAAACTGATCAGCCATCTGCTAGATAACCCAGTTTTGCTTATTTTAAGTATAGCATTAGCTATTTTACAAGAAGTACTAGTTGAAACCGAAGGCCAAACGATGTTTCGCCACGTGTTCTTTCCTGGGGGCAGACTGAGTATTCAGAAAAATAGAGCTGGAGAGAAACATTGCAGTTGAGGACATTTTTTCACGAAGTTTCAAAATAAAGTTAAAACAGGAGCCTTCAACAGGCAAAGAAAGGAAATCACATATTATTCAAGAGCCGTTTGTTAAAACTGGTCGCAGCTGTGTTTTGAAGGTTATAGAATAAGATAAGGGCGGAAGACCAATGCTGGGAAAGTACTGATATGAAAACATACAACAAGCAAATACTTCATTCAAATATGTGGAAGAACATAAGTGTGTTTATAACAACTAAATGAGTAACGTTATTATTCAAGTAATGCTGTGATGATTAATCTCATCTCATCATCCGTACCGCTTATCCTCATTAGGGTCGCGGGGGGGCTGGAGCCCATCCCAGCCATCTCCGGGCAGTGGGCAGGGGACCCCTGAACTGGTTGCCAGCCAATCGCAGGGCACACAGGGACAGACAACTCATTCGCTCATTCACACCTAGGGACAATTTGGACCAGCCAATTCACCTGAAATGCATGATGATTAATTAATAAATATAAATATAGCTGGAAAACCTAAATGGTGACAACATACTCAGTGATCCATTTTAATAAACACAACACATTGAAGCCACAAAAGATGACTATAATCCATCCATTTATTATCTGCACTGCTTATCCTCAGTAGGGTAGCGGAGGTGCTGGAGCCTATCCCAGCTATCTTTGGGCAGTGGGCAGGGGACACCCTAAACTGGTTTCCAGCCAGTCGCAGTGCACACATATACAAACGACTCACTCATTCCCACCTAGGGACAATTTGGACCGGCTAATTAACCTGACATGCATGTTTATGGAATCTGGGAGGAAACCGGAGTGCCCGGAGGAAACTCATTCAAGCACGGGGAGATAATGCAAACTCTCCACAGGAAGGCCGGTACCTGGATTTGAACTAATGCCCTCAGAACTGTGCCACACAAAGACGCGCTAATCACTCAGATGCCCTGCTGCCGAATTACTAATAAAATGTTCTGGCAATGGGGTAAAATTCAAAATTTTTTCCGACCAAGATGCTGGTCAGAGAAAAATGGATGCGCTTAAATTCCCTACTTTTATTATGATGCTGCGTACCATAATCCTACTCCGAAAGCTGGCCAATTTGCCGGTTGAACCCACTTGACCACACACATAAACATCTTGCAAAAATATGTGCAGCTTTAATGGGCAGTGTAAACGTGTTTAGTCGTTTTCATTTGGATTAGTAAAGGTATTTAATTACCCTGAGATAAGTTACAAGCACAATTACATTTTGTTGTTTTTTTTTTCCCACCATGTAATCCCCACATAAACATGATTATAGCAGCGTGTACAGGGTAACCTCGGCCCCAGCGTATGGTCTGGAGATGGATGGACCTCACCGCCGTCTGACATCGAGTCTTAGTTTCTGCTGTCGATCCGCAGGAGCTCGGCCTTGAGACTCGGATTCCCGTCATCCTCTGCTTGTTTACCACACTTGGTTGTTTCTCCTCTAGCACTCTCTTCCTCTCCTAGCTTAATTAGGATGTGGGGGAGATGCTTGTCGCTTGAGTAAGCTTGCTATCAGATGATTAATTACTACAGGGGGGAGGCAGTTGGGTTTAACAGGGTGGCCTGGAGAAGACAAGGTTGCCCGGTTGTACAAAGCACCCTCTTTCCTCCCCTTACCTCGTTGCTGTTCATCTCTGTCTCGTTCACCCTCCCCTTCTGCTCTCTCCTTGAAAACGAAAAAACAACCACATATCCTTGCCTGACCCCTGGTGGGCGTGGTCGAGGAGAACCCTCAACTGTGTTTATGAAGACAAACGGCTGATGGTCGACAAGCGAATGCGATTGCCAAGCAGCTGTTCATTGCCGCAATGATCATTGCCTACATGCAGCTCATTAACGTCTCTGCAAATGTTCACTTGGATCTGAAGTACTCATGCCTTGGCTGGTGTAGAAGTGTGGCTGTGATTAGCCAGCATGTACTCGACTTCCAGTATGGTCGGCCAGAGGGCAGAAACTCTATTACGCAATCGGTCTTTGGCCCTCTAACTATAGCCTTGTCACAGCTACGTAAGATTGATGGGTTGGCCATTGGAAACGTTTATCATTAATAGTGGTACCCAGATGGAACCTAAATGCACGTGTATTGTACACTTTAGTGACGCAACCACAATAAAACCAGTTGACACATTCACTGGTTTTTGAAGAACACGCCAGACCGTCAAATGGCCCAAATGGCTCTCATTATCAAACCTTTAGTCAGAGATTTTAATTTATTACTTTTCTTCAAGAGTAAACAGTCAATACCTGGGAACATGCTCTTGAATCATAAATGCTCTTATCCTGACCATAGAAGTCGTTTAGACTGGTTGACTTGAAAATGGAGCAGTGCATTACCTTTCATGATTGTGGGTAACCAGCCGTAATTCTAGATAACAAGATCTACCCAGCAAAAACTGGTCGACAATACAGTACAATAAAAAGATTTAAAAGCGACCTAACCTTGACCCAGAAAGCCTAGGTAATTATAGGCCAGTGTCAAATCTGCCATTTCTTGCGAAATTACTTGAAAAGGTCGTTGCACAGCAGCTAAATGACTTCATGTCAGAAAATAACCTTTTTGAAACTGTCCAGTCAGCATTTAGAGCAAATAATTCTACTGAGACAGCCCTTGCAAAAGTAACCAATGATCTCCTTTTAACAATAGATTCTGGTGCCTCATCAATGTTACTGCTGCTGGATCTCAGCGCTGCTTTTGATACGGTCGACCACAACATATTATTGATTCGCCTAGAACGCATTGGTATCTCAGGAACTGTACTCTCGTGGTTTAGGTCCTACCTGTCAGACAGGATGCAATGTGTTAACTATGGCAATATGACCTCTAAACAATCTAATGTCCCTTGTGGTGTTCCTCAAGGCTCTGTACTTGGCCCCCTTCTTTTTAGTATTTATATGATCCCGCTTGGTGACATTATCCGCAAGTATAATATTAGTTTCCATTGCTATGCAGATGACACTCAACTGTATGTGCCACTGGAAAAAACTGGACATTTAAGTTTTAGAAATCTGGAGGATTGCCTTACTGAGATTCAAAGATGGATGTCAAATAATTTTTTACGCCTTAACCGAGAAAAAACTGAAATGTTGATTATTGGTCCAGCTCACTGTCGTCATTTGTTTTCAAACATTACCCTGAACCTAGACAAATGTAATATCACCCATAGTGACTCGGTCAAAAATCTAGGTGTTATATTTGATCCTAATCTGTCGTTTCAGTTACATGTGAAAAATATTACTAGAATAGCTTTCTACCACCTCCGTAATATTGCGAAGATTCGTTCAATGCTGTCCCAATCAGATGCAGAGATTTTAATTCATGCGTTTATTACTTCTCGGCTTGATTACTGTAATGTATTGCTTTCTGGTCTCCCGATGTCTAGCATTAAAAGTTTGCAGCTGGTTCAGAATGCGGCAGCTAGACTTTTGACTAAGACTAAAAAGTTTGAGCATATTACACCTGTATTGGCCAACTTGCACTGGCTCCCAGTCCACTTAAGATGTGACTTTAAGGTTCTCTTATTAACATATAAATGTTTGCATGGGCTTGCACCCTCTTATCTCTCTGATTTGATTTCCCCCTATGTTCCTGCACGGAGTCTGCGCTCGGAAAATGCCGGTCTACTTGTGATTCCGAGAGCCAAGAAGTCTGCGGGCTCGAGAGCGTTCTCCATCCGGGCCCCGGTGTTGTGGAATGCCCTGCCTCTGGAGATAAGATCTGCAACCTCAACGGAAGTTTTTAAATTGAGGCTTAAGACACACTTTTATTCCAAAGCATATGATTGATGCCCACCTCGTATTCTGTTTTGTCCTGTCTTTTTCTGAGGCCTGCCTGGCTGATACGAAGGAGAAGGATGATTTGGGATGGGTCAGCGGACCGGGGTCTGACCTGCAGCATGTCAACCCCTGCATTTACCAGCTGGCGTCGTCGTTGATGTCATGCTCTTTCCGGACATTTTCAACATCTTACCTAGTGTTTACTATTCTGTGTACAGTAATGCTAATTGTAATTCACCCTGTTCAATCCTGGAAGGGGGATTACCACATGTGAGGTCCTTTCTCAAGGTTTCTCTTTTCTCCTCACACTGAGGTTTTTGAGTTTTTCCTTGCCCGCATGCTGGTTTGCTAGTTTAAGATCAGGTAATTGTGTAATTTTGTAACTGTAATCCTGTGCAGTCCTTTGAGACATTTTTGTGATTAAGGGCTATATAAATAAATTTGACTTGACTTGACTTGACTTGAAAATAATTGACTACTTCAAAATGGGTTGAAGAGTGAAAGCACGTTCGTTACTCTGCCAAAGTCCAAAATATATACATTATAATATACTTAAGAATCTCCCCCTTATATTGAATGACCGTTTTTTCACAACATGTTTTTCTGCACAACACAGACAAGCATGCAAGTGTGCATATTTAAAAATACAGCAGTAGCAAAACTGAATTTGGTTGTGGTATATTTAAGTATTAATTACAAAGTAAAACACACAGAAAAAACTTGTCCAAATTCGTTTCTCAGCATCCTCCAACTTGCGAACCTTCGATTCTGTCACGGTTTCCATGGCGCCCAATTGGCAACCGCCGTGTGGCGCCAGTTCCTGTCATGGTTGCCAGGGGCCCCGCCCATGGACACCAGCTGAAACTCTTTGACAGATTGCTCCCTGTGACTACTTAAACGCTGTCCTGTGAGTCGCTTGGGGTCGGAGCGTCTGAGAAACTCTGTTTTGACACATCAAGCCCATAGAATCTCCGTTTATCCTGTGTTTATGCTCTTCTTTTGCCAAGCCCTGTGAATCTCGTTTTTTTTTCTGTATTTTTACTCCTGTTTTGCCCTCGCCACGATCTGTTTGATTTTGAACACTCCCGCGTTCCGAGCAATCTACTCCCCGCGACCAACGAGCTCCTGATCGAGTGTGCGTTCCTCTCTCTTCTCCCCAATAAACTGTGAGTGGGTTCTGCTTCCGGTTTCCTGTCTTGGTCCTGACAGAACGCTCTGACCACAAAATGAACCCAGCGAACGCTCACACAAGCGTGGATTGGGGGGAGCTGGAAAATCCCTACGCTCTGCAGCAGTTGCACCGGACAGAGGGCGCGGTCTGGCGATTGTCGAGTGACGTCACCGCCCTTCAACTGCTGTTCCAGCAAAATCTGACCCTAACCCTAACCCTGTTTCCTGTCCTGGTCCTGACGGATTCATTAAGCTTCAATTTTCTCGAGACTGCTCGGTTTCCATTTTGTTCTGTGTAGCATGGAAATCAACACATGATTGCGGACAAAAAAAAATTAAATACTGAAGGCAATTTTTACATAGGGGTCGCACTGTCATCCATGCTAACAGTGAAGAGGCGCTTCAGTCTTGCTCCCGAACTCCAGCATTCTTTTCTATCACTTTCTCAAGACAACCACCTTCCTCTCCCCAAGGCTGACCTCCCCCACTCCATCACAGCAAAATGTCCGCCGACGTGGTGGTTGCGGTTCCTTCGTCTGTGATAAATGGCCGACACACGGGAGGAACGCTCGACCCTAATAGACAGAGCGGATTGAAACGTAGGGGAAGTAAATGTTAAGGGCCTCATAAAACATCCATTCCACAGCCCCCTTTGCACTCTGTGTCCCCCGTCGTATGTCACCACCATCCTCACTGCTGCCCTTACAATCCTACCTGCCACGTTTTCCTCTCTGTGTCTTTCATTATCTCTTACCCCATTCACACTTCCCCTCAAAGTTGCCCTTCCCCTGGTTTTTCATTGTGAGGAAGAATAGAGGGACGGTGACAACCTTGCTATTCTTTAAACAAAGAGGTAGATCGAGAGTCTTACCAGCAATGGAGGCGGCAGTGGATCCCACTCTAAGGGGCCGGTCACACAGACATTTGCGGCTGAATCACGGCTAAAATTTTGCGGGTTTTTTTTGCCCGTGGTTGCCCGCCATGGAAAATGCGCAAAATTGGCTAACCTGCTGTTCATCGGTGGTATGCCCGCAAAACACGCCGGCGACTGTTCCGCTTCCTCATCGCGTCATTTCTGCGTCATTTTCTCGTGTGGACCACGGGTATAAAAGCTCCCGAGCCGGTGTTAAGCCCAAATCCGACTCCTACGCAACACCCACACCGCCCCACCCCCTCCCGTAACTTTTCATCCACGTTAACAAACGCATTTTGTAGAATACGATCACACTTTATTGTTTTAATAAGCGTTTTATATAGAATACGATCACTTTTGTTGGAAGCGCAGCAGAATGCGCGCGAGGGGGGGAGGATTTACCGTTCGATTATGTTCACAACAAAAACAAAGGCGGAATGGTTTATGTTGTATTACATTCCCAACAAATGCAAGACGAAGTGGATTTTGTTTAATGTTCGCCATTACATTCCCTAAAAGTGAGATAAATCGAGGTAAAAGTGGTTGGAGTAGCGAGGGGATGCAAATCTCGGCAGGGATGCATTTCTCGGGCTGTAGAAATCATAACCGCTCAAGACACAGTCCCGTGAAGATCAAGATTTCAAGCTATGGCATCATCTTTATTTTATTATCTTGAAAATAAATGTCAAGAAATAAAAATGGATTAAGACGAGGTCACTGCGCTGACGGGGATCCATGTTCACCCCCTTGACGTCTCGAGCACAACTGACGTGTGATCGGCATTCGCGCTGTTTATACGCGGAGAAAGGCGTTTGACTGTCACACGCGTAACACGCTAATTTCACGTAATAACACCGCGATACAGGCGCAGAACATGCTATTACCATGCTCCACCCACGATTACCCGCTGAAATTTCCCGTCCTACCCATGTGTAACCACGCCCTGGCCGCGGCCAGAGCACGTCGTTCCGCGTCATTTCCGTGTCATTACCTCGTGTTGACCACGTGTGCGGCACGCGGTTTAACACGTGCTCAAACTTTTGAGCAGCTCAAAAGTTTTGAACGCGGCCAACCACGTGAAAATTTCCGACCGCGAGTAAAGCACTGCTCTATCTCGTCTATATGGCGGTCTCAAAACGTCCAACAGCGTCCAACGGCATCTGCTTCACGGTCAGAAATTTCTGGCCGTGGTCCTGCCTCGATACGCTCGTGAAAGGCTGTGTTCCTGCGCTCTCAAGAATTGAAGAGCGCAAAATATTTTCGCGCTGCCACCCGCGCGCGAATTTCCGACCTCGTGTTATGCACTGCCGTATCTCGTCTGAATGGCGAACTCAATGCGTCCTATAGCGTCCGCCTCAAAGGCAGAAATTTCTGGCCGTGATTCAGCTGCAAATGTCTGTGTGACCGGCCCCTAAGCAGGCTTTCCCATATTTGTATGACATTTCTGAGCCAAACTGATGCAGGGACCAAAGCAAACTGTGAATTTCCTGTCTTATGGGATGGAAACAACAGCATGGCTTTTTAGGCCATTTCACACTGCCAGCCCTTTGTCTACTTTTTTTCAGTCTAGCCAGTCTTTGTGGATGGTAACAACGCAGAACTGTGGGTCAAGAGCAGCAAAGGCTTAACTTAAACAAAGTGGAACGATTGATACATAGTAGGGGTGGGAGGGTCAATCCAATTATCGACTAAGCAAGTACTTTGGTTGTGTTGATAAAATTGTCCTGGTATCGATACTTCACCCTTCCACCAATGTGCTATCTAGATAGTGCTGTCATTGTCGTTCTCACGGAGCGCTATCGGCCACTCTCTAAGTTCATACTTGATGGTGTGACGTTAAGGCAAACTATTAGCACCTCTCCTACCTGGCCTGCTGCATTTTGCTTGCCAGGCAGAAGAGAGTCACACCCTCTCAGAGGCTGTATATGACACAGGCAAACAGGAAGAGCAATGCGGCGTGGAGTTTTTTTCAATGCCAGGTATCCATTGTATGTTGTAGTGGTCTGCAGTTCACTCTGCAGAGAACAATGAGCTAAAACCAAAAATATAACATGTTACTGTTTGTGAACAAAAACCTAAATCCATTGTCCCTTTGGCAACAGAGCAAAGAGGGCATGTTCATTCATTGCTTATTTTTATTGGTTTGACTCCCTTGACTTTTGCTCTGTAACAGTTGTTCCAATATAATTATTTTATTTTGTATATTGTTGATGTCATGATTACTAACTCAGATCACCTGAAGCAATCATGTGGCGCCTGGCTGGGCTCCTTCTGATTGGCTGGCACTTCTCTCGTAAGCGCGCTGCGTCCAGAGAGCAGTGTCAGAGTGTACATTTTGTAAATCTGTGTGTTTCTCCTGATATCCCGTTCATTTAGAACTCTGCTTACCCAATTCTGTCTGCTTCCGATCTGACCTGTTTCCGTCCCACGCTTTGATGTCCTCTCCTGCCCCGGTAAACACGACTGCCTGACTTCCGCACTACGATTCCGGACTCGTTCCGAAGTTATCTCCCCGGCGCCGCTGCTGACGTCTGACGGCCATCACGTCTCCAGCAAGCCCTGAACGCTTCCTTAATAAAAGACTTGAACGAATGCTCTGGGGTCCACTGGTCTGTTCTGGTTTCCTGATAGTTGAGGGTTTTGTACATTGTATCGTTTCCATTATTTGCACTTCCTGACTTGATTTTCAAAATACCATGCAGCTGACATGTTGTCATTGTTCTTTTTTTTTTTTTTGTTACATTGCTTATTTATTAAACTCTCCTGGCTTTTGTCCGGAAACAGTTTTAATATAAATAGTTTCATTACTCTTTATATTCCTAAAGTTTGAATGTAGTTATTTCATAAAGAATTTTAGTGCATAAAATATCTGTGCTGTGTTTATCTTAAATATAAAGGTTTAATTATTCACTGATCTTGACATTTCCAAGCTAAAGGTTTTGATAACTGATCGTATCGATCAATACTATCATGTATTTACTTGGATCCGATGGATACTAAAATTCCCAGTATCAACCCACCGCTACTGCATAGAACTGACTTTGAACATGACTTATTCCTGTTAAGCCAGCCTTTTTTCCCACCCTTGTTGGAAAGGTTCAAAAAAATGGGAAAGGTTTGGCCTTGGCATTGGTGGGGAATGTCACCTCTATTTCTGGGTACTGTTCATGTTTTGATCTGCTGTTTACATGTTTGGCTTTATATACTTTTACAAATTATGTATCCTGTTTTCGGATCACAGTGTTGTTGCTTTTTGTCTACACCAAAATTCCTTGCTGCTTACCGATTGCTTGTTTCTTTGGTGGTTTTAATCGCTTAAAGCTTAAAGTCAGCAGTATAGGACAGACATCTGCTTTTTTCCCAAGGCACGATGTATTACAATTTTTTGTTGTTGTTTTACAAATAAAGACCTTCTTTTTTTAATACGGCTTTTAATTGATCATTTGTTTTTAGTTTGACTAGTTTAACTTTTACCCTTTTACCGAAACCTACTCTACTTTGTATTTAGTATTTCTATGTTTTTGTTCTACAGTTGTTGTCTTTTCATTTTGCTTTTTATTTTTTATTATTTGTTTCTTTATGTGTGATCCAATGGCTGAATGGCAATTTATTGCTTGACAAGTGAATTACAAACAGATTTGTTCTGATTTGATCAAAATTCAGCACAATTTTACCTTAAATGATGAGGGCGCATAATCATTTTTGCCTTGTAGGTTTCCTGTTTGTTGTTCCGTTCTAAGGCACGCCCTCTTACGACGCATTGCTACTGATGACACACAACCAACTATGCACGTATAAGCCGAACACAAGTCTCACATGAAATATGGGAAAGGCACAGCAGATCATGTTGGTCATATGCGTTTTCAGCAGAGTACGTTATTTAACCCTTTCTGCGCTGAATGAAACATTGATTAATCTATCTTTTTTTGCATTACTTTATATTGTTTGTGAAAAAACAATGATTGTTCGATATTGGTGGTAACACATCCCCTTTGTCCACGCCCTTGCTTCAACACAAAACTGCAGCTCTCAAGGTAGCATCATACCTTATTTGAGATGAAGAATCAGGACCATGCAGGCCCTTTCATGCTGCTTCTGAGGTTATTTTTTTGTGTGTGTGTGGTTGGTGGTGTGAAAAGAGCCTCAAAGAGAGTCCCCTAAAGGCAGGGATGACACCTGAATAGCTCCTTTCACACAAAGTCTCAAAACTGACTCTTCCTTACAGCTGGTTTGTGAGAATGTGGTTGACATATTAGGACAACAGAGGAGAGCAGAGATTCTCAACCTTTTAATGTGACTTGAGCAATATGTTTTAGACAAATGCCCATAATCAATGCAAAGCTTTTTTTTTGTTCCTAAAATTGTAGTTCTTTTTATTGTTTGGGAAAATCTATGATTTAATGTAATAAACCATTTAGATTAATTTGTATGGGATTCGTTATTTACAATTGTGTTTAGGCCATTTATAACCACATGATCGACATTGTTTACAACCTGATTAGATGTGACATTCCAGGATAACTCCATGCCACGTGTATGCAGAAGGTCGGCGTCCTCTGGTTCGCCATCCTTCTCAACAAACTCTTACAACAAGGTACGATTTGGTTCCCGTGACGTAAATCAAGAAAAAAATTCAAAACTGTTTTTGGTGCAAAGAAAAATAATACTTCTTTTTTGGCATGCTATTAAAGAATTCCCAGTCCTCTAGATAAGTTGATGGTTTTAACCAGGTTTATGGATCAATAACTTCATTATTACTACCGAATTTATTTCCGCGTTCCTATTTTCTAAAACTGCAAGGGCTTGTGTCATCAAAGTCCTTTTATTAAATTTGTATCATTCGATTCTCCTTTGTCAAGTAATTAATGTAGTTTGTTATTATCAAACATGTGGATTTTTTATTTGTGTGTCTCTAAGATTTTTCTTCTGGATTGATCAATGGTTAGCCATATTAATAAACTGAAAAAAAAGATAATTTCAATCCAAAATTAAAACATGTTTAGTGTATTGCTTCCTTCAGGATAAATGCTAGAGACAATACTGTATGAGGTTATGACGAGCGGGTGAGTCCAGGAAGAAGAGGACAAACTCTGGTCCGAATCTGGCAGTGACGCTGGACCAAAATCATGCCTTTGGGGTGTGGTTTCTATTTATCGGGAAAGGTTGTACCTTTCTTACGATAGGGTGACGTTAGGTTTGAAATTGACGGCAAACAAGGCTTCGTTAAGATTGTTGTTGAAATCAATGGGCGGAAATCTGTACGCAGAAATGTCCCCCAAACAACACATTTACAAACTTTGGGCAATTTAATTCATCAATATATAGCGCTGAATGTTTTCTATTACAATCAAAAATTTCTGGTTAACAGACTTTGTAGTAGTCTTATTGGAAATTGTTGATCTGTAATGAGACCTGTGTAGGAACGGGAGCTGTCCAGCAGTCATTCCACCAATCCCAAAGGCCTGAGTTCTTTGAGCTGGGGTGGAATGTGTATGTTCAATTCTGTCTATGGTAACAGAAAAAAATAAATCGGAAAACGTGGTCTTGATTAAAGGAAGGCGTATGTAGTCCAATAATCCAGTGAAAACGAAAAGAAGGAGAGTCTTTGAAAAGAAAAAAGAAGAAGATGAAGAATGGAGTAGTCGTTGTTGTGCTGGGTCCATTTGTCCTACAATAAAAACCTTCGTTTTTCAGTTTTTTTTTTTAATTTCAAACCATGGTGGTGTTATCTCTGCCGTGTGCCCTAATAGTGATAAAAATAGAGATACAATGTCTTATTGACATGCATCAAACTTGCTTGATGTTTAGGAGGCCTTTGATCTAGTTGCAGCATTTCTGACTTCCTGAAAGTATTGAAGTTGTGCATCAGTTTTCAGCAAACCTGCCGCCACCCCTTTTTGGCAGTGACCCTAAATAACGTCCTGCTCCTGGTGGCTTTTGTCAAGGTATCCGAGAGATTAGCTGGATTTATTCCTTCTGAAACTTGCAGGCAGGAGACAAATGCTAAAAGAGGTACCATCAATAAGCTAGCACTCTATGCCTGGCATGTTTTGTGAGCTAAGCTTTTAAAGCAAACTGTCAGAATCACTCAATTCCCCCCTCAAGGTGGTGCAGTGAAGTGGCGTCAAGGACAATGGCTGAGGTAGATTGAAAGGGTGGCTTGACGCTTTATCTTGATCTTGACCCCGGTCGTTATTCCAATACCCGACTCGTTTGATACCCGTGCGTATTTCGCCTGTGCCGTCAGGTCTTCTAAGCCTCCCACAAAATTGAAAACACATTGCAAAGATGCATATCAGGGATGAATGAGACCATTGGTAGCTCATTACAGTGACTGAGCACATTCTGTCATTAATCACTAGTTTTCTACCCCCTCCAAAAACTCTCAATAGCTCAATTGAAAGGCAAAATACGAGCGGTTGCGCAACGGTGAAATCATTTAGGTGAAGGTCGACAATGCGCTCGGTGCCCACTGATGCGAATGGCACCTCTTCCCCAGCAGACCAATAAACCCTGACGGCTTCCCCAGCACCATACCGTATACAAACTTCTCTGAATTTGAAGGTAAGGATCGGCGTGCCGATTCCGAGCGAGTACTTGATTGTGATCCATACTATTCAAGTCAAGTCACATTTATTTGTGTCGCTCTTAATCACAAAGATATCTCAAAGGACTCCACAGGTTACAATTGCACGATCCCCTGATCTTAAACCAACATGGGGGAAAGGGAAAAACTCAAAACCTCAGCGTGAAGAAAAAAGAAACCTTGTGAAGCTGCCTCACAAGTGGTAATCCCACATGACCAGGGTGGAAAGGATTTAGCATTGGGTACCAGTACACAAAAATAGTTAACAGAAAAGAGAACACTCGGTAACATGTTGAAATTTGTCTGAAAGTGCATGACAGCAACAACTCCTTAAGCCTGTAAAATAGTCCAAAAAGTCCATAACAGCAACGGCGCAGCTTCCCATCACTGCCGGCTGCCCGATGTAGGCGTTGACATGCTTCAGGTCAGACGCTGGTTCGCTAGAACCGGTCACCACATTTAAATATCTTGGAGCTGTCATATCAGAAGAGGGGTCAGAACCAGAAATCATGGCAAGGAATGGCTCAGACCACACTTTTTCCTTTACATTTTCGTAAGATATTCATTGTTTGGTTATCATTACAAAGGTTTTTAAACCAAATGTAATTTATATGTTCATTGTTAAAAGAGGGATGTCAAACACATTTTACCTCAAGGTCTGCATGGTAGGCCGACCACTCTCACAGGGCTGAACTAGTTATTAAAAAAGAAATAGAGAAAGGAAGAGAGAGTGGAAAAATGGTATCACCTTGAGGGGGGAAATAGTAGAGTGGAAATAAACAAATAGTGAGATAGAGACAAAGAGTAAAAGAGAAAGAAAAAGAAAGAGAATAAGAGAGTGAAAGAAAGAAAGAAAGATAGACTGTTTTTCTTTTATCTAACAGCTGTATAACGAACTTAGCACGGACCAGCCTTTGTTTGCGGAGTGGACACCTAAGGTCCCACAGTATAAAGCAAAATGTAGTGGGTGAGCATGTACACACGTTGTGAACCACTATTACCTCCCAGTACATGGCCTCCAATACCTGTGAGGTAAGTGGCCGAATCTTATTTTTGGGGCGTGGTAAGTTGAGGAACGTTTTTTGGACTTAAGAGAAGGCCTGCACAAAACCCTGACTTTCATCTGACTTTAATCACTTTAAGGCCTAGGGCACAGGTGTCAGACAGGCGGCCCGCGGGCCGGATCAGGTATTAAAGGTATTAAATCCGGCCCGCGAGACAACACTCAGAGAAGCACAAGAGAAAATTGAGCTGCAGGTTGAAATATGTCAACTTGATGGTGCCAATGCCAGGTGCATTGAACAAAGACACTGTACTTGTATTTCTTTCTCTTTCTCCCTCTTTTCCACCCCTTTTCTCCCACTCTCTGTCTCTTTCACTCTCCGTGAAATGTCAAGATCAGTGAATAATTGAACCTTTATATTTAAGATAAACACAGCACAGAGATTTTATGCACTAAAATTCTTTATGAAATAACTACATTCAAACTTTAGGAATATAAAGAGTAATAAAACTATTTATATTAAAACTGTTTCCGGACAAAAGCCAGGAGAGTTTAATAAATAAGCAACGTAACAAAAAAAAAAAAAAGAACAATGACAACATGTCAGCTGCATGGTATTTTGAAAATCAAGTCAGGAAGTGCAAATAATGGAAACGATACAATGTACAAAACCCTCAACTATCAGGAAACCAGAACAGACCAGTGGACCCCAGAGCATTCGTTCAAGTCTTTTATTAAGGAAGCGTTCAGGGCTTGCTGGAGACGTGATGGCCCTCAGACGTCAGCAGCGGCGCCGGGGAGATAACTTCGGAACGAGTCTCTCTTTTTCTCTTCCTTTGTTGCTTTGTCTCTTTCTCTCTATGTGTCTTTTTAACTTATTTTGCTCTAACTTCTTTTTTTTCCTTTTCTCTCTTTTCTCTTTCTCTCTTCCTACCCTTCGCGCTTTCTTTTCTCTTTTCTCTCCTTCTGTCTTTCTATTTCTTTTTGGATTTCTTTCTTCCTCTCCCTTTCTTTTCCCCCTCTCTCACGACTTTTTATCTCTTTTGTTTCTCACGCGCTCTCCCTCTCTCCTTTTTTTCTTTCTTTCTCCCGCCCTCTCTCCTTTTCTCTCACTCTTTCTCTTATTTCTTTATGTCTCTTTTTCTTTTTCTTTAATCTACTAGTCCGGCCCTCGACAGAATGTTTGTTCTATCGTGTGGCCCCCGAGTTCAAATGAGTTTGACACCCCTGGCCTAGGGTGTCCTTGGAGGAGGAGACAAAGCGACCTTTTGAACCCCTAGGCTCCACCTACCACATGAAGCCTACCTTCGTTCTTTGGTTTTTGGACCTCATCCCCCGTTTCGCAAACCGTTTTGTAGTATTCACTATACCTTCCTTTGTTTAAATCTGGAAAACTGTCTCTCAGCTCTGTGTTTCGAAGAGTAACACCTGCCTTTGACATTGTCCGTAAACCTTTTAATGGCCAAATTAACCCTTACTGCGCTGAACGAAACATTGATTAATCAATCTCTTTTTTTGGATCACTTTATATTGTTTGTGAAAAAAACAATGATCGTTCGATATTGGTGGTAACACATCCATTTTCAATGGCCATTTTTTTAATTTCTCTAGTAACAGTAATAGAAGAAATGTGATTTTTAATCTTGCGACTTATTTGTTAAGACAACATTTTTAGATCTTGAGTGAATTGGGAACGTATATGTGGATCCGAACAATACGTGTGTAAATATGTTTGAGACAAATATCTCCCCATCGTGGTGTTGTGTAAACTGACAGTAATACATAGCTTACATTTTCAGTTGCAGCAAGTTATTCCCAATATGATTTACCACAAAGAAATGCTGCCTTAGTTTTTTACGAATGCCCGCTGCCGTTATCCACAACAGAAGAAGAAATATAATAACCAAGCATAGCCCCCAGAGAGCAGTGTTGGTGTCATTTTTAAGCAGACTTGTTGAGAAACATGGCAACAATTCACAAGCACTTTACCCAAAATTCAAGTAGTTTCGACTCCTTAAAAACACAACGGTAATATGGAAGCATTTTTAGGGATTTAAAGCATCCATGCAAAAGCTTTTTGGGCTCAGCAGGTTACGGAGCTTTTTTTTTTTTTTTTTTTTTTTTTTCCAAAAGCATACGTTAATTTTTTTTCTCTTTAGTTCTCAGAAAATTCTTTCTTTTGTGTCAAGCAGAAGCATCGACCAGGCTTTGTGCGACTTTACAGCTCTGTAAAAAGATTGCGCCGCTGGGCAGAGCCATGACTACAGGGAAGGTAATTGCAACACCACACTTCACTGTGACCTTTCGATGAGAATGCATTTCAACATGGACACTTGAAAAAAAATCTGTCTGGGGTAAATTAATGGATTTCTGATATTTACCTGACATTGTATCACACCATTAAATAAAAAAACATAAAAAAACTTCAGGACACCGGAATCCCCTGGCAACATAAAGTTACTTATTTATTTATAAGGAGTTTTTAAACATTGCATTACTGACACAATTTAGCCATCAATTACAAAATGTCTCAAAGGGCTAAACAGACCAGCATTAGAAAATCCCATGATCAAAACCTTACATGAGGGCAAGGAACAACTCAAAAAGCTTGGTCGTTACTTAAAAACTGGCCACCAACAACCAAAAACGGTTTTTAAATTAAAAAAAAGAGACATGATATCAGTCCTTTTCTACCTTGCTGCTCAGTTATTATGAATTCACTCGACTGTAGTTTTTATCCCTTTATTCATTATTATTATTTTACAGGTTGGTTTTTTTCCGTTTGATGGTGACAGTGATAACTTAAAAGCCAAATGATAAAATTATTAGTCACCGTTACTAGTAACTTCATAACCCAGGTTACTGACACAAAAAACTAGAGCTATACTCCGAAACCATCTAGTTACACTTTACCACATATGATCACATAAAAGCCACCCCCTAAAATACTTTACAATAGGCAGATGATGAAATAAATAGAACAAAATGTATACACCAACCTCTGGAGGCAGTGAAACTGTCAGAGACCAGAACAAGCACTCGGATCCAATCGCGTCAGTTTTATAATTTATTTGGACAAGGGTCGGTGGAGCAGGCTTGGGACGTCGTCTCTTGGTGGCAGAAAGTCTCTTTGGACGAAATGGCAGCTCCGTGGTGAAACGAGTGACGAGTAACGTAGCAGGTAAGTCGGTGGCCGGGGCGGGAGAGTAGGTCGTAAACTTGTAACAGAAAAGGGTCAGGCAACGAGAAGCAGGCTTGGAATACACAAAGGGAACGTGGGTACCTTGAATGTTGGAGGCTCACTCATGGAAACGAGGAGTACACTCGAACGTCCATCTCTGGACGCTGACAGCTTAAGTAGAAAGCTTCCACCAATCAGGAAAGCGCGTTCCAGCACGCCAGCTGATTACCTCAGGTGGCTCCAGTTAGGTAATCACGACAGAAACCTTCATATTTTTTGTGCAATCTTGAGAGTTTGCACACACTTTCCCAAGCCACTCCATCTTAAATTTTGTCTTTGGACTTCAAACCACTTGAAGACCTATATACCCGGGTACTCCTGACGTTTTTACCTTTTCTCCAATGTATTGTAAAAATAATTGTACAAATAGAAAGACCAAAATTTGCCACACTTACCATAAATCGTGTCCTTGCGTTTGCCTACCTGATTGCGTTGGTTTTATGTTCCCTGATAAGCCACACCCCCATCCCATGTCTACCATTCGCTTCTGGTGAGGCACATCTAAATATGTGCATGCAATCCCACCGCTGTATATATACACGGCGGCTGGGTGGTTAACGCGCAGCACCACAGTGTGGTGTGGAGTTTGCATGTTCTACCCGTGCCTGCGTGGGTTTCCTTTGGGCACTCCGGTTTCCTCCCACATTCCCAAAAACATGCGTGTTAGGTTAATATGCCGGTCCAAATTTCCCCTAGGTTTGAAAGAGCGAGTGAGTTGTCTGTCTCTATGTGCCTTGCGATGTGCCTGCAACCAGTTCTGGGTGTCCACTGCCTGAAGATAGCTATGATGGGCTTCAGCACCCCCGCGACCCTACTGAGGATAAGCGGTGCAGATAATGAATGAATGAATGCTTCATGTATTTTTGTGATATTGATAATTGAATTACTAAGTATTAGTAATAGTGACAATACTCGTTTCTAAAAAAAGTAATTGTGTTCCAGTACAGAATTCCTGTGTAACGTTAGCCCAACACTTATTATTGTTAAAAAGGGATTTAAATGATTCCTCATCAAAGACGAGGTACAGTGGCTTGTGAAACTATTTGGCCCCCTTGAACTTTGCCACATTTCAGACTTCAAACATAAAGATATAAAACTGTAATTTCTTGTGAGGAATCAACAAGAAGTGGGACACAATCATGAAGTGGAACAAACTTTATTGGATATTTTAAACTTTTTTAACGAATAAAAAACGAAAAACTGGGTGTGCAAAATTATTCAGCCCCATTGAGTTAACACTTTGTAGCGCCACCTTTTGCTGCGATTACAGCTGCAAGTTGCTTGGGGTATGTCTCTATCAGTTTTGCACATCGAGAAACTGATATATTTGCCCATTTCTCCTTGCAAAACAGCTCGAGCTCAGTAAGGTTGGATGGAAAGCGTTTGTAAACAGCAGCTTTCAGTTATTTTCACAGCTTCTCAATTGGATTGAGGTCTGGACTTTGACTTGGCCATTCCAACACTTTTATATGTTTTTTGGTGAACCATTCCATTGTAGCTTTTGCTTTATGTTTTGGATAATTGTCTTGTCGGAAGACAAATCTCCGTCCCAGACTCAGGTCTTTTGCGTACTCCATCAGGTTTTCTTCCAGAATGGTCCTCTATTTGGCTGCATTCATCTTCCCATCAATTTTAACCATCTTCCCTGTTCCTGCTGAAGAAAAGCAGGCCCAAACCATGATGCTGCCACCACCATGTTTGACAGTGGGGATGGTGTGTTGAGGGTGATGAGCTGTGCTGTTTTTATGCCAAACATAACGTCTTTTATTGTGGCCAAAAAGTTCCATTTTGGTCTCATCTGACCAGAGCACCTTCTTCCACATGTTCAGTGTGTCTTCCAGGTGGCTTGTTGCAAACTTTAAAAGACACTTTTTATGGATATGTTTAAGAAATGCCTTCCTTCTTGCCACTCTTCTATAAAGGCCAGATTTGTGCAGTGGTTGTTGTCCTATGGACAGATTCTCCCACCTCAGCTGTAAACCTCTGCAGTTCATCCAGAGTGGTCATGGGCCTCTTGGCTGCATCTCTGATCAGTTTTCTCCTTGTATGAGTTGAAAGTTTATGGGGGTGGCCTGATCTTGGTAGATTTGCAGTGGTCTGGTACTCCTTCCATTTCACTATTATTGGTTGCACAGTACTCCTTGGGATGTTTAAAGCTTGTGAAATCTTTTTGTATCCAAATCCAGCTTAAAACTTCTCCACAACAGTATCTCGAACCTGCCTGGTGTGTTCCTCATTCTTCAGGATGCTCTATGCGCTTTGAACAGACCTTTGAGATTATCAAAGTGCAGGTGTTTTTATACAGAGACTTGATTACACACAGGTGGATTCAATTTATCATTGTTAGTCATTTAGATCAACATTGAATCCTTCAGTGATCCTCACTTAACTTCTGGACTTCTGGAGTTTGCTGCATTGATAGTAAAGGGGCTGAATAATTTTGCACACCTACTTTTTCGTTTTGTATTTGTTAAAAAAGTTTAAAATATCCAATAAAGTGTGCTCCACTTCATGATTGTGTCCCACTTATTGTTGATTCTTCACAAGAAATTAGTTTTATATCTTGATGTTTGAAGTCTGAAATGTGACAAAAGATCACAAAGTTCAAGGGGGCCAAATAGTTTCACAAGCCACTGTATACAATTAAGAACTTGACAAAATGGAATTTGTCGCCAATAGGAAAACAATCATATGCATTTACACTGTCAACCTTCTCAGACGCAACAGAAGCACACGTCTATTTCCTATCGGTTAGTTATGAGGATTTCTCTCAGCAGGGTTCGATTCTCAGGTGCCTCCTCAAACCATTACGTGGGATTTCTTTTCTCTTCTTTTCAAAAAATTACTCTTCTGAGCTCCGCTCCCTGGCATCAATGTCCTTGTTTGCTGCTCTCCTACCGAGAGGAAACAAACAATGTATTTTGACAAGGAAGCCTGGGAGCAAATGAAGACTAATACGTTTGTGTGGAGCTGACTCCGCAAAAGTTCTCCTGATAATGATGGGCAAACAAAAGGCTCCCAACTCAGGAGGGAATACTGTTCCATAGGCTTAGTTGACGCCATTTTTAGCAGTAATTTGGCCCTGTAAATGATTACCTCTGCTAACCTCGAGTGAGCAAAGCTGTGCAATTTTCCTTTCACTCACCTTGTTAGTTCCTGAGTAAGATGATTAAAAATGTACCAACATTTAAGAACTTTATCAGGGCCATTTGAAATAGACACCCAAAAACTAAAATCATAGCTTCCTTTCCCCAAAATGGTGGATTTTTTTAAAACAACTTCACTCATGTTGTTAGCTTGTTTGTTTTAAGTGCCAACTGCGTGGGGAATTTCAACACTTTTGGCTGCAGAATACAAACTGCGCTGTGCCCCCGCACACCTGGAGAGGTTCTAGCTGCGCCATCTTCAGCTCTCCTCTAACTTGCCTAGGTCATGTGTTATTGGATTATTCAACAGAGTCATTTAGCTATTACGAAGATAAGCACATATTCGTTACTCGCCGATAGAAAATTCGAAATGTTAACTGTGGAGCATAAAATGCGAGCCTCATATTTTTAGAAAACAATGCCAGGGCAACCATAGTGTGGGGAATAATTGCAAATTGCAACATAAATGTGAAAAGTCGTCTGTTGGTATTGTTGACAGTATGTTTTCCATGGTGACTGACCAGATTGCGTTTACCTGTCATTGTTCCTAGAGGATTAAATGAAACTCCATCGGTCCGACAATGATATGGAAGGAAAACAGCAGCATAATTAGATAGATAACTTCTGCGGTTTGATTTGGATGTAAACATTGAGGACTTAATTTGTGAGTGTAAAGATTAATGTTGTAAGTCCGAATCAAATATTGAATGAAAAACTGTCACCTCCCTGTTTGCTCCCGGTATGTAATATATGAATAATGTTGGTCAAATAATCTTTTAATTTATCTGATTTATGTTCTACATGTTCATACATATTTTCAGATGTCATCGCGGTGTTCTTTATTTAGAGCGCACGCGTTGTGTAAAAGAGCAGCTCGCTATTTTCCTCTGTCCCCCGCGCACTTTAGGATTTTTTTTCAACCGAGTCCCCCAAAAATTCAAAACTGTTTGATACTCGATGCCATTGGCGCCACACTATATTCCTGCAAGAATACTTGAGGAGGTTTGAGCATGGTTGGCGCTAGGTGTGCGCGGGTCTTATTGAACCTCAATACAACTTGTACCACTTTCGAATTGGGGTTTTTCTTTCCAAAAAGGGGTCTTTATGCGAGCCTTATTCTCTTATGAAGCAGTGGCACAAGCAACCCGTGAACATTTGCAGTGGGGAAAAAAATGGTTTGTTGTAGTACTCCGAATCCATCAGACTATTTTGATGGACATCTTCCTGCGGCGGCCGTCTCATCCCGTCGACCCAGAGGATGCTTGCCCTCCCAATGGGACCAACACTCAGTTTTGAAGGCTTTTAAAATGGAAGAAACATGGCATCTCTTTTTTGGACACCTTCACTTTTCTCTTCTATTGGACATTTTTCACATTCTACCCTTTCAGAGGAGGTGTGAGCAAGGAACACATTGTTGGTACATGAAAAAGAGATGCTGTAGAAATTATGAGATAAACATTCAATCTCCTTATCAGAGGTCAAGAATGTATAGCACACAAACCAGGTTTGGCCCTGTTGACGATTACAACCGGCTTAGCATAAAACTAAATATTCGCTATTTCAAACGTTTCAAACAGTGCAATACCACATTTCTATCTCCAGTGTTTACAGTGCTGTAGAGTTTTCCTACCTTTAAAGGATACCAAATTTCTAAAACATGCTGAATGTGAGAAAAGAGTAAATATTTTTTGCTTAATATCTATATATAATTCATCGGTAAATTAATATTATTTTCCGAGGTCATGAATTATGAAGACAGTCTGTCTTGTCTTTGACTTCCTGAGCTGTGGTATCACCCGAGTAACACCGGCACCCCCGCAAGCCATGTTGCATGCTGGTGCTGCAATGGTACAACAAATGGCGAGCAGCCAAAATGGGGAGCACTTGGAAAAATAACACTCAGAGAGCTAACAAGGGTTAACCCAGCCAGGTCACGGCAGGCTAGCTGGCTGCTCAAGAGGACTAACCATGATCGATTATCAAAAAAACGGTAGGCTGGCTGATGAAAACATACAGTAGGCAGCCATTCAACTAAGACGAATGAAGCCGGGCATATAAAAAACAGACATGTTAGGCTAACCACATAGCTGACTGTTTATAAGGCTAACCTAGACCAAACAAAACTGGAAGCCTCCTACACACGGACACTAATGGTGAGATATTCGAACAATATAACACCAATTGCAAGACACGCAGTGAAAAACACATAGGAAAAGTCACAATCATCTACTTAAACGTGGCAAAAGGAAAAAAGGAACATATACTATACCAACGACTGGAAAACTTTCCTCACGCAGCTTATGGAGATCAAAGCACGCAACTCGGACAAAGAAGTCACAAGTGCTTCAGCTATATGGTAAGCAAAGTTACAGAAATTAGCTGTATGCAATTGGTGCTCACTACAATCCCCGTCTGTTTTGGACGTGTGTCATATTTCATTTCAACAACACCGCAAAAAGTTTCGTTTTCATCCGCTGACGTCGTCGTTGAGTCACTCAAGGCGCCTAAGGTAATCCATAGTAGCGCCAGACTCGCTCGTGGGAGGCTCCGTAGTTCTCCGAAGGAGAGGGGGCTGCGACTGTCCTGTGCCGCCAGGCCTGACGGGGTGCGACCCAGGCAAACCAAGCATACAAAGCCTCTAAAGTCCTTAGTACGTTCGGACAGGCCGGTGCATGATTTATGGAAGCCCCGTGGGCAGGTAGTACAGGTGATTGGGGTGTGGTCGCAGCGAATGGTTTGAAAGCACCACTGGCATTTGGACTGGGGGCCAGGGTTGCTCTCGAAGTCGCCCGCCCTAAGAAGAACAGAGAGAGGAGAGCAGAAGAGAGAGAAAGAGAGGGAAAGAGAGAAAGACAGACAGAGTAAAATGCAAAAAGGGGGAAAAGAGAGTGAGAGAGGTGGGGAGAGAGTAGGAAAGAGAGGGATTGAGAAAATGAGAGACAAGAGTGTAAAGGGGGAAGAGAGAAAAGGAGAGACAAAGAAGGAGAGAGGACCAAGAAAGAAAGAGAGAGCGAGTCTGAGTGGATTGAGTTGGATTCGTAAGGCTCCCCCGGGAGAGAGCCCTTCGCAGGACACCACGGGAAGGTTCCTAGTCTTTGTCCTGCTCCGCTGACGTCACAGCTCTAGAGTATTTTAGGCAAATTCGTCAACTTTGAGACAACATTTCTCAAGTCCCCGGAAGCGTGGAATATTTTCCAACATATCTGCATGGTTGTGGACAGGAACACTACACGTTATGTGCCCGATATAAAAATAAATGGTCTTTAATAATCCTTTGAAATTTTCCGACTGCACTTTGAATTGGTTTGGACTTTGCCGTCGATGCGAGCGGTTATGCCAAGAGATTGTCGTTTGTTCTAAGTTTGATGAAGCTGTGGTTGTACTGGAGCGACAACTCAGCTATCGTGAGCACAGCATAGGCGGCCGTTTCCCTTGCAGTGTCTGTGTACAGGGCGGGCAAGCAACCTGGAACGGCTGAAGGCAAAGCTGACTTTGGTATTTAGGTTGTCTGAACCGACGACAAAAGAAGAGGCAAATTTTCTTTTACTCATTTGTGCAAATCGCAGATATTCTTTACCTTATGTATAGCCTAAGGCTTCAGTTTTCCTTGTACCGGTAATCGATCTCTCTTGCAACACTGCAAAGATCCTCGAAACAATTCTACTCTTTTTCACGAATTTTGCCCAATCTGTTACCACATTTTTGGCTATTATTAATTGAAAAAAAAATAACACAGTGAGCCAAATTATTACTGTATCCACCTGTGACACGTTGCCTGGGCATTCTCCACAAAATCTTTGCCTGAAACACTGGTAGCCTCTTGGACAAATAAACGCGTATAAGTATGGTTATTGCCTTGGATGCTTGCCACAGCTCAGGAAGTCGAAGACGAGACAGTCTGTCATTAAAATACATAATATCGGAAAGTGGAATATATTTACATGTAATGCAACATACATCCTATATATCCTCAAATTTTGCATTTCTGATAAATTGGGTATGGTTTTAAGCGCTTTTCAGACATATTTTTGTAGATGTTAAGAACAGAATTGAGGACAATAATGACCACTTCCTTCCTAGAGCAGAAGATAAAAAAACTGGTACTCTGTGCCAGTATTATATCAGGTTTTTTATTGAAGAGTTGGTTTAGGGTATTTTGTTCAATTTTGCCTAGAAACATATATCAAGTCAAGTCAATTCATGTTTATTTGTATATCCCTTAATCACAAGGAGTTTCAAAGGGCTGGACAGACCACAGATTTTTGCAAACTACAGACTATTATTATTGAAAATAATTCTAAATATTTTGGTTTTATGGCTCTCTAAAACAACAAGGTTTCTGCCCTGCTCTTAAAGGCACATTGTAATATTTGACCATTAAGTGTGACTGTATTGTTTACTGTACCCAAAACTGAGTGCTGCAAAGCACAAGGGAGAACAAAAACTAAATTGACTTAAATCGACAAAACCCCACCAATTTTTTTTTTTCATATTTTGCAAAGCCTTTGACAAGGTTTTTGGTTTTGGGGGGTAGCAGTAGCAGCAAGATTATGTCAGCTCTCTCTGGGTGAACCTAGTGTTTTGTAAAAGAAAATTAAATAAAAGTTTCTTGACCTACAAGTACTTAAAATGCACTTCTGTATCATAGTTCATTAGGTTTGGGTCGTGATCCCATTTTGTTTCTTTTTTTAATTAATGATTTATTTTTTAACCACTAGGAATTGGTAAGTAATCCACCATGTTCCTTTAAGAGTAGTAGGAATGCGGTCATTAAAATTGAGAGAAAACTTAATTCATTAGTAAATTCATAGTGGGGTATTAAAGTTATTTTAAGCAAATGTTACACTCACACACTTGGCTTGAACTAGCAGTCACATTCTGTCAGGACCTCAAAGGCTCTTAGTCAGCTCCACAGAGTTTTCTAACATGCCCATGTGAAAGCTGATACAGATGAATGCCATACGTGTTAACAACATTTATCCCTGAAGATCACACTAAAAACACCTACATGTTACACTTTACGTCAGAGGTTCTCCACAACGCTTTCTTGAGGACCCACCATGCCACACCAAAGACAGGCTGCTATCCAAATAAAAAAAGTTCCACTTCTTAAATTTGAGATGAAAGGATTGTGCAGTGTAAAGCAGACATAGTAAAATACATTATATTTAAAGAAAAATAACAATTGACAAATTGACCAGCAAAACCACTACAAGTTTTTGTATATAAGCCTGCGTCACATATAAGTGACCCCCAAAACCGCTTTAAAATAGCCACTTACTAAAAGAAGTTCCTTCTCGAAAAAAGATAATTACTTAATTGTGTAAGTAATAAAAATCAATATACAGGTAAAAAAATCAGAAAATATAATGGTTTTCAACCGTTTACTCTCCTTTCAAGCAGGGCTTTAACAGCAGTCACTCATACAATGTTTTCGTATTTCGCAATCATTTCTATGCTCTTATTCTTCTCCTTTTTTGAATCAATTGTTGTCACTGTTTCACGCTTTTTCTTTCCCATACCACAAACTGACTTTAAAAAGGGAAATAAAACAACCACAATCAATATAAATTGAGATGTGGTCCCTAATAAACATAACCACTGAACAGGAAAAAGAGATGAAGCAGCGCATTGTCGCCGTCTACTGTTTGATTGTCCCACTGTTTTTTTTTATCAACTTAACATTATTCTGCTAGGGAAAAGGCCCACGATCCACTGAAAACAGATCTGCAACCCACTTTTGGGTCCCGACCTACCACTTGAGAAACACTTCTTAACAATACCCATAGGCGCTTTTATTTGTGTGTCAAAATGTATATTCCATACGTGGCCACAGATTTTTTTGCGTTTAAATATGTTGCCTGTGGTAAAATGGGCGACTCTGAACCCCGAAATATCGAAGAACAGCATTGGGATGCTGCGGCAGTGGCCGCAAAGCTGAGTTACGATAATAAATTGTATCTGGATGGAAGTGCTATCCCGCTAACAAAAAGACCCTTGGCGCCTTATGTGCTACTGCAATCATTGTGTGTTGGACATGAGCTGAAAGAACAGTAGATTGACCTAATTGAAGTTTTTCTATGAGTTCCTAGCAGACTTGTTGCGTTACTTTAAAGTAGGCCTCTCCAACCTGGTGTCCCCCTCCCCCTAATAGCACCTGAGGACTGGTTCTGAAAATAGATCACCAGTGATGAGTCATTGTGATTTTTAATGAAATTGGATTTCTAACTGGCATGATAAACGTTTGAAATGATCACTTTCTTTAAAAGCAATGTAGGGTAACAGTAAGACAAAATAGCTTCTGATTCTGTTCTCTACTTTTATGGGTAGAATTTCTAGGCACAGCCTTGGAGTGGAGGGGATCCAGTTTGGGGGGCCTCAGCATTGCATCTCTGCTTTTTGCAAACAATGTGGTGCTCTTGGCTTCCTCAAAAAGTCCCACATTTGAGAGGATGGCAGATTTGGGATCAATTTGTTCAGACGAATATGCCCACCTCCACATGTGTAATGGAAGTGGTGATATGTACACCATATTAATTGCTATCCAATATGCTTTCATGCCCTGCAGTATTAATTTAATTTGAGAGCTTAAAAAAATTAAAGGTGAGACAAGCCTCCCTGAGTTGATTCCGTGCTATAATAAACGAGCAAGCCGGACTAATGAATGACGCAACCCTTTACACCTTGGTTATATTAGAAATGTGGAAGTCTAAAATTGAAGAAAGTGGATTAAAAACTTCTTTATTGTCATGGGAACCAAAAAGAGGGTGCATGATGTTATTCAGAAGGCCGTCGGAGGGAACAATGACTCAGCGCCGTCCCTTCTGTCTTCTACTCCTCTGCTCTCCGCATCCGTGTATTTCCACTCGCTGCTCAAACGATGGCCTCCACTTGAAAATTCCTAGCTGAGCAACGTTTTTAGAAAAAGGACTGGATTAAAAAAAAGCTCGAGCAGCCTGGTCTACAATTGTCAAAACTCAACTGAAGGACATTCTTTGTACCTCAAAATCAATACCGGTACTCAGGACCGGCCCAAGCCTTCATGAGGACCTAAGCAGAACTAGATTTGGGACCCCTAATTACAAATTGCATACTTACTCGAACTCATTCCATGTTCTACTCCAGGGGTGGGCAACTATTCCTGGGCTGCATGTGACAAGTTATACTTCTTTTTAGATATATTCCTTTCATCAATTTGGTTTTGAAACAACCACAATTAGAGCAAAATAGTATACTAAGTCCCTGTTTAAAGCACTTGGTTAGTTTTGCTGTAGGTTAAAGAGTGGTTTTTTTTGTGTGTATTTTTTAATATTTCTGATTGAATCGGATTTTTATGGAGGTTCTGTACTATTTTGTAGTGTTATTCTATTTTTTTCTTGTATTTCTTTTGTATTATTTATGAAGTAATGTTCATGCTGTATTTCCATAGTAGTACTTTCTCAATATTTCTGTGGTGTTTATTGTTTTTTTTTAAAGTAGACTTTTTTCTTGTATGTATGTATTATTTTCATATTATTTTTGTATTATTACAATACTTTTACGATTATAGTATTTTTGTAGTACTACTGTATTATTATTTTTTAGTATTTTTGTACTATCTCTGTTGTATTTTGTAGTATTTCCATATACAACTGTTTGTTGGATTTCTGTGGTATTTTTGTAATACAGTGTCACTGTAGTTTTGTTTTGTAGTATTTTTGGATATTTTCATGGGAGAATTTTTGTAGTGTCACTATAGGTGTAATTTGCTGTTCTCTTGTAAAACCTCTCGTAGTAGTATTTTTGTAGTAATACTTCTCTTGTAGGTTTTTTTTCATATAATAGTATGATGTATTGGTATTTTTTTAGTATTTCAGTAGAATT
This sequence comes from Urocampus carinirostris, assembly GCF_059441175.1. NCBI lineage: Eukaryota > Metazoa > Chordata > Actinopteri > Syngnathiformes > Syngnathidae > Urocampus > Urocampus carinirostris. The sequence goes on along the minus strand of NC_142349.1, from coordinate 25,621,097 downwards.
ATAATTCATTTCTTTCAAAAGCAGTATTTTAATAGTGTTTTTATAGAATTGTTGTAGCATTTCCACAGTAGAACTTTTTCCATATTTCTTTAGTATTAGCAGCCTTGCATGTCTGTCGCCGCTATCGGTGTGTGAGTGTGTGTGGGAAGCAGATTGTAAAGCGCCTTGGGATGTCTTTATTGACTTGAAAAGTGCTATATAAATGCAGACCATTTACATTTACATTTAATATGTTTGTAATATTACTGTAGTTGTCTTTTTGTAGCATTTTTGGAGTAAATAATTCTGTGTTCTTTAATATAGTATTACTGTATTAGTTTTTTTTAGTAATTATTCAGAATATTTTTTATTGCCAGAACGAAAGCAAAGTAATATATGCGGTCCCTGTTTTTAAGCACTATATTTGTTATTTTGTAGTTATTGTGTAGTGTTTTTGTTGTATTTGGCGACAATGGGGTCAATGTTGGCACCAAAAAAGTTGACCACTCTTGGGGGCCCCCTAGTGGTTGCCGGGCCCTAAACAGCCGCTTAGCTCAATTATGCCTTGGGCTGGCTCTGCCAGTATTGTGCCTTGTATTTACTTACATTTTGCTGCTTATGGCTACACTATAGATAGGTTGTCCCCAAACTACGGCCCACTTTCACGTATGAACACATTTTTTTACCTAAGAAAGAATGAGAAGTCTGGGTTCCGTACACATTTTTGATAGTGACTCGATTTCAACCAAGTCGCAGCAGTGATCGCACCGAAGTCTTAAAGCGGGGTGTCCTAACGTTTAAGATAGCGGGGCAGCTTTAGTACGCTGAAAATGTGTGAGACAGTCTTTAATCACCGTGAGAGGTTTGCAGTGCTTGGCGATTAGTTTCGCGAGCTCATGGCTCGCCTTTGTTGCATTTTCATTTGACACATGGTAATCGTTTTTTTGGTTGCTCCCCATCAAAAAGGGTGCCAAGGAAGCAAAATCAGTGTTACAACTCTTGTTGTCGGTTTAATTATCTTTATTGAACCCACTGACAGCATTTAGTCATTCAGACAGTCAGGTAGATTATACACCAACGATACAATAAACATGATTTACTTTACTTTCATTTCGAGTACCAAATAAACAATAAAGCAATTAAATGATGGATTTTGACCCAATCCGATGCTAAGATTACAATTCATTTTTTGTTCATGATCGTTTCAATTACTCAGTATTACTCTCCAAATGTCTGGAATCCAAATTTGCTGCTGGTGCAAAATGTTGCAGCGAGACTTTTGACAAGAAGGTGTGTTCATATTACCCCAGTTTTAACTGACTTGCACTGGCTCCCTGTCAGTTTAATATGTGACATTAAGATTTTGTTCCTAACATATAAAAGTTGCTTTGCACTTTCCCACTCTTATCTTTCTGATTTGATTGTCCCCAATGTTACTGCTCGAGGATCTTCTCGGATTCTGACCAGTGATTCCCTGAGCCAAGAAGAACTCTGAAGGATCGCGAGCGTTCTCCATTTGGCCCCCCGGTACTGTGGAATGCTCTGCCCTATGAGTAAGGAACGCAAGATTTGCAACCTCAGTGGAAGCGTACAAATCTAGATTTAACACATATTTTTATTATAAAGATTGTGAGTAATGTTGGCCTCATACTGATTGTTTTGTTGTCATGGCTGAGTGAGAAAGAAGAACCAGCTTGGATTTTGCACGACACATGTGTTCTCAACCATCGTACCAGAATCTGGACCTGATGCATGCCAGAATCTGCTACATCGGTCGAGATGTTTAGACAGAGAGCTTTTCACTGCTGTTAATCTGACTTTTGGCATGATTTCAGTTATTATGTTTATTGTCGATGTTGACTGTGTATCGTCTGTTAATGTCCCTGCAACATCAATTGCAGCCCTGTCATCATGGAAGGAAGACTACCTCATGCTGTTTTATCATTTTATTTTTCCTTGCTCTCGTGTGTGTTTCGGATAGGGCATGTTGTAATGGTGGTCTGTTCAGTTTTTTGAGATTTTTGGTGATTATACAAATAAAAGTTACTTGACTTGATTCAAGCAGGTAAAAATAAAATATACACTTTCCCCAGCTTTAGTCAAATGGTTTTAATATTGAACTGTTTATGCAATGCTTTATTACGCAAAATGACTTTTTTTCCCCATTCCTTGAACTACGCTTGCCCTAAAGGTTCTAAACGGGATTATATTGGTCACACACATCTTGCATGGGTTCATTCGTCAATGCCGAGAGCAAACTCATACATACGGAGAACACAATTCCTAACAAGCCTCTCTTTCCCTCTCTTTTTTGTTGCAAATCCCCTTTTCACTTTATAGCCTAACTGACATTGAATTCAATTTACTTCTTAATTAAATCCCAGACAGGAGTTCAGCTTGGCTTTAAACAAGATCGATTAAGGCGTGGCTGGCGGTGGCGGTACCAACGACCCCCCCCACCACCCCTAGCCCCTTCTTTTCCCTCTAGTTCCCATCCCCTCGTTTCTAAACAGGAGACTCATCCGGGGATAACTTCATGATGAAAGGGGAGCGAAAAGATGCAGAGCAGTCATCTTAATTGGAGAGGAGCGCAGCCGAGTCGAAGGCTTTTTAGTCGTTTCTCTCTGTGGGAAAAGGGCATTTGGCCGTGAGTGATGGCGAGCAAGCGCGCAGTCAATTGAGAAAATAACCAGTCGTAGCGCAGAGGGGGATGCGAGGGATGCTTTGCCGGAGAACTGGAATGTGTGAAAAAGCAACCTTCAAGCAGTAATTGCCGCCAGGGAGACATGGACATGAATTTTACGATATGTTATTGATAAAAACTTATTTCAGGCCATTGAAATTGAGTCTTTTCGCCTCTCATGGGCAGTGGTTGCCAAACAGGGTTATGTGTACCCCTGCAGGTATGTCAGGGCAGTCAAGGAAGTGTGTGATTGACTTAATAAACCTCAGAAACACATGTACTAATGATAATTTTACTTTATTTCAAATATGTATTTTTTTGACAGAAAAAAAATATATGGGAAAATTGTAATACATTAATGAATACACCTTTTTGGAGCAAAATGTTTTCTCTTCGTATGTAATTTTGTATTTTCTCATAATTTTTCTTCACACAATTGGGACACATAATAGTTTAAATCAGCAAACTAATGTAATAATAGCTGACAATTTCGAGTGTTATATTCTTTATTTGGACAAAATGAAAACATTCATTAATGATATCTAAAATGAGCAAATTCATGCACGAAAACAAGATATTTGACTTGGAATTATGATTATTTTACCCATTTTATTAAGTCCTGTTTGTATTTTAGTTTTATTCAACGTTTTTTTTCCGTGAACACAATTAAATGGCTCACTTACCGAAAAGCCTGGGATGTGCTCCAGCACCCCCGCGAGCCTTGTGAGGATAAGCAGCGTGTAAAATGGATGGCTGATATTAGGAATGAAAACAAATGAAGTGATCAACATATCTGTTTCTCTGGTTAGGGGTACTTGGCCCAACAAATTTTCCCAAGGGATGTATTTAAAAAAACATAAAAAAACACTGAGGACCATTATTCTATTACCTCTGTTTAAGGTTCACAGATCCCTAAATCGCCAAGGTTGCCCGCACGCACCTCTGGACCGCTTTCTCCACTGATGAAGGTCCCATGTCTCGCAAGAGTAGAGGAAGATGGAAGTAACCAGCGCTCGGACTGTCTGATCTTTGATTCCACTGCTGTTCTTGTCCCTCCAGACTAGTTTAAGCCTGGCAATATTTTGAAAGGAGTACACTTCAAACCAAACTTGCTCTTTCCAGAGATGTTTAATATATCCTTATTCCTCGCCCCTCCTTTCATTAGAGCTGCAACTAGAGTAGGAGATAAGTGGGGGAGCTAATTAGGAATTGTGTTCTTGTGCTCCTCCAGTTGAAGCACTCCCTGTCTGCCACTCCCACAACTCCCACACACACACATATGCTCTCACACACCTGTTCCCTTCATGTTTATCTGCCTGAGGCCCTTAAGGAACGTCATCATCTGTGGAAAAATCAGCAACTCAAGCCTCCCTCATACAATTAACTAAATTATCTATCTGTCCGTCTGTCTATTCGTCCGCTCGCGCATCCGTATGTCCTTCCATCTATCTTCCTATCGATCTGTGACTCTGTCCATCTGTCTCACTGTTTGTTTGTCTGTTTCTGCATTGCAACTTACCAATTGTGTATAAAAACATTTGCCTTGAAAAGGGACCTGAATCGACACTGTCAGGATGGCAGCAGACAGACGCAGGAGTTTAAAAGCTGTCCTCCTATTTGCAAGCAAACCATACCCAACCTGAGCGGCACTAATCCCCACCCATAAAAAAAAACACTGACATTTACATCTAGAGAAGTGAAATAGAAATTAAAATGTCCTGGAGTAAAAAAAAAATGTGGTAATGATCAGATCAAAATTTGCATGCAATGAACCCATCAAAAGAGCCATATAAGGCTCGTGAGCCTCTGGTTCCCAACCCCGGTATTAACCCCGGTGACTCAGAGACAGTTTCTTCCCCAGAGCCATTACCACCCATAACACACACCGCACAAAAAAACTGAAACTCTTGCAAACAGACTACCTCATACAGATGTAAAATGGTATTCATGCCTATGCTCACTTTGCACAATGTTGCCCATTTTTGCACTACCGCATATTGCACTAATACGATCCCAAAACTGTATCTAACATCCTACATGCAAACACTTGTGTAAATAGTGCGTAAATTATAACCTTTATCTTCTTTGTTCCTTTATCTTCTTTGTTTTATTTTATCCTCACTGTTAAATGTGAAACTGGAGTGCCACGTCAATTTCGTTGTCACAAAATGTTCAACCCATTTTGTAACAATGACAATAAAGGTATATTGTATTGTATTTTATTCTATTGTATTGTAATGTATTCTATTCTATTCCATTCAATATGAACGTGCATTTTATAAATTACTCATACGTCGCGAAAATTTGTATTTATTTTGAAACTGAGAAAATTATTTTCCTTCTTTCTGCTAAAGGTACTTAAAAACCTCAAAAAGGCTGGTGAAACAGTGAGAGGTAAAATGGGGTATTTCGGTCACTTTGAGTCTCGGTAGTTTATATTCATTTAACTTTTTAGCACTTGTTTATGGTTGCAGTGCACCAAACAGCTACATCTGGTGGTCAAATAATGCGTACTGTCTCTTTATGTTAAAATTCTAAGATTTCCTCTTCGTCCTGTTTTTGCACAAAGGAAACCTCACATATTCTGAGGGAACCCAATCAAATACAATAGTATTATTTTGTATTATTTCATCGTCACGGTGCTTTTAAATCGAAAACAAGCTCAAAAAGAGTCACAGTAACTGTTTTCAACACTTTAATGTGAATTTATTTTATCTTAAAAAGCACACATAATGCCATGTCATCTGCACATTATACTTCATCATCCACGTGACAAACAAAACAGAAAAGCCCACATTTAAATACCACTTTATTCATATTTGACTCTTTGTGTATATATATATATATATATATATATATATATATATATATATATATATATATATATATATAAATAGTAAACTTATTTTACTTATTTTCTTTTGCTGTCCGTTTCTGAGGTGTCGCAGTCTCTAAGGCCAAGTAGATCTGCCAGGCTTCTGGTGTGTTATAGTCCCACCAATAGAGGTGAGCATGGTGCCTATTGCTGCTCATCCCAGAAGCTGGCTACAGGGCCCGACCGAAGCAGGTGCTACTACACGGCGTTCCTGCTGTTCATGCCAGCTTCCCCAAGGGTCACGGAACTTTCAGGTTACAGAGGTGGGGGGACCACATCCTCGCGATCCAGTATTAGCTAAGGTACTTTGAACACAGGACAGGATGGATGCACTTTAATGATGGGCTGGATAGCAGAAAAAGGATGAGCTCTGACTGGCTAAGCTCGCCTAGGGGGATTAGCTGGATCGTCAGCACTGATCACGGGCGGGTGGGCCGGATTGTGTTGAGGCGAGTGCTGGGGGTTCACAGGCGGGTTATGGGTGGCGCCTGAAGGTCACTGGGAGTAACGGATGAGGAACGTTTTGGCGTCTGTAAGGGAAATGGAAGGTGAACGAATGTGCATCAGCGCTCCCCGAGGCTTTGCTTCTTTCTCAAAATGTTTTTGGACTATCTTTAGCTCAGCTGAGGTGTTGCATTTCACAATGAGGCTCCACACAGGTCCTGTTTGTGAGCATGGGGTGTTCATTTGGTGATGGAGCCATACGCTTTCTCCTTGTCAACCATAAACCACAGTAGACCCAACTAAAGAACAGGAATGTCAAATTCAGTTTGGTTCTGGGGCCGGATCAACACTTTCCGTTCTCAAGCGGGCTGGATCAGTAAATGAATGTCAGCTTAAAATATTTAACTCACCATATATTGATCAGTATTATGCAGTATCATTCAATATACATTAGTATCCCACCCCAAATATTACAATCAAATATGACAAGGGATCTTTTTAAGCATAACACAAAACTCACAAAGAGTGGGAAAACAGATTTTAATGGTTGGCATTGAATGTGTTAACTGGTATATTTTAACAGTTGAGTAAATAGGGTTTTACGCCTAAATCGGCCCACCACGCTATAAAAACTCAAATGAGAGTGATGAAAAAAGTATAATGTGTGCCTTATTTGTCGAAAAATTAAAATGAAAAAAAAAAGGTTTTAGCAGTGCATGAGCAAAAAGATTTGATTACATAAAATTAAACTACGAGGCTGGGCCTACTAAATCTGAGAGTATATTCTTCACTGTCCTCTAGCGGCTAGAGGGATAATTTTAAAACATCATAGTTTTTGATAGAAATTACCCAGAGACTTGCCTCTTTTGCTGAAAAACAGAAATTTATGGCGGGCATTTTTAAATCATCTAACGGGCAAGGACTCAGGCTGCGGGCTTTATGTTTGACATGCCTGCCCTTATTTGCCTTTCTAACTTTGGGTGTCAAAGACCGTCATTTTAACCTTCAACCAACCTTCAAGACACACTTATCATCTAGAATATTGTTTCAATGTCTATTTTGCAATTCACCGTTTGTGAATTGATAACTGCAATTACAATGAAACCCTTTTTTCCCTTTCTTCTGCACTTCCATTTTATTTTTGTTACTGCAACTCGTTTATCTCACATTGCAAAGCAAGCAAGGTATTTTAGGTGGCCAAGCCTCTGTGAAGAACAATCCTATTTTATTTATTTATTGAGGGTATTTTCTTTTGGGAAAGAAAATGCTCCAGTCAGCGGATATACGGTATAATTTATTAGCTTCTTCCTCAGCCAATGTGGTATACTTTGCTTCGACATGCTATTTTCCTGCTGATTTTTTCCCTCCCAGCCACAAAACAAACAAATGTGTAATTGTCAATAATTTTGCGCTAACAAACACAGCGGTATCTTATCTACTCAGGGTTTGTGGGAATTAGGTGAAATTATTATTGGTACTCTTTCAATCCTGTATGATCATGGGTTTAGTCGTACTTATATAATGGAGCTCATCAAACAGTAGCAAACCTGAAAAGGATGCATTTTTATATGTTCAAATTAAAACCCAAACGTTTAGCAGATGGTAAGTTGTCGGTTGCAGCCGAAGGTCCCTATTAATTGATCGCTCCACTGTGTGCTTCCCTCCACAATTGTTTATGACAGACGTCAGTCGATGGCCATTTATCTTAATGAGAGTGTATAATTCACAGTTGAACTTGGACCTAAAACATCCCTGCCGTTAACGTCCTGCCGGCGGTCGAGGAATACATTCAGGCCCCCTCGGTGAAAGCTTAATTAGTTCTAAGGGAGATTAAGTTATGCGCAGTTGTTATGATAATATTTCCATTTTCTTGCAGATAACGGGGAGCTAGCGTGTTCGTCAGGAGAGAGCAATCTCGCCTGTAACAGTCAAAGTTATCGAAGCGTAAAATCAAAAATTCTCACGGCAACAAAATGTAATCTTTTTTCTGCACACGCGGAGGGACAAAAGATCGAGCTGCATTTTCCGTTACATACTACTTTGATTATAAGAGCTGGTTGTCTGTTCACGGCCACAATATTTATTTCTGGTTTTTGTACATTTCACATGTCACAAAAAAGACAGCCTAAGATCAATGAAGAGGTAAGATTTGGTTGGGTCAGGACTTATCACTTGCTAACTTTTTTTTTTTTTTTTTAATTATTGACCCGTCGTCGTTAGTTGTTTATTTTTTCTTTGTGGAAGAGACGTGCATTGAATTACGTCCCCCTCTTGAGAGCCAGCCAACAAGCAGCAGCTTGTGTGCACTTGGGTTGTGCTGCGGGGACATTACGCAGAACCCTCACAAATAAAATGAAACAAAGAACAATGATGGGTGGACAAATACATTTTTCAAAAGTCAGTGAGAGAGAAGCCCTCCTCCTCCGGAGTCCCCACAAATAAAGTTTGAGAATTCGGGTTTGCCGAGGTCTCAGTCCCTCAAATCAAGTTCATTTTTCAGGCTTGGGCTGGGTCGGGCTTTAACACGTGCGGGCTGGATTTTTTTTTTTTTGAATGTATTATTTTTTTCAAATTGACGGAGCATATTTTTCAGAAATGCTAGGGATTTTTTTATTTGAAAACCAATTTTTATACCGTCAAATATAGTTTGTCTTCTAATGAAGTCATGATGTATTATGAATATGTAGTCTGGGTTTGATCATACTAAGCGTATCAAATGAATACACATTTATTTAGATACCAATATTAATATTTGAACAAAATATTTACAGAGATATTTAAAAAAATAGCGTCATTGATTCATCAAATGTTGCTGAACTCTCAAGGATGTATTGTTTGTCATGGTGGGCCCGCTTAAAAAAATGTGATAAAAACTTTGCGCAGGCCAAACCAGAAATGTACATGCCATTGGCAGAAATATTTTCTTATTTTGTGAATTACTCCTATTTTCAAACAAGTACTGTAATTGTGTTTCTCGAACAATAAATGAAAATACATTCTTCAAAAAGGCTAATCTATTTTAAGTAGTAGAAACAGTTTTCTAGCATAGTTGGACAGAAGTACATACAGAAGTACAGTTTTCAACCTGCTGCCGTCATAGATTGCAAAGACTCAGAGCCTGAACTAGCAGGCTCAAGGACAGCTTCTTCCATCAAGCTGTCAGGACTCTGAACACTGTTCCTGTCCTATCCTTTCCGACTCGCCTGCCTTCTGGCAAATCAATGCAAAACTGCTGGATTTAGATTCTGGCTTTTACTTTGCAGCCTTTTTTGTATACCAAATCTTATATATGTTTATATTTTATATAGAGACCTGTTTCTACTTTATTGTTATTTGTGTTTTATTTAATGAATGGTTGCACAGGGGAATAGGAAGTCATTTAATCTGTCCTGCATATTGTGCATATAGCATATATGACAAACAAGTCAAAAATTAAAATTGAAGTAGAAAACGCAGGACACTCTGTCATATTCCGGATAAGGCAATTTTGATCATTTTATGTAGAAGTGTTCTCATTGTATTAGGAAAACAAGTCATCACATTTTCCACCGATGGTGTTGTGTTTTATTTTATTTTTTTGCTGTGTGATAAACATATAATGTTGTTTGTGTTGGTAAATGATATGTGCTCTGACGTACACCTTCTCTACATCATGTTGTAAACTACAAATGGGAAATGAAGTTTAAATTTAGGAAATGCAGTGCTTTTTAAACCAAAGACCTCCTCCACTAGTTCAAGATGAACCAGTACTGGATCGGTTCAATGGATTTCTTGTTGCCAGCCATGGGGTTTCAACTCGTAATTATAAGGCAACGGTACCTCCATCCGAGTGGAGATCCGATGGTGAGTCCTTGTTGAAGACAGGGCCATGCGTTTGAGTCGCCAGAACTTGGCAGTTTCTCTCTCCAATGTGCTACTCGAAACTTCATTTTTGTCTAATACATTCAACCTGTGGAAAGTAAATGCTCAAGTAGTTCTGTGACCATATCACTTTGTATTCTTGATACAACTTCATATACAGTATATTCACTTCGAAAGATACGTGAATAATGGTGGAGGCTGTGAGGATGGGAGACTCTCATGTCAGATGGAGAAGGGAGCCTGTGTGGAAAGGATAAGGGGAAAGCCAAGACTGGCACGATGACTTTTACTACGGACTTCAAGCATCCAGTCTATCGCGTCTTTGGCCAAGGCACAGGCTGATAAATCCGGGATCTACTGTGCTACACCAATATTGCGGAACAAGCTCGTGGGAAAGCCAAACTTACTATGCAGTGGCCGGTGCAATTTTTTTTGAAAGAGACTGACATGAATACCTGGAGACTGACTTGGGTTGAGGTAAGAACTTTTGTGTTGGGTCTGACGCTCTGTATCGTTTTGTGAATGCCTCCACCCATCTGCCACCTGATGTGCATATGTATATTGTTTGGTTTTGCATATATATTTTACTCCGGTCAGGCTACACAGTGGCATCGAAAAAAATAACTCGCGATCCAGCCCCACCCTAGTGCCCCTCCCAATTTAGAACAGTCCTCTTAGCCGGATGGCAAGTAGGGCATTTCATTGTGGTAGTTATAGTCCGGACACACTTTCTGAACCAGGCGATAGTCTGTGCTGTAAAATGAAATGTAGATGCAGATGACTTTAAAAGGCTTTGAGCAAATCCAAGATACATGGCTCTGGATCTGCTCCTGGAAGCAGGTCTTGGATGGGTCGTAGTTACACAGCGAGGTTCGCTTGCTCCGGTCCACCTTCTCATAGTCCACACGGCAGTTAAAAATCTTGGAGTCCTTGGGGTAGACCACACTCTGCCGCTCCAAGTCGAACTCTACAGCTTTGACGGGCGGCACCAAGCTCACCGAGATGTTGCCCTGACCCGTGGAGTTGTGGCGGAAGTAGACGCTAAATGTACCATTGCCGTGGTCTACAATCTTGCCGGTGATGAGCAGATTTAGCCGTACTGTCTTGATGTTGGAGTAGAAATCTCCCCAGCCAAACATCTTTTTGAACTTGCCGGTCTTGACGATGGGCCTCCGCTTGACCCGAGATCCCGAAGCATCGGGTTTGAAGAGATCACTGCCAAGCATCTCCCAGAACTCCTGCTTGGAAAACTCCTGCTTTGAAAAGGCGCCTGGCGTGCGGTAGGGCAGCTCTAGCGAGGTGGTATTTGCGGCCCGTCCTCTACCATGAAGCATCCAGCGGCTCAGTGGTGAGAGGGTCGCCTGGCTGCTCAGGAGGCCCACTGTCTTGGAGGAATCACCCGAAGAGCTTTTGGTGCTCAAGGAGTTGTCTTCTTGACTTAGGGCCACCTGAAATAAAGTGGCACAGTAGAGGGAGGAACTTGGTTAGAGAAGATGTTAGGGTCATGAGTCGCAGAAATTGTCTAGCCAGAAAAAAATCACCAAATTTAGGACCGATTTTCGATTGTTTAAAAAAGTGCATTTTCTGTGCAATTTTTTGTTACCTACAGAGTTTTGTGAGAACCCCATGGGTGGACAGTATAGAAAAGGGGTCTATAAAAAGGCAATTTTTTAACATAACAATAGCTAATGGTCAGCCACCTTGCTGTTAAGGGTAACTAAAAACCTCAACAAAGGCTGGGCAAGAAAATGGGTGGTACAATAGTGCATTTTGATCACTTTGAGTCTCCGTAGTTTGTATTCTTCCTTGCATTTGTTTCCGGTTGCATTACACAATACAGCAACATCTAGTCGTCAAATGTCCCTTTAATGTGAGTGGTTGGGTTAATTTGGAGGTGCTTAAGCAAACCCCAAAAGAGGCTGGTTACGTCCATGTGTAAAAGTTCGCTTTAGATTGAAAGATAACGCCATGGGGATTGCATCATTCATCTTCTTTGAGAGAGCCAAGGTTCATAGCTAATTACAGTAATCTCTCACTACCTGCGCTTCGGTTATCACAGGTAACTGCTTTGCGGAATTTGAATAGAATTGTCTTTATTGTAGTTGATATCAACGTATCATGGATTGTGTTAAGCAGACACTAAATGCTATCATGGGGTCAGATTGTACTTGTATATGTGTTGGGTGGCCATGAGTACCTGTGTTCGCTACTGAGATAGGCTGGTGTATGCTGTCGGACAAACTGCATCGCGAGCGTACAAGTTTATGTGGCCAACAAAAAAACTGCAAAACATGGCAACGGCCAGTTTTTAGCAGCTTGTTACATTCAAAATAAATTCATCAATTAATACAGACTCTGAGGAAAGTCAGAAGATCACAAAGAAAGGGTGATCACCAGCAGGTGCTCCGTGAATTATTATCGGGTTTGGCAAGCAACTAAGGCAGCATCGGGAAAGCAAGCATAAGCAGTTCAGCAGGTCCGGCCTTCTGCTACAAATAGGCTATGCAACAACTCTCACAAGAGACCCTTGCTTAGTCTGTATCGCACTAATGTCAGATTAATTTCCCATGAAACGGATGACCTGAAGCTACAACTAGTTGGAAAGGATACCCAGTTCTAGTGTGCAGCTCGCTTTCTTACAATGAAAGTAGAAGCACTCCAAATTTGTTTTCTTTTGTACGACAAGAAACACCATTCATTCAACTGCAATAAGTGTTCCATGCCTTTAGTTGTAGATCTATAGTTGTTATTTTGTTACTGTCTTATACTCTGAAGGAGTGTCGCTACCTCTCGGCTTTTCAGGCTTTAGGGCGTTTCTGGTCCCCAAGAAGCGTGAACACCGAGAGACTAGTGTATCGTGTTTGGCGTCTTAGGATTGCTGTCTGTTATTCTGTTCATGTTTTATTATTTTTTATTTTGTGTTTTATTTGGTCACTACTTGGCATGACATGATTTTGATCTTGCTTACACCATTTGAATGTACTCGTTTTTCCACAGTGGTGCTCACAGAAGCTCCCTTCAGCTGCCCCAAATGTGAAAATGTGTGACTTACTCCACCTTTGGTTATTAGCAAGTGGGTAAGGAACGTGCCACAAAAACAAATTAAAGGCGTAATCAATATTTAATTTACCGGTCACACCTCTGTGGTGGAGTAGGTGACATTTGATCAATGTGATACTGTATAACGTGTATAAATGTTACAAACTCCGATATTACATTCTTTTGTTTAGATCGAGTGCAAGAAGAAAAGACAAAATTACTGGAGTGAGTAATTCCCTGGCCACTCTGCAATGGAATGTTAAAAGGCACCCTGAGGGATCATGCAATAGATTCCGACAAAAAAACCCGAAATTCAAGGTCCGTTAGCATCGCGGGTCGATATATACGGCAGGGCAGGCCATAATCCTGTTAAACAATAAAGTTGTGCTATTAAGAAACGCTCTCCAAAGGTGTTTCTCACACGTCAATGGGCTCGCTCCTCAGGCACATTTACAAATCTCCATCCAAGGCACTGCCGTAAAATGCTCATAAAATTGATCTTTGAGGATTTTTTTAATCCCGTATTTTGCTGTTTTTAGGAGGCCCTTACAGAGTGCTGATGACCTATCACGTCTGCAGTGGATCTTTGTTGGCCACAGAAATTACGAGCTAGCTGTTAGCTCAGTTTTGTGGTCTGGCTTTAATGTGTCTCATTTGACGTTCATGCAAAAAACTCAAGCTAAATTTAAACTGTTTATTTACATGAATTTAACCACTAGAGTGCAATGAGAATGCGCATGTCTGTTTTACATACATGGATTTCATGGAAATTGGTCAGAACAAACCACAGATTTCTTGTATTCCTTTTAGGGTTGGTGAACCTTATTCATGGCCAAATTAAAGCAATTTTTTAAAGTTTTTCAAATTTCCCCATTATTATCAAAAGAAGAAATCCCGTGTAAATCTTGTGTCCTGTCGATCCACAATTGCTATATTAGTGATTTTTAATCTTGTGTGTGCTTTTATCCTGAATGTTTTTGTGGACCTGAACGATTTTTGAGGCAAATCTCTCCCCATCTAGGTTTTGGGTAAAATAAAAATAATATGTAGCTTACATTTTCAATTGCCAGAAGTTCTTCCAGTTATAATTTATCACTGGAAAACGCTACATTATTTTTTTTGCATGGCACAATATAGATTTATATAGTTGATACGTATCCTGGCACTAATGTAGTTTCATAGTGCCTTGTTTAAGTGTAGCTCCTGTAATCTTGGGCACGACTTGTAGGGGCCGCTAATCATGAGGCAAGAAATGCAACGCAAAGCCACGAGAGTGCAGTGTCTGCATTATTTTTATGCAGATTTTTTGGGAAACATGGCAACAATTATAAGAATTCACAAGCATTTCACTCAAAATTCGAGTACTTTTTAATCTTTGAAAACACAACATTTGAATTCAGGCATTTTTAAGGATTTTAAGTACCGATATGACCCCGGTTAATAGCATTTATATAAGAAAATGTAAAAAAGTGCAGTATAATCATTTCCATAAGCAGTATATGAATTTTTTTAACAGCACTTCCAAATAAACATAAAAATCAACTATTTCTTTTTTTTCACAAATATCAACTTACTCAAAATATCAAAACAAATAAATAAATGAATCAACACATAAGAGAGCACCATTTCCATGATACTGTTTCTGTTTCTTTCCAGATAGCTGCCACAAAATCCCAAATGCATGCACGGAATTAGCGCTCAAACACCTCAAAATCTTTACACAGCAAGTGAAATAAGGTCATTTGAAGATCATCATTTGTTCTTTCAAATTAAATCTTAAAAGAACAAACACACAGCTTCACAAGACGACTGTTCACGGGAAGCTTTTTATGACCTCGAAATATTTGGGTTTTGAGATTCGAAGTGTTGGAAGATAAGCATTGGGCATATGGGGGATACATACAAAAGAATAAAACCTTCATACCCAATTAACACATGCAGTCTTTTAATTAAAATCGCAAATGTCTCGGCTGCGAAATGAGACATGAACGCTGGGCTCAGCGGTGGCTTTTTGAAACTGGCGTAAACGCCCCAGCAGAATAATGTTAGATTATACTGTCATAATTATCCATATTAGCAGGTAGTTTGTGTCCTGAGAGGTTGTGCTAATGTCGTTCCTCTGAGAGTGTGACGTGCGTATTCTCGCTTCAATACAGGGTGTTCCAAAAGTCTCTGGACCATTCAAAATCTCGATATTTCCGATCCTATTAATGGTAGTAAGATCAAAGTTGTGCCATTTCAAAGCTTTTTTTGTCAAGTCAAATGTATTTGTATTACCCTAAATCACAGGAAGTCTCAAAGGGCTGTACAGACTACAGACCACTATTACACCATCCCCTGATCTTAAACCCACACGAGAGCAAGGAAAAACTCAAAAACCTCAGCATGAGGAAAACAGAGAAACCTTGAGACCATAATGACCTGACTGCAATGTTTTTCACAAAGGCATCATCAACATGAACTACAGCTAATAACAGAATGTCTGGTTGACAACCTCCTGTCAACACCATTCATAAGCCATTGAAAATTAATTTGTTTTAAGCGTAGATTTAAACACATCCACTCAATGAGGCTATTGATTATCTAAAAGAAATTCAGAACAATTTCTGGTGTTCACTCGAACAGAAAAGGCATTTTGTAAGCTTTAATTTGGAAAAACTGAATCATGAACTTTTCTTCAACAAGCATTTCACAGAAAATAAGAACCCCATAGGTGACCATGTTTTGTGGTATGTCGAAGAAAGCCGCCTACGGACCCGTCTTCTACGAAAAAGCAGTTAACGGTGAGATGTACCTCGACATACTGGAAAACCGGTTAATGGATAAATTGCGTGAGAAAATGTCTGGTACTTCATTTTCATACAGAATGGGGCGCCACCACAATGGGACCTCAGGGTTAGACAGGTTCTGAGCACTGCCAGACAGATGGATTGGACAGTCTGGGAAAATGTATCACAATCTCATGTCCTGGTCAGCCAGATTTCCAGGTCTCGCATCATGCGATTTCTTTCTGTTGGGATTTGTGAACATATTGGTCTATGTACCTCCTAGTTCAAGAGACGTGGATGAGCTAAAGGCACGAATAACAGAAACTGTTACAACCGTTGCAATGCTGCGAGCCGTTTGGCAAAAATTAGACTGTCCGTTTGACGTGTGTCTTGAAGTGTGAACATCTTTGAACATTCCAGGTGAAAATTGAGATTACGAGCTGTCTGAATAAACAGGACATATTTTCATATCATTAATAGTTACCCAGATATGCAATGTCAAAATGTGCCCAAGAGGGGGACACATACACTCAAATGGAAGGCAAACTCATGTTGGAATGATTTTTAAAAACAAGCACACAATTTTAGATGAAAATTATAGTGTTTATTTCAGTTTAATATTAAAGTATGCGTGCTAAAAGTGCAAGAGCTTCTCTCTCTCCGTTTTTGTTTTTTGTTTTCCTCCGTGGATGATCTACTCAGCATGCTCTTACCTTTACTCAAGAAAATATTTACATAAAGAAAATGCTAAAGCTCAAAATCACTTAATCCAAAGACATTTTCATTCTCTGTGTTAGGGTAAAAGACACGCAGCTTCCGCCTTCCACCTCCCTCACGTCAGATGTCATTTCTGCTTCTTGCCAGTAGCTTACAAGCTTTACAAACTTTTTTTCTGCTTTTTGGACAAATATTTCACTATTTACAGCTTGTAATCTGCAGAATATGATTTTCTTTTCGGTGCTATTTTGTTCGGTTTGACTTTCGTCCGCTGCACGTTGCCGAGATCTGCACTTGGGCACCAAACCGTTCATTTAGGAGCTACACTTGATTTGAGGGACTCGCTCCCGAGTAAACCCCAAGCTGCATAGTTCAGCGGAAACGCACAATTCGGCGCTGAAAATCGCATGGCTGGAGTAAAGCTTCGTATTTATTTTGGCCACAAATTAAAGCTTCGGGGTTATTTCGAGCTTGTTTCAAGTTAATCCGTCCGGTTCGGGCGGGTTCGGTTTTATATAGCCCCGACTCGGGTAGGGTTGAGCTGAATTTATTAGGCCCTAACTTACCTCTAATTCTACTTCTTTTTAATAAAACAAGAAAAAAGGTTTTTTGTTTTTGTTTTATTTTATCACTTAAGGACGATGCTTCTGAACACTATGGCTTTGAATCCGGTAATCACCTGCCAGTCATCTGCAGGCCATATTTTCCCCACCTCTGCCAATTAGCAGGTAGTTTTTATCCAACGCGCCATCGGCCATGTTGCAGGAGGAGGACGACGTACAACGTACACATTTTGCCAATCGTCGCTTGGACGATAAGCAAAGCAAATATGCGTCATAAATCCATCGAGACGATGATGGCGCCATGCATTATGCATGCGTCCCCGTCTACGCTCTTCTTGTGTAGACTGTCCTGACAGCGCCGGCTTCCTCCACATGATTAACTTTGACTCGTTTTCATTCCTCCCATTCGAGACGGACGGTCAGATTTGTTCAGACACGCAGCTGACAGCGGGCTGCTATCGATTTTTTGTCTTTCAAGGGGAAAAAAAATACCTCGGGATTTCCTCTCGCAACAACGGAGAGGAATTCCTGCCATTTTGCCCATTGGTCACAGATGAAAAGATTGCTGCTTTTTTCTCCTTTTAAATCTGGATCTGAGAGAAGCCCGAGCTGTCTTATTATTACCTGTCAATCAAAGTGAGCTTGCTCGCTAGTAAAAGGCTAAAACTGACATTGTGGTCCTTTGACTTTTGGGGCAGTGGTCTGCAACCACCGGACATCTAAGTGGTACCAGGCCGTGTTTTGTAAGTTACACGGCCGCACAGAGAGAACCAAAAGTTGCCTTAATTTTTTGCTCATACATTAATTCCTCATGTATGACAGGAAACTGGTACCAGAACCCACACGAAGCGTGAAAATCCGCAAATTAGCAATGGGTCATTGTGATTTTCTAGTAAATTAGATTTATTACTGACATGATGTTGACTTCTAATAACTATACCCTGGTAATGACATAGTAACAACATAGCAATGACATAAGTTGTTATTTTTAAAATGTATTTCAAAACGGTATCCCTTTGTGCCAATCAGTCACAAAAAGTACCTTTTTTCTTGAAAATGTTGGTGACACCTGTTGTAAACAGTGACCCCCTGCTATCTAGCGAGAGTAGAAGTAAAAATATCCAGGGAGTGGTCAAATGCAGTTCAGAAGTCCCACGTTTGGTTCCAGTACTTGACAAAGACACACCACAGGAAATGCAACCGAAGTGGTTAAGGGATCTGTAACTATACCCCAAATTTCTTTTAATCATATTGTCTGCTTTTTTTTTTGCCCGGTCCACATTTTTCAATTTCAAGGACAAAACTACAAACTATACTTTATGATTAAAACCCCTTAACGTTCCACTGTCCCATCGGCGGGCAGCCTGACTTTTGATAAACAGATCCGAGTCTGTACGATGTCACCAGTCAGTGAAATAATATTCTTCAAATGGTTCAAGAACAGCATTCAATTGACTTTGAGTACGTCTTCGGATTTTAGGCAAATTTTACAGGAATGTTACGGGGTTAAATCAAGAACTTTATATCATTCAAGAGAGGTGGAGGAGTTAAAAGCAAAAACTGTAATGTGTTGAATAAAATGCAAAAATAACAAGTGCAACAAATTGTACAAGTAAATCCATTTTTGTTTAACATTCACAGCTTGTCACCAGACTGCTGTAGAAGTCTGAAATACATCGATCTCCCCTGAAGTTAAGCGAGCTGTGGCTTATTGTGAAATAGCCAACTAGGGCTGGCCAGAGAAAAACAATGGTTGCAATTGTATGTAGTTATGCCTAAAAGACAACCACCATAATCTTGTTCGGCATGTCAGCTGCATTCTACAGAATCATATTATTTAATGGAGAGTGATTCTAAGAACCGTGATGGGTGTTTATGTAAGATACTATAAATTCTGCACTAGAAGCCGCTACTTTTTTGCCACATTTTAAACACTGCGGCTTTAGACACTGTGTGACTTTGAAAAAGAAATCCCCGTGATGGCACTGAGGAAAACAGTGATCTGCTCTTTTCCAAAACGCATATCCTCTAAATACAAAACACCGCGATGACGCCTCAAAACATTTAATGTCAACCTTTCAGAGGAGATATTAGTCGATGATTCTGCAAACATTATTCGTATAGTACATAAGAGGAGCAAAACGGGCAGTTTAACAATAACTTATTGAATATTGACAAAGTACCCAGGATATTTCAACTTTTTTACCCACAAATTAAGTCCTTATTGTTATACATCCGAATTGGACAGCAGTGGAAGTTATCAATCAAAAAATCTACACTGGGGTTTTCAACCCAACTGTGGGTTGTGGAGAAATTTTCAGTGAGTCTTAGGCCTTTGCCTTGGTAGAATAATGCTTTTAAGAAAAAACAAAAATCCAAGAGTCACTTACACTCCTTAACAGTGATAATGCCCAGCTCGGTCTTTTCTTCCGGTTGAGTCAATCGGCTATATCCTTCTTGTGTTTATGAGGTACCATATATCATTTTATTGTAGTAAAATGTAATTGGTACCAAGAAAGTTAGTGATAAGGGGTAAAAGTGGAAAACAGTGACAACAATGATTGAGACGAAGAAGGAAAAATTGTGAAATACAAAAATGGTGTATAAGTGCCTGCCATTGAAGCGGTGCTGGAAGGTATAGTAAATGGTTTGAACATGTTATTTTTTAGTTTTTACTGGTATTTTAATATTTCTTAGATAAATGTTGATGTTTAGGTTTATTTGATATTTTGAATTTGTTTTAGTACGTTAAAGCAGTTTTAGGGGATCGTTTATATGCGATGTAGACAAATGCAGTACTTGAAGTCATTTTGTTTTCCCGGTGATTTTCCTTTTTGACAAAAGATGAATAAATTCTACTATTATTGCTTTAAACTACTCAATCCTTTCTTTATTTGGGTTGCAGCTTGTCGTTAGGGTAAAACGGTGGATCCAGAAGTCAAACCAGTTGATAACCAGTGCTCTATACATCTCCCTCCATATCATCGGCATCAATGTCAGGTCGCAGAACTTTCCTTTAATTCTCGAGGAACAATAACACGCAAACGGAATTTGGTCTGGTACCTCGGCAGCAACCAATGTCAACAGAAAATTTGCATTCAGGTCTGTTCCATTCTGGCACTATTCTCCACAGTATGATTGTGGTCTAGAAATATAAGTCTCGCCTTTTATGCGACGAAACCGTCATTTGCATTCTCTTTAAGCGCAGTAGTAAAAATGTAGTTGTCTTTGTATTGGCCATCTTGAATGGTCAAATGATACGAAAAAACAAATCAGAACTGAAAAACAACACGTCTGAAAAGGACGTCATTTGTAAGAAGGCACCACGCCGTTGGCGTTCTGCAACCAAAGTCGCTAGCTTCCCCATACCGTTGGCTCCAAATATATGATATTGACATAAATTTATTCATTTTTATGTGTGCATAAGCCCGCTTTTTCAAATCTGGTGTGGCTCGTACAAAGACCAAATTGAATTCCGTTCTTATACATGCGGCTTTTAATCAGATGTGCTCTGTAGTCTGAAATTGATAGTATCTATTTTCTCAGGGATATGTTGAATAAGTGAAGCAGATTCCAGAAAATCTTAAGGAAATAGAATTAATTGACCCCCTTTTGACAAATTGACTACAAAATGAAATCACTCCGATTATTTCATGCTCTACCGACTGAAATTAATGAAAAATATCACCGACTGATGCAGCACGGCGGCGCAGTGGTTAGCGCTTGTGCGGCACAGTTCATGTCATGGGAACCTGTCGTGGGTTCAAATCCAGCTCCAGACTTCCTGTGCGGAGTTTGTATGTTCTCCCCGTGCTTGCGTGGGTTTCCCCCGGGCACTCCGGTTTCCTCCCACGTTCCAAAAAACATGCATTTCAGGTGAATTGGCCGGTCCAAATTGTCCCTAGGTGTGAATGAGCGAATGAGTTGTCTGTCCCTGTGTGCCCTGCGATTGGCTGGCAACCAGTTCAGGGTGTCCCCTGCCCACTGCCCGGAGATGGCTGGGATGGGCTCCAGCCCCCCCCGCGACCCTAATGAGGACAAGCGGTACGGCTAATGAGATGAGATGAGATTATTGACTGATTTTCCTTAAATGTGTCTTTTAGATTATAGTTTTCAGTAAGGGTGGCCGTGAATTTCAATTTTGATCATGGCACTGATCTAACACTTTTTGCTTGAAAATATCATGATTATTGAATAATTGAACCTTGAGTAATTTCATCCGTCCATTATATGCACCGCTTACCCTCAGTAATCAGCTATCTTTGGGCAGTGGGCAGGGAACTGGTTGCCAGCCAATCGCAGGGCACACAGGGGTTAGACAATTCGCTCGCTCATTCACACCCAGGGACAATTTGGTCCGGCCAATTAACCTGACAAGCATGTTTTTGGAATGTGGGAGGAAACCGGAGTGCCCGGAGAAAACCCACGCAAGCACAGGGAGAACATGCAAACTCAATGCAGGGGGTTTGATCTCACAACCTCAGAACTGTGCCGCACACGCGCTAACCACTGCGCTGCCGTGCTGCCCCGAGTAATTTCATATTTATGATAAATACAGCACAAATATTTTAGAGTTTTAGACACTCAAAATGTTTTATTTTTCATGAGATCGCTTGAACTAAACATAAAAAGTAAAAAAAGGAATATTTCTACTACAACTGTAAAAGAACAAAGCAATGCGAGTCAAATAAAAAAACAGCAAAATAACAAAAAAACTAATATAACAATGTCAACTATACTTTCCATTGCACATTATCGTGAAAATATAGTCCAGAAGTGCAAATAGTGCAAAGAATACAATCTAAAAAAACAATAACAGTCCTAAAATCAAATTGATTCTACTACAACAAAAATCAGCAATGAGGCAAACAAGCCCTTTTGGCTCTATTGCCATTGTGACAACAGATTTAGAGGTTTTTGTTCAGGAACAGTAACATCTTTAAATTTTGGACAACAGCTTGTTGCTTTCTGTAGGGTAAACTTCATGTAGATTTTCCAAAGTAGCGGATCACTTTACCAAAAAAGGGAAACTTAGCATTGTCTGCACCACGCTGAGCCTCCCGTTTGCCTCTCTCATATTTAGCTTCTGATAAAAATGCATGCATACTGTAGATTTGGCCATTTCTCCTGCCTGGAAGGCAAGATACAGCAGCAAGCCAGGTAGGGAGAGATGCTGAAGGTGAACCTGTCAGTCACGCAAACAGGCATAGGCTTAATGAGTCGTCGAGTAGATATAAAAGCAGCGCTTTGAGGAAATTGGTAAAGGTATCGATCCCAGAGCAATAGCATTGATCCGATCCAATTACAGCTTAGTATCTATAATATCGATATTTGGATCGATCTGCCCACCACTAGTTTTCAGGGTGTACAATTTATTCCCTTGTTGTGAATTCGAAGTCATGTATTTAGCCTATTCTCGGGTTGATACCAAGCAACATTTTCGGAGAGAGCTTGCCGGAATTTTTTTTCGATGTTCTCGATTTCTGGAATGCAGTGTCATCATTCCTCGGGGTAAACATTGCCTCGGGGGCTCGCTTGTGAGCAAAAGCATATCCAAAGGAGAGGAATAAAAGGCTTTGGAAGAGGACATCCGAGTTTCTCCTTTAAGTGGAATTTAATTTGCCTCCCGTGCTTTTGTCTTTTTATGTTTCATTTGCATGTGTTTGAAGAGTTTCCATCCCTGCGGAACGCTGAATCATCTTTAAAAGGTCGCCAACGTGGCCTGACAGCTCCTCTTTTTTTTTCTCCTTTTTTATTATTGTTGAATATTACAACGGGCATTACTTTTATGCTTCATATCCTTCCGGAAAGAATGCACACGGCTACAACTTTGTCGCCACTGAGCATTTAAGCGAAGCCAGGGAGTATATGAGGTGTAATATTTAACCATTAGCGGCACACGATCACACTTTTTGTGCTACGTAAGCGAAATGGGACAGGGAGGGTTGCTTGGGAAATGAATATCCTGGAATGTAAACAATGAACAGGAGGCATTTTTCCACAGCGAAACAACATTTTACACTGTTCTTGATTGGTTTTAGAATTTTAGTTTAACTTTTATGACGAAAAAAACATGTGAACACTGGAAAAAGTTCTCTCAGCAGGCAATGGCTATCAAATTCATTACTTTTTTATCTATGTTTACTTCTTATTTGACTTCTTGATCCATCTCTATCTCTCTCGCTCTCCATTTCTCTCCATTTTTGTTTTCTTTTATCCTCACTATAAAATGTGAAACTGAAGTGCCACGTCCAATTTCGTTGTTCAACCCATTTTGTCACAATGATAATATAATAAAAGTATATTCTATTCTATTCTATTTTTCTCTGTCTGTCTGTCCGCCTGCCCGTCCGTCCGTCCGCCCGCCCGCCCGTCTATCTATCTATCTATCTATCTATCTATCTATCTATCTATCTATCTATCTATCTATCTATCTATCTATCTATCTATCTATCTATCTATCTATCTATCTATCCATCCCTCCCTCCCAGCCTCCCTCCCTCCCTCCCTCCCTCCCTCTCTCTCTCTCTCTCTCTCTCTCTCTCTCTCTCTCTCTCTCTCTCTATCTATCTATCTATCTATCTATCTCATGTTTCTCTTACTTGAGTTTAAGGCTGCAACTAACGATTACTTTAAATATTTATGAATCGGCCAAATTCAACCACTTTTCGATTAATTACTAGGCCAATCTTTCAATTAATCCAGTACCTTCAAAAGAAGCAATAGAGCGCCAATCAAAAGAATGTTTTTTTTCTTTTTAATTGATTCAATGACTAAAATAAAGTCTAAATAAATATAAGTATAAATATCCAGCCATCCAACTATCCAGCTGCCAGTACATACTTTGTGCGATTTTGAGCTGTTTCTATCCATGATCTACAAACTTTTTGTTTTAATGGCCAGCTATAAACTGAAATTAATTCTGCCATTTTGCTTTAACAAATATGTGGCTTGGCTACGTCACACTTGTTTACAAACACGGAGAGGGCTTTCTATTTTGCATTTGCAATTTTTCGGTATTCATATTAGCTTACCCGCATGTTGCAGGAGGCATGCGACCACGGTGCCATTGCTGCCGGTAATTGCGAGTCATTCAGCCAGAGTGACGCCGGCCCCGGGGCCCCTCTACTCTTGGCGGGCAGCGCTATCTCCCCCGGCCCTCCAACGGTTCCGGCAAGCGATTACCAGTCCGCTACCGTGACAGCGATAGAGCTTTAACTCTGCTTCCCGTGGCGGTGCAGGGTCACGTTCGCGATAAAATAGTAGAGGCAGAAGGAGAAACGTTTAAGTGAAATCTGAGCTCAGTTTCAGCTCCAGCAGGTAACTGCTCACAGGACAGATTCAACCACTCAAAAATGCTGCTTGAATAACATTACATTCTGCAAAAATTATAACTGTAATGTAATGAATAATACCCAGAATGGAGGGTTTTTTTTCATTTATTTGTTCTGTCCTTCTGAATCGCAATATATTTCTTATATTTTGTAAATATGGGCATGGATTAGACTATTGACTTGGAGCCAAGACTCTAGATTATGCTTTAGTTCAGGGGTTCAAGAACATTGGTTCACAAGTCATAAATGGATCTTTTCATGAGTATATCTGGCTCAGAGTTAAAATAGGTAATCGTCAATATGAATTTCTGAATTTACTTATATATGAAGCTGAAGCAACACAGAATGTAGTCGGTTTGGTCCAATGTGAATACGGCAAAGTTTCATCTACAGTTTACAGTCACGGTGTCAGGATTGCTAAAATGAAGACACCTGGGGCAATCGTTTGGCACGCAGGAGTGCGCTCTCTGATTGGCTGGCACTCTCCTCTTAAGCTGTCAGCGCCCAGAGGAGAGTGTCAGACCGTACCTGTGTCTCTCTGTGTGTTTTGCCAGATTCCAGTCCCAAAGACCTCTCCTGTTTGATTCCTGCCTGCCTTCGGTTTCGACCTGTTTCTGTCCCACGTTTACGACCTGCTCCCCTGCCCTGGCCATCGACCTGCCCGCTCAGCTGTATTGATTCTGCCTACCTGTTACGGAACTGCCATTCCGTCCAACGCTGCCAGCGACCGACAACCATCGGCTTCCAAAGCAAGCTCTGTCAGCTCAATCCAATAAAGATTCCTTTAAAACGAACCCAATTGGGTCCGAGATTTCATTCTGGTTCATGACACACGGTGTCACACCAACAAACCCCGTTTTGGCTGTACATGTCTAAGGAACACTTTATACGGAATTCATTAAACAATCAATTTTCACTGTTAATAGACTTTAATGGAAACCAGAGGTGTGTAGTAACGAGTTCCATGTACTCCGTTACATTTACTTGAGTACGTTTTTGGACATTTTTAACTACTGGGAGTATGTTTAAATCACTATATTGTATTACATCTACCTGGATGGATTTGTAAAGAAGGAACGGTACTCTTACTGTGCTACATTGGACTACATTGAAGCCGTTACTTAAGTAAGAACATGCGTTCCTCCTTCGCTTGTTTTCTTCTGTGTCCCCTGTGTGAGAGCCGATTAATGCTGATCTGGCCCCGCCCTGTTCAAAGAGGCAGCTTCACAAGCCAAGCAGGCGGGTGTGTGATCGGCTATGGAGCCCAAAGGTTAAAAGAGAAAAAAGACTGCACAGAAATCAAACTTAAACTGTACCAATTATATTTCCTTTATCTTTGCAAAATGTTGCTGCATTAGGAACCTTTGTCGTTGTTTTTTCCAATCCTCGAAATAAAAATCACATAAGAATTAAGTTCCCTTATTGAATTTCTTTAATTCTATCAAAATAATTAAAGGGTCAGTGTGTAATGTTTAGTGCCTCGAGTGGTACCAAAATGTTATTAAAAAAAATCGTAGGTCAAGAAAGTTGTATTTGTTGGTGGAATCCATACGTATTTATGAGTTGTTGCTTGCTGTGGCACTGGTTTTCGTTGTCAAATAACAAAGTTTAACTTGAGGAGGTATCATACAACAGAGTAGTCACATCACTCTCCACAAGATGTGCTGCATCCAACTTAATGATATTCATAGTAGGTTGATATAGATACATAAAGCATATCTTGCGTTGATTATAAGGCTTTTAAATATGTTTGCGGATCTCTACAAATGTGTTTTTTGTTTGGTCCAATATGGCTCTTGTAACATTTTGTGTTGCCAACCCCTTGGCGAGCTTTTTGTTCTGCCTGCAGAGCCTGTTAAAAAAGTACTGGGGCTTTAAATTTGCTACATATGCTTAATTTATTTCTTCTATTAATACTATTATTATTGTATTGCTTATTAAAGTATTGTAATTCACCTAGATTATTTTAAGCCATTTTTAAACAAAATGATTAGACAATGTATTATTGTTAATCGGATAGACTTTGATGATTTGATGTTCTGGGTGAATGTTTTTTATTAAAAAAAATTGATAAATAAGATGTTGCTACAGTTACTCAGCACATGAGTAGTTTTGTTCACTGGGTACTTTTTTAGTTTTACTTACTGACTTTTTAGTTTTAAGTAATTACCTGGATGACTACTTTTTACTTCTACTTGACTCATGTTATTCTGGAGTTACAGTACTTTTACATAAGTAAATCTTTGGGCTACTCTACCCACTTCTGATGGGAACCGACAGAACAAATTGTAAACACCCAAAACTGTCAGCCAAGCACCCCAAACAACTTGTTTGCGTGAGCGGTAGGCGATGGCGGATCTCTGCACACATAGCTCACTCCTCTTAATTTATTTGCAGTTTTTTTTGACAGTTTTAAAAAAGAACTCTCCCTGCACCTTGTTTTGACGTTATTTAGGACAAAAATGTCAACATGAGCCTTAACGATCTTAAGCAACTGCGGTAGAGACACATTTTAGTTGGTATATTTGTAGATATGGACACAGGCTTTAGCATTATTATTATTCAATAGATTTGATCAAATCATCAAACATCACACGGTGAAACAAAAAATGCTGAAGAAATAGCTTTTGTCTGAACAGCCGGTTTGGTTGTTTTGTTGATTTTTGTGGTAAAAACTATGGCGTGGCTCTTTCTTAAAAACAAATAAATAATGACAAAAATCAATATTTTGCTTTCATCGCTCTTTGAGTCAAAAAGGTTGCTGACAATGCCAGCTGCAGTTGGTATCAGGCAGTTAGCCAAGGGCAGAAGAGGAGTGTGATGTTGTGCTGGGACAGAGCACTGAGCCGGAAGGAGACAATGTCCATTCATCCTTACATTTTTAGTCACAGGGAATGTTAAACAATACCCAGTACGACAGTCATGTTCACAGCAATGAGATGGAAGTTGTGTGAGAGTCACCTCATGAGACTATACCAAACTTGGGCTGACGCCAATTCTGTTGGCAATGTCTCGTCTTTCAGCACCCCATGATTTTGAACCTGTTATTTGGTTTTGGAAGACAAAAGATAGATACCCCTAGAGCTTTAGAATTAGAATCTACTTTGCTGTTGTTTTAGTCTGTAAAATAAAGCGCCAGTGTAACGCAAGGGTTCTATTGTGTTGGAAATACAGGGAGCAAATGTAATTGGTAAAACAACTCGAGTGACTAACATTTTCCATGTTTTTAAGCCTAGAGACAAAATGGATATGGAATATTTCGACAAAGTGTTTGTTTGCAAACTCCAAAGGTTGCCCAAGCCAAGAAATATGAATGGTTCACCGCTTCCACAGCTTGGTGTACACCTTTTCTTCTTTTTATTTTATTACCTGGCTATTTTAAAACAGATTTAGGGGGTCGGTCAGCCTCATTGTGAGTATATATGGTAATTTGTAAGCAGTTACTTTCTGAGTAACTTGCTGCTTTTGGTAACACGACGACCCTGGCAGTTCAAAAATCTGTTACAAGACCTGAAAAAAGGATAAAATCCTACTATTCACAACACAGTGACCCGAATGACAAGAGACAAATTTATGTTGCCTTTTACAAAACATGAAATAGTTAAAAAGGAAGTGGTCTGGTAGTTCATTAAGTAGTAATCAAAAACACAATGAGGAATAACATACTACAGCGAGACCAATGTATTGAAGTAAAGTAAAGGTACGTTTTTCAACGATTCATTAAACTATTGTAAATGTCCTTCTTAACATGTTTTTAAATTGATTTTTTGATGAAGTAAAAAATTTAAAAAAGTTAAAATAAGCAAACATATGTACTATGACTACTGGCTCATAGTATTGCTCATTTTTCCAAGAGAACATCGATTTTAAAATAAGCTTTATCAGCTGCATTGAACCATTAGGTTAAGTTATGAGAGTGTTCTTTTTTAAAGAGAAATACATTTAATTTAATTGTTAAAAACTTTTGTCAGTTCTTTAGTATTTGAGTAAAGCGGCCCCTCGTACAAAATGTCTTAAAATCCTATCCTTTGTATTCCGATATGTTCGAGTATATAAAAGTATTTTATCATGAAAGTAGCGTGCATTGTTTGAGGTGTAAGTTCAATATTTTCTCTATTAAGTTTGTGTTAACAATGCCTAACTGAGTTCAAAGAGCCCTTATGACTTATTTTCCACTCTGCCTTTCAGCTTTTATCTTACTTTTAGCAAAGCTGTTTGGGGCGGAATACTTGAGTAACTGTAAGAAGAGTCCAAACGCCAACCTAAACCCCAAGAAATATGGAAACAGAAGAGTTTATTCCACCCTTTCTAAGAAAGGCACAGACTTGCATGTGCATCGTGCCACAGAGGCTAAAATGATGACACAAGCCAAGAGAAGGCAACAGCGAGAAAAGTTACATTTCTCGTCCATCTTCTTTAAAGTGATTGGTAAAATAATATAACTTTTTAGTAGTATTTTCAGCGTTCATACGGTGCTTGAAATCCTTGAAAATGCTTGTGGTGGCTTTGCTTTGCCATTGCATTTATTCTTCCCTCGTTGGTAACGGCAGCAGGCATTAGTTTGTATGGCATCATCCTATGAAGCGCCGTTGCCCCTATGGGTTTCTCCCAAGAGGGAAGGTGCATGCTACACTTAAATAGGGTAATATGGAATGTGTATTAGTGAAAATAATACATTGGACATGGATATTTATTATGGAGCATGCAGAAATACTGAGGAAGCTTTTCCAAGTGGTAGATTGAAATTGAACTTCCTGCAACTGAAAATGTAAGCTTCATATTATAATTTTTACTTTTATATTGGAAGAGATTTACCTCGAAAATACATATATAGTTTTCTTCTTTTAATGGTACTGGATAAATTGGATAATAGACTTTGAAAGTCTTAAAATAGTGCTTGAATTTGGCCATAAAAAAGGTGTATTATCCCTGTATTGTATTGAATAATGAAGTCAATTGCATCAAATTTAAAAATGCCATTTTAGGATTTCATTACCAATCAGATTTTACGGATGAAAACATCGCCATTTTGTACTTGATGTAGGTAATTTGCATTAGAGTGTCTCAAATCAACTTTTAAAGAATCTTGTTTTTTAGAAAATCCCGTTATCTCTGGGGCTAAAAATAAGTTCCACTCTTCTTTTCTGCACTAAGGTGTTGCTATAATGATTTAAACGCTTGGCCTTTTCCGTATATCTGTCAAAAGAGCAGATGAAGTAATGCAGTCTGACAGTGCGCTTAAACAGAGCTGAAGAGCTCGTCCCGGTGCCGGGGAATAGAGTAAGTGCTCACTTGTCTCTGTCGCATGCTCAAATCTTCATCTCTAATACAACATCAATTTTTAATTAAAGAGCGGCACAGCTCAGATGTCTTAAGTGTCGGCCCAGCCGCTTAATGCACTTTTCTCCCAAGCGTCTAATAAGCTCACCATGGGAGCGCTCCTGTGTTACACGATTGAAAGTCTGAAAAAGGTTTGTGCCCATAGAACCAATTATTCTCCTTTATTGTGTGCAAGAAGAAAAGAAAAACCTAATTTCAACAAAAGTATTGACTCTTTATTAATCATTCGCTTCTTTTCTGGGGCAAGAGGTTAACACGCACCTATCTTGTTCCGCCATGGCGCGGTCCCTGTAGACGCTTCATTTTGTATGCTCAGCAGGGCGAGCGCCTCGGAATTGGCTATCACGTTTCTGCATGATAAGATATCGACCAGTCGGCAGAGGGCGGGAAAAGACGGCAGCGATCCCCAGACGCTCAGCGGCTTTGAATGATGCGCCGCTGCCCGCCGACTGATAAAATTTAACACGTTTTGCCCCATCAGTTTTTGTCGTGTTGAAAAAGGGAAAATTAATGTATGAGGTGCGACTCAAGACTTGGCTAAGTGCCCATGTCGGAGTTCTGTTTAACGTCTTACTGCTATAATCTCTTCAGATTGTCCTCTTCCTTTGTCCCATTCACAAGCACA
Organism: Urocampus carinirostris; assembly: GCF_059441175.1. Taxonomy (NCBI): domain Eukaryota; kingdom Metazoa; phylum Chordata; class Actinopteri; order Syngnathiformes; family Syngnathidae; genus Urocampus; species Urocampus carinirostris. Next base: position 25,590,869 of record NC_142349.1, on the reverse strand, counting down.
TCTTTCAGGACTTTATACAAAATAATGCTTCCAAGCATATTTTCATCATCCAAAGTAAACCAGGAATTTGTTTTCAAGAGAGTCCATCTAGGAACAAAGTAGGGTGTCAGATTTTCTTTTCCGGTTTAATACTATAGCCTGAAGCGGGGTCGGGAACGTATGGATCACGAGCAAGACATGACTCTTTTCTTTTCATTTATCATCTGCATCGCTTATCCTCAGTAGGGTCTCGGGGGTGCTGGAGCCCATGCCAGCTATCCTCAGGCAGTGGTCAGGGGACACCCTGAACTGGTTGCCAGCCAGTCGCAGGGCACACAGAGACAGACAATTTGCTCGCTCATCCACACCTAGGGACAATTTGGATCGACCAATTCACCTGACATGCATGTTTTTGTGAATGTGGGAGGAAACCGCAGTGCCCGGAGAAAACCCACGCAAGCATGGGGAGAACATGCAATTTTTTTTTAAAAGCATTTTTGAAGGGGCGTCGCGTCTTCGTGGTTCCACGTCGCGGGTTCAGAGCTTCGCAGGTCTAAAAAATAATAATAATAGAATAAAATAATTAAAAAAAACTTTCGCGGGTGGTTTTGGTCCCCATTAACCGGGTCTAAAGAATAATAAAAATAAAATTTAAAAAATTACCCAAAAGAAAAAAAATAATATATATATATATATATATATATATATATATATATATATATATATATATATATATATATATATATATATATATATATATATATATATATATATATATATATATATATATATATATTCATTTTATTTATTTATTTATTTTAAGGTGCGCCGCTACTTCGTGGATTTTCACTTATGGCGGGTGGTTTTGGTCCCCATTAACCGCGAGAACTGAGGTCCCACTGTACAGTTTACAGTCAATTTGTCCCAACAAAATACCCCATCTTGGCTGTACATTAGTAAGGAATCCTTTATGTAGAATATCATTAAAAATGTCATTTTCGCTATTAAGACACTTTATGATGAGACCCCCCCCCAAAATATGTAAACACCCAAAAATGCCAGCAAAGCATCCAAATAAATTTGATTGGGCCCACTGCACAGAAATGAAATACATCCATCCATCGTATCATTTGTATTGATTTGTGACTTTTTACCCCCCAAAAAAGTGCTTTCTCCTTGTTTTGAAACCATTATTTAGGACAAAAATGACAGTTAAAAGTAACTGCGGGAGGGAAACACATTTTAAGTGGTATGTTCATCGATATGGGACATGGGCTTTGGTGTTAATATTATATCATACAATTTATAAAATCTTCAAACGTCACACAGTAATATGTAAAAGTAATATGCGCTGATGAATTAGCTTTTGTCTGGAGAGCGGGTGGTTTTGATTAATTTTGTTTCAAAATATATAGTTGGCTCTCTCAAAAAAAAAATCAAAATAGTTCTTCCATTGCTTTTTGAAGTAAAAAGTTTTAACCCCTGGCCCGAAGTATTGTATGATATTGACATTGTCTTAGTTAGCATAAATTATTTGTGAAGTTTTTTTGTAGTATTATTGTCTATTTCCCACCCGAAAAGGTAACCCTTTAGACCATGGTTCCCAACCACCGAGTGGTACTCAGCCATGGGTCTTTTAGTAGGCTGCACGGAAAGTAATATATGTTCCAGTATTTTTTTGACTATTATTGTTTTATTGACTCTGCTATGATCACAGAGTCCCCCGCAGAGAGTGAACCGGGTGTTTGAGGCAGTGCGTTTTAATTAAATTTCAGTGTAGTTTGCGTGCGTGGGCGTAGTTGCCTGTTGGGCTGTGCAACCGTCACATTACAATCCAGAATCCCCACCAATGGAAGATGCAGTGTGGGATGGATCATGCCAAATTCATGCTCCATTAGCCAATCAGCATGGAGATTGGCTAACTGCAACCCACTATGTCATGTTACAATGATTATGCTAGACAGGATTTTGAAATGACAAGTAAGCAAACAAATGGCAAAGGAGTAAAATATTGATTTTTGCAATTTGAGGATGAACGGAATCCCTATGTTGAGAACATGACAAGCAGCGCAGGAAGACCACACAGCATCAACAAAAACAAGGTTTATTTGGTGAATTTGTAATTTTGCTTACTTGGCCCACGGCTGGACGTGAGATGTTGCGTTAAACATTAATATGGTGTGTTTCAAATAATTAGCTTTGAGTTGAGTCCATATCAATTAATGCATGGACACTAATATTGCACATGATTTCACAGTAGATTTACACTTCTTGTCAAGGGCCAGAGCTTTTCGTGTTTTGGAGGTTTCCCTTATCAAACAAAGGTGAATCAAAACAACAAGATTGTTGCTTACAAAGTACTTAGGAGTGACTCTAAGGAGAAACCTCTAAAAGAGAGGTGGGCAACCCAGTCCTCAAGGGTCGCATGTATTGCATGTTGTTGGAGGTTTTTTCTCTTCAACGAACGTTATTCTAATCACAAGGATCATTGACAAGCTCCTTCCAGCTTGCTTACGAGCTGATTATTTGTATCACTTGAATTGAAGAAACCTCCAAAAACATGCAGGGCATGTGTCCTTCGAGGACCAGGTTGACCACCTCTTTTCCTAAACATCAGAACTGTAGCCCTTTGGGGATTCAGTTTGTCATGAGTGCTTTAGACGGATGCTATACACAAACACTACTGGATAAAAGACATGGACCAGAAACTGTAAAGGTCTGGTTGTGCCAATATCAGAGCAAGATTTTGGAGGGAATTTGATAAAACTCCACAATCGGATTTGGGCTAATATCATACAGATATCAACATAAGATCTGGATAACCTTAGCGTGAAGTGACTTTTCTCATTCTATTTTCAAAAACTCTGATCTGATAGCATTATGTCTTGTGTCAACTAAACATGAATAACGCTCACGTCTGAAATAATCACTTGCGCAAGGAATTGCTGAAGTTCCATATTTCAAGTTGTAATGATTTGACAACATGCAATGACATAAATACCCCACACAATTTATGTTTAAATGGCTCTTGTGAGCTCTTCTTTCATTTAATTTTCCCAATCCTGATAAACTGTCGACCATGCATGAGAAGCAGTCAGACTTCCTCTGTCCTTCTGAGCATGGCTTCATAATTTTCTGTTTTTGTTTTTTCTACTCATTTAATTTGTGAGTACATTTCAAGGCACAAAACAAAAATGGCTTTTTGGTAAGAGTGGGCGGAGCGATCCAAATATCGATTTTATCAATACTGAGCAAGTACTTGGATGGGAAGATCAATACAATCTTAACATTTTTAATATTGCTAAAACAATGTTAGTGGGTTGTAAGATTATACATCCATTATACAGTTGGCCACTACCTGATGATATCTTCTCCTGGTTGAAGGCTACAGTCACTTCAGATGACTGGAAGAGATAGCGCTAATTTGTGTATGAAATAACTTGAAAAATAACTTGGATTCAACGGTAATGGCTATGCCAATAAACCCCTCCGACGGGATGCCCAAACCACACTAGCTGGGGATGTGTTAGAAGTAAAGTGTTACTGCTGGAAAATCTGCAAAAACATATATGGCATAAGAAACGAACCATCCCTTATCAAAGAGTGTAGATATTATACAGCACCTGCATAGCAGTGATCAATTCTCATGTCATAGGTTCAGTTTTTTCTCTCATACCCCAATTGATATCGAATAATTATTCAACTGTATGCTCCCACTTTGGAAACCCCGTGGACACTTCATATGCACATTCCCATTTGAAATCTCAGTGAGTCACGCAGCAGGTGAGCACAACTGCTGCTGTGTTAATAGAGACGTCCTGCCCTCGGGCTCAAACTCTCTGACTCATGCACTACAACCAACCTGACGCTGACCAGATAACACTCGCCCCAGAGTCTGCTCAAACACAGGCCGACCACTTGCAGCCCCTCAGGCACTCAAGCTCTTGTGTAAAAGCAACAGCAGGATAGTTTTTGAAAGTCACATCTATACCCGAATGGCCTGTAGAGTGAGTTCAACGTACTTTAGAAGGCCAAATCCAAACTGTGTGGTGAGGATACCCGATTCCGACTCGACTTGCATGGGAAAACTACAATCAAAGCCATGTTGATATCAGTTTGATTTACTGTAACTTAATAGTATGTATAGCTAGTATGGTGGTACCTCTTCATACAAGCTTTTGTAATCACAATAATTTGGGACCAAAATCTTAATCGAAAATATTTTCTTTTATTCGGAGCTTGAAATTTTTAAAAAAGGCAGCTAAAACAAGTCCCTTAGGAACCAGCAAGCCCGCAACAGTAAGAATAAACACAAGAAACATTCCTATACCGCCCCCACACCAAAAAGTTATGTGATTTGAGTAAACTGTCGAATTGCCTACTCCAACAATGTATTTACATCACTGTTCATGACTTAATAATTGCACTGGAAAACAGTAATTGATGGAAGTGATGTACAAAGGTATTGTCCATATGAGGCAGTTAGGAATGTGCCCAAAAATTAGAAAGCACTTTTTTTTTTGCCTGTAGTAGTTTATATGCGCAAACTGGATGAGCTGATGCTTGCAGTGAGCAATCATGAGCGGTCTCTAGTGGTCGCCTCTAAGACTCCTCGTGAACCTACCTATGGTGATCAAGATTTTTGTTGAACAAAAAAAACTCAAATACCGGAATGCTTGTGTTTAGAGGTGCCCGTATAAAGAGGTACCAATGTACTCAGTTTCTAGTGAAAACGCTTCTCGTGGGATTTGAGTCTTGTCCCAGGCCAGAAAGACATGTCCACCCATCTCTGTGTGGAAAATGATGTTTTCAGCTTTTTTTTCCTGAAAACTCATTTATGTATACTGAGCCCCAATGTATTTCCTCAGGCTTATCCTCCTCTAGGGAATTTTAATTATCTAGAGAATTGTATAAAAATCCACAGCGGACTCTTCATCCAAGGTAATACTTTGCACAGACGACCTGTTACTGCCTCAGTGGTGTTTGGACAGAAAGTAGACTGCTGTCAGCGCCGTTAAATGCTTCAAGACCGACCTCCTCATCTTCTGGGCTGATAAGGTCCGCCTCAGAGCAAGCCTTTCCAATTAAACCCGGGGAGCTCAGTTGGATGGATGACTTTTAAGAGGCGCTGTGGGATTCCCGCAGGGGGAATTGAGGATATATGGAGCGGTGACAACAATCATTTTAAAAAGCTCATTTGAGCAGCCTTCTGTGGTACACATTACAGCGCCCACTTCGGGTCGTAACGGGACATATTTACGGAAGGGAGGAATGGATACATTGTCCAATGTCCATGTGTCAAAGGGCTCATTGGCTCTCTTTCTGTATAGTACTCACTCTCTGTATACTGTACATCACATTTATAGGGCAATACAGCACATCAAAAACGTTCATGCACCGTGGACTGATTTTAAAACTTGAAAAATAAATATAAATTGTCCTAGTAGATATTTTCTTTTGCATGTTATGTCAGGCCATTTTTTTTAAATAGTAGTAGTTTTAAATAGTAGTATATATATATATATATATATATATATATATATATATATATATATATATATATATATATATATATATATATATATATATATATATATATATATATATATATATATATATATATATATATATATATATATATATATATATATATATATATATATATATATATATGTGTGTGTGTGTGTGAGGTATCAAGAGATCGCAGTTCGAATCCCGGCTCTTCCGTGTTACATGTGCAAGTGTCCTTGGGTAAGACACTGAACCCCTGATGCCCCCAATAAGCAGGTCAGCGCCCTACATGGCTGCACGGCCGGTGTGGTGCACACTGTAAAGCGCTTTGGGAAGTCTTGACTTGAAAAGCACTGTATAAATGCAGATAATTTCATTAAATTTAATTTCATATTTAAATGTGTGTGTGTGTCTGTGTGCGATTATTCCTGTTTTTACTGAACTTCGAAAATATGAGTAACTGAATAACTTGCAGTGGCATCCCGTTTATCGACCCTTTTGGAATTCTTCCAGATTTGTACATAGGTGGAAGTTGTGATACAAAGTATGCATAAAAAAATAAAATTAAAACCAACAGTTAGTTAAGAGCATATACGTCCTTATAATTAATCCTTATTTATGAAGAAAAGTTTGAAATCACTGGAACATGCATGCTTTGTAGTGTAGAGGTTTCGGCTTGATAATCAATAGAGACCGAAAAATAAAAGCCAAATTCCAACAGTTTCTGTTTCTGTTATCAAATACTGATTAGCTGTCCTAATGTGTGTGTGTTTGTATCAGCGTGCGCCTGAGTTTGTGTATCAAAGTCATTAATTTGCTTAAACTGATGGTTTCATTAAATATAACTCCAGCTGCAATTTGCGATAGAGTCAAGCAAGCTTATGAAATTGCCTTTTTAGTTTCGGTATAAACTGTTCAGCATACTCCCACTGTGCAGCTTTAATTAAGGATGGAAAGTAAAGATATAAAAATAAATCTACGTCAAAGTATCTCTGTATACTTCATTTTAAATTGTTGCATGCTGAATTTAAATGTTGGAAGGACCTACACTTTTTTAAGGAGATTGAAACCGTCACATTGGCAGTTGGAAGGATACACCACGATATAGAAGATTGATAACGATACTTTTATCCTGGTATTCCTATTTTTTCCTTCTCAAGGTCTTTATTACATGTTTACCATGGAGTGTGCTTTCTCATCTTGTTGCATACGATGATTACTACGTTGTAATCAATGACGATAACAGGCTTCTTACAGCTTAAGGTAATTTAAATTCAAGACTTTCCAAGACTTTTTTAATGCCCTATGAGATCAAATTTGGGATTAAGTTGACAAAAAAAAATACACAATTGGAAAAGCAAAAAACACAAATAGTTCTTGCACACGATACATCGTGCCTCGTACACTTTACCCGGCACAGATTTTAGCCATGGAGAATATCGTTTGTCGGACAGCCACTTCTCATTTAATTTACTTTCTGGGCACGGTTCAAAGTAAACGTCTCAGTCCAAAATTGCTATGTGTACTGTATGTAGAATTAAGACATGTGTCTGCTCTGAAAGGCCTGACTGAAACATAATCCATGTTTTGTTAGTTCCGTTATTGTGGTCAAGCCAAGAAAGTAAATCAGTGAATTATTAAAAAAGACAATTGACAAAAGTTACTAAATCTTCTAAGTTCCAAAAAATATGAATTGTATTGTGCGTGCACATTTTTAAGACTTTCAAAAATGCATTTAAGACATTGTAATGCCTTATTTTTAGAATGATGAATTCAATGCCATTTAGGACTTTTCAAGGATCCATGGGAACCCTAAATAAAAAATGATTCAATTCATTGTCAACTCTATTTTCATACATCATATGCACAACATACAGCACAGATGAAATTACTTCCTCTCACTCCGAGTGCAAAAAAGCAACATATAAGACACCAATTCAAATAACAAATAATAACTAGGTATAAAAAGCATATAAACAAATATGAAAATATGTAAGGTTTAGAATAAAAAAAATAACAATCAAAATTAAATTATAATGCACATAAACACGGATGTTAATATGAAATTGCAATTTTAGACAATATATAGATTTTAATTAGAATTATAAAGGATACTTAAGATTTTGCAGTCGTTGTTCATCAATGAGATCTCAGTACAGAAGTCCCGAATTAAGTGTGGAATTTGCGGACATTTACAGAAGGTCCCCCGTGAATCGGCGTTTCACTGTCTCTTCTTTTCGGGAGAATTGCTCACCATTGCGACAGAAACGACTGCATTTTAAATCACCCTTGTTTTAATTACTCCGTTTTTTTTCTTAATTGGCTTAATTCATTAATGGCTCTATGATTCATCAATGTCATGTTGCTAATGAATTACCCATAATCCATGCGGACGTGTGTTTTTTCTTTTTTTTTCCGTCTTGCATATCGGGGTACAAACACTGAAGGTTTACTTTCACTCTACGTTATCACAAAGATGTCACGATCTACTTTTACTCTCTTTTTTTAACTGTTACCTAAACATTTGTAGCCCCCTTCTTCTCCTATTCGTGCCTTCCTTCCCCTTGATTTTCTGTAATGAGGCAGCTAAGCTTGCGGGCTTCCGTGCAAGAAGACAAGAAGGATGTTTTCAACTTCCCTAGTGTGACTAAAGAGCCGATTTCTCATTAAAAGCATATTTATTTATTTTTTAATTCATTCTTTTGTGTGCGCGAGCACACATGAAAGGCGAGAGGGTAAGGGGACCAAATTTAGGTCTCAAGGGAAATTTTGATAAAAGTATTTTGGACATATTCATAGTTGTATCACACATGCACAGCGGATTCAAACGGTTCGTACTATCTTGTTGCAGCACAAAAATTTCACTGCACTCCGGCCCTCAAAATCAGTTCCACCAAGTAAGAATAATGTTCGGAATTAGGGCTATTGTCAACAAAATGGATGATAGAAATTGTTGACAAAGGAATTCATGGTCGGCTATTGTCGCCAAATACGTTTTCCAACAGACTGAAGCATCTCTACATCAGGCATGTCAAACTCAGGGGCCTGGTTCAGACGTTAAGTTCTCGGGTGGGCCGGATCAGTGAGAAATGTCATGTCAAATATTTAGCTTCATTTTTCAGTACTATGCTTCACCATTCCGCCTAGCCTATGAATTATAATCACGGATGATAATGAATATTTTCCAAGCACTACAAATCGATTCCATCCATCTATTATCTGCAACGCTTATCCTCAGTAGGGCCACGCAGGTGCTTGAGCCCACCCCAGTTATCTTCAGGCAGTGGGCAGGGGACACCCTCAACTGGTTTCCAGCCAATCGCAGGGCACACATATACAAACAACTCACTCGACCATGATTTGGACCAGCTAATTAACCTGACATGCATGTTTATAGAATCTGGGGGGAAACGGGAGTGCCCGGAGGAAACCCACGCAAGCACGGGGAGAACATGCAAAGTCCGCACAGGAAAGATGGTCGCTGGGTATGAATCCATGACCTCGGAACTGTGCCACGTGGACGTGCGAACCACCCATCTGCCGTGTCGCCCAACAAATCTATTCATGAAATAAAAATAATATAATGTTTGGCATTGAATGTGTTAACCAGTTGTTTATTAAAACAGCTTTACATCTGAACCAACTCACCACAAACATAGACAAATTCAAGTGGGAGCTATGAATAAAAATATGCTTGCCTCATTTGTCATACTGCTTTGAAATAAATAAAGAAAAATAAATTAAGAATTTTAGCAGTGAACTTGCTACTAGGCTGGGTCTACTGAGGCTTATAAAATACTTGCACAATAGTGTTATTAAAGCCCCAGTGTGGAATATCTAACCACTCGATGACACTGTATTGTCTAATGCGAACCGAAACCAGTTCATATGAGCACAGCTTAGCAGAAATATGCAAGACAAGCATGATGGTGACTTCTAAAGTAGGATTCCATTATGTAAAAGAAATATAAATTTCTCGACTTTTTTTTTATATAAAAATCAACTGTTATTATAGTTCATGTGGTTGTGCCTAATATTCAAATCAGATTGTTTTTTTTACTGAAAGTTTTTTGTACCAATAGGAGACATCAAATATTACACTCTGTCCCTTTTACATAAAACCAGACCGGACATCAGCTCTTTAACACGTTTGCTGCCCATCAGCGGCGGGAAGGAGTATTTGCTTTGTATTTATTAGAATAAAAATCATAACTTTTCATAAAAATGAGTTAGAGACTTGCTTTCTTACATACTCCGAAATAATCCAATGAGCCAAACCTGGCCTGCTGGCTATATAATTGACATCCCTGCTCTACATGAATAAAATATCTGCTGAGAGTCGCACATGCGCTATAGCGTCTTTTTCTCAAGCGGTGCATTAACATACATAAATGGCACCGTCAGCATCATTTATGCGTACCAAAACTTTTAATATTTGGGGACATTTTAGCCTGGATACGGCAAATAAAAAGACTACTTGCAAAGTTAGCAAAGCAGACCTAGCGTAGGATGGCGGTAGCTCGGTGAAGAACACGTCGGACAGTTGGACAAAACGGAGTCTGACTCGCCTCGCTAAAATTCAAGTTTAAGCAATACAGTTTTGATGACATGATTTTACATTTTATATGCGTGTGTTTTGCTATAAAAGAGAGCTTGAGTGTAATGACAAACATATTTGAAATGAAATCCAGTCCGAAGAAAAAAACGTAGTTTGTTAAAAAGTTAAAAACGACAAATCAAGTTTAAACCATTAGAATGTTGAGAATTGAGAAGTTTTTTTTTTGTTACAGACTTTGCAGTTGACCATTGAATGTACATGACAAAATTTGCATCATAATTGTTTTATTTGCGGTTCTGGTGTTGCTAATGAGCCTGTTCTTTATTTACAGGGATTAAAAAATGTTTACTTGATTTTAATGTCTTATTTACTTGCATGTCCCTAAAAATGGACAGAGCTATATTTATGGATTACTGTATTGTTTTTACTGGCCGAGCACATTGCCAAATTTATTTCATATTTTGTTTATTTTAATACAAATCTGCAGTTTGTTCAAAAAAGTGTATTTCTCATTGTACCGATTTTTCTGGGGTTCATTATTATCCCTTTCAACGCCATGTTAAATTTGAGTAAAAGTTCATAATAATCCGATTTTTAGACTTTCAATAGTCAGTGACTGATGAACTTTTGAAATAAATATTAGTTGCAGCATTATCCGGAATAGAACCAGAGAGTTTGGGTGGGCAAGCATATAGCCACATACAGTAAATTCCGGACTATAAGCCGCTACTTTTTTCCCAAACTTTCAACCCTGAGGCTTATTCAGTGATGCGGCCAATTTATGTAATTTTTCTAACAGCCACCAGCAGCGCTGGAATTCAAGGCACATGACGCAGCTTACAAGCTAAACGCAATCGAGCAGTCCGGTAAGCGTGTTGCTAGCGTGTTTTTGATTAAAGGAGCGTGGAACGTCGTCTATATGACACAGTCTCTTACCCATACTGGGGAAGGCGACTTTGATGACGTCAATTATAAGGAGGTAGATGAGGACGGTTTACCGTGGTTTCTACAAGGATGGATTGTATTTTTAACAGATCAGTTCACTGTGTTGCGAGCGTGTTGCTAGTAGCGTTTTGCTACCCTTCACCGGCACAGTTTGGGATGAAAGTTATAATATTATTATTAAAGCTTTGAAAACTCTCTCGGTGTACCGTCTTTCTTTGTAAATATGTGGGTGACCGAGCGGCTGAGTGGTTAGCGCGTCCGCGGTACAGTTATGAGGTCATGGGATCAAATCCAGCTTCCAGCCTTCTTGTGCAAAGTTTGCATGTTCCCCCCGTGCTTGCGTGGGTTTCCTCCAGGCACTCCGGTTTCCTTCCACAATCCGAAAACTGATAGATAGATAGATAGATAGATAGATAGATAGATAGATAGATAGATAGATAGATAGATAGATAGATAGATAGATAGATAGATAGATAGATAGATAGATAGATAGATAGATAGATAGATAGATAGATAGATAGATAGATAGATAGATAGATAGATAGATAGATAGATAGATAGATAGATAGATAGATAGATAGATAGATAGATAGATAGATAGATAGATAGATAGATAGATAGATAGATAGATAGATAGATAGATAGATAGATAGATAGATAGATAGATAGATAGATAGATAGATAGATAGATAGATAGATAGATAGATAGATAGATAGATAGATAGATAGATACTTTATTCAACCCCTTAGAGAATTTCACACTTCCAGCAGTATCCTTGTGTTGAAAATAAAACAATAATAAAGTAAAAGGAATATAGTACATAAATACTCAATGTAACGTGTTGATACAGAGTATTTAAATAGTGCTACATAAAATACACACTGCAATAAAAATAGGGTAATATGCAATGTGGGGGTGTGGTTTAATGTGGGCTTTTACTCCCCCGGGTGGAGTTAAAGAGCCTCATGCATGGAACGTTAATTGGCCGGTCCAAATTGTACCTAGGTGTGAATGAGTGAGTGAGTTGTATGTCTACGTGTGGCCTGCGACTGTCTGGCAACCAGTTCAGGGTGTCCCCTGCCCACCGCCCGAAGATGGCTGGGACGGGGTCCAGCACCTTTCCTCTGACCCTAATGAAGCTGGGACTTTTTGTGATTAAGGGCTATAAAACCAAATATGTCTTGACTTCTAAATCTGACCGCATGGTACCACTTTATGAGACCGTCAGACGTGAACTTTCACCCACCGTCCCAGGATTTTCACTGATAACAATCAAAAATGAAAATGTCATTCGGATGGGTGATGCAAATCATTGCAGACATTTTGAGAATTGGCCAGAGTCTGTGGCCACAAGACATGAATCATCAACTCCCAAGTTGTTTCTCGGTGAGAGTCATTTGGCGCTCCCTGCTGGTAGTGACAGCTGTGCGCAACCGATTCTCTCTATGCGCCGCGTTTATTCAAGATCATGGGGTTAATTGCTCATTCATTGTTGCATTTCATTGCTGCTGTGGTTGGTTTTAAGCAGAGGTCACGTCAATGTACAGATCATTCTTTATAGAGATCACAAGTGCATCGTTCTTTAACCAATCGGTGAGTTTGAGTGCTTGAATCTTGGAGGTAAATGCAAGCATCCTGAGTGCCCTTGAATGTGAGTTTGATGTCGTTTCTGCTAAAAGTGTGGCCCGGCATATTCACCTAGCCTTCAAGTTGATATATTCAGGCAAGAAGTTCAAGAGAAAAAGTCTGATAGGGTCACATTGAACCTCATTCATAAGTAATGTGGATCGTGAACAAAAGGAGGCGACAGGGCAAAACGTCACACACACACACACTTCTTCCTGTGGCTTTAGCATTTTATGTTTCTGGTTAATTTTCTTGAAATAAAAAACTTATATTGATATCCATGACAAATCTATTTTGAAGCCAGAAGCATTTTTAATTTTGGACCTAAAGTGTCAAATAAATGAATGAATAGATATCTAATCAATTAGCAGATTAATCCTTTCATGTATTTTCTGTGCAATTTGTCCTCAGTGGGGTCGCGTGGTAGCAAATTAATCGATGTTTTATAAAGTTTTTCCGAATATTCAGAGCCATTATTAATACAAGATCATCTCCTACTTTGCACTTAATTTTCTTAACCTTGGATTATCAGTAGTTTGATTTTTTTATTTTGTTTTAATAATAAAAAAAATCGGATACCCTTCCAAAAATACAATTCCTTTCAATTAAGTGATTACTGTCATATAGGTTTACTTTAACATTTTTGATTGGTCGATGACCTTAACCTGGCAGCTGGCAAGCTAAATTGTATCATTATAGAGAATTTTGGAAGAAATTGGAATACAAGAATAGAATTCACATAAATGCAAAGGAAAACATGCAAAGTTTAAAGGATGCATTTTTTTAAATACAAATTATTATTTCCAACCTTTTCAATGTCTCGATTGTACACTCCATTTATATTGCTCAACCTGAAAATGATTACCCCCCATTCAGAAATATGAATTACAAGGTTTGGCGGCCCCAAATATATGTGTATGTCAGTAATGGTACTCTTATTCAAGAAAGAGTGGGAGTAAACCCTAAACTGGCCGCCACTCAAACGCAAAACACTCGGGCCTTTCACATTGCATACAACTATTCAAGCTCCAGTTGGGAATTTTCCTTTCCAAATAAATGAGTCAAAAGGACCAAGTTTTAATATTAAAAACTCTGAGGACCCCCCTCCCCCCCACTGGATACATGATTTCTGTTATTTTTGGCGGGTCATTATAATTCTGAACCCGTCCATGCATTGAGACTGATGAGTTAAGGGTAGGCGGATCAATGCAAATGTCGATAGAATCGATAGTGGGCGATGACTTGATCGAGTCGATACTATTCCCCGGTGAATGATACTGTCTTCCCTTTAAGCTATTATAATGATAATGTTGTGAGTAGCTCATATGTATTTCAGATGCCATTCAATTCACACTTCATTTGCACTACTGACTTTATTTTCAAAATGCAATGGAAGGTATTTTAGTTGTCCTGTTGACAAGTTGGTTATAAAGTATCTCTATTTTCGTTACGTTGCAGCTTTTTTGGTTTGGCTCTCTTGAATTTTGTACTGGAAAAGATGTTGTAGTGCAAGTAGTTTTTCATATATTGCTAAAGGATTTTACACTACCGTTTAATTTGATTTGATTTTCAAAGTATTGTGCAGTGGAAAGTATAGTTTTCATGTTGACTGTGTTAAATTTGTATTTCTGTAACATTAGTGGGGTTTTTTTGGTTTGACTCCCTTATTCTGGGAAAGTTGGAATACAAATATGTATATTAATGTATCTCTATCTCTGTCTCACTTTCTCCCTTTAGCTCTCTCTCTCTGTATCTTTCTCTCTTTTGCTATCTCTTTCTTTTCTTTCTCTCTCTCCCTCTCTATTTATCCATCTATCAATCTTTCCCTGTCTTCCTCTCTGCATCTCTTTCATTCTTTCTTTCTTTCTTTCTTTCTTTCTTTCTTTCTTTCTTTCTTTCTTTCTTGTGTGTGAATGGGAAAGTGTGAATCACATTGTAAAGCGCTTTGGGAGGTCTTCATTGACTTGAAAAGCGCTATACATATATGCAGATCATTTACCATTTCTCTCTCTCTCTCTCTCTCTCTCTCTCTCTCTCTCTCTCTCTCTCTCTCTCTCTCTTTCTCTTTCTCTCTCTCTTTCTCTCCCTGACCGACTCTCTCACTCTCTGTTTCTGTCTCTTGGTCCCCCCTTTCTTTCTTGCTGACACACTCTCTTTCTTTTTTTTCTTTTTTTCTCTTTAATTCTGGGAAAGTTGTAATAGAAATATTTATATTAATGTATCTCTAATGTCAAAAATGCGTTACTCTCTGTCATAATCTCCTGGCCTAAAGCCTCAGTTTGATCATTCGTGAGTCTATGCATATCTTAGACGCACGCATACACTTTTCACTGTTTATTTTTTGGGGGGAGTTGGTGTTTGGGATGTCATTGGAACAGTCGTGTTCTTATTTTGAATCATGTTCTAGCTAAACTAACAAAAAAAATGACAAGCATAAAGTAACCCTTCAACCCTGCCTACCTGTCCCCCCTCTTACCTCTGACCTAATGTGTTGCGAATCCCAGACAAGCATTGTAAGATAAAAGCAAATAGGTGCGGTGGGGATTATTTTAAAGGCTCTTTGAACTCGGACATCGTTAACGTATATTAAATAATGAAAATATTCCTTAAAGATTTGTGTTTGTGTTTATCCAAGAAACTAACTTAAGTGGGCAGGGGTTTGTGTCATTTCCAAGCAAAACGTATCGATATCGGATACATATTGATGAATCCTACCGTGTATTTACTTGGATCGAATCCATACCACAACTTCCAGTATCACCCATCGCTGGTATGAGTAGACCGACATGTTTTCAAAGTTACTTCACATCTATTATGTTAACTGACTTCTTGCAGTATTCGAAAAAATCGGTCCTCACGTTCGGGTTTTTTTTTTCAACTTTTAATATGATTTCGTATTGTAGGATCCCCCCATCACACCTGAACCCCTTATGAGTGACTTTGGCTTACCAAACAAGCGGTTCCGTTGAGGAGCAGCAGGATGAAGCCGCGCATTGTTCCGCCACGCGTGAAAAGCCACAACTCTTCCCTCCTAACTATGAAGGGAAACAAATGACAGCTCCTGCTTCCTCCTCTCGCTCGTCTTCTTCTACTTCTTGCTCTTCTTGTTCTTCACGAGCCTTCGACGCGGCGTCCGTCCCGACTGGATTGTCCACCCGTCATGGCGAGTCCTTTTATTTTTCGACGCTTTCGTTCCTTTGAAGTCTTCTTGTGCGACAAAGTGAGACTACCTGCGGCTGAGGAATTCCACGCCGTTCTCATCCATGGCGAGAGTTTCCGTTTGCGTGATGGGCGTCCCCGGGATGAGAGGACGCTTCTGAGGGAGGGTCCACACGCAGACTCCGACTACGACTGAGCTGCGCTGAGCTTCAAAGAAAGGAGCGTGCACTCCTTTTAACATCTCTCTCTCTCTCTCTCTCTCTCTCTATCTTTATCTCCCCCCCTCTCTCCCATCTCTCTCTCTCTCTTTTTTTGCTCTCTCTTCTCTTTCTTATGTCTCTCTCTGTCTCTAACTCTCACTCTTTCTCTCCCTGCCTGTTTCTCTCACTTACTATTTTCTTTTTCTGTCTCCATCTTTCTTCTCTGTTTCCCTTCTTTCTCTCTCTCAGACACATTCTATCCCTCTCTTTTCTCTCTGTCACTTTCTTCTCTCCCTCCATTTCACCCCCACTACCTCTCTTTCACTCTCTCACTTTCTCACTCTCTCTCGCTCTCTTTCTTTTGCCCTTTCTCTCTTTCTTCTCTCTCCATTTCGCTCTATGTCTCTCTCTCTCTCTTTCTTTCCCTGCCTTACTTAACCACTCACTCACTCACTCGTCCACTCACTCTCTTTCTCTCTTTCTTCTCTTTCTGTCTCTTCCTTTCTTCTTTCTTTCCCCTCTCTCTCTCACTCTGCCTCTCTTTTTCCCTTTCTTTCTCTCTCTTACAGTCTTTCTGCTCTGTCACTGTCTTCACTCCCTCCATTCCACCCCCACTCTCTCACTCTCTCTCTCTCTCTCTCTCTCGCTCTCCTTTGATCTCACTCTCTTTCTTATCTGTCTCTCTCTCCCACTTTCTATCTCTCTCTCTCTCTGTCCCTCTTTCTATGTCTCTCTCCCTCTCTCTCTCTGTCTCCTCTTTATATGTCTCTCTCTCCCTCTCTCTACCTCTCTCTCTCTGTTTCTCTCCCGGCCCGGATCTCCCACTCACTCATTCTTTCTCCCTTTCTTCTCTTACTATCGCTCTATTTCTTTTCTCTCTCACTCTTTCTCTATTTCTAACTTTCCCTTTCTTTCTCTCTCTTACACTCTTTTTCTGCTCTGTCACTGTCTTCGCTCCCTCCATTCCGCCCCCACTCTCTCACTCTCTCTCTCTCTCTCTCTCTCCTTTGATCTCACTCTCTTTCTTATTTCTCTCTCTCTCCCTCTTTCTATCTCTCTCTCTCTCTCTCTCTCTCTCTCTCTGTCCCTCTTTCTATGTCTCTCTCTCCCTCTCTCTCTCTCTCCCTCTCTCTCTCTCTCACTCTCTCTCTCTGTGTCCCTCTTTCTATGTCTCTCTCTCCCTCTCTCTCTCTCTGTCTCCCTCTTTCTATGTCTCTCTCTCCCTCTCTCTCCCTCTCTCTCTGTGTCCCTCTTTCTATGTCTCTCTCTCCCTCTCTCTCTCTCTGTCTCCCTCTTTCTATGTCTCTCTCTCCCTCTCTCTCCCTCTCTCTCTCTGTTTCTCTCCCGGCCCGGATCTCCCACTCACTCATTCTTTCTCCCTTTCTTCTCTTACTATCGCTCTATTTCTTTTCTCTCTCACTCTTTCTCTATTTCTAACTTTCCCTTTCTCCCTTACATTCTCTCTCTCTCTTTTCTCTATGTCATTTTCTTCTCTCCCTCCATTCCAAACCCACTCCCTCTTTCTCTCTTGCTATTTAATCCCTCTCTGTTTCCTATCTCTCTCTCTTTATGTCTCTATCTCTCCCCCTTTCCCTCCCTGCCTGACTCCCCGACTCACTCTCTCACACGCTCTCTCCCTCTCTTTGTTTGTTTCTTTCTCTCTGTTTCTCTCTCTTTTTTTCTCTCCCTGACTGACTCTCTCTTTCAATCTCCACTCTATTTTCTTTCTTCTCGCTCTGTCTCTTATGTGTCTCTTTCTCACACACTCTCTCTCTCTTTTTACATAAATCTCTCACTCTCCCTCAATTTATTTATTTCTCCATATCCCTCTCTCTTTCTTATCTTTCTCTCTCTCTCTTTCTTCTCTGTGTTTTTTATCCCTACCCAACTCTCTGTCTCTCTCTCAATCTCTCCCCATTGCTCTCTTTATTTTCTCAATGTCTCTCTATCTCTTTTCTTTCTCTTTCTTTCCCCGGCCACAGTAAAGCCTACGTGCGCTCGGCCATAAATCCTCATCTTAGATTGCGAGTTCGGGAGAAAACTTCAGTCTTTTCACCCCGTCTCCCTCCGCCTGCCTTCTTGTCTGTGTTAAATCTATTTTCATGGGGTCACTTGGGGGTCCACTCTGCTTCATGTCCACGGCTTATATTCAACGCTCAGTCCTAAATTCAGGCGTGTTATATGCTATATGGAGGGTCCATATGAACAAAAAGCTCTGCCACTGAGAGCGCCACCGCTCCCCTAGTGTAGTGGAGGTGCAATTGCACCTGGTTCTGGGAAAGTTAAAGAAAAGAAAAACGTACCAACGGCTCATTTCTGCTTGAACGTAGGCAATTGTGGCTTTCTTTGTGTGATGTTTGAGGGACACCACGGACAAGAGTGGCACCAAATCATCTTGCTGCTTTCTGTTGGTTCCTGGTCCGCCTTGCTACTCACCATATGTATTTTGATCGGCTGCCTGGCGTTAGCGCCGCTTTTGCTCTCCGTGTGTCAGCTGACTAAAGAATGACTACATCCCCTCATAATAATAATAATAATAATAATTTCCTTGTATTGTCATTCTGTGTAACAATGTACACAGAACGAAATGTTGATTGCACCTGACCCGTTGTAGCGAGCCGATGCAGCCGCAGCCAACAGAGGGCGCCGCCGACCACTTTTTAAGTATTAGGAATGACTCGACCGGGGCGCGAATCACCGACCTCCCAGTCTCAAAGCGGGCGCCTTACCATCTAGGCTACTGAGTGCTTGACACAACCTGATAATTGTTGACTTCTTTTGGCTCCT
This sequence comes from Urocampus carinirostris, assembly GCF_059441175.1. NCBI lineage: Eukaryota > Metazoa > Chordata > Actinopteri > Syngnathiformes > Syngnathidae > Urocampus > Urocampus carinirostris. The sequence continues at coordinate 25,572,103 of NC_142349.1, read as the reverse complement.
TTGGCACATTCACTGACATGCAAACACGCATGCCATTTGCCACATCACCCTGATTTCAAAGGTTCTCTTGTTCCTTGAAATTTCTATTGAGAAGGAATTACTTTGAAAATAAAAATACCAAATTTGACAGCTTGTAAACTTAAATCTTTGTAAATTAAGACACTCCTATGGGGTGCTTCCTCTGTCCTTTCTTCCATTTGCACTGACCCAAATTACAATCCAGGACATTAAGTGTCTGCACCTGTATGCATACCTGTCAACCTGTATGTTTTTGCCGTACAAAGTACGTTTATTATGCATTTTAAGACGTGTACGACGTACAAGAAAATCTGTACGGAAAAACACAAATTTGTCAATTATGGGTACCATCCGGTATACACGGAGTATCACGAAACAGCAAATTAATTAGTCAAACGAGTTTGAGTTGTGTAGTGAAAGGAAGTCCGTCTCTTTTTAGAGAACCATCTTTTTCGGCTCAACTGACTAAAGAGAGCCGGCTCTCAAATGGCTCACTTGCTTTGATGCATTATATTACGAATTATTATGTTGTATAAAGAAGTTAAGAAAAAAAGGAAGTATAAAAGGAGAAAAAGAAAAACGACAGGTTTGTGGTTATCCCTTTAATCTGTATATTACCAACAATAATTTAATCCGGAAAATGAATTCATAATTTGAATAAGAAAATGTATTATTCTACTTAGTTATATTTGCAAGTATTTTTTCCTTCTACAGTGAACGGCCAAGCTACTTAATTTTTGAACTGTTTTATAATAAACCTCATTCATGTCGAGCAACTCAGTATCTCACAACAAATGTTATTGAACAATATATATGATATAAGGAAACACATGTACAATATAACATGTTAAACTACATAAATAAACACGTTTGAAAAAAAATATGGTGTAAGATTATTTTGTATTTTGTAAGGAAAATACAACATTTTGTAAGGGCATGGAGCCGTGGAGGTCGACAGGTATGTGTTTGATCCAAGGTTCTCCTGGAAATTCTCAGCAGGTATGCATGAAAATAGATAGAAGTATGACCCAGCAGGTCTTTATGCTAAATTCTGCATCAATTAGTAACATTAGAGCATCTTTTGTTTTGTCCTGGACTGCAAGAAAAGGAGGCTGTGACACAGTGAAACAGAGTGGGCATCCCCTTGAAACCATCCCTGCCTCACCAAGCAGAATAACCTTCTCACACACATGGATCAGAAACAGCTATGCGGGGTTAACTGAGGCCAGGTCATGGGTTAATTGGCTCGGTCTAGCAAACACCAGGAGATGCTACCTCTGAAGATCAAAGCTAAGAGGGAGGTGGTTGATAGCTGTGGTCAAAAATGTATTTATAAAAAGAGAACTATTTCACCATAGCTATTTAATAGAGCAATCCCTCATTTTTTGTGTTACAAAAAGATCCTGCGATAGTCAAAACCTGCAAAGTACAAATCTATACCTACTAAATACTATTATACATTGAAAACAAAGAACAACTATCATTTACAGGCTCAACATTTGTTAAACAGATACAAGTATTTTATACTTCATCAATGTTTTTTCTTTACAAATAACTTCTGTACAGACAAATTATGATTTAAAAAATAATCTTGCTGCATACCTGTGTCAAACCTACCGTTTCTTTCTAAAGTACTTAAAAAAGTTGTGGCACAGCAGCTGAATGATTTTATATCCAAGAACAATCTTTTTGAATCGATGCAATCAGGATTCAGGGCTTAGCACTCTACTGAGACAGCCCTGATTAAGGTAACAGATGATCTTCTACTGGCAATGGACCCCGGCGCTTCATCACTCTTGCTGCTGCTAGATCTTAGTGCTGCCTTGGACACTGTGGACCATAATATCTTACTAAACCGGTTGGAAAAATGGATAGGTCTCACAGAAACCATCCTCTTATTGTTCAGATCCTACCTCTCAGATAGGACACTGTGTTAAATATGCTGAAATGACATCTGAGCCCTTTAGTGTTACCTGTGATGTTCTGCAGGGTTCAGTACTAGCCCCCCTTCTTTTCAGCAGCACTAATCTGTGGTCTGTGCAGCCCTTTGAGACTCTTTGTGATTTAGGGCTATACAAATAACATGACTTGACTTGACATGACATGTATGCACAAAAGGGCGAAAATGATTAAAAGACAATACTACAGAATACCATGTCTCCATCATGTGGACAAAACTGTATTTACCTTCCGTTGGGCAACCCATAATGTTAAAAGAGACGTACGAGTTGCAACACAATAAAATCTGTATTTAAGCCGAAGGATGTAAACACAAACTGTATCTATTTATATTGATTGGATTTTTTTTTTGTATGTGTCCTGTTTCTCCTACACAAAAAAAAACCCGTAAAATTTTCTAAAAACAAACATTTATGAAAAAAAAGCCAGGACCCCACTTGGGAGAGCCAAAGGGCCGCATGTAGCTCCAAAGCAAGTTTAGCGGGTGGAGAAGTCCAATTTTGTTGGAAGTAGAAAGCTTCCTCTGTCTTTTTTTGTGCCTTTGTCTGTCCATAGCATTTAGTTGACATGGTAGCTTCTAGAGAAACATAAACACTAAAATAGATTTGTACATACATAATGGAGATTCTTCAAGCTGTTTTACGTACGTGCAAAACTGCAGAGACTCTCTGCATGTCCAGAAATCTTGGGGTCATGATAATGTCAGGGATGTTTTATCATTCCAATGGGTCTTTAATAGCCTAAAAGATGTAAAGATTCCTGAGGTCGTTGGTTGAAATCCGGGAGTATTGTGCTGTCCTCGTGCGCCCTTACCACATTTTCTAATGGTTACATTTAGTGAATGAGATGTCTTAAATTTGACGGAAGTGGCTTTAAATTTGTCTCCCTGATAGCCAGTCTTTCTAGCACAGGCGCTAGATGCCAATCATCTCAATTTTCCTCTCCTTTGTTTCCCTGGTGGGGGATAAACGTGCGTGGGAATAATTCCAGCCTGGGGAATGGGGAGCTATTTGAGAGAGGAAAACATTGAGCCCCATAAAGGGAGATTGAGCTCCCCGGCCCACCATCGCAGCCAAAAGCGAGCCCAATAAAAGCCATCCTAAAACGCCTCACGTTCTCGCCACGCACTTGCACTTGGCACATAATTGCCGGGTCCTAACTCACTCATGTGCAGCCTCCTGGGGCGCCCCCTGCTTTTCTCTCGCTGGCAACAGATCATTTGCTGCGAGTGCGTGGGTGTGGACGCCACGAGCTTAAACTTGTCCCGTGCAATAGAAAACGTGGAAATAAGGCCTCTTTTAGGTAGTCAACTTCATTTAAATGACTGTTGTTAATCGCGTAATGCAATTGGACACACTCATTTTCTTCAGAATGGGAAGCTGTGCCCCGACAATATGTGGCAGCGCTCGCTGATGGTGCGCAAAGGCTGCCATCTTGTGGCGATTATGAGCATTACAATAAGAAGCTGTTGTGAATGCGACATGATGACGATGGTACTAACTACAGACATACATTGATGAAGCGCCGGGGTCCATTGCCAGTAGAAGATCATCTGTTACCTTAATCAGGGCTGTCTCAGTAGAGTGCTAAGCCCTGAATCCTGATTGCATCGATTCAAAAAGATTGTTCTTGGATATAAAATCATTCAGCTGCTGTGCCACAACTTTATGAACCTGAGGCTAGCGTGCTAACCACTCACCCACTGTGCAGCCACAATGGTACTATTAGTACTAATTATACAGTGGTGGGCCGTCAGGGCCTGCAAGTTCTTATGTACTGTCCAATACTTATTAAGTGCATACTTATAAAAGTATTCCAAATTGCTCTCCCCATGATTTCGCTGCTTTAAGATGTGTGCTTTGATTTTGAAGCATTTAACCAACCACAATTTATTCCTTATTTGTTGCTATATTCAAAAATATACATGGAGGCCTTTACAATCAGTTCTGCATCCCCAGAGGCAAAAAAATAAGTGTTGGTTAAGCTGTAAGTGTAGGCCAGGGGTCAGGAACCTTTTGACCCAAAGATAAATAAAAGCAAAAAATGTTTTAAAAAGAAATTGAGAGAGCCACATCATATATTTTCAGACAAAATTGAAAAAAAAAAACTACCAAACACGCTCTCTAGACAAAAGGTAATTCTTCAGCAGATTTTATTTCACTGTGTGTCATTTGATGATTTAATCAAATGTATGAAATGATAATAATGCCAAATCCTGTGTCCCAAATCAATGTAAATAACTCATCTCATCTCATTAGCTACACCGCTTATCCTCAGTAGGGTCGCGGGGGTGCTAGAGCCCATCCCGGCTATCTCCGTGCAGTGGGCCGGGGACACTTTGAACTGGTTCCCAGCCAGTCGCAGGGCACACAGAGACAGACAACTCACTTTCTCATTCACACCCAGGGACAATTTGGACCGGCCAAGTAACCTGACATGCATGTTTTTGGAATGTGGGAGGAAACCGTAGTGCCCGGAGGAAACCCACGCAAGCACGGGGAGAACATACAAACTCCGCACTGGAAGTCTGGAGCTGGATTTGAACCCACGCAGGAGGTTCCCAAGACATGAACTGTGCCGCACATGCGCTAACCACTGCGCAGCCGTGCTGCCTCAATGTAAATCTGCCATTTAGATTTTTGTCTTCCACCTTCAGTTAAGAGTGTTAAGGCATTTTTTTCCATTAAATTTGTCCTTAATAAACGGTTTCAAAACAATGTGCATGCAAAGTTCGTTCGTAAAAATGTCACAAATTACTGCAAACGATAAGCATATTGTCATATTCACTTTCGGTGTAGACTGCACTGAGCGAGAGGGAGAGTAGGAAGTGCCTTGCGCTGTGTGCAGGGATCCGCCCACCTGTACTGCTCACCCAATCAAAGTCATTTGCCAGCGTTTTTATTTATCAGTTGAAATGGTTTCTTATCAAACTTCTGCATTAAGTTGCTTGAGCTTTATATGGGCCAAAATCAGGATGAAATCACTTGACTTTGGAACGCCACAGAGAGATGTGCAATAGTTAAATTTTATTTCGGAGCCATACGTACTTGTGAAAAGAGCCATTTATATGGCTCCCGAGCCATAGGCTCCCTACCCCTGGTGTAGGCAATGAGATTTTGAGTTGGCGGAGCCAGGGAATTTTAAAAGGCCTAAGGGAATGACAGTGGCCTAACAAACTATGATTGGCTAGAGAGCAGTAACACAACCATCACAACAAAAACATGAAGAACAATACAGTATCCCCGTGTTCATTGCTTCTGTAAAACGGAAATGTAAGCCCTCAATAAGATAAAACATATTCCAGAAATACTAAAGGACGAGCTTGATTTTCAGCATTAGCATCAATGGCAATAGCAAAGAACTTCATGATGGAACAGAACTGCATGAATAATCTGTTTGACCGAGTAATCCAAATCCTCTTCAGGAAAGAAAGGAGGATGGATTTTGTGCACAAATAAGAAGAATTTTCATTGAGTGAAATATGACTATATTCATGAATAGTATATACATTTTATTAGGTTATTATGAATGATTTTTAGATGTGTTGCAGCTGTAGCTGAAGTAAATGTTTTATGGCCATAACATAATTATTAAGGGATTGATTGAGACGTAGCACTACTGAAAGCTTAGGTATGAATTATACTCTTAATAACAGTAATACAACTACTGAACCATCATCATTATCCAAACAGGCTCTTTTAAATCCTTTAAATTCGGTGGTTCAAAACCTAGAAAGTTGGATGAGGCTAGAGTGAATAATTTTGAGATGCTGCATCTTTTTCATTATTAATATTATATTCAAAGTTAAATTCACCATTTAAAGACATGTGGGTATTGTAAAAATGATATTAAATAAAAATATTACGAAGTTTTCAGTGAAAACCTAGGATACACAGGTGTTGTATTTTTATATTAATCACAAGACACAGCTGTGATACACTATAAATGTTAATAATGGTAAACTCTTGTGCTTTTTTAAAGTAGGTGCTTGGCAACAAAGCTTTACTGAATCAATCGTAATTAGTAATATTAAATTTTCTATTATTACTTTGATATTACAGCTAATAGGTGTATATTAATACATATAATCACCAATAAGAATTTGAAAACCAATACGTAATTTCCATGTTGTTGATAACTGTGTGATGTCATAGCAGCCACAAGGGGGGGCTGTAACTCAGGGAGACTCGCACTCTTTCCAAGTCAAACACTTTTATGGTTATTGCAAAATGCTTTACAGTACTATAATTCCTGACGCCATCAACGTTGATAGCTTCAACATTAAACATGGGGTTTTGTAATCTACTTTGATGGTCACAGAGATTTCCTTATTGTTTGCCCTATTCATACCTGTCAACCTCCACGGCTCCATGCCCTTAGAAACGGTCTTATTTTCTCTTACAAAATACAAAATAATCTTACACCATAATTTTTTTAAACGTGTTTATTCATGGAGTTTAACATGTTATATTGTACATGTGTTTCGTTGTATCATATATATCGTTAATTAACATTTGGTTGTGAGATACTGAGTTGCTCGACATGAGTGAGGTTTATTATTAAAAAAGTTCAAAAATTAAGTAGCTTGGACGTTCACTGTAGAAGGTAAAAATACATTCAAATATAATTAAGTAGAATAATACATTTTCCCATTTGAATTATTAGTTCATTTTCTGCACTGAATTATTGTTGGTAATATACTGATTAAAGGGATAACCACAAACCTGTCTTTTTTCATTTTCTCCTTTTATTCTTCATTTTTTTTCTTAACTTCTATGTACAACATAATAATTCGTAATATAATGCATCAAAGCGAGTGAGCCGTTTGAGAACCAGCTCTCTTTAATGAGTTGAGCCGAAAAAGCCGATTCTCTAAAAAGAGACGGACTTCCTTTCACTACACAACTCGAGTCGTTTGACTTGATTGATTTGCCGTTTCGTGATAGTCGGTGTATACCGGATGGTACCCATAATTGATACACTTGCGTTTTTCCGTACAGATTTTCTTGTAATTCGTACACGTCTTAAAATGAACAATAAACGTAATTTGTACGGCAAAAACGTACAGGTTCACAGGTATGCCAATTATTCCAACATAATGCGTAAGTCGAGTTATAGAAAAGCAGGATAAAAGATACATATAGCGTTTTCCTGTCGTGTTGAATAGGAGGAACGGATTACTTCCAGACGCAGAAATTCAGGTTTAGTCCAAATGTTGATCCATATCTCATCTGCAGGGTATCAGGAACCTAATGTATAGTCTACCTGGGTGACTCATCTGCTGAAATGCGCTGGTCACATTTGTAAAGGGAAAAAGAATCCTGGATCTGTTTTGGATTCCAGTTAATTCCAGTTTATTTTTTTGCCCATTTTATCAAAACATTGATCTTGGCTGTGAGCAGTGAATTATGCCATAGACTCTATGACATAGAGGCAGCGCGGTTTTCATAGCACCACTGTTAGATCACATACTGTAAATCAGGGGGTTTCAAACTCATTTTAGCTCAGTGGACACATGGTTAAAGAAAAAAAAAGATTCACAGTGCCAGACTAGTAAAATATCCATCTATCCATTATCTGCACCGCTTATCCACAGTAGGGTCGCGGGGGTGCTGGATCCCATCCCAGCTATCTTCGGGCAGTGGGCAGAGGACACCCTAAACTGGTTGCCAGCCGGTCGCAGAGCACAGAGGCACAGACAATTCGCTCGCTTATTCACACCTAGGCAAAATCTGGACCGGCCAATTAAACTGACATGCATGTTTTTGGAATGTGGGAGGAAACCGGAGTGCCCGGAGGAAACACACGCAAGCATGGGGAGAACATGCAAACGCCGCACCGGAAGGTTGGTAGCTGGATTTAAATCCATGACCTCAGAACTGTGCCACACACGCGCTAACCACCGCGCCGCCGTGCTGCCCACTAGTAAAATAATTGCATTTAAAGTGTGCCTTAGCTGGAAGCCTGCAGGTCTTTTTGAAAGCTCACAATTAAACCATGACTTTGGGATCTAAGCTTTTTTTTATTAATAAAAATGATTGGTTGTTCTTTGTGTTTTCCTCGAAACTTTATTTCATTCACTAGGATTTAAGCTCTTGTAGCCATTATTATCTTTGCAATTGTAAAACAAAAATGCAAAACAACTATTTATTTTATTTCCACTACAGTTGATTTAACTAGGGCGAACCCATAAAGACAGGATAGTGCAAAAATAGCTTACAAAACATTAATTGAATTAATTAATTTAATGTTTTAGAGTATTTTTGTTTTTTTATAATGAAAATAGTTGTAATTGTAATCCTGTGCAGTCCTTTGAGACATTTTTGTGATTAAGGGCTTTACAAATAAATGTGACTTGACTTGACTTGAATATTTGAATGTATCTGCTAGATTTCACATCTATTGGAAAAAGGAGCTAAAGTTTTTTTTTTTATGTCTGGAAAGACACCCATGTGCTAAATGTAGTCTTTTAAGTAAAATTGTGGATTTGGTTTCCTCGATGTTCTCTGGTTGATTAATGGTAGACAGCAAATACAGTTTTTGGAGTGGCACTTAGCTTTGACAATATGTAGTGGACCTACTTAAAACTGGAAGTCATTGTTTGAGCTTCTCTCAGCATTGGTCACAGGTCATATAAAAGGATGTGTCCGGTCGCCTATGGCCCGCAGGTTATATGTTTGACACATGTGACATAAATAAAGAGGGTAGTTAACAATCATGAGAAACGCGTACTGTAGTTGTCTTTGTCACAGAAAATAAAATGAAAATGACATCTGGAGACAAATGATTTGTAATGTGTCAAACACAAGCCCTACCTTTCTTTCCAATCCAGATTAAAAACAGGCAGCAGAATATAACTTTGACTCTCTGAGGAAGCTGGAATTAGCCACATTTAAATGATCGACCCGCATTGTTCCACTTGGGATATTGATGAAGTATTTTATGTGTGCAGTAGAAAAAAAATGAAGTGATATGAGATTGGTCCAGAACAAGACAGGCAGACTTGGACCACACAGTAGACCAGGGGTCGGGAACGTATGGCTAGCGAGACAGGTATAGTTCTTTGAATGAAAGGATAGACAAAAGTGACATAGTGATTTCAGTTTCAGCACGGAATAGATGGGGCCTAGTTTACTAGGACAGACAGAGACACAAAAGCCTACGGGAAGCGGAGAGGAGGTGGACTCGCTATCTACGTGAATCGAGGTGGGTTAAACCTGGGCACAAAGATTTCCATCTGCTGCAGGGACGTCGAATTTTTGGCCTAGCGTGTGACGTCATCCACTGCGCTGTTGCTAAACTACAACACAGCAACCCGAGGCCATCCTATTAATCTATTAATAAACAACAAAAGGATACTGCTGGAAGTGTGAATTTCCCTACGGGGATGAATAAAGTATCTCTCTATCCATCTATCTATCTATCTATCTATCTATCTATCTATCTATATATATATCTATCTACAGTTTAAAGTCACAGTGTTACACCAACAGTCCCCATTTTGGCTATACATCTCTATGGAATTCCTGTATACAAAAGCTCAATAAACAATGCGTAGCTACTGTTGAGCCACTTTATGACGAAAACCCACAGAACAAACTGTAAATACCTGAAAACGCCAGCCAAGCACCCAAAGCAACTTGATTGGGCGAGAGGTACAAGAGGTCAGATCCCAGCACAAAAAAACGCACTCCCCTTTATACATCTGTTTCCTTCTCGTTTGCAGTTTTTTGTGAACGTTTTACAAAATAACTTTGATCGCACCTTTTTTGAAATGATAATTTCTAACAAAAATGACTGTCAAATAATATAAATAAGATAAATGGCTTGGCTCTCAAAATGTGTGAGGATGTGTTAGATCATTTTACATTTCCGTCCCCAGCATTGTCGGAGTAATGCAAACTTTGGACTACCAATAAGACATAGTGTAACAAAATCCTGAAGCCTAATATTCAAATGACCCGCATACCTAGTGTGTTGTGTAAAATACTGTAGTTGCCAGACAGCTCCAGTTGCTTTGAACAAAAAGAAAGGATCCAGATGACAGACAGGTCATGTTTTAAACTTCAAAGCTTTGTCCTGAATTTTATGAAGCTGAAAGGCAAGCCCCACTTGGAATGTGTTGTATTTATTGAAAGTTCCCCCCTCCGTGGATCTGGACAAGTTACCTGCTACTCATGGTTTTTGACAGGGTGCATTATAGACCCCGAATGTGGGAACCTAGAAAAGTAGGTTTTAGCACTAAAGTTGTGCACTTTCACCAGTGTTGGAGTAACGTGTTACAAATTAAGGCATTGCTGGAACACGATTGCCTACCTTAATATTGAATATTGCAATGCATTATCAATTCAAAAAAACGTAACTCAAAATGTAACTTATTCAAAACAGTTCTCAAATTTCAACTCCATCTAATCGATAACTGTTCCCCTTGCTCAGGAAGGTTGATTGAACCCCTAGTCTGAAACCATCACACAGGTAATCTTGTTTCAGGACATTCAAATCCAAAGACATCTGAAATACTACTTTGAAAATGGAAAGTTTAGTGTTGATTTCTGATTGGGTGATGCGTGGTACGATTGAAAACATCAGCACAAACAAAGGCAATGGCACAAGCAATACCAGAAAGTGTGAAGACCAAACATGTCTACACAATTTGTGGCCCAATGGACTTGTCTTAAGGTGTTAGCGGTTGATTTAGAGAGAGTTAGACAACACGGAAAGGATGTTGCTAGTGAGTCATTGCACCTATTTCGTGCAGGCGAGACCCATCTACAGTGAAAATAAACACATCCCAGGGGTCCAGGGTTCCTGTCGGGAGGAGTAATGGGGCTCTGCAGTTTCCCCTTCCCTAGTGTCAATCACATAACAATGTTGTATTTCAACCCTTAACCTTTGACAGGTCCACCTGTAAACATTTAGTGGACCTTTGGCAGAGAGTCACATTGAGATGCTCCACATTTGCCGTCATAGAGAAGCAGGTTCATTTGTCAAACTGCAGGACAAACATTTTAAGCAAATTACCAAATCTAAAAATACGCTGCCCTTTAAGAATTTTTTAAGTTCATTTGGTCTAATTGTATTGCATTTTTATTGCATTCCAGCATAACAGGAGCCTTTACATCAAACGTTTTTTTTCTAAAAAAAAAAAAAAGTGTCGTTTGAAATACAGTATGTTGATAAAGAAGAATTTCCACTCCTGGCTGCTCCCATTAAGGAGCGATCCGTTCTTGTTGTGCAAAGTATGCAGCTGTGCTCAGGACCGAGATAAAAACATAAAAGATGGCTGCGAAGAAGAAAACGAAGAAGGTGATGTTCACAAACCAGAAGGAATTGGAGGCCACATATTACGATGACAACAGATCTTGTGCTTCCAGCGATAGGGAAGGAGACGATCTTTTATTCTAGTTTCCTCGGCAGTGTTTTCACTTTAATCTTGCTTGTGCCTGCTACTGCTTTGATAGCTTTAAACAGAAGACAAAGGTAGTGTTTTATTCCGATGCAAAGTTCAAAGTATGTTCATAAGTCAGCACCGGGCAGCCATGGGTGTGACTTAAAGAAGAAAAATAAGCCTAGCAGTTTTATAGTACAGACGCTCCCGTAATTATGAACGAACATTTTTTTGGGATGTCAAAAAAATATCCAGACATTGCTGTAAGTTAGATTTTGTTTTTTGTGCACGTTTTTTCCCAGTACCGGACATTACTGTAGTGCTTCTTTCCACCGCGACCTTCGTGTGGCGCTGTGAGAGGTCACCCAGCATCCACCCGGGAATAAAAACAAAAACGCTTCCTCTTTCTAGTTCTTGTATAAACATTCTATATTGTCTATGTCTATACTTTATATAGTGCGCTAAGAACTTTGTCATTTTTATTGTTTAATATCTCATGCATCCATTCAATATGGTTGGTTTTAGGTGTAAATAAAAGGCGAGCCGTTTCTTTTGAAATGAAAGTGGAAGAAGAAAGCTTGATGCGGTTGAGAAAATGATCGGAATGCTTTTTTTCAGCCACTTTTTACCACAGAGGACCTCTTGAAACGCATGTTTCAAAAGTAATTTAAACTCAACTTTGTTTATCTTTAAAGAGCATATTATTTCATGAAATGTTTTTTTATTTTTAGTATAAAACAATACAGGTTACTTATACAAGCCTTAAACATAATTATATAAACCCTAAACATGCAAAATATAGCACTGAAGCAACTTGCCAACACATTCAACTTACAAACGATTGTCCGGAATCTATCTCGTTCGAAAGTCGGGCAGCGTCTGTAAATGTATTTAGTTGCTGTTAATGTATGGATGCTCAATAAAGTATCTGAAAAAATATGACTGCTTATCAACCTACTGGATCATATGACGGCTGGAATTGTAAAAAAGTGTTATCATTACACTTCTGCAAAGATGTGCTATTTAACTCATCTGAAAAACTACCAAATGAGATCAGAAAGATGTTGTTGCAATATTCAAATTTTGTGTTTTCTTTTAATCTCCGTGTTTCCACGACAACTTTGCTTCTGTCCATGTTCTATTTTGCCCATGATGGAGGGTAACAGGAAGCACCTATTGATATATACTGCTGTTTGAACGTGAACGGGAAAACTTTTAACTATCGAAAAAATCGAACATAAAGGCAAATCATTTCTAAATCTCAAATCTAAACATTCTAAAGTTTGAATAAAATAAAAAACAATGTTGAAGAAAACTGAAGAAAACTTAACTAGTTGGCTGGGTTGTGATCCACTATCTCTCATAATCCCATTTTTATAATATTCATATCACATCATATTTAATTATCACCGAGCACCTCATTAGAAAATGTATGTTTAACTTGAATAAAAAGGCCAAATACAGGATTAGGATTTAATCTCCATCCCACTACCACAATCAAGAAACTCAATTGCTTAGAAAGTACCACAAAAACCATTATGTGTTCTACTTGAACACACTGTGTAAACTTTCATAGTTCTGAAAATAGTGAGTCGACCTCGGGGGCAATGGTTTCTCACAACTTAATCTGAGTCAAGAAGTCAGTTAAATTTGCATCAATGTTATTCCTGAACCTGCCTCAGTCTCACAAACTCACAAGTTTTGATTTTTCTATCGGAATACTTTTTTCAAAGTATTGCCTGCAACCCGCCTTCCGCAAAAAATCTCAGAATAGAAACAATTAAATAACTTGTACTGTGGTTTCTCAAAGACCAAAGTATGTAATCCCAGATCATGATAATGTAACTCTTTCAAGAGCAGAATTAGTCAACCATTTTGGCCATGAGATATATCATATGTATATTATATATAAATTACCGATGCACTTTCTTTCTTAAACTGTACAAATTAAAGATTGCAATGTATTGCAGCCACACCATGCTTGTTTTACTATGCTTTGGGTAAACCAATGTGAAAAGTTAGCTTCTCTTTAGATCTTCGCGAACATTTTAATTCATGTGACTTCTGGAAGATTGAGCCACTTATTTGGTTCAGGTTTCTGGAGAAAACTCAGCAGCTTGTAGGAGATTTATAAAAAAATGTTACTGGAATACATATTATAAAGAAAATGTATTTGCCTTTATATAATCATTACCTACAGTAGCTAGTAGAAATTGACATCATGAACACCACGTCACACCACAGTCCGGCATCGAGACTTGCCTAATTTGGTGCCGTGAGCACCCCCTATCGCCACCCCCACCCACCATCGAGTGCCCTTTAACTGCCACTGCCAGCAGTCGATGAGTCAGCAGCAGAGTGAGGGGCATGGATCATATAATATGAAGGCTCGTTGGCACACTTGATTTGATTGTTTTTTAATCCAGTAAAGACAAATTTCATTTTGACGCTTTTCCCTCCCTCATTTTTTGGCAGGAGGGTTTTTTTCTTTTTCTTCAAATTGCTTTAAGTACAGCGATACCTCTTTTCTGAACATGAGAATTTCTGTATACAAGTCTTTTTTTCAACAAAAATCGAACTCGCTTTACGAAGGAAAATCCAGTTCATGATCAGTCCAAGAGGCTACTGCTATAGCCCGCTCCTGACATCTTACCGCAAGCATCAGTTTGTCCAGTCTCCAAACTAGTCACAAAAATAAAAAATAAAACGTGCCGTAGAAATGTTTTGTGTATTCATCCATTTAAAGTTACAGTAACTTTAATTTTAAATGTACAGTAAGTGCTTACATATCATGAACAGTTTTTTGATATCAACCCCCGCCAATTGCTTCCTTCCATTTAATGCAATAATAAACCAACACAACTATTTGCTTGAAGCAAGACTGACTATATAGAATACCACAAACATATTTGTGTTTTACAATGATCTCCTACCAGTGACAGAGAAAATCCAGATAAGAGTCGAAATAGGAAAGGCAAGATAGGCCTTTTTTAAAAAAGGTTTCCGTATAAAACTTTTTGTACTGCTTATACAATGTGAAATGGTCAAAAAAACGATTAAAATAGGGGTAAGACCTATACGTTGTAAGGTATACAAACACTTGAAAACAGACCACCGCCCCGCCCCTTCCTCCGCACGACAGGTAAACCTTCCTGCGGTGCGACTGCCTCCGTGGTAAGTGCTTGTACTAAATTTGCATTTATCTCGTGGGTATCATATTACTCATCTAAGTACTATATTATTTATGTTTAATTACTAATTGAATGTGTTTTCAGTGATCGGGAAGAAATGTTAATCCTTTTGGGAGGTCGGGAATTTGTTTTAAATTATTTCATATAGGGAAAATGTGCTTGTTACTTGAGCAATTCGAGCTAAGAGCACGATCCGTAAATGAATTAAGCTCGTATGAAGAGGTACCACTGTACGTTTTGACTGGACCAGGAAGGCTTGTCTTTTTTCAGTTTATTGTTATGTAAATTTTGTCTGGGTCCTTAAATATTATTCTTGTTTACTATAAAAAGTAACTTGCTCAAGTATCTTGACACTGGGGCGCGTGTAGCTTTCATGACCTTGTCCTGACCTTGTCTTGACCCAACCGTTAGCAAGCAGGTGTTATAGGACCGCTTTTCATCGTGACCTCTCGCGGGCAGGAAGGCAACACTGATGTGGCTAAAAATACCTATTTTATATACCCTCAATTTATTGATGGCCATCATCGTGAATGAGGGCTGCAGAGGTTCTTCTCAATTCTGGTCGGGTTGCTCTATGGCAGGGGTGGCCAACTACTTGGAAAAAGGGGCCCTACCGGGTTAGAAAATGACCTATCCAACTTTTTCATACATGAATAAATATACATGCACACATTTATGTGATATATTTTTATTTTTAAAATAGAATAGTTTCATCAATTTTTTTTTGAAATGTTCACAATTAAAGCAAAATAACCTATTAGGTCCCTGTTTTAAGCACTTTTTTCGATATTTAGTTTTGTAGCATTTCTGTTTTGTTTAGGATTTTTGTTGTATTTCTACACTTGTTTTTGTAGTATTAATTTAGGATTACTGTAGTTTTATTTTTGTAGTATTGGCTTAGTTTTTTTTACAGCAGTACTTTTGTGGTATTTCCATAATAGTATTGCTGTGGGATTTTTGTCATATTTCTAAAGTAAACATTTTTTGGGTAGTATATCTGTAGTATTACTGTAGTGGCATTTTTTTGTAGTATTTCTTTAGTATTTTCATAATATTCTTTTTTATCTTTGTAGTATTTTTGCAGTACAATGTTTTCAGTATTTCCATAGTAGCATGTCAGTAGTATTTCCGAGGTTTACTTGTAATATTCTTATAGTATATATATTTTTAATATAATATGTAATATTTCTTAAAATTACTGTAGTTGTATTTTTGACTGGAAACAAATTAGGTTATTTTGTAGCAATTTTCTATTATTTATGTAGTAGTATTTTCTTTATAAACACACAAAGGGACAATGGGGTCAAGGTTGTCACTTTAGTACTACTTTATTTACGATTTTGTGTCATGTCATTTTTTCTTGACTATTTCTGTTTAGCGGGCCGGACGAAAAAGCCTGACAGGCCGCTAGTGGCCCGTGGGCCGTGGTTTGCAAAGGGACTTACACACTAAACAGATGAAGCTAGATCCAGATCAAATGGTACGCATTATTTTACAGTCAAGAGGTTTTTCCAACAATGACTCATGACTTTGGCCTCATATTAGGTCTTTACATCAAACACATGAGGATTACAAAGTTACACTGTCTGTGTTTAATACGCATTCCTCGTCACTTGGTACAGCTCTCTGGATTTCATGGGAAATGGTTTAAAAATGGTAACAGCGCTTTTCAAGTCACTGAAGACCTCCTAAAGCACTTTACAATGTGTTTCACACTTACCCATTCATCCCCACTCACACCCAGATAGCAGCGACAGCTATGCAAGGTGCCTACCTGCTTATCAGGGGGCATTAGGGGTTCAGTGTCTTGCCCAAGGACTCTTGTCACTAAGCTCCTTATACACTCAACATAAGGGTTCAAACATTTAGTGATGATCAGATTCATCCTTTGATACACTCATAGTCCGGTCAATTCTGAGCTCAATTTCCAGGTCAATTTCTAAGTTCCGGGCGGCAACAACGAATCGATAAAGTAGTATTAAAATCAATTATCAAAGTATTGGCAACAAAATTTATCAAAGGTTCGGTTTGTCGCATGCGCACAGTAATCCAACGCAAATAAAAGAGTGCATTGAATTTCCTCTTGATCCGTTGACAAATTTCTAGTAGCACCTTGTGTCGGCAAAGGGAGCTCCGAGACCGTATTTTGATGCCTGAGGTCCTCTTAAACCAAATTCAAATTTCTATAGCACATTTCAGACACTTGAATGCAACTCAAAGTGCCGAATAAAAACATTCAATGTACAATAAAATATCTGCTTAAGTACTCGCTATCCCCTCCAATGTACCCCTTTTATTTGCTCTATATAAAAAAGGATTTTACATATTTGCAGGTTTATCGCATACATTTGTTGTTTATTATCCGGCTATTTGACAGACAATAGAATTTTTTCATGTTTTCTTTTACGAAATATGCCATTTTTTTGCAGTTTTTTATTGGTGCATAACTTATATTTGAATAGAAGAGCATACTTAAGATGTGTTTGGTTTTTCAACTATCAATCGTAACAATAATTTACAGATTCATCGATTATTAAAATAATCGTTATTTGCAGTCCTAGTTACTTGTTCACAGGAGTGTAAAAAAAAAAAGAATTATTCAGCACTTTTTTCTTGGCTTCAAAACTAAATATGAGTGTCTTTTTTTTCCCCTCAAACTAGTTTATACAAACATCAGGTGAATACAAGCCAAAGTGTGTAGTTGAGATTGATTTTACTCCCAGAAAAATCTCATCAATACCATGTCAAGATAAATAAAAGCTTTCAAAGCCACGAAATTGCTAAATCGTAAAACCAGAAACTGAAACCTAATCTTAATCAATTCAAGTTAGTCGAGTCCTATAAAGTATCTAAATCTGGGGAAAACTTTGTTTGATTGTGCAAATGATGTATCTACCTGACAGGATGCATATTCTAAGTGAGGCACTTGTAAGAAAAAAGATCTGAATTATTATTATGATTATTATTATTATTATGATCCATCCATTATCTGCACCGCTTATCCTCAGTAGGGCCGCGGGGGTGCCGGAGCCCATCCCAGCCATCCTCGGGCAGTGGGCAGGGGACACCCTGAACTGGTTGCCAGCCAGTCGCAGGGCACACAGAGACATACAACTCACTCGCTCATTCCCACCTAGGGACAATTTAGACCAGCCAATTAACCTGAAATGCATGTTTTTAGAACGTGGGAGGAAACCCGAGTGCCCGAAGGAAACCCACGCAAGCACGGGGAGAACATGCAAACTCCACACAGGAGGTTCCATCTCATGACCTTAGAACTGTGCCGTACACACGCCAACCACTGCGCCGCCGTGCTGCCTATTATTATTATTATTATTATTATTATTATTATCATTATTATCATTATTATTATTATTATTATTATTATTATTATTATTATTATTATTATTATTATTATTATTATTTTCATTGAATGCAATACATTGTTCACAACAAGATTGGATGTGGAGCTCCAGCATGAACATTTAATACAAAACTAAAGAAAAATAATGAAATAATAAAAAATAATATTGGGATATATATATAGGCAGAATTTGGAAGGTAGTACTTGTAGACTAGCGTTATCTGATGTTATCTGAAAATAATTTGAGTCTTTCAAGTGGCATTTGAGGGTATTTTAAGTTACTATTGTGCTAATGAGCAATACATTTCCTCAGGATTGCTCATTAGCTTTCAACAGGGGCTTTGTTTGGAGTGGCCGGTCTATGAAATGGTGCTGGACGGCATTGCTGCCTGTAATGGACTGCAGGTTAAGCACGTTTGTTTTCCGTCAGCAGCACCTGTCCTTGTTACCATCCACTGTAAAAATAACCCAAGCTCCCCACCAATAATTGCACCCCCTTTGTACCCGACCACCGGCGGACCGTGTCAGGCCCTGAGCTGCACTACTTTTTCTATCTTGACACCGTGCGAGGGCACTGAAAATGTCTTTCCCAGATTGCAATTGAGTTAGATCAGCTGGGACATAAATCAAATGACCTGGGAATGGGAACAAAGGCCAAGTGCAAAGGCAGATGAACCAAACCACTCCCCTTTTTCCGGGTGTATCACTCCCTTACTGTAAATCAACAACTAATCCCGGAAATGTGCTCCTCCCACAAATGCAATCCCTGATGCCTCAAATAATGGTGGAGGAGTCAAAGGCATTTATTTAAGAAATACCTTGGCAGAGGCTGAGACTCAAGTCATTGTGATTTAGGCCTGAGGGGCCGTTTTGGTAACTTGAAACTTAAGAAAAAGCTAATAGGCAGCAACAGTTACGTTTTAACCAATATTATCAATGTCTGATGTTAATAGTTCTATCGCTTAATGGAGACCAGTCCATATTTGTAGATTGACTTGACCGATGTTGACCATGTGTATTTGACTTTACGAACCATCAACAAAGCAGTTGGGACTCCTCTGAATTTTGGGATGCATCGTGAAGGTGCTCATATGTATCCTTCACTTCCCTGAGGTATTCCTAGCCATTCCAAAAAACAGTCCTTGGGATTGGACGAAGCCACATGGGGGAATTGAAGCCAACTGTTCCTTTCGGTATCAATCCTTCTATGTATACAACGCATGAAGGAGGTTTCCACGGACCACATGGAAGCGATAAAGATCCTAAAGCACTACAGAACACATGTCAAGCAGTGAGCACAAAAGGGGGACCACTGGGGAGGTGTAGGGCAAAGCCAAGACCACCATTCCAAAGCAATGGGATCGTGTTTCACCCAGAAACAAAAAAATATATATCCCCGCCACAAATGTCTCTGTTCTCGAGATCCCGTCCTGGGAATGACTTTTTGAGTGGGTTAGCAATAGCATGACATTGTTTATTAAATCACCTCTTGATGTTGAGCTGTACAAAGCTTGTTGTCATCCACGGCGAGATGAAATTGAGTGGTTTGGGATTTTTCTTGCAAAAAAATCAGATGTTACTGAAGCTGAGTAGTATAAAACTGTAGGTAAGTATCTAAAGATTGTATCTATTTTATAGTCACTCAAATGAAAGAAAATATACATCAATTTAAGCTAAATGGGTCTCTTTGAAAGGCAGATATGCAATTTACCAGATCTATGTTGCCCCTTCAGTACAAAAGCTATGGACACAGAATAGCAGGGATGAAGATAACTTAGCGACATATCACCTCGAGGGAAGTAAGCTGGTTGTGAAAGAACACCCCTGGATCGATGGTGGCACCTTGGTTTCACTTGCAAATTGAATTTGGCGGTATCCACACTAAGTTAATAATGTTGGCTCGACGACCTAGGTCGCACTGGGGACCAATGGGGATCTGTGACCGCTCAGACACACCCCATCAATCACGGAGTGAGAAATGGAGGAGTGTGTGTGTGTCGGGGGGGTTCATCCCCAGAGCAGCCCGCAGTGATGGACCGGCATGAGACTCAATATTGTGATTCTAATGAGTTGTCCTTACATAAGGCAGTAAAATACACTCAATGAGCTTTAACAAGGTTTTGTTAGATGGTGCGTTTTAGCCAAAACACCCAATCGATCTTCCTCATCTGCTCTTTATTGACGTTGTCCTCTTTAGCTTTTCTAGCTATGGTCCACCGGTGTCTTTAAATGACTGAAGTGGCACCTCAGAGGTACAGAAAGGGTGGAAGACCCGCCCAAAAATATGCTTTTCTGAACATTGTCAGAGAAGTTGAGCACTGTAAAGAGTAGCTCCACTAGGTTGGACTTTGGTCTTTGTGATTAAGATCTTCCATTGGCGTCGTCTAGTCGTGCAAAACCAAGTTTCATGTTGACGATTGTCGTTTTTTGGATGCAGAGTAACACAATAGTTTTTATAATAGCCACAATGAAGCTAAACTAGGTAGTTTTTTCATTCTTAAGAGCTGTGACACATCTGAGTGTTTATCATTGGGAATAGAACTTTCTATGTTTTATTTCTCAAAAATCAATTGTGTTGTCTACTTTGCACAGAAAGAGAGGTAAGAGAGGCCCAAAAGTATTTCAATATGCGTATAATCTAAAGCTGTCTGCATTCGGAAGTCATATTGACAGTTCTGAATAACAATGGAGGACACATTTGTTTCTTTTTGTTTTACAAACCAAGGTTTGATCAAGTTCAGGGCACAAAAGACAACACTTTCTTTGTAGGAGCTATACTGTGTTAGTCATCAGCAACCATGTGTCTCGTTAACTACTTTTGAGCGGTATATGTAGAGGCGTGGGTGCCTCGCCCCCGGTCACTAGCAACCTGTGCTGCAGCACCGCATCCATCATTTCCAGTTAAACTGATCGCGAAGCTCCGAAGGTGCAAAACGACATTAGGCCCTATGAGGCAGCCGTGAAGAGCGAGGCGCCTTGCAGCCACGTAGGTACGGTGTTAAGTGAGAGCTGCAGTTGTTTATGAGCGTCACTGCTGGAGTCTTAACGAGAGAAAGGCAGTCCAGAGTAATTGCGGGTCAGGCAACAGCATACCAAAAAGTGCTAAGAAGGAGCTATTTAACAAGCTTGACACACAGGTCTACAACCGCTGTAGACCTACTGTCGAGGCGCACCCTCTTATTCTTTTTACGTGGGCAGAAAGTTTATCTTAGTCTATCTTTTAGTAAAAGAAGTTTGTTGTTAAGCATAACCTTTGTCTACAATTCAAAATGTGGTCTACAAATATCCAGTGATCTCCTTGAATGGACACAAGAGTCCAAAATGTGTTTGTTTATCTACAGCAAACTTTGTATACTTGCCAGTGGTATTATGTAAGATCAACAGCAAAAACCTGAAGTGAATAAATCACCGGACTGTAACTGCTTCACACCAAGTCCTCCTTGTAGTCCAGATGTACTCTTTCACTTTAATCTTTAGTTTGCTGTACTATATCATAATGTTTATATTACCAGCTGTGTCTTGGACTTCTTGAAAGTTATCACCTATCTTTACTGTTGAAATTGAGTATGTCATGTGTATTGCTGCCCAAGCAATATCCATTGCAGCCAGGGGTGATTACCTCTTGTGTGGCCATTTCACAAGGTTTCTGGTTTTCCTCATGCTGAGGTTTTTGAGTTTTTCCTTGCTTGTATGCACAATTTAGGTCAAGGGATGTTGTGATTGTGCCCTGTGCAGTCGTTTGAGACATTGTGTGATTAAGGGTTGTACAGATAAAATGCGACCAGACTTAACTTGACCGAAACATGTCGTTTCACATTTTGTAAATGATAGATGGTTCAAGCAAGGGGTGTCAAACTCCTTTTAACTCGGGGGCCACACAATAGAACAAACATTCTCTCAGGGGCCGGACTAGTAGATTTGAGAGGAGGAAAAGGAGAAAAAAATAAGAGAAAGAGAGGGAGAGAAAAAGAGAGTGTGTGGGATAAGAAAGGGAGAAAGACACAGAGAAAAGAGAGAGAGATGGAGAGAGAGAGAGAGAGAGAGAGAGAGAAATAGAATGTGTAAAACAAAATAGATAAAAAGAGAAATGGTGAGAGATGGGGAAAGAAAGAAAGAGAGAGAAAGAAAGAAAACCAAAGGGAAATAGAAAGAGAGAAGGAAAGAAAGAGAGAAGAGGAGAGAGGGAGAAAGACAGAAAAGAGAAAGAAAAGGAAGAGAGAGCAAAAGAATGTAAAAAGCCACAAAGACAAAGGAAGAAAGAAGGAGAAAAAGAGAGACGGAGACAGTGGAAGAGAGATATAGGGAGAGAAGAGAGAGAGAGAGAGAGAGAGAGAGAGAAGAGAGAGAGAGAGAGAGAGAGAGAGAGAGAGAGAGAGAGAGAGAGAGAGAGAGAGAGAGAGAGAGAGAGAGAGAGAGAGAGAGAGAGAGAGAGAGAGAGAGAGAGAGAGAGAGAGAGAGAGAGAGAGAGAGAGAGAGGGAGAAAAAATACTAGTACAGCATTTGTGAGAGGCACTTGGCTTTGGCAAAATCAATGTTATCTCGTGGGGCGGATTCAATCCCTTGGTGGGTCTAATTTGGCCTGCGGGCCGCCTGTTTGACACCCCTGGTTCAACAGTCAATATTGTGTGCAAAAAAGTATGGAGGAAAGGAAAACAATTATCTTATGAACGGAATGAACTACCTTTTCACAAAAGACCACAGCATGACAACAACTCACTTTGAAATCTCGTCCAACACAGTCAGAATATATGCAGGAAGAAACCATAAATGAGGGCATTTTTTAGTGAATGGCCAACACATTCCAGCCATTATTTCACATATCAAGTAAGAGTCATAACGCTTTTTACAAGGGCTATTGATAGGTCATCCATCTATTATCTGCAACGCTTATTATCAGTAGGGCCACGAGGGTGCCGGAGCCCATCTCAGCTGTTCTCGAAAAGTGGGTAGAGGACACCCTGAACTGGTTGTTAGCCAGTCGCAGGGCACACAGACACAGACAACTCCTTTGCTCATTCACACCTAGGGATAATTCAAACTGGCCAATAACCTCAAATGCATGTTTTTGTGGGAGGAAACCGTAGTGCACGGGGAAAACATGCAAACGCCACTCAGGTAGGTTTGATCCCACAATCTAAGTACTGTGCCGCGGACGCGCTAACCACTCAGCCGGCGTGCTGCGTTTCGATAGGTCAGTTGTTTGAAAATAGAGCTGGATACACACGAACAGTTAGAAATCATACTCCTGACACATTCTGGTTGAGTATCGGACTATACATTTTTTTCGGTCAACCTCCTAGTGCCATTTTAAACACCCCCTGATGCAAGGTGGTCAAGATATTTGATATGAAACATAAAATCAGTAATTGTTTCTTGTTGTTACCACCATCAAAACTTTTGGGGCAGAGGTAGTATGGTAATATATGATCTCAACAAGATGCTCCACTTTGACTGATAGGATGCTTCATGACAGAATGTTATTCGTGTATTTCTCAGGTTTGTTCAGATGAAGGTGGCCTTAAAAGTAATTCGAGTTCCAAAAAATATTTATCTTTTCATTTCATCTCCTCTCATGTGTCTTTTGTTCCATTTAATCACTCTTTTTTTCCCGTGAAGAAGCATGTTCTGGTTTCTGAATGCCTGGTGAAGGCTTATTGCCAACGTTACTGGGCTGCTTAAAATACTGGATAAAAAGAGAACCCAGACCTTCCAAAAATGCTAGCCGGATGAGACAGAATGATTGTCGGCTGAAAGTGTGGGCAATAAACGGGGAAACGCTCATCCACGTTAGGGAACTTTTTAATGTTTATGGCTTCTACATAATTCCATTTACGATCTGATTAACAGTAAACTCATTAACTTTGGAAACTGCTTTTAATTAGATACATGTGTGCTTTATCACACTTCTTAATCAATGTTGACATAACGCATTGAGGGTTCTTTTTTTTCAAGGAGGAGTCATGAATTGGATTTGTTGTGAGAGCAGGCGAAAGGGTGAAAGTTCAAAAAGCACCGACTTCAGAGTGTGATGTCGTGATTGCCAATGTCAACAACGAGAGGCTCCTCGTCACATTCTTGGTTGTTTGTGTAAAGTATTTACCATGGCAACCAACAACCAGGCACTCTGCTTGATTTTATGGGAGAAAGAAACTTGAGTCGAGGGTGGGCTCGTATGCCTCAGACAAATTACAGTAATCATGGTGAACGATTCTTCACATTTTGTCTTGATCAAGAATCACAAAAGCTCTCCAGATATGACAAGAAGTTCATCATGTCATGGTCCCAACAGTACCACAACCATTACTATCCCACTATTACTATATAAAGGAATGATGAGTCATCCCTCGGACAAAATGATAGAGTAAAACCACCCTTGTCCAATATGCTATGTGAGAAAAGAGTGTAGATGAAGGGGACTGACAAATACAGTGCCTTGCAAACGTATTGCTCTTAACAAAAACAATTTAAAAGTGCATGCTGAAATAGTCAAGTAATTTTTATTTGTATAGCCCTTAATCACAAAGAGTCTCAAAGGGCAATATTGCCTCCTTTTGAGGTAGTACTTTGTAAACCCCCCTTTTGCTGTGATGAAAGCCACAATTCTTCTTGGGTATGTCTATAAGTTTTGCCCATCTTAAAACAGAAATATTATCCCATTCTTCCTTAAGGTTTGATGGTGATTGATTGTGCACATTTCTTTGATTCTCAAGAATGCTCTAATCTATAGGATTGGGGTCTGGCATTTGGCTTGGCCGTTTCTAACACCTTTCTGTCAGAACTCACACACAGACGGAGGACCCAAATGCGTAACGTTGTCACACCAGTTTTTTTTTTACAGCAATTGGGCAGTCATGCGCGTGAACACAAACCTCAGGGATGCGGCGATTGCTGGGTGAAAGAAGTGAAACAGAGAAGTCAGAGGCAGACAAGAACAAGGCCGTAAAGAACAGATGGGATCGATACAGGACACACGGGTAGATACCGGAGGGGACAGACGGGATGGATACCGGATACTGGGGCAAAATACCGGACAGGATAAGACAAACGGGAGCGATACCGGATACCGATGAGTGAAGCAAGATACAGGGCAGGACGAGACCGACGGGATCGATACTAGATACTGGAGACTGGAGCAAGATACCGGACAGGACAAGACAAGCGGGACCGATATCGGATACTGGAGACTGGAGCAAGATACCGGACAGGAGGGGACAGACAGGGTCGATACCGGACACTGGAGTCAAAACACAAGTCTTACAAGTGCAGAGGTTCGTTGACGGACTGACAAGGAGTGAATGAGTTTAAATAGGAGGGAAGCCAATCAGGCAACGAGCAGCAGCTATCGCCAAACCGGCGGGGCCAAGTGAGGGCAATGGCCAACCGTGACACTTTCTACTAAATTTTGCTTTAAGTTGCTGTAAAATAAAATATGCCAGTAGCTCATTTGATTCTCTTCCGGGTGATGTCGTCAACACACTCCAGAAGAATTTAACACTGACTTTTCTTGACTGAGTTCAAATTAGGTCGAAAACAAAGATGACTTGATTCATAAAGAAGCCCCGAAAATGCTAAGTAAGATTTTTTGTGTTTTCCTTTAGTTCTTTTGTTTTGACTTTATATTTTTTAATTTTTGAATCATTCCACAACAAAAATGTAAAATGAACAAGAATTTGAACCATTGCTTCTTGAAACGTTTTTGTGCTTTCACTCAGAAACAATAAACTTTGGAGACTGGATTCAAGAGCTTAAAATGCTGTCGTAAAAACCTGTTCAATCTTGATAACACAATCTTATGTTTCTACTTCTGTTTGACATTCTACAAGTGATGCACATAAGAACTTTTCTAGTGCATCAACTCCAAACACAAACAAATGAGACAAGGCCACCAGGTTCACAGGTATGATTGAACATAACAGCGTGACACCACTAGTCAACATATGCGGTAGTTTGAAAAGGAAAAAACATGAATTGAAGAGTCTCAAAGGGAAAGAGGCCTCAAATGTTAAAAAAAACAGGAGCAGGGACTTTTCCTCAAAATAGAATGAATGGAAAAAGTTTGAAATGTCACACAGTGGGGCACTCGCTCTGGCAATTCAATGCCGGTCACAAATGCGAACATCTGTGGATAGGGGGCCGACGGTGTTCATTTTGGTGAGAATACAGACACTGCAGGATGAAACTGGAGAACTGCTCTGTTCAAAGGAACAGGCACGTTTTTGTCCTCAAAAGCTGTTTTAGATAACCTAGCAAATGAAAGTGGGCGCAGCTATAAAGACTTATCGGAAAACGTACATTATGTTGCCTCCCACTTTATTGTCGTATTTTGCTAGGATTCAAATCAAAGTAGATCAACAAAATAGGAGAACTATTCCATTTGTATAGCTAAAAAAATGAAATGTTAGCACACAGTGACTTCTGCTGACGACTAAGGACATCAAACTACTTTTCATTTAAGAAAGTAGTCAGTAAATGCCTTTTTTATAAGTCAAAAGTCATAAAAAAAAACTGTAGGATCAAATACTGTAACTCAACTGCTTGACTCATGTGTTGTCTGATGCTTTTTTCTGTAGGTAGTAAATCCCAAGGGTGGGCGATTCTGGAAATGTTAGCATTGATCCGATCCGAGTAGATACACGAGAATATCAATCACTACCGATCAGCTTGGAAATGTCATAATCATTTACAAATGGAAACCCTTACCCTTGAGTTAGTTTAGATTTACAATAAACACAGCACTTATATTTTAGTCATTCAAAAGGTTTCATTTTTTTAAATTAAATAACCACAATTTAACCACTATATATTACAACTGTTTCAGAACAAAACCAATAAAGACAAACAAAATAACAGCAATGTAACAATAATACAAATATAACAATGTCAACATGTCAAGCATATCGTTCAATGCACATATTTTGAAAATAAAGGCAAATAGTGCAAACAAAACAATCTAAAAACTTTAACAGTACAACAAATAAAATACTTCTACCACAACAATTATTACAGAGCGAGTCAAGAGATTTAAACCGAGAAACCAGCAATGTAACAAACAAGGCCTGTCTGTTACCACAGTAACAACGGATTTACAGATCTTTTTCAGGAACAGTAACAACTTTACATTTGTGGCTGCAGGTCATTGCTCTCTGCATGTGTTCATGTAAATTTGTCGCAGTAGCGGACCACTATACCACACAATTGACAACTGGCATTGTCCTTTTCTGTTGTTGAAAAAAAAGAAAATCCACATTCTGCTCCCTGTTTGCCTCCGTCATATTTAGCCTCCAAGAGGACGGCGCATAGGTTTGGCCGTCTCTTCTGCCCAGCAGGCAAAATGGAGCAGCAGGAAGGGTAGGAAGGGGTGCTAAAAGTAAGTCTGTCAGTCACACAAAAAGCCATGAACTTGGAAAGTTGTTTAGGGTGCTAGGGGAGAGAGTGAAGTACTGCACTCTCTACACATAGAAACAGCAATTTAAGGAAATGGTGAAGGGGTGATGTATCGATACCAAGAGAGTAGTATTGACCTGATCCAAGTACTTGCTTGGTATCGATATTTGGAACGATCTGCCCACCCCCACTAAATGCAGTTGTGGGGTGACAGTCTGCTAAGTTTATAGTTTGGTAGCCACTCAAAATAAGTAGAAAATACACCAATGAACAAACATCCTCTGGATTTAATCATTCAAACGTGTTCTAAAGGTCCTCTCTTAAGCCTTTTCTTTTTATGAAATTTCCTACTTTACAAAAAGCAGGTCGGGCGTGAAAATCAAAGAACAGCAACATTGTTGGCTAATAGTGACAATGATATTAACATTGCATCGAATGCTATCTCCTTTGCAGGTGTCCAATGGTAAAAATAGAACTTCATTCTTTATTGTAAGCAAGAAGAATAAACATATCACAGTCGCAATGAAACTTTGACGGAAACCGTTGCTAAGTCACAGATGTGAGGACTACTCAAATAATTCATGTGGCCAATTGACAAAATTAAATCGTAAAAACAGCCCATGAATGTAAATATCATAGCAAGCTTGAAAGAAAATGGTATTGGACAATTGGCGAGGACAAGATAAAGAGAGTGGAGACAGCTGGACAGAGAAAAAACATCTTCGGGGGTCGCTCCACACATCACACAGACACTCTCGTTGAAATGTGCAAACACATGAGCAAGAACATGCGGTAGGGTCTTTAATGGCGGGTGTATCACTGAATACCTCTGCTCTCAAAAGGTTGGAAAACCACAGCTCAGGGGCCGCATGCCAAGCGGCTCCTTGGCACTTTTGAATAATGTTAACAAATTGAAAAAGGTGGTGGAAAAAATGTATTTTGGTTTTCAGATGGTTTCTGTAGGAGGACAAAATTGACACAAACACTTTGAACATGGCCCTGCGATTGGCTGGCAACCAGTTCAGGGTGTCCCCTGCCCACTGCCCGATGATTGCTGGGATGGGCTCCAGCACCCCCATGACCCTACTGAGGATATCATTGTCGACTTTAGGAAAAACCAGCCCAACCATGCCCCACTTTGCATCAACAACAAGGCTGTGGAGGTTGTCAGCAGTATCAAGTTCCTACGGGTGCACATTACAAACAAACTCACCTGGTCCGTGAACACTGCATCACTGGTTAAGAGGGCACAGCAGCGCCTGTACTTCCTGCGGAGGATGAGGAGAGCCCACCTGCCCCCACCCTCCCTCATCACATTCTACAGGGGCACCATAGAGAGTATCCTGACCAGCTGTATCTCTGTGTGGTGTGGAGGCTGCAGCGCTACCGACTGGGGTAGTGTGAGGAGGGTAACGAGGACAGCAGAGAAAATAATCGGGACTACACTTCCCTCCATTCAGGACATTGGCCAGAAGCGCTGCCTATCCCATGCTAAGAACATTATCGGGGACCCCTCTCACTGTTCACTCTGCTAGCCTCTGGGAAGAGGTACTGCAGTGTGCGGTGCAGGACCACCAGGTTCCGCAGTAGTCTAGTCCCCCTGGCCATTAGACTGTTAAATGGTCAATCTTACATATAGTTAACCTAAATCTAAAAGGCTGCTAATCTGACTTTTTGCACTACTGGCAGTTCTTTATAGCTTGCCACTCCTTGCACATTTGCTCTCTGCACTATTGTACCTACAGCGTTATTGTTACAGTGTTAATGTTACTGTTTACCTGACTTGTTAACCTGACTGCCCATTTTGCACATCCGGTTAGCTACTCCTCTTGCACTATCGGCACTATGGTAAAATACTATACGTAGCCATAATACAATACAACTTTTACTCATATCTGTACATTCAAGGAAACTGTGCGGGTCAGATGTATCGACATTTCGTTCTGTATACACGTGTACTAGAATGACAATAAAGTAGATCTGAAGTCTGAAGTCTCTGAAGTCTGATAAGCGGTGCAGCTAATGAGATGAGATGAGACTTTGAACATGTTCTAATGCTATAAACGTGCGTGGAAAAAAATATTAAATTTCAACTAGGGGTGTACTGATGAAGCTCAGCTGGTACGAGTTCACGGGTGTAAAATGACGGGTTTGACTGGAGCTTTCTCACTGGTATCAGGTTGTAAAAAAACTGGATTCAGGTTGCCGTAGTGGTTCTCAGGTTTGAAATACTGCCTGGAAAACTCTGGTCCACTCTGTGGCTGCTCTCTTCCGCTTGTTTTCCTCCATCTCCCGTGTCCACTGTGAAAGAGCCGAGCTGTGCGGACCCAAGCTCTGGGCAGCGTCACAAGCCAGGCAAGTGGCTGTTTTAAACAAACCGGAGAGTGTATGATTTGCCATGAACGCTCGATGTAAAAAAAGAAAAACAACTGTACAGAAATCAAACTTATTACCGTAAATTCCGGACTATAGAGCGCACCTGATTATAAGCCGCATCCACCACATTTCGGGAGGAAAACCAATTTTGTACATACACAAGCTGCACCTGTATATTAGCCGCATGCGCCCACATTGAAAAAACGCAATACAAACACGAAATTAAACCATACCCGATACAGTCCAAAAAACACAGCCAGCAAAATGAACGGAAAATGATACCCGTGCTTGACATTTCATGCAGACCTGCAGAGTCCGGGTGCCCATTGATAGTAATCCAAGGAAAAAAATGTATATTTCCAAAGGTAAGGGTGGGAAAAATATATATCCACTATTGTCGGCCGCGTCCACAAACACGTCTCACCTTTACTCCACTTCCCGTCAGCCCGCGTTTGCCCCGCCCCTTCTTTCTCATTTGCTCGTACAAAACATATAAGAATAAGTTTCTAAAATAAATACATTACAAAAATATACAGTTGCAAATACATATTATACATGGTTACACATATTTATAGAGAAAGACGGTACACCGAGAGAGTTTTCAAAGCTTTAATAATAATATTATAACTTTCATCCCAAACTGTGCCTGTGAAGGGTAGCAAAACGCTAGCAACACGCTCGCAACACAGTAATCAGATCTGTTAAAAAAACATACCGTACTTGTAGTAAGCGCGGTTAACTGTCCTCATCTTCCTCCTTATAATTGACATCATTAAAGTCGTCTTCCTTTAGTATGGGTAAGAGACTTTGTCATATAGACGTCTTCGTACGCTCCCTTATTCAAAAACACGCTAGCATCACGCTTGCAAATTAAAATTTTCGTGCGGTAGCTCTGTTTCTTTCTATATTGAACTGCTCGATTGCGTTTAGCTTGAAAGTTGCGTCATGTGCCTTTCTTTTTGCAATTTGCATGATGGGGATATGTCTACGCTAAATTAATTTGTGCACAAACTAAGAAGTTGCAGTCTAAATCTTACCTTTTGTACTCGAGCACCGCTAAATTGGCTGCATAACGGAATAAGCCGCAGGGTTGAAAGTTTGGGAAAAAAGTAGCGGCTTATAGTGCAGAATTCACGGTAAATCATTAACGGTATTTATGTGATCGTGTCAAATGGGTGCTATTTATTTTTTACAAATGCATTCTGCGTTTTATTGAACATGTTTTGTAGACCAGATAAGGCGAACATTATGCACACTCCATTTTGTTGTTGTTTTTTGAATCTTTAAAATAAAAATGACACAAAAAAATTGGCGCAGTGGTTAGCGCTTGTGCGGCACAGTTCATGTCATGGGAACCTGTCGTGGGTTCAAATCCAGCTCCAGACTTTCTGTGCGGAGTTTGTATGTTCTCCCCGTGCTTGCGTGGGTTTCCTCCGGGCACTCCGGTTTCCTCCCACGTTCCAAAAACATGCATTTCAGGTGAATTGGCCGGTCCAAATTGTCCCTAGGTGTGAATGAGCGAATGAGTTGTCTGTCCCTGTGTGCCCTGCGATTGGCTGGCAACCAGTTCAGGGTGTCCCCTGCCCACTGCCCGAAGATGACTGGGATGGGCTCCAGCCCCCCCGCGACCCTAATGAGGATAAGCGGTACGGCTAATGAGATGAGATGAGAGACAAAAAAATTGATTATTTCATTACATTTCTTTAATTCATTAATATTGTAATGACGTTAAACTTGAGGCAGAATCCTACAACAGAGTAGGGTTTGTGGTGCCTCATTCTCTGCAGGATGCGTTGCATCTAACTTAGTCATTTTGATAGTAGGCTAATATTGCTAATAGAGATACATACCACATCTACACCATTCAATATAATGCTTACATAAGGCGTTTAATTTTTTGCGGCTCCAGACGAATGCCTTTTGTTTTTTTTGGTCCAACATGGCTCTCGAAACATTTTTGGTTGATGACCCCTGGTATGAACCCTTTTATTTGTATGTAACTTCAAAATTTGTGCCTGACATATTGTTGATTCTTAGAAATATATTTTCAGTTTTTTCGCTTTAGCTTTATAGCCTTGAATATGGCAATATGAAAAAGGTTTATTGGGGCTGGTGGCAATAACTTTGCCAGGCACTATATTTCCTCCATTTCTGCTCTTTTTCTTTGCGTCCAAGCGTGAACGTCACAATCAGTGTTGGAGTCGGCTCATTAGGTCAAGTTTGAAAACGACAGCCTGGGAGGCGTCACGGCAGCCACAATCTCCACCGGTCGAATTAGCGGCATTAGCAGGACAAATTGCGACTCTCGCCTCAATAAACAAACTCGACTTCAACCTCGTCTGGAGGCCACCCGGGCCCGCTCAGCTCCACCTACTCTAAAAAAAGAAACCCGCCCGTGATGGAGTCAAGGCCACTTAGGCCGAGTGATAGCAAAGCAAACAGGCAAGCTAAAGTGCAGTAGGTGTAAATGGGGTGAAAATAAACCACAAGAAGTGACAATACACCCAACCACCTACCAACTTCCTGCGTTGTTTGCACCAGTATGTGTAATTGTGATGATGGTGATGCTATCAGTTGAAAGGAAATTTTTCCCTCCTTAAAGATTTTGCACTTCATATTAGGGCTATTTTGATAATTTGCTGGGCTGCATGTAAAATCAACAACCAAAGGATTTAACCTCATCACCATGAAGTTTGGATCTCGTTACACCAGGCAGGTATATGTATCCTGCTGTTTTAAAATTAATATAGAATGGAGCATTCATATTAGTATCATTCTAAAAAGGACAAAGCGTATTTTTTGACAACTAGATATTGCTATATCGTGTACTGCAACAAAAAACAAGTACTACAATGCACAAGGAAAAATACAGAGGCAGACATTAAAAGTGACCAAACCACACCATTTGTATGCTCATTTTTCTGCCCTGCCATGTACAAAGTTTTTGGTTTTGGGTGTACCCATAGCACCAAAACGATCATGTCGGCTCACTTGAGCCTCATGTAATGTCTATTAAATACAAATACAAAAATGCAAGTTTATATGATGGTTTGTGTATTTTCTTCTACGGGTTGCTGTGCACATTTTCTTCTATTTATTTTATTGTGTGGTTATTTTCAATGAGTTTTATGGGTCCGGCTTCAATGTAAGTATGTACGGTCATTTGTAACTTGATAGTTAATTTCAGACAACTGCACTACTTCCGGGTGGTTAATTTTTTTTAATGAGGTAACTATTTACAATAACTAATTACTTTTTTTTATAGATGTGTCCGACACTGACATTCACACAGCGGAGCTTAATCCCAACCATTTCTCAAATGCTACTTTTAAAATGGAAGGTTTAGAGTTAAGTTATGATTGTGTGGTGTGCAATTTGGGATCATCACCACAAACAGTCAATGACAGACAATACCAGAAACATGTTTACAATTTGTGACAGTAAATCGAAGCAGTATTGTCATTGTAACATGTGAAATGCACGAGATTCTTCTCCGGTAAAAAAATAAAATAAAAATGCTCTCTGGTATGTTTCAGGGTACCAGATCAAGTGTGGAGGCGTGCTGTAGTTTTGGGACCAGTGCCCTAAATAAACACTAGATTTGACATTTATTGGCACCCTTTAACAATCTAAAAGTTTTTTTTCACTTATTTTGGCAAATTCTGTCATAAGGAGCTTTCCCTTGAGAGCTGGACAGGAGCTGAATTGCTTGAAGGGGTTTTCTTCTATACCACCAAACTCTAAACTAAAAATATGCTATATTACTCATTTGGAAACTTTAGCATTAAGATTTCACTGACACACGTTTTAGGAGGAATTCAGACATTTTGTTTTGAAGCAGACATTTTGGGCAAGCCTGTAATGGTTTTTGCTGCAACAATTGAAGACACAGGAAATGAAAAGTGTCTTGCAAATGTTTTCACAGCCTGCTGTTTTTAACGCCCCTGCTAATCATTAGCACAGCTCCCAGGGCTTACCATGACATGATCCCACACGCCTACATCCTAAGATTCACTTATGGCACACACACAAACGCACCTGGTTTGCATGAAACACTGCGCACATACCACGAAGCTAGTGCGTGCCGTGATTTTGAGCTTTGCGCCTTCACTCTGAATTCATGATGTGTTGTTCGAGAACGAACTGGCACTTGGAATGGAAATTTGAACTACTTCATTCATCGAACGACACATTTCTTTCAGGGATTAAGTGTTGTTGATTTTGAATTTGTTGGGTTCAAAATGCCTTTGAATGTGCGAAGCAAAAAACTAAACTCAGAAACTTCAAAACAGCTCTCCCTAACTTTAGCTTGCACTCCATTTAATCCAGAAGACATGACACTGCACAGTCATAACACTATACCAAAACTTAACCTAATCATTCATTTTCCACCCAAAATCGGATGATAAGACCCGCAATTTCATTGCGATGTCAAAATTTGTTCAGAAAGTGCATGACAAGGACGACACCTCAAGCCTGTAAAACTGTCCCAAAAGTCCATGACGGCAACAATGCAGCGACGCAGCAAATCTGCTGGTTGGTGGATGCAGACGTTAGCATGCTTCAGATGCAGGCGCTTGTCCGCGGACTCTTCACAATACGTCCTTCTCCTTCATTTCACCACCAGCCAGGCAGCCGGAAGGAGAGGAAAATGAAAGTATAAGGTGGGCATCAATCATAAGCTATTGAATAGGAGTGGGTCTTAAGTATAGATTCAAAAACTGCCATTGAGGTTACGTATCTTATCCCTGGAAGCAGAGCATTCCACAGCACCGAGGCCCGGATGGAGAACGCTCTCGTGCCTGCAGACTTCTTCTTGGCTCTTGGGGTCACAAGTAGACAGGCATTTTCGAGCGGAGACTTCGTGCAGGATCATTGGAGAAAATGAAATCAGAGAAATAAAAGGGGGGGGGGTACATGCTAACATTTGTATGTGAGTAAGAGAAGGTTAAAGTCACATCTTAAGTAGATTGAAATCCATCTTCATCTCAACCAATTTTTGAGATTTATGAAAACATAAGGTCAAAATCAAGTAATGTTCTTCATGCAGTGGTGGGCCGTTGGTGCCTCCAAGGCCTTCTCTGCTGGCCTAAAAAATGGCTTTGACAGTATATCTGCATCCAAATCCATTCATTTTCCGCCTTCAACCATTGTGGGTTGACAACAACTTTACAAATCAACACAGTGCACTGTGTTTGCTTGTGCAGCGGGTTAACATGAGGCTATTAGCGCAATCTTTTGGTGAACTAGCACCCCTTAGCTGCGTGCAAGCGGTAATGTTTCCTATTTGAAGCAATTCGGAAATTTGATGGGCTAAACCTACCGGGATATCACAGCTATGTTATGCTGCACGACGTTACACATGAAATATTGAAGGTGTCTGGGCATATTCCTGAGCCTAGGAACGAGTAATATGTGATTGATAAAATGCTTAAATATGACAGCACACGTCGAAACCAGTGGAGAACCAATACAAGAAAACTGACAGACATCCATCCAGAAATAACCTTATCACGTGTGGCTTTATTTAGCACACACAAAAACAGCACTAATCATCAATCAACAAGTCACAATATGTTCAACTCATTTTGTAACAATGATAATAAAGGTATGTTCTATTCTTCTATTCTAGCTGGATTGGCTCCAGCATCCTCTCGACCCTACTGAGGATAAGCGGTGCAGATAACGGATGAACGGATGATTCAAATAATTTTATTCTCATAAACGAGGAAACACATAAACACATTGTGTCGCACCATTGATCACACATAGTGAAATTGTATTCATATACCGGCAATGTTTTAGCATTGTTGAAGCGTGGACCAGTTTTGGCAAAATATGATATGTGGTCACTGAAGAGAAGCATAACCAAGAAAGTACAAGCAGAACTGATTTAAAAGAATCTTCTTGTGTTCCCTCCTCTTTTTGATATATTTGCATGTCAGCATGTTTGCTTTGCATCGCTGTCACCGATGGCGCATAATTGTTTCCATCCTCGTTTGGTGGGCTCCATATTTAAACGCCTGATGCCCAACCAGCAATTGCTGGCATTGTAATATAATGACAGTCCTAGATTACAACATGCAAATGAGAACCTCCAGGGGCCATATCTTATACTATGACTGCACAGCTTGAAACACTCTCAGCACATCCTTTTTCTGACAAGTTGAATCCACACCTCCACCAACGCACTCATTCCACCCTTGGGCTGTTTGTTATGGGAAATAACTATGAAGCGCAAAATCCAGAAACCTGATTCTTTATCTTTGCATTGTGAACGATGGGAAAAAATGTCCAAACTATAGGAGAGATTCTGAATGCCTGTTTCTTATTTAAAGGGGCCCGGAGCAAATGCCAGTTTAGAACTGAGTTTAGAACTGTAAAATGTTTCTTATTCAACAACAATAGCTTCTGTCACTACAGCTATAGAACAGGTTGGACATTATTTTTTTTACTAATGCTTTTGTAATTAAAGCTAAAATAATGCTGTTACATAGTCTAAATAAGTAGTGGCAGCACAGTATTAACTCAAAAAGCTTCTTTGTTGGGAAAAGGCTGAGCTGCCCATTCAAACAAAGTCTGCAGCATTGTAATAAACATAATCTTTTGTTGCAGATGAGTAGTTGAACACTGTAGAAACAGTTATGTATGGTGAATAGACACTGTGGGTCTCGCTTGTTTCGGCGACAGTAAAGTTGATTTTTGTGATCACAGAATATTTTTTCTTTTTTTTTAACACTTGTTATTTTGGTGTTGTTACACCTGGCAGAGATATTTCCAAATGATGACAGCCAAAATAGGCTATCACCCAGTTTATCTTAGGGAGGATGCAAAGTTAGAACTGTGGTCAAGCCAGACTCTACTCGTAATTTCCTAATATTTAGGTTTAAGGTAAGAGCCACTGACCAGCAGGAAATTATACTTTGAATATATAAATAAACAGTTATTATTCTCCTAAAAGGCCTAAAATGTCATCAACAATGGAAGCCCATTGCTTAAAGGTGGATGGATGGATGGATGGATGGATGGTGATGGATGGATGGATGGATGGACCGATGGATGGATGGATGGATAGCTTGATGTTCAGCCTGATTATTTCTTTGATGCATACCATGCACTAGAATTAACTATACAACCAGATTCAGATTCAGATTCAGATCTACTTTATTGTCATTCTAGTACACGTGTATACAGAACGAAATGTCGATACATCTGACCCGCCCAGTTTCCTTGAATGTACAGATATAAGTAAAAGTTGTATTGTATTATGGCTACGTATAGTATTTTACCATGGTGCCGATAGTGCAAGAGGAGTAGCTAACCAGATGTGCAAAATGGGCAGTCAGGTTAACAAGTCAGGTAAACAGTAACATTAACACTGTAACAATAACGCTGTAAGTACAATAGTGCAGAGAGCAATTGTGCAAGGAGTGGCAAGCTATAAAGAACTGCCACTAGTGCAAAAAGTCAAATTAGCAGCCGTTTAGATTTAGGTTAACTACCAGTATATGTTAGATTGACCATTTAACAGTCTAATGGCCAGGGGGACTAGACTACTGTGGAACCTGGTGGTCCTGCACCGCACACTGCAGTACCTCTTCCCAGAGGCTAGCAGAGTGAACAGTCCATGATGGGGGTGAGAGGGGTCCCCGATAATGTTCTTAGCATGGGATAGGCAGCGCTTCTGGCCAATGTCCTGAATGGAGGGAAGTGTAGTCCCGATTATTTTCTCTGCTGTCCTAGTTACCCTCCTCACACTACCCCAGTCGGTAGCGCTGCAGCCTCCACACCACACAGAGATACAGCTGGTCAGGATACTCTCTATGGTGCCCCTGTAGAATGCGATGAGGGAAGGTCGGGGCAGGTGGGCTCTCCTCATCCTCCGCAGGAAGTACAGGCGTTGCTGTGCCCGCTTAACCATTGATGCAGTGTTCACGGACCAGGTGAGTTTGTTTGTAATGTGCACCCCTAGGAACTTGATACTGCTGACAACCTCCACAGCCTTGTTGTTGATGCAAAGTGGGGCATGGTCGGGCTGGTTTTTCCTAAAGTCGACAATGATCTCTTTAGTTTTGTCAACATTCAGGACCAGGCTGTTGTCCCTGCAACAGACCACCAACTGCTCCACCTCCTCTCTGTAGGCCAGGTCGTTGTCGTCCCTGATGAGGCCCACCACTGTTGTGTCGTCAGCATACTTCACGATGTGGTTTGTGGCGGACCTAGGGACGCAGTCGTGTGTCATCAAGGTGAACAGCAAGGGGCTCAGGACACAGCCAAAATGTAGTTATATTTTTACCAAGTTTTAATGCTTTAATGTATATTGTTTTCCATTCTAGAATCACACATACAGCTTTGGATCATCTAATTGTAATATGGTTACAAAGACTGTCGGAATATTTTTGTTCATTATTGTTATGAATTATGATGCAATTTGCGCCTAAGCACGACATGTACTGAACAAGAAGAAAAACTTGACAAAACAGACAAAAATTAGATTTGCACACACGGTTTGGTTTGACTTTAAAAGACTCCATTCAAAATTGAAATATGACTGAATTTGGCAATCCCGTAAGCATGCTTTTGCTGTCTAAAAAAATATCCACATGCTTCATAAAAAAATATGCCGTGAAAAGATTTTGAACTTTTGAAAGTACTAAAAAAAAATATGTTCGATGGTCTGTACTAATAAAAATCATGTGTGCTTCTATGTTCATATAATTTTAAATAAAATTCCCCCGTGGAATTTTTCATCTCTAAATTGAATGACCTCGACCTCATTGAGGTTACACAAATAAACGCCCATTCGATTCTTAAGTGATGTTTGAAGGGTTTGAAAATAATGTGTGGGCAGACAAGTAAGAGTACATCACGGTTATTACATTTTTTTTTTTAGTCAGGCCTCCCACCAGCAAAGCTTCGCCTCCCCCTCTTCCTTTACTTTTTGGTGGCAACCCCATACTTGAGCTAAAAGCTTTTTTTAATTATGGGAGCTATTAAAGCAAAGGAAGTAGTGTTGTTTCTTGGCTCGGTTTGATGGCATTGTGCAGAGTCCATACACATGCACAGATGTTTAAAGATGAGTGCAGTGCAATGCAAGCAAAGTGACTTTGTGGTCATTAAATGATCTGTACTATGTACACAAAGCAGATTTTTTTTTTCCACAAAAGTAAAAGTAACGCTCAATAATGTTGTCTGCGAGCGTGTTGTGCCAAAAGTGAATCAATAACTTGTAGCTAAAGACACCCGGCGGGACGAGTCACCCACTTTAAAATATCGATCGACCCCCATAGAAAAAGATACCCCATTTGGATGATCTATTTGTATGATGAATGAGTTCTCAGGGATAATATTGTGTCTGTTTCTATGCCACAAATCTTATTGACCATTCCTAATTACGTGAAAACGTCCGGGCAGTGTAGTGGCGATCATACTGTTTGGGTGTAAGCTAGTATGTTTACTACAAAATTTTGTGATTGACATTGGAATATGGCGATCAGAGCTCTAGTTTGACTGTCGTCAAATATTCTAGGCACGGCGGCTGAGCGGTTATTCTTCCTGGGATCAAATCAAATCCAGCTACGTACGTTCTCCCCATGCTTGCGTGGGTTTCCTCCATAAGTCCCCAAAACATGCACGCCAGGTTGATTGACGGGTCCAAATTGTCCCTAGGTGTGAATGAGCAGGCAGCCGGAAAGAAGAGGAAAATGAAAGTATAAGGTGGGCACGGATAATATATATATATATATATATATATATATATATATATATATATATATATATATATATATATATATATATATATATATATATATATATAACAGATGGGTCACCATCAATGGTAGGTCTTCATTTTGGCTTCATTAGTCTCTTGAAAAAAAGCTGTACCTGGAACACAGGCAGCATCTTGTCGCGAAAAACTTGAGTGGTGGACTACACAAATCAATGAGTACTGTTATCACAGCAATAAATAAAATCAAGGAATTCAATGGGGAGCCAAGGGGGCGCCAGCTTGCAAAAGTTTGGGAACCATAGCTTTAAAGTCACCTTCCAGGTGATGGATAATGGATAATGGGTAATGGATCTTTCGTTGGTTAGGTACAGGCCCAGCTCTGCTTGTAGTTTTGAGAGTTGTTACACAACCGCAGCAGTAGTGATTGCTTCTTCACCGGATGGCGCCTCAGTCGCTTCCCGGACCCGTTAACAATTGACGGAAAACCCGGTGGTCTTGACAGTTCATCTGGGATGTTGAATCGATGTCGGTAACCGATGTCCACAAGCTCCTTCCGGATGGAGAGATGTAGTGCTGATGTATGCATGGATAGAGATAGTTTAGCACTAAATAGGATCAATTTTAATAATTGCTTGGAAATAAATGGTAATGTCACAAAAAAACAACACCCTACACATTCCCTCTTTTATTTGAACATCCAACAAAATTAGTGTAGACCCGCGATAACGTCAAACCGAGTCTGTGGGACCCAAACTGTATGGCCGACTGTCTAATTCCAGGTATGAGTGTGACGTCACACGGAAACGGTGAATTGTACCTTGCCCATCCTTGGAAGTCCCACTTATGATTGTTTCCTGTTTATACCAATACTAAGCCATCATCTTCCATCGAGGAGAGACCACTTGCCGTTATGAGCTATCAGGTTACTAGTGCTTCCCAGGAGCGTGTTTTTTCCAGAGATATCTACATGACAAGTTCGGAGGATGATAAGGTCAAAGTTCAGGCGTATGTCTGATTTAAGAAGCCATCCACCTCAAAGGTGGCTTTGGTCTTTGAGTTACAACAATAGTTTGCCAAACGTCCCCTGTGCGAGGTCTTGAAGTAAGAAACCCTCCAGGTCATGGACCCCGCCCGGCGATTCTGATGCCTCCAAGCTGATTTCTTTCCTGGTATGATGGTGTAGGGCAGGGGTCAGCAACCTTTTTGGTGTGGAGTGCCACCCTCAAATTGCTGTGAAAATCAGTGTGCCACACCTAGATTAATGACTCGCACATTTTTTTTATATCTAACAGAGCTGTCATTTTACACCAGTCAAAAATTGACAACATGAAAATACATTGAGGAAAGCACGGCGGATGAGTGGTTAGCGCGTCCGCCGCCCAGTTTTAATGTCATGAGATCGAACCTTCCTGAGTGGAGTTCTCCTCGTGCTTGAGTGGGTTTCCCCCGGGCACTCCGGTTTCCTCCAACATTCCAAAAAGTTGCATGTCAGGTTAATTGGCCGGTCCAAATTGTCCCTAGGTGTGAATGAGCAAGCGAGTGAGTTGTCTGTCTCTGGCTGGCAACCAGTTCAGGGTGTCCCCTGCCCACTGCCGAAGATAGCTGGGATGGGCTCCAGCGCCCCTGCACCCTACTGAGGATAAACGGTGCAGATAATAGATGGATGAATATACAGTACATTGAAATAGTATAACTAACCAATTTATCTTCCACTATTCTTGTTAATCAATAAACAAAAAAAATAATTGTGAGCAACATGTGGAAAGGCCTGTAGACATCCATGAGTTCGACTTTTTAAGTCAAGTCAAGTCAAGTCAAATTTGTTTATATAGCCCTTAATCACAAAAATGTCTCAAAGGACTGCACAGGATTACAATGACACAATTACCTGATCTTAAACGAACATGCTTTTTACCACAAGAATCAACCAGAATAAACCATTATTCATCAACAATGAATAACAATCATAAAACAAGTGACATGGACAGCTACCACACCATTCATCAATGAAATTTTATTGCAGAAATTATCAAAACTTGAAATAACAGCAGCAAGGCAGAATGGTTCTTGAAAATAAGTGCAACAGAAATAACCACTGAACAGCAGCACGCACGCACACACATGCACGCACGCATACACACACACACGTGCGCTTCTTTAATATGTTCGCCATCAGTAAACGGTTTTATGTGCTTTGCTATGCAGTGAGCAATGTGATAACTTGTGTTTTTAGCAGTGACAAAGGTTTTCAGGGTTTGTATTTATTTGCCATACCTGGACACAGCGCGTTCTAATGTCTCCGCCTTGTCAGACTCATACTTGAATTCATGATCATGTTTCGTCTCGTGATGACGTTTAACACTTAACGTGCGAGGTATAACACTCTCGAGGCATAATGCACAAATAGCACGGTCATTTTTTTGCAAAAAGCCCCAGTCATCCGTCCACGCTGGGTGGAAAGGCCGATTTTTTTTTTTTTGCTGGAGGAGCTGTCGTGATTAATTCATTTATCGCACGCCAGTGCTTCTGTGGCTGGGTTAAAACACGGATCTCTTCTCTGCGAGGCGCCGCACAGACACACACGGAGCAAAGGAGGAGGGGCGCTACAGTAAAGCCCCTAAACAACACAGCGTGCAACTGAAAATGTGTAAATTTTATGTAAAAATGTGCTTTTTTTTAAAAATAATCATTATTATTTTTATTATTTCCCTGTGCGCTCACGTGCCAGTGGTTAACCCCTCACGCGCCACTGCTGGCACGCGTGCCATAGGTTACCGACCCCTGGTGTAGGGTAACAACATCACATGGGCCAAATGGTGTGACCTCACTCGGGCGCATGTGTCAAACTCATGGCCTGCGGGGCAAATGTGGCCCGTCACATAATTTTCTGTGGCCTGCGAAATAGTTCCGAGAAAGGCACAAGAAAAGGACGTCAATGTGTCCACTGGATGTCACGAAAACCAGGAGGCTGTATTTGCGGAACACTATTAATCAACCAGACAACATTGAGGAAACCTATCATACTGTTTATTTCAATCATTTGTAAAAAAAATCATAGGTCGATATTTGTATCTCTTACCTAGTTGAATCCCTACTTTGAAGTCGCCACCATGTTTGTCTTGGAACTTGTTGCTATGCTGAGGCATTTTACAACAGTCTGATGTGTTTTCCTGAGTAAAATTACTGTACTGGAAATTAATTCAATTGTGGTTAAATGTATTTATTCATTTTTTCAACAAATGAACAGTCGTGAAACGCTCAAGGGATTAAATCTTAATGAAGGAGAAAAATATTTAAGGGGAATATTAAACTTTTATCATCGATTCCTAAACCCTTGAATCATAATGTAATTGCAAGCTTCTAAAAATTTTTGGGTAGTCCAGCCCCCTGAGAATGTTTTTTACCATGTGGCCCCCAAGCTAAATGGGTTTGACACCCTTGCACTAGTTCC
Organism: Urocampus carinirostris; assembly: GCF_059441175.1. NCBI lineage: Eukaryota > Metazoa > Chordata > Actinopteri > Syngnathiformes > Syngnathidae > Urocampus > Urocampus carinirostris. The sequence continues at coordinate 25,529,242 of NC_142349.1, read as the reverse complement.
ATGAAATATACAGGTGGGAAAATGCGAGGGAGTTCTTGGACTGGCCTGCGAAGGAAGAATGTAACAAGTTCTGGTTATCAGTAAGCGCCTTTAGGCCACATTGACCAAAATTGTCACAAATCTCTGTGTAGTAAATGTATTTATTTAGCTAAAATGTTGTGCTGCTGCTAAGGTGGAATGTGGAGAAAAAACAAGTTGTTGAGATACTGCATGTGTGAAAGATGCCCTTTTAAAGAACGTTTGACTTAAAACACACCTTTAGGACTTACATATTTAAATTGATGTTATGGTACAAACCGATTTATTAAAATTGTTTTTGTTAGATAATACATTCTAATGTAAAAGTGAGTCAATGTTTCAGTAAGCAGAACAGTTTTAAATTTGTTCAGAAGTTGTACCTGCTGCCTTGTTTTTCGGTATCTCCTCCATGGATAAAAGTGTCCGTTATCCTTTCCAGTCCTGTATATAATAGTAAAGTTGATCAATCCCCAAGAGCATGTGCATCTGTTTTGTTGTTATTAAAACCTATTTTCTGGTTATTTATTTCAATGTATTACAATAATTACCCAGCCAATTAATATAAACATTTACACATGTGTCTATTTCCTATTTATGATTGTTAAAAGCTGACATTTCATTGAATTCTCATCTCACCTAGCACAACCTTGGGGTTTCACTAAATACTGCAGGAATGATACAGAACTGGATTCTAGAGTGTTGGTTTGTGTGTGCTGTTTGAGTAGTATTTATGGTGGCTGATGGGCAGGTGCCTGTCTAAAGGCTGCTACAGTAGCACATTTACACTCCATTTCTATAACAGCCACACAGAGGTGTGCACATAGATGATCTATGATGATGATAAGGTTGTGAACCACAGGTGGCCGATATTGATCCCAGTCCCATCACCACCACTCCATTTCCCTCTACATGCATCCAATTACACTGGAGAAATGACAACATTACAAACATAGCAAAAACGTGGAAAAAGTGCTCGTCCAGTAGCTGTCATATTTGGATGTTCTCTTCAGGGACAGTGGGGAAATCCTGGTCTTTGCCCAACGCTTGTTCGCAAATGCCACATCTGTGTTTAATTTTCAGTTTCTATATTATGCTAGCTGGGGTAAATGTTGACCTGTCTGCCTGTCTGTATATGCAGCTAGCTATATTCCGTGTCTCGAGGAACAGATTTATATTATTTTCTATTATTTTCACAAAAAGACTATCATTTAAACTCTAATCCGTTTTTTATCCGTCCATCAAATATCTGAATCACTCAATGAATTTTTTCATACACTATCTATCTATCTATCTATCTATCTATCTATCTATCTATCTATCTATCTATCTATCTATCTATCTATCTATCTATCTATCTATCTATCTATCTATCTATCTATCTATCTATCTATCTATCTATCTATCTATCTATCTATCTATCTATCTATCTATCTATCTATCTATCTATCTATCTATCTATCTATCTATCTATCTATCTATCTATCTATCTATCTATCTATCTATCTATCTATCTATCTATCTATCTATCTATCTATCTATCTATCTATCTATCTCTATACCAAAGCCATATCCCTCTATTGGGAAGTGGCTAGAGTCAACAACACACTGACATTTACCAAACATTCATTCCACTTTCATTGTCCCAATCTGACACCGAACATTAAGCCCACAGCACAACAAGGGCTGCTGCCACATACAAACCCAGATACTTAAAATCATCTACTTCCTGCAACTTTCTACTATTCAACAAAATCTCTAATTTACTTATAACACCAGCTCTTGAACCTGTTATTACCTTACTCTTGTCTGCATTCACCTTAAGCTTCCTTCTCTCACACACTCCATCAAACTCAACTATCAAGGCATTCAGTCCTGCTGTAGACTCAGCCACCAAAGCAGTGTCATTTGCAAACACCAGCTGACTTACAAGCAATCCACCCTCGCACACTGCTCTCCCTGCTCTTTCATATACATTAGATATAATAATTAAAATGATGGGAAATCATCATTAGTATTAAGTGTTTGTTTTCTGGATCACCTAGCTGGAGATCGAACATTACTACTTTTTCTATTCAAACTAATAACTGTTTTGGATCAGTACTTTTTTTTTCTGTGCGGTAAAGACAATCAGCATTGATTTCAAGAACTTCACTGACTGTTAGATCTAAATACCTCTACCACAGTGTGTGAGTGTAAGTGTTGTGGACAGTTCACCAAGTCTGAGTGGCTTCCTGCTGGTACCACATGTGTGTCTCTGAAGCGCTGCACAATGGGGGATGGGTCTTCAATAAAGGATATATTCAGGGATGATCTAGAAGACATCTCAGCTGTAGACTGTCAAAAGCAGAGAGGAAGAAAAACAACACCTGTCCGCAAGGATTACATTGAAATTGTTCGCTAATGTTTCTACATGGCAAATTTCTTTGCGGTTCAAAATATTTATAGTAAAAATATTTGGCAGTTTTTAGGCCGATACCAAGGAAAAGTCTCATTCAAATTAATTTTGTAAGTCGTAGCTGTGCTTAGTGTGCATGGCAGCAAAACCATTATAAGGTATTGTTGGTGAGGACCATAAATTGATTAATATTCTCTACTGTCTACTGTTTCTCTAAATAGACTGGATGGTTAAAAAATTACTGTATTTGCAAGGTTTAGGGTGTGTGTCTGTGTTTGTGTTTTACTTCATCGGCAGGCCAAATGCATGGGGGAAAAACAAAGTTCTCAAAAAAGTATAGTATTCGACAACAAAATCAGGGATAAAATAAACAAACAAATGGTCAAAAAAACAAATGTAGACATTTTTCACACAAAATTCTAACATAACGATGTCAACCTATCAGAATCCCTTCAGTTGTCGCCCTTTAGGGGAATGTGTCATGCCAGATCCCGACAAAAAAAAAACGCTAGAATGCTTGCCTGCATGCAAGTATATTTCCTGAATAAGCCACACGAGATGAACTTTTATCCAAAACCTGAATGCATTTATAAGTACCAGCGCAGTTGCAGGCTCTTCATCTTTTATTGCATTTTCATTGTTCGCCTTTGGATGTTATCACAGTCACTCTAAATCCGCCAGCATTATGAGCCGCTGTATTATACAATTGCCATCTATGGCATTAGTGTTAAGTGATGGTAGCCACAGATTCTCTGACAAGCCAAAATAGTATGTTTTTTTTTTATTTTTTCCTGGGTCTACGCACTCAATGTCACTTGGAACCACAGTTGGCAACATGAGTCCTGATTGTGGCAACCAAAATCTTATCACACATGTCAAAAAACTGAGATCAAATCAAATTAAATTATTTTGGGTTTATATTACTTTCAAATGTTAATGAATTGACTTATGTAATGTTCAACAGGCCGCATTGCCTACAAGAGTTTGTTGTATTAACACATTTCACATTATCTTCCCAAGTTACAAAAATTGTCTTTTGTTGCCGTACTCACCTTTTGTGGTCACACTTTGTTTTATGGAAGTATAGCATGGCCACAATGCACAATTTGGTGTGCCAATTTTTGTAGAAGGTAAAATACCCTTCTAAGGGCCCGGTCACACAGCCGTTTGCGTCTGTATCGCGGGTAAAATGTTGCAGTTTTTTTTTTTTGCCCGTGGTTGCCCGCGATGGAAAATGCGCGAAATTGGCCAACCCGCTGTTCATCGGTGGTATGCCCGCAAAACAGACGCCGGCGACTGTTCCGCTTCCTCATCGCGTCATTTCTGCGTCATTTTCTCGTGTGGACCACGGGTATAAAAGCTGCCGAGCCGGCGTTATGCCGAGAAATGCATCCTTGCCGAGATTTGCATCCCCTCGCTACTACAACCACTTTTACCTTGTTTTATCTCACTTTTATATCACTTTTAGGGAATTTAATGGAGAACATATAACCAAAACCACTTCGTCTTGCATTTGTTGGGAATGTAATACAACTTAAACCATTCCGTCTTTGTATTTGTTGTGAATGTAATCGAACAGTAATGCACGCCGTATACAAATCACTTTTGAGCAGGTAACATGTTTATTTTGCCTTTTTCTATTCAAATCGCTCGTATTGAAACTGTTATGCACTCTACCATAAAGCTTATTTCTGCATAATAAGCTTTACTGTAGAGTGCATAACAGTTCTCAAAAGTGATTTATATACGGTGTGCATTACCGTTCGATTATGTTCACAACAAAAACAAAGACGGAATGGTTTATGTTGTATTACATTCCCAACAAATGCAAGACGAAGTGGATTTGGTTATATGTTCGCCATTACATTCCCTAAAAGTGAGATAAAACGAGGTAAAAGTGGTTGTAGTAGCGAGGGGATGCAAATCTCGGCAGGGATGCATTTCTCGGCATAACACCGGGCTGTAGAAATCATAACCGCTCAAGACACAGTCCCGTGAAGATCAAGATTTCAAGCTATGGCACCGAAGAAGCCAATATGTTATTATTGTAATAGTTTTTCATTTTTATTTTAGTATCTTGTTATGAAATGAAAAGAAATGTCAAGAAATAAAAATGGATTAAGACGAGGTCACTACGGTGACGGGGATCCATGTCCACCCTTTGACGTCTCGAGCACAACTGACGTGTGCTCGGCAAATCGCGCTGTATATACGCGGAGAAAGGCGTTTGACCGTCACACGCGTAACACGCTAATTTCACGTAATAACACCGCGATACAGGCGCAGAACATGCTATGACCGTGCTCCACCCACGAAAATTCCCGCTGAAATTTCGCGTCCTACCCATGTGTAACCACGCCCTGGCCGCGGCCAGAGCACGTCGTTCCGCGTCATTTCCGCGTCATTACCTCGTGTGCCGCCCGCGGTTACACGTGGTCTAAAGTTTTGAGCAGCGCAAAACTTTTTTGAGCAGCGCAAAACTTTTTTGAGCAGCGCAAAACTTTTTTGAGCAGCGCAAAACTTTTTTGCGCGGCCAACCGCGTGTGAATTTCCGACCGCGTGTAAAGCACTGCTGTATCTCGTCTATATGGCGATCTCAAAGCGTCCAACATCGCCTGCTTCACGAGCAGAAATATTTGGCCGTGATTCAGCCTCGATACGCCCGTGAAAGGCTTGGTGACCGGGCCCTAAAGTTTTGAGCACATAATTGATTTGTAGTGCAATGTGACTTCTCTACTTCATGTCATTTAAAGCCATACTCACACTTTATTTAGTTCAGAACAACAATCACCCAAAATTAAAACAAATTATTTTTTTCTGGTTATTAAAAAAAAATAAGGATTTAAAGTCTAACAAAAAACAATCTTGCTTATCGTGGCATCTATTTTTTTCAGTTGAAGTTTTGGTTTTCGATTGGGCATCAACGGACAAAAGCACGTTTATCTGGCATACTGAAGGCATTTAAAATTAAAAGGCATAATCATGATTGAATTACAGGAACAGTGTCACCTATTTAATGATTCATTTGGCATATTTAGTTGCGTTCTACTGCAGTGTTTTTGATCAGTCTGGAGATGTCTATTAAATTCAGGAACTTGTATGTATTCTCTCATTCATGTTTTTACAGCGGTCAACAGCTCAGACATGTGGAAGCAATCAAGTTTGGCCGTCTTGTCATTTCCTTCCTTGTCATTTTCTCTGCTGTGATGAAGAACCGACGGCTGGGTCTGTCAAACCTGCCCTTATTCCCATTACAGAGGTCACCTGGATTCCACTCTTGGACCAACAGAAACTCAAGTAGGAACCCTGAGCCGAAAAAGTCATGCTGGGGTATCCACTGGAGCTTCGCAAGGAAGGAAAGGATCATGACCAATGGCTTGTTTACACACTTTGAATCTTTTTGACTAGCGTAATTACCCTCCGACTCAATCAATCAAAGAATCAATCAGCTTAAGTAAACATATTAATCATGTTGCGATTCTCAGATTCTGAGCGCTTAGTTGCATAGAGTCACCCAGGAGCATCCGAGCAGGAAGCAACGCGTTACGAAATCAGACAACATCTCGCTTCTTTCACTTGACTGTGGTCAGTTTAGCGCAAATCTCAACAAAAACTTCTCAATTTCAAACCTGGGCGGCCCAGCCGCTACACAGATCGTAGCCTTAAGCAGTTTGCATGGTTGGTTATTCAGTTTTAGTTATTTTGACTAATCTGTTGTTGCTCTCCTTGAGCTGCTCCACTTCATACTTCAGTTTGGAACAGCTTGCTGAAGTTTCCATGAATTTCATTTAGTATGTTGAGGTTAAGAGGGCACACACAGGAAGCAATCGTGATGTCCAACAACTTTTTTTTATGTCACATTTGGAGAATGATTTTCGGGCCACGTTAACAGTACATAAAATGGGGAGTTAAGTTGACCCACAAACTACTCGGTTTCCTCAGATATGTAACGGATGTGAGGAGCGCCTGTTTGAAAGAAACATTTTTTCTTACACTTTATCTTGAAAGTAAACCTCAAAATACAACCATTTTACTTTTCATAGCCAAATTTCCCCAGACCCTCCTTCGCAAAATATACTAACAAAGAGTTTGGTTGTAAAAGAGAAAATTGCAGAGCCAGCTGCATGCTTCTGGGCTCCATCACCCAGGAGTTACTGCTGCTTCCCTATCAGTTTTACACACAGGGTTGGGAAGTAACAAAATACATGTAACGGCGTCACGTAATTATGATTTTTTAAAAATTAATCAGATACTCTTACAATTACATAAAAAAAGACGTAATCCAATTACAAGTACAGTTTGTTAAATAAAGATTAATTTGCAGAACTAAAATTTTAACTAAAACTATGTTTGTTTAAACATATTGCACAGATAGACAAACTGGGTCACATCATAAGTTCAATCACTGACACTCAAGAGAAAGAGAGACACTGTGCACATCTTTTATGCAGATTGTACTGACGTCCAACTCATACACCCTGTGTTTCAGGTAGAACTTCTCTTATTGTCTGTATTTTATTTCTCCTTTAAAGCAGCACTCATTTTGTTGAATTGGCGTGATCCTGCAGTTTCATGAGGGCAGCACAGTTGTGTGGTAGTGATGCGTCTCTGTACAGTAAATATGATTGATTGTCTACTGTTTGTATTTAGCAGTTAAATGGTGTTGAAAATCACTATATGATCACTGTATTGTTATATTGTAAGAATATTTTACTTAAATCTGAATATTGTCAAGTGGTTTAGCAACACCACTTCCATCAAGTAAAACTTCAATCTGGACACAAGACGCCCCACAAAAATTTAGAACGTAAACTCTTGGTGTATTCAAAAGAATATTTGGTTCTTAATGTGCTCTTAATGTCAACTAAAACAGAGAATATATTGTCTTCCATGTGAAAGAGAAAGTTTCATTTTTGCTTAGTAAACTATACTGTGTGGTTAAAATCCTTTTCAAGGTTACATTGTGAATTTGTCTTAAAGAAAATGTAGTAAATGTATTTATGTTATGTTTATTTTTTCTTTTACTCGTATATTTGGGATTGGATCAATCTAAAAGTGATTCAAAAATAATCAAGTTACATTGCTGCAATTTAATGTTTTTCGAATTACGCTACTGATTACATTTTTCAACTAGTAATTAGTAACTGTATAGGGTTAAATTTTTAAAGTAACCCTCCCAACCCTGTTTACACATCACACCAGGATGAAGGAATGATAGAATCAACTCCCTCACTGCCCATCCAAATGAGCCTTATTTTTCTTTACTATTTCTCATGTCAATTGTGTATGTGTGTAGCACCCAAATAATACTTAACTGTAAAATACAGGTTGGCAATTTTGTGCAAACTAAGACTGCCTCGCGTCTTGGTCAGCCTGCGTGAATGGCTTTGGCCTGCTGAATGCTCCTAAAATTGGATTCTGTCCTTGCTAAGTGACAGTGTGATGATCTCTACCTCCCAGGATGTTCTTCCAGTCCAAAAAAGGCAACTCTGATTTCATATTTGTGCCTAACATGGAAGTCCTTGCTGACCTACCAGCTGCCTCATGAGCATCCACCTGGGATGAGGGGCGTGAATGACGGATGGCCATCTACCCATTACTGCTATGAAGTCTTGCCGGCAGCTGAGGTTTGCTGGTGGTCCCAGCCTATGGAGCCTTCCATCATTAGCAGATTTACTGCCCAATCGCAGAAATGTGGTGACTCTTCGAAATGAAAGGTTGACCAGAGGGTGGCACAGCCTCTCTGTCTGCAAGTGGGAATCTATTCGCAGATTCCATTTAGGGGGTTAAAACCGCAACTCATAACATTTGGAATTGACCCCATTGATTCAGTCATTACATAAAGCCTGTTTTATTTAAGATTCCAAAGGTGAGAACCACCAGGAAAAGTATGTGTGTGTCTTAGTGTGGGGTCAAACTTTGGAATAATTTACAAGATGAGATCAAACACTGTCCAGCTATCCATGTGTTCAAATTTAAACACAAAAAAGCATTACTGGCGAAATACAGGGATGAAGACAATGGGATATGAGGGAGATTGGAAATACTGCATTTATAACTATGTTTAACTTGTTGTTATTGTTGCTATTATTATATCAAAACTGTTTATTTTTATTGTTGTTATTATCATTGGTGCTACAGTGACATTTGGTAACTAGGCGTATCTGACGTTGAAGGATGGGTATTAAGAAGATTAGTGTATAAATTATGTGATTATTGTAATTATTATAATTATTGATATCTGACCGATGGAATAAGTATATCCACAAGATTTTGTTATATTAGACATAAGAGGAAAGGAGCATTTGTAAAATGTATTTAATAGGGAAGATAAAAGGGTAGGAAAAATAAGCATCTGCTTCTGATTACCCCTTTTCGAACATGTTATGTGACATTATTTTGTTGTTGACACATTGTTTTTGTCCTGTTTTTATTTTTCTGTTCGAAATAAAAGTTTTCATTCATTCATTTTTTTTTTTAATCAGAACCATAGTTGAACTAAAATCCTTTGTTCAAATTGTGTTCTGTTACACGGGCAAATACTTTCTTGGTATGTCCATATGTTTGTTTTAATGAAGCTGAAGAAATTATTCATGCCCTAGAGGAACTCTACATCCCCATAATCCGGATACTATACTTCAAAATAAGACAGTAAGAACAAAGTTTTGTGAAGCATGAGTCAGAAGCATGAGTCAAATACTTGTTACTACTAAAACATAAAATTGCGCGAAATAAATTCACTGTAGCAAATTTGAAAGCAAAACTTACTTCTGGTAGAAGGCCTAACAAAAGGTCTATAATGAAAGCTAATTACTTAAACGGTTGCAGTTGAACTATTCAATGTATTCCCAGTGCTCGTGCGATTGCAGATACCTTCTATAAAAGTAGAAATAACAAACATTATAACGTTTCCTGGTCCATCATACATTCACTTTTAATGCTCCACTATAAGTACTGTACAATTGGATCCTCGTGTAATAGCACCCGCTACTGTTGTGACCCACAAAAAATGTAACGTAAATGTAATTTCCAAATAAAAACAATATCTCATCTCATCTCATTAGCTGCACCGCTTATCCTCAGTAGGGTCACGGGGGTGCTGGAGCCCATCCCAGCAATCATCGGGCAGTGGGCAAGGGACACCCTGAACTGGTTGCCAGCCAATCGCAGGGCACACAGGGACAGACAACTCACTCGCTCATTCGTACCTAGGGACAATTTGGACCGGCCAATCCACCTGAAATGCATGTCTTTGGAATGTGGGAGGAAACAGGAGTGCCTGGGGGAAACCCACGGGGAGAACATACAAACCCCGCACAATAAGTCCGGTAGCTGGATTTGAACCCATACAGGAGGTTCCCAAGACCTTAGAACTGTGCCGCACACGCGCTAACCACTGCGCCGCCGTGCTGTGCTATGTATTTAATTTATTTATTTACCATTCAGGTGTTCTGTTCAGGAGTTAGATTTTGTTAACTTTTAAAGGTGGTGTACATAACTTTAAAGTATTCTACTTGCTGACGCCAACTTCTGGCTGAAATGAGTATTCCAGCATTTGTCAACCTACCTGTACAGTACATGCCTTACTCAGAAGCTTTGGAATGAACCGTTTTTTTGTTCATCTTTTCGGGAGTTTGGGTCGGCATTTGGACTGTATTTGAATTAGTCCTTTTTTATTTCACTATTTTCATCCTAGAATAAAAGTAAACAGCGAGCACCCAAATGTCAGGACCAGGACAGGAAACAGAAAGCAGAACCCACTCGCATAACGTTACTCACAGTTTATTTGGGAGAAGAGGAACGAGCGCACACACGATCCGGGGATCGTTGGTCACGTAAGTAGATTGATCGGAACGAGGAAGTGGTCAAGCTCAAACAGATCGGGGCGAGAACAAAACAGGAGCAAAACACAGGCAAAAACGGGGATTCACAGGGCTTGACGTATCACAACAGAGTTTAGCAGGAGTTTCGCAGACGCTCCAATGCCAGGCGACTCACAGACAGCATTTAAGTACCGTAAATTCCGGACTATAGAGCGCACCTGATTATAAGCCGCACCCATCACATTTTAAGAGGATAACCGCTTTTGTACTTACACAAGCCGCACCACATTAAAATATGTATCACGATCACAAAATTAACCCAAATCCTACTTTGAGTCACGTGATTTTAACTGAACATAAAGTACACAGTTCAAAAACCACAGCCGGCAAAATGAACGGAAATTGATACCGGTAGTTAAGATTTGATGCAGACCTGCAGAGTCCAGGTCCCATTAAAAGTAATCCAAGGAAAAAAAGTGTATATTTCCAAAGGTAAGGGGGGGGAAAATATATATCCACTATTGTCTGCCGTGTGCACAAACACTCACCTTTACCGGTCCCCACTTCCCGTCATCCCCCGCGTCTGTTACGCCCCTTCTTTTTAATTGGTCGGAATAAGTGTCCAAAATAAATACAAATAAATACATTATAAAAATATACAGTTGCAAATACATATTATACATGGTTACACATATTTACAAAGAAAGACAGTACACCGAGAGAGTTTTCAAATCTTTAATAATAATATTATAACTTTCATCCCAAACCGTGCCTGTGAAGGGTAGCAAAACGCTACTAGGAACACGCTCGCAACACGGTAAATGGGTCTGTTAAAGAAATTGTACGGTACTTGTAGAAGTTACGGTAAACCGTCCTCATCTTCCTCCTTATAACTGACGCCATCAAAGTTGTTTTCCCCAGTATGGGAAATAGGCCTTGTCATACAGACCTAGTCCCATGCTCCCTTATTCAAAAACACGCTAGTAACACACTCGCAAAGCAATGTTTGCGTGCAGTAGCTCTGATTATTTCCTTCTTTATCGGACTGCTCGATTGCGTTTGGCTTGTAAGCTGCGTCATGTGCCTAGAACTCGAGCGCCGCTGGCGGCTGTTAGAAAAATTACATAAATTGGCCGCATCACTGAATAAGCCGCAGGGTTGAACGTTTGGGAAAAAAGTAGCGGCTTATAGTCCGGAATTTACAGTAGTCAGGGAGCAATCTGTCAACGCGTTTCAGCTGGTGTCCATGGGCGGGCCCAATTGTGCGCCGTTGCAACCGTGACAGAACCTGGCGCCACACGGCAGGGACCAATTGGGTTCCATGGCAACCGTGACACAAAATCTATTGGTTCAACATAAAAGCATTTATTTTTTTGATATAATTGAAACATTTGACACATTCAAGCGTCGAAATTCCAACTCAAATGCAAATTTTGTAATCCAAGAATTACTTTGTGTTAAATCTTTGTTCGAATGATAACTTAAAACCTATCAAGAGCTTTAAAGTTTAACCCATGCCTAATGCCATGGAACTGGGTTGAACTGAAACATTGTCATGAACCATATCTTAAAATCGGTTTTTTGAAACCTTCATCCTTTCTAACAATTATAATCCAGAACATCTACAGTGAAAATGGCGTGAAACCACCACAGTAGTTTAAACCCGTCAACCACAAATAAGGTATGAATTGTTCTTTTAAACGCAGCCCTGACTTATAGCCCCAAACACATTGAAATACTTACTCTGACTATAACCTCTAAGTCCATTTTAAAACTATAATCAAGCATTAAACACCCATGGCAGGCATGGAATATCAATATAGAACTTTTAAAAAGGTTGTGACTTGACTTGAAGCCCTGACTCTTGTTTAAGTAACCACTGGAGGCTCACTTCTTTACTTTGATTTGAAACTAAAATTCTTACTTGGAGTTTGAAGCCCTTACTCTTCTTTAGATGTTTCACCATTTGGCTTTTGATCAAGTTTTAGAGCCCTACCCAATCCAATCCAGTATACATCCCGAGCACAATGTGGACCAGATGCAAGTCATCAGGCGCAGTTTCTAATGGCATCTAGCGGTCTTGCAGAGCTAGCTCGAGTAAAGAATAAGATACAGTGCACATCAAGATTTACTTCAATGATGTCAAGGTGACAAGTACGTAGAAGCTTCCACATTTCACTCCTTGGACCCAGAATCGTCCCAGCAAAAAAGACAGTAGACAGATGAAACCCAAACATTTTTGTGGCTTCTCGTCCCGATGACCTTTAACGTACCATGACAGCCGCTCCCCGTCTTATAATGGGTGCTGACAAACACATACCAGAGTGCGATGACACGTTGCGAACAGGTAACTTCTGGTTGAAAAACGGCGTATGTTACCGACACCGACCTCTTGACAGGAAATGGTACACTTTGCACTTTATTGGGCTCTTTACATGTCTAAATAAGCTATAAATCCACCTCCCAAAATATTTTAAGTGAGAAGTAAGGTTCCAACCATCATATTAAACTAAACCTCACGAGGACAATCCATGTTTTAGACCAGGGGTCAGGAACCTACGGCTAGTGAGTCCGATATGGCTCTTTTCACAAGTACATCTGACTCAGATATAAGACATAGCCCACACAAATCTTCTCTGAATCGTTAGAATTTTACTACAGCAATCCCTTGCTACCTGGCACTTCGGTTATCGCTGGTTCACTGCTTCACAAATTTTGAACCGGATTGTCTTTATTGTCATTGATATTAAAGTATGATGCATTGTGTTCTGTAGCAGACAGCAGACAGCAAATATCTGGTCAGGGTCAGGTTGTATGTGTGTGTGTTGAGTGGGTATGACTGTCTGTGTGCACAACAAAATCAACTGCGACACATGGCGACAGCAAGCTTTTAGCGGTTCGTTATATTAAATCGGACCATAAGGAAAGTCAGAAGAGTCCAAATAAATGATGAACAACAGTGGGTGCTCCGGGAATTTTTTATCAGGTTCAGGAAGCCACTGAAGCGGCATCGGGAGAGAAAGCAAAAGTAATGGTGCAGGTCTTGCCTACTGCTAGTGCTAGGTTAAGTAACAACTCTCACAACCTGCCAAGCTTGTATCTCACTCAAACCAGATCTATTACCCATGAAAGGGATGACCATAAATCCAACATTGCTTTCCAATGCTTCGCACATGACACCCAACTCTACCTGTCCTGCAAACCAAACTCCACACTTACCTTAATCCATCCCTTCCTACCTATGTGATATAAAATCATGGTTAACCATTGACTTCCTCAAATTAAACAGCAAAAAATAAAATAATTACTTCTCACTGGCCACAATTTCACCGTCTCTAAAGTTGACACCTTCTCTATCCATTTACAGTTAATTAGTTTTTTGCTCCCCTCAGGTCAAGAGTCTGGGTGTCATCCTCGACAGCATACCCTCCTTCCACTATCATAAAAATAAGTCCGCTTACTTTCACCTCGGCTCCATGGGGGGGAAAGAGCTTTCGGCCGCTCTACCCCCCAGCTCCGAAACTCATTACCACCTCATCTAAAAAATTCTGCTACCCTGTCCATCTTCAAATTTGGACTTCTCTTCTTCTCTCCATCTTCTCTTTCGACTTGGCTACCAATAATAACTGCCTCACTTGCCCCCTCCCCGGTTTATTAACTGTACTCTGTTTTTAATTTGGAATTTATTGCTTGTTTGTTTTATTGTACTTTTATTGTAAATGTATTTTCTGCGTACAGCAACCTTGGGTGTCCTGAAAGGTGCTTTGAAATATAAAGTCTTATTATATTTTTATTTTGGTTATTCTAAGTGGGACCTGGCTCATTCCAAATATAGCAATCCAGCCACTCGCTAAATAGCTTTCTTGCACTGAATGGAGAAGCCCTCCAATTTGTTTTACCTTTGTATAATGACAATAAAGAACATATTTTTCCAATGCAATTTTATGTTTTTATTTGTATATCAATAGCTGTTGCCTTGTTACAGTTGTAGACTCTTAGTCAGTCATGATGTTGTCTAAAGGTAAGTTTGACCCGTAGGGGCTTTAGAAACCCCAAAAAAGGGGCATCACTACTTCCAGATTTTCACGTTTCGCGTGGGGTTCTTGTCCCCATTAACCACGATAACTGAGGGATTGCTGTTTATGCAAAGATGAAGCAATACCGGTAAAAAAAAGTTTCGACACCTTCTCAACTACAGTTTTACAGTCAGGGTGTTATAGTAACAGACCCAGTTTTGGCTGACCATCTATGGCAGACCTGGGTACTCCACTCCTGGAAGGCCGCACATCCATCATGAGGCCTGAGATTTCCCTTCTTCAACTCGGGTGACAGAAATTACCACCTCATTGGCAAGCTGGCAGGTGCTAGTAATCACCTGCATTGGAGCAGAGAAACGTAAACGAACAGGCAGAACATGCGGCCCTCAAGGAGCGGAGTGCCCAGGTCTGGTCTATGGAATCTTGTATATGGAAGCTCATTAAACAATGCATGATCACTGATGAGACATTTTCTGATGAAAACTCAAAAAAAAAAAAAAAAACGTAAACACCCAAAAATGCTATCCCAGCACACTAACAAATTTGATTGGGTGAGGAGTAGAGGTGGGCTGATCACTGCACACATAGCACACTCCCTTCTTTCTCCCCTAGCGTCCTTCGCTCGGAAGGTAAATACATCCATATACTTCTCATTTGCAGTATTGTTTGCTACTTTTGCAATAAAATCAAAATACAGGAGGGAGACACATTTTGAGTGGTATATTTGTTGATATTGGAAAAAGCTCTGCCATTATTATTGTTTCATTTTTTTAGATTACTGAACGTCACTCAGTGAAATGTAATGTACTGAAGAATTGGCTTTTGTCTCGAAAGCGTGATTTGGGAGTTTTGTTGGATTTTGTCTTAAAATGTGCGATGTGGCTATGTGAAATAATCATAATATTTTGTTTTCTTGGATCTTTGTGTCAAAAAGGTTCCAGACCCCTGATGTAACCTAGATTTATAAATTCCGATGTTCCCTCATCTGTCACAAAAACGACAACATAAATACCGTCAAGAATTGAAACGTAAATGGAATTATTCTACTTGAAACATTTTCTGAACTTGCCAGAATATTTTGGTTAAATGATTACATGCAATGGGGCCACAGTCTGTAGTCTACCCAAAGCCAGGATCTGTCACACTCAATAAAAAATCCACAGTTAATTCTAGGAATTATTTCCATATAATATTTAAAATTTCTGTTCTGTCATGAAAAATGATCGCCAGCTGACTAGTCAACCTTATTTATGGTGAGAAGGAAAACAGTACAGGTAAACTGAGACTCCAAACTGCCGATCACATGTCAAGTCACGGGCAGTGAACTTTATATTGAGTAAATATTTAGATTGCCACCGTCAGTGGTTGACTTCTTTCAAATCCTTCTGTAAAAGACATTGAGTCACAAGCTGTGTCACCCCAAAAATCAAATAACCTGAGAATCACTCTTTAAAAAAAAAGAAAACTTCCAGTAAGGAAACACAGGGAAGAAATACTCCTAGTGGAAAATGCCCGGTGCTAAGATCAAATGGATTAAAATCAAATAAATGGAAGGGTCAAATAGACCACAAAATGAGGGCCGGACTGATCGAATGTTGAAAATGTTTAAAAATATGCATATAGCCCTCTGAACCTGATTATATTATAATATATGAATATGATAGGATAAATTACGCAATATGTTCTTATGGCTCTGTAAGTAATCTTTAATTTTCAACAGGCCCAAAAATATAAATATCTTTAATACATGTATCTCAAAAATAACCCTGTAATATTTAGTAACCATCAGTAGCCTATAGTTCATATTTAAGCAAAAGTAGGGTGAAATCACATCAAAGAAAAAATAATATAAATTCCCTATCATTCACAAACACTGCAATAAAACAAAGTCCACACGCACGTACATTTGCACCCACATATAAAAAACTGACCAAAATTACTGCAAATTAGTCGCATCATCGATTCTTGTGTAAAGTATATACACCATTTTGAAAATTTGGATTTTACAAAAACATGCACAAATGTATCATGCAGGGAAATTTAAACAGCTTTTAGTCACGTGTTCTTTACTGCTGTCAACATTATGCTGTTGTGTGGTACCTTTAGGTTGCCAATCTTTAATATATTACAGATATATACACATTTTAGGTACCTGCATGTACGGTAAATATATTGCAAAGTATTGCTCCCACAAGAACCTTTTGTCCAAATTTTGGGCTTCAAACTTGAAGCAAAAAAAAAAAAAACACAAGAACATCAGAAAGGGACCTTCTCCCCTGTGGACCATGGTGACAAAGAAAGCCCAGATCCACTGGATCCTCTGTGAAGGGCCCTAACGCAACCCAGGAATGTGGCTTACCAAGACCTGGCCATTGCTAGTCTAAACGCTTGACCCAAAAGAAGAGAAAACTGAATAGGGAACACCCAAGAGGCCCATGATCACATTGGATAACCTACAGGCATAGACAGCTGATGTGGAACAATCTGCATAAATCAACTAATAGTCGTACTCTAAATAAAGCTGAAAGCTCTTGCTGAAATAAAAAATCCGTTTGGCTTTTGCAAGAAGTAACATAGGAGTCATAAATAACATATGAATTGAAAATGAAATGAAATGAAAATGAAATGAAATCTGCATTTACAGGTATATAGCGCTTTTCAAATCAAGACTTCCAAAAGCGCTTTAGAGTGTGCTTCACATTTCCCAATAGCGGCCGTGCAGCCATGTAAGGCGATAACCTGCTTATTGAGGGCATTAGGGGTTCCGTGTCTTACCCAAGGACACTTCGACATGTAACACGGAGGAGCCGGGATTCGAACTGATCCCAAGACGAGCGCTCTACCTCCTGAGCCACTGCCGCCTCATACATTTTAAAACATCTGGAATATGGTGCTCTGGTCAGATAAGACCGATATGGACATTTTTCAGCTCAATGCTAAGCAATACGTTTGGCATTAGAGTAACTCTGCACATCACCCTGAATATACCATCCCTACTGTCAAACTTGGTGGTGGCATTTATCGAAAGACCTGAAAGGAACTTTAGCTGTTTTGTAATTAAGAATGTGCAAATATTTTTGTTTCAAGATGTGCAAAATTTATAGAGACATAACCAAAAAGACTTGGGGCTGTGATTGAAGCAAATGGAGGTATCAACTCAAAGGGGGACAACATTTTTGCAACGTTTACTTTTCAATGTTTCATTTGTCAATGCAACATAAAATATGCACTTTACCCTTGTGTTTGCGTCAAGATTTAGAATCGTTTGTGTGTTTTTCTCCCCCCAATGGTTTTCAGTTCCCACAAATCCTAAAAAAAGGTTCAGCCTATTGTTAAGAGCATGAGTGTGACTATTTTAGATGTGGTAACCACAGGCTTCATGTTGGCGTGTCTGCCACATTTTTATTAAGCCAATTATATGAACGTAACTTTTAAAAGGCACCAAAAAACCTGAATTGGAACCGTGCCCTGTCGCTGTCAGGGCGCCTGGAATTCTCGGTGGAGTCCATAAAGTGTTAGGAATGTCGAGGAATTTTTTAAAGTCCTTTCACAGCCCGATGACGGCTTCTGGCTGGGCAGGTCGCTAAATGCATTTTTATACGACACATTTGGAAAAACGTTGAAAAATGCTGACTTTATTTTTGTGGCATTAATCTGAGTAACATAAGACAACCTTGCAATGTTATCTTTTATGAACAAGTGCCACTCAGCAACTAGAAAAAACCTTGGCGCCTTTGTCCGTAATTTCGGTTTAAATGCGGATTATAAAAGATTTATTTGTTTTTCTGATGTGTGTTTGATAGCTGCTATTGACTCAAAGCATTCTCTCGTTGCTTAAGAGGCATTTGATGGAATGAACTACAAAATCACTTGGAACCTATTCTTTGTTTTCGTTATGCTTTGGACTTTTTTCTGAATCAGTATCAGAATTGTTTTTATTGAGGGCTCGTAAGGGTGCTTGAAAACCTTGAAAATGTTTGAATTTTAATGTTGAAAAGTGCTTGCATTTTGGGCGAAGTGCTTGTAAATGCTAGAAATTTGTGCCGTGCTTCACAAGTACGCCGACACTGCTCTCTGGTGCTCCTCATGATTAACGGCACCTGGCATTAGTTTGTATGGCATTATCTCATGAAGTGTCATCGCCCCTACCGGTCATGCCCAATAGGACAGGTGAATGCTACACCGAAAACAGATATGTGTATTAGTGCAAGCACTATGTATCAATTTTGGCCATTTTTATGGGCCATGCAAAACATGTAAGTAGTGTTTCCCAGTAGTAAATTGTTACGGAAAGAACTTCCTGCAACTGAAAATGTAAGCAACATATTACTGTAATTTCACTCAACACCTATAGGGGAGATTTGTCTCAAAGATATTTACACTCATATAGTTCAGATCCACAAATATATTTGCGATTTTAATCAAGATCTAAAAAATTATATGCAAGATTAAAAATGCATACCTAAATCGCAGATTATTTTGGGATTTGCAAAACACATTATCCACACCGGATTTCTTCTTTTAATGGTACTGGACAAATTGAAAATTTGGCCTTGAAAGTCCTTAAAAGGTGCTTGAATTTGGCCATGAAAGAATCCTGTTCATTGAATTGAACTGTCTTTATTGTCATGATAAACACATAGTGGACATTGTTTGCAACCAGATAGGACATATCACTCCAGGATAAGCACGTAAAAAAGAATCAAAAGAAAAAATGTTTTGTTTGTTATTATACACAATATCATTACACAATATTTTTTATATTATTGTTTACTTCTGAAATGTTTAATTATTTTTTTTGTAGTTTTGAATGTTTTTTGCTTTTTTCCCAGTTAAATCGGAATCATCTCCTTTAAATTAGCAAATTATGTTTCCTGTGGAAGACATGAATTCAATATTTTTTTCTTGGTAAATAAATAAAATAATGCGTGAAATATAATTTCACAATTTTGGGGCACAACAGGCAAGGTCTCACGGCACATTAATGGGCCACAACACACTCATTGGGAAATACTGCACTAATTAGTTGGACTTGGCAAACCGTCTTGTAGTCTTCATATCCAACAACCCTGAAGATATTTTCTTTCGATCTTGACAAAAAAGGAATCAAAATCATTTGTCAATTTAAAAAATGTAAAATGACTCTTTAATCAACTTTAATCCAATTTCAAGGTATCACAAATGTAATTACAAGCAACTTGTGCCGGAGGATCCAGTGACATGGATGCGCTTGAAGACATATTGATCCCCTTGGTGGGTCCTTTTGATTGGTTCATCTTTGCTGAATCCCAACCTGCACGACCCCTTTCAACCCCATCGATCTCATCCTTTCAAATGTCTCCATAAATCCCTTTCACTCCCCTCACCACCACTTTCTATCTATCCTTTGGACAGCTTCCCATAACTGTAACTCCTGGGGACAGCACCTTTGCTCATCTACATCAGCTGTTTAAGTGTTTTGCCATTCATGGATTCCTACACCCTCCAGAGTGCCTCTTAGGGGCAAGATTCAATCATACCCTTAATTGCATTTGGATCCTCTAAATTTGATTTTTTTAGAAGAGAGGGGGCAAAGAATAAGGCTCATCCTTCCAATAATCAGTTACCCAACCAACCATTTGCCTTACTGCTAGGATGATAATGATGCTGATTATTATTATTCAGATGTTTTTGTCTGTTTTGTGGAGTGTCAGTCAGATATTTGCTGCAGCTGTCATGGAATTTCTTTTCTGATGTTTACTCCCATCTTAGGTCTTCCTGGAAAATGAAAAACGAGTTCCCGAATGTGTGTTTTTTTCTTGTTGTAAAAGTGTGAAAAGACTTTGTAAATCATTGTCATATAAACGTATTTTGCAGGTGGAGGACACAGTCTGGATTTCGGGAAATTCCACCTGAAAGGCCCATGATATATAGCACATGAATTGACAAAATATGCCTGCAGCTGCCTTAAGGATATCAAATGTAGCTGGAAACAAATAGCTGCCCAATATTTTACATCATTTTAAATTGAATATAAATGTCTTCCGAATTTGACACACTGCAGTGCCCCAATCAGCTGTCAAGGGCCAATCCAGTATCACTTTCAGGTGATGTTTTTGTTTGGGATCTAATAATCTATACACCCCCAGTGCTAGCTTTGTATGGATGCCTTTTTTTAAAAAATCAATGGAATCCTTACTCAGACTGAAGCTTTCTGCTAGCATGTGGGTGTTGATTGGACAAGAGTCACTTGTAAATGTTGCCTTGTGGGTAAAATAAATGAGGTGAATCGACGGGTATTGAAGTGGAGTGTATATAATAGGCAAGGACATGTCCTATTAAGGCAGACATGCATGGCTGTAAAAGGTGATCTGAAGACCCAAACACAACCCTCCGGAAATATGATTAAAATCTCCTGGTGTGCTATTTCAATCAAATTCTTTCCGCGTCGTAAACGTCAAATCAGGCTCCTTAGATTGGTCCTGGATAAATTAGCGTAAGAGAGGCTCATTTCATAGGGTCTTTCAACTGGTGCGGCCAACGATCCTACGCCTTGTCTCGGGTAAGGGCGAAAAAGTATTTACTGGAACTATAAAAACAGCAGAGACCGGGCAGCTGCTTCAGCGGGACGCGTGCCAGACATTGTCTTGCAGGCACTGGTAGTAATTAAAGCAGAAAATCGCGATCAATAGAAAAAACCCACACGTTCTAAAGTATTCTATAGGTCAGGCATGGGCCCTGTGTGAGAACGACCAAGACGTTTATTAAATAATGTTCGCTATTGTTTCTTGAATTGTTATCGGGATAATTGTAACCTTGCACGACAACACAAACAATACAGACTCTACCAAAAACGGAATTCATCTGTGTAGCTCTATTGTTCTGTTGCACTTACACTTTAGGCCAGTCTCCAAGCACTACCTTGTAAAATTTGCCTATTTGTCCTAGAATTCTTTTTTTCATCTTCTTTTTCTCTTTTAAGTCTTGTGTTACATCTTTATCCTGGAGTCCACGTTGTCATTAATGACAGTAAAGACAATTCAAATATTCAAATTTAAATGTAGGCGCAATGATTGTGTCCTAGAAATATTGACAACACTCATTTAACATAACAACAATGAAGATAATTAACTTGAGGTGGGATGTGTTATTTGAGTGGCCATTAAATAGTTGAAAGTTGAACATTTTCACTATTAAGTGTTCAAAATGCCCAACTGAGTTAATTGAGCCTTTATAATTATTATACCACCAGGCCTATCTGCTTTTTCCTTACTTGATGCACTGCTGTTCTGGGACACGCAATACATTAGGAAGCAGAAAAGGGTGGAGGATGGGCAAAGGGGTGGAAAGGGATTTCGTGCTAATCTAAAGTGTCTAGTATTTCATAGTTTATTTGGTTTGTTGCACCGAAAAGTCAATATTTAACATTTTGTTGTGTGTTTTTTTTTTTTTTTCAGATATTCTGAGTTCAAAGTTTAAATGAGACTAAAGTTCACTGTAGGCTGAAAAAATAGATGCTAATATAACTTAATGTAATAATGGATTTTAGATGTTGGTGCATTACCAACCCCGAGCTGATGTTTGCTTACGCCTCCAAGAAGGCCTTGATGTTGCTGACTCAAAATCTGATTGACTCAACCAGTGTTTTTCAGCCTTTTTTGAGCCTGGGCATGTTTTTTTATATTTGAAAGAGTTTGTGGCACACCACTAACCAAAATTGTTATAAAATGACACTGAACAGTATGTTTAATTACAATATAATTTATAGCACCCCCAGTTTTTACAGCACAGACACAGACAGATTCATAAATGTTATATACAATTTTAAATTTGAAAAAGTGGCATTGGATAATTTCTCATGGCACACCTGACGATCTCTCACGGTACACTAGTGTGTCGCGGCACAGTGGTTGAAAATCACTGGTCTCAACCAACGGCTTTATCAAACACTGATGTAATTGCTCATGGCATTCAGAAGTCTTTGTGAAGGCCTTCTTTGTGAAGGGCAGATTTATGACCCAGACAACAAGTAATGGCTAAGTTGTGATTGGTTTAATGCTAAAATAAGAAAGGTCACATCTGGAAGCATGGCAACCAGGGTATAAAACAATGAAAAGAATCTGACAGAAAATTCTAAATTATTTAATACGCATTGATCGAGAAAATATCATAACATTACATGATTTTGATATGTTTAGGCCGGCAGAAAAGGCCTTGCAGGCTCTAATGGTCCACCACTGCATAAAGTGAGGGACTACAGTACTGTAGGTTGTGTAAATGTACATCAAATCAGAATAGAACAGTTTGTGTTGCACAACAGAAATAAATTCTATTGTATTGGCCCCCGCCCCGGCGGAAACCGGGACATTCTCCTGGCGACCAATGCACGGCCTAGTTCATCAAACACAAGCTGATTAAATTAGCCATCTGATTTACGGGACACGCTTCCGCCCCCTTTCTCGTTGTCTGCTCGCCTGCTATGTAACTCAAGACTACATGAAGTCGACATCTTTATTCAGCATGCTGAGTCGGGGCACTAAAACGTCTATTTCAAGTCAAGCTAAAAAGAAGCTTGATCTAAGGCTCCGTTATTAGTTTATGGATGAAGATGTTGACTGTAAAATGTATTTTTAAAAGGACGCCGCATATAACCAGATTCTGCACTGTGTTACTTTTAAACATTCTGGTCGCGTTCTCTACCAGTGTTTTTCAACTGGTGGGTCGTGACCCCGAAGTGGCTTATGCGCCTCTGCCTTGGCGAAATAATGCAAAAAAAATAATAAAAATAAGAGTTTCATTTAAACTCCTATATAGTAAATGACGATAATTCATTGCAAATGCGACTTGACACCTTCTATTCACACCACAGAAAAAGGCAGATGCAATTTGTTTGGCTAATATCTATCTATCTATCTATCTATCTATCAATCTATCAATCTATCTAGCTAGCTATCAAAGCCATATCCCCCTAGTGGGAGGTGGCTAAAGTCGAGAACACACTCACATTCAACAAACATGCAGCCAATAGAGTTTGAAGGGAATATTATTACTTGAAGTCAATTTGGTTTTGCTGGTATTTTTTGTTCATCGTGATCTCCAGGGTTCAGTACACCAGTGAACAAAAGTTGCCAACTTCCTGTCAGGTGACGGGAACTTCCTGATAGAGAGCCATATAGAGACTTCAGACCCAACATGAGCTCGAGAGACAATGCAAGCAAAAGTTAGTCAAGCAAAGTTTGAAGAATCTTACAGCAAAATCCTCAGATTGACGGTCAAACAACAGTTTTTTTACCTGATAACCGCAAACTCCCTCCTAAATCACTACTAACTCCCTGTTGAACCACTGATAAATCCCTGTCAATTACTGCCAACCTGGAAGCCCATCATCACCATCTTGAGTTTCAATGAAAAACAAAAAAGGGAAAAAGACTAAGCTGTTCCTTGCGTAACCATAACTCTTGCAAGTTGGAGTGAAAAATCAAATCAAACCAAACAACTTGGCAGTGTGTAATATTGAGTGGTACAAAATCTTCATTCAGTAAAAAAAAAAAATAATAATAATTTGAATAACAGGCAAAAATACATGAACTATCATACCAATGTTAGCTTGTATAAATATTGATAGGTTGAGGACTTTGTATTTATTCCACAAAGCAGATCCTGGTAGTCGCCCCCATGTTTGTCTAGGATCTTGCTGGTACGCTGTGTTCATTTGGCTCTAGTTTTCCTATGCATAAGACCATACAGTGCCATCTAGTGGTCGGATATTACTCAATGACAATGAACCCTTAAAACAGAACTAGAAGAATATATTCACCTTTTTTTTTAAAGAAAAAATGATTGGCAAAACCAAAACGACTTCAAGTACTGTATATACTGGCATATAAACCAACACTGCATATAAGTAAACCCTAAAACTGCTTTAAAATAGCCACATACTAAAAGGAATTCAAAATATTAACAAAACGTGTTCGTAAACAACAATTTTTTTCATTAAAAGAATAAAGATTAATAAATTGGTGAAAACAAAAAATGTGAAATTTTTAAACCATTTACATTATTATGGGCAGGAAAAGAACTAACTAAATCACAACAAAATGAGATGTGGTTCCTCTCAAACATATTTAGTGCCAACTGACTGAACAAGAAGATAGGGTAGGGAATTTCGCTGTATACAGTTAGGGAGTGTGATGGGCCCTCAGTTTTTTCTTCTTTTTAGCATTGTATATTTTAAAGGAAAGTGTACAAGACTCCTCAAACTTCCCTCTATTTTTCTTTCCACATATATCATATGTACATCACT
Source organism: Urocampus carinirostris (assembly GCF_059441175.1). Lineage (NCBI taxonomy): Eukaryota > Metazoa > Chordata > Actinopteri > Syngnathiformes > Syngnathidae > Urocampus > Urocampus carinirostris. Next base: position 25,504,687 of record NC_142349.1, on the reverse strand, counting down.
TTTTCGATTCTTGATATTTAAAAGCAAAGCACGAATAGAGGTGTTTAGTGTTGCTGTGTTTATGTGGGCTCCTCTGACGTTTGACTACCGTGCACCACCACTTTTTTTTTAAATCCTGCATATAGAAGCCCTGCCCTCCCATCCGCCCCAGCGTGAACACAATTAGGTCTGACCTAATGAAATCACAGCGCAGGGCTCTGGCTAATGGAGGCGCCGGCAAGAGAGGTCATCGGGTGGACGCCGCAGCTGCTGCGCTGTCTTTTTTTTCCTTTTATGAGAGCACCTGAAAGGGTTCCTCAGCAAAATTGTGTCCATGGGTATTAAACTTATGAGCCAAGAACGTAAAGATGACGCGTTTCCTTACCGAGACGGGCCATCTCATTATTGTAAAATATTTATGAGACACACACATTCCGTGATGGGATTACTGTCTGCAAAATAGATATTCGCTTCCTTCACACATGCACAGAGATCCAATCATGGACTTATGTAAATCGATATACATGTCTTGTGTATCGATGTTTATGTTAATTTTATTCAGTTTTTGATATTGGACACCTGTAAAGGAGATTTTGTAGGATGCCAGTTTGTTATTTTGACTAATTGTGTCGTTATTTTGATTATTATGTAATGTTCACATCCTTTCTAAGCCAACAATGTCGATGTTTTTTTATTTCCAAACCCTCTAGGGCGGATCTGCTTTGTAACCTATGAGATTTAATAAAAAGAAGGGTCTCAGAAAAGTGCTATTAGAACCGATTTGGTTTTTGGGAGAGGGATGGGCGCCACTAGGCCGTACTTGCCCAAGACACACCACAGGAAATGGTGCCCCTACAACCTGTGTAGTTAAGAGATCTACCCACCCACCGACTCACCACCCTTCTCCCTGCAAGTTTAAATTCATTGATGGCTTCTCTTCGTATTTTGAGTATCTACCTGTGGTGGGCCTCTGCTTGCTTAAGAAATATGAATTGTGATGTTAATCATATTTTGTCCATCAATACTGATTTAATATTAAGTATTTCCAAATAGTTTTTGGCTCAGAAATCTACCCGCAGCCGTCACAAAAAATCCTGAAGGCCTTGTGCCTTAACATCAGTGTTGAAGAAAGCCGTTAGTTTAGCCGTTCATACTCCGAGTGGCATCTTCGGCCCCTGCTAGTGGGCCTTGGGAAACGTCACCGTTTTCACAAACTATATTTGCCTAGGAAACTGCAATAAGTCAATTTAATCACGTCGACAGCCGTTAAAGAAAGGAGCTGCACAAGTAAATATATTGTTGATTTAATAGCAAAAGGTCAGACAACTCCTAAGAGAGAACGACTTTTGTAAGTGGGAAAAAGTTTTATCCAGCCAGTTCATCCTAGAGGTAAGATCTTAAACCAGAGTACAAGCCTGGGATAGGGTCGGCCCTTGTATGTTATGTTCTCTTGCTGCCTTTTTTTAATTATCCACCCTTCAATGTTCTTTGTTACTTTTTGTTTGTTGGGATTCCGGCCAGTGCTGCATGAAAGCTCTTCGGAACTGTCAGACTCAGGGAAGGTGGGGACGGAGTCCTACAAGTAAAATATGAAAACTTGGTTTTGCTTTGGGCTCAGTCCCTCAAATAAAGTTCGTTGGTCGGGCTTGGGATGGTTCAGGCATTAGTACCCATGAGACTGGGTCGGATCGGCCTGGATTTTTTTAAGCCTGATCTTAACTCTAGTTTAGTAACACACATCTGTGAGACACGAGTGATTTCCATCGACTAGACATACTGCATTATAAAGACGTACCATAGTGCGATTAATTAATGGACGAATCCTAGCGAGCAGGCAACCTTAAGGGGGCCTTGGTAGTCACCGCACAGCTCTTCGACTCGCGAGGATGCTCAAGCGGCTGTCGCAATAAATCATGTGGCTAATGAAAAGGCAGAGAGTGGATTCATGAAGTTGATAGTGCCGCACATCAAGGTCATTGTGTCTACAGTACTCCACTTTATAAAGCCAGATGAGTAAAACCTTCTTGTGAAAAAAAAATCTCAAAGAACGTTTTTTTGTTTGTTCATTGTCTTAAATCTGGTTGATTTAAGAGTAATTAAATGATTTGTCTAGGGGTACAACCACAAATGTATAAAATTGGTTATCAAAAGCGTTGGCATTGAATTTTATCATCGATCCGTTGTGTCAATATATGCACCACCCAGCTTGGTAATTAGTTGTGACGTTTAGGGGGCATGCTTGAGACCACATTTTGTCGTACAACTTACTCTTAGTCTGGAGACAAACTTGTAGCAACATGTTGGTCCAGCAGAGAGCACTTTGCAACCGTATTTTGATGCATGAATGATGTATGGCCTATTTTGTCTTCATACAAGTATAACAAAATTGGAGGGCTTCTTCTTTGAATGCAAGTAAAATAAATTAAAAAGGTGAACATGTGCAAAATGATAAAAACGTTAAAAAGGACAAGGTTGCCATATGCCTATCAAGTAGTTGCATGCTCCTCTGATGTTTCCTCTCTTCCTTTTTTTCACTTTATAAAAAAAGAACATCTACATATTTCTTCTCCCTGTACGTTCCCTCTTTGTCCATTTCTATCTCCTGTCTCTCTTGACCTTACCTTATTTGGTCACCAACTTCCAGGTTCAAAATTCCTCCTCACAAATGCTGTCACTCTTCCGGTTTCCATCCTTTAACGCTTCTCACTGGTCACTACTTAAACATTCTCTCTCCTTGGCTCTGTTCTATAACGTTGACTTCCATGTCACATCCCAGTACATTTGTCTCAGTGGCTTGTTATTCCAGTGTACTGAAATCTTGCCTGCCCTTACAAATCACGAGTGCCGCCTGTCGAACCCTTGGACTGTCACCTTTGCTGTTTGGGTTTACCAAAACACCGGCCCTCCTGCATCTTGAACCATGATTGTTGCATCCCTACCTGAATTCCAGTGTACTGAACCCTTCCCAAATAAAAGGTCACTGTTTGCTGTACTAGTGTTTCTGCGCTTTGCTTCCACTGCACCACTCTGAGCAGGCTCCTGACATGATTAATTGCTTTCTAAATTTGTCAATATCAAAATTATCTTTGCTCTTATGTAAAACAAATGTCCAAAAATCAAATATTAGGGAATAAAAATGTTCCTTGGCAGCGAGGTGGCGCAGTGGTTAGCGCGTGTGTGGCACAGTTCTGAGGTCATGGGATCGAACCTCATGTGAGGAGTTTGCATGTTCTCCCTGTGCTTGCGTGGGTTTCCTTCGGGCATTCCGATTTTTATCCCACATTCCAAAAACATGCATTTCAGGTAAATTGGATGGTCCAAATTGGCCCTAGGTGTGAATGAGCGGGCGAATTGTCTGTTCTTGTGTGCCCTGCAACTGGCTGGCAACCGTTTCAGGGTGCCCCTGCCTACTGCCCGAGGATGGCTGGGATAGATGGATGTATGTTTGCTGTCCCAATCAGTGTTTCTGCACTTTGCTTCAGAACCACTCTGAGTGAGTTCCTGACATGATTAACTGTTTTCTAAATCTTTCAATATCAAAATAATCTTTGCTCTTATGTAAAATAAATCTCCAAAAATCAAATATTAGGGAATAATAAAGTTCCTGCATCCCACTGAAAAAAAAACAACCAAAAAAAAACCCCAAAAATAAGTGTCTATTTCACATGACAGCACCGATATCCTTGTTTAATGATTGGGAATGAGGATTTTATTACCATTGTGTAAGTATGAAACCACTGCCAATTTCCCAGCAATTCTCCTGTAACTACACAGTTTAAATAGTGAATATTACATACATGCTCAAGATTTTATGTGTTAAATAAAGTGTGGGAAAAATCTTTTTTGCAGGAAAAAACACACTTGCACGTTTTTCAAAAAGTAGGTTCAACTAAAATGACCCAAAACCCCACTATGTTTGATTTACCCTTAAGTTTTGGAGGCTAAAACACATCTAAATAAGTCCTCAAAGTGTTCAGATTCCTATTTAAAAAGAAATGCTATTCAGGTCTAGCAATGGGGATCCAGCACACCAGCTTGCGGAAAAACGTGGGCCGAGAGAAGAAAGCGAGAGCTCGAGAGAGGAGGCTTCCCAGAGACTCGAGCGACACTAATTCGGCCATATTCGATGGAGTTCACTTAGTTAAAAAATTAAATCTGCCCCCGTGTGGAAATGCCCGTCCTTTGTCCATCTTTTCCATCAAGAAACGAGCGCGCATTGTTAGGTGAATGTAGGTTGTGTCTGGTTAATGGAGTCAGATAACTAATTTGAACAATTTGGTAAACGGTACATTTTAATATTTAATTCCTAACAATAGGAAATACTTCATTATTAAAAAATGTCAATCCAACAAGAAAAACAATACTGGATTGCTTGATTTGCATTGAGCGTGCTAAGACTGACACTAATTTTGTTGCTTGGAACTGAGGCAAATCAGAATAGTTGGGCTAACCATCGCCCGCTGCACAGTAATATGTTAAATATTAGTTTAATGAATGATTTTCATTACATAATACGAAAATTCAGAAGATGGGTGAGGCACATTCTCCCCCTCCTACCCTGACTACATGTCTTCTGGAAATTGTGTTTGAAAAGGATAAAACGATGTATGTGTCAAAAGACTCTCATATTTGTTCTGGCTGCGATTAAAAAGGCTTCTTGCTCGGATCAGCTGCAGTGGACAATGTGTTTATCATCCACTTTTATGATTGCAGAGTTTTTATATGGAACCAAAATACGCTATGCACAAACACTGCAGTAGTGGAGCATTTAAAAAAAGACAAGAATGAAGCCATTTGCCACAAAGCAAAAGCTTCAAAAAAGAAAACCAGAAATTTCAGCTCAGCTTGTTTTTGTCATCTCCGATTCCAAAGCCTTTATTTATATCAGATTCCTGCTCCGTGTTGTTTTTGATTCAAAGCGCTTGTTTAATTCCTGCTATAAAAGTCTACAAGTTTTATGGTGTTTTTTTTATATTTCCCTATTGCTGTAACAGATCTTGATACACTTCACTGTGGTGGAACCCTAAATGAGGCCTCTTATAAGCCTCAAGTTATCTCGTGAACAATGTACTGTCCCAAGTTTGAGAAGGTTTAGTCTTTGGATGAATCTGAATGTTCCTGGGATAGTAATACTGTGGTACCCCTTTATGCAAGCATCTCCAAACATGAGAATTTCTTTATACGAGTTTTATTTGCAAAAATAAATCCGAATGAAAATCCAGTTCAGTATCAGTCCAAGAGGCTACTGCTTGAGACAGCTCACTACTCGTGACTGCTCACTACCTGCATCAACTTGTCCAGTTTGCGCAAGCAAACTACTACAGGCAAAAAAATAGAAATTAAAAAAATACTGTACCGTATTTTCCGCACTATAAGGCGCACCTAAAAGTCTTAATTGTTTTCAAAAGCTGACCATGCGCCTTATAATACAGTGCGTCTTATTTATGGATCAACATTAAATCACAAGGTCTCGCAACTTACGCAACAGCCGCCGACTCGATTTTCCCCCGAACGTGGAGTAGTCCGCGGTGTATGCTGGGATTTATATACCGGCGTTTCATTGGCTAACCAATGTGTCAATCATCATTTGAATCGATCACTATTGGCTGAAGTTATTCGGAGCCTCGGATTGGCTAGAGCGCAAAAAAAAAACCTGCAATTGGCCGAAAAAGATGTATCAATCATCCGTTGAATCGATCGCTATTGGCTGAAGTTATTCAGAGCCTCGGATTGGCTAGAGGGCCAAAACAAACCCTGCAATTGGCCGAAAAAGATGTGTCAATCATCCGTTAAATCGATCGCTATTGGCTGAAGTTATTCGGAGCCTCGGATTGGCTAGATGGCCAAAACAAACCCTGCAATTGGCCGAGTTTAGCAATGGCGTAGCAAGCTTAGCAAGCTTGCTAAAGTACACCATAAAGAAACATGTTTTATTAGTCTGTATTTGCAAATAATTTACTCTCCTGGATTTACTTCACTCACGGTTGTAAGAAGACCATGATTGCGTATCTTTATTGAACGTGAGAACTTAGGTGAGCTATGCGGCTTTATATTTTCCCGGTATCTTGTTTTAGAACGATCTTGATGTTGCTGTGATGAGTTGAGTGAATTAAACTCAATTCCAAGTGTTTATTGTCATATGCACAGTAAAGTTGCGAGCAAAAAAGAAAATAGAAACTAAGAAATGTTTGGCATTTCTTGAATCCCAAGACTTTAACCTTCCGAATGATATTTGAAATGATGCATTTGAATGACATCGTACGGACACCGCATCCGCACGTGTCTACGACACGTATTTGCTTCTTTGCAAGCTTTGGGAATGTTAAGGGGGTAATCAGTTGGACTGAATCATCTGACTGTTTTGTCCACGTTCCCATTGTAGCGCCTTATAATCCGGTGCGCCTTATCTATGGAAGATATAGGACCAAAAACTATTTTTTGGGGGTGCGCCCTATAACTCGGTGCGCCCTATAGTGCGGAAAATACGGTAATTTTATTTTGTATGCACATTGATTTAAAGTTACAGTAACTTTAGTGCCTACGTATCATCAACCGTCTCTCTATTGCATATGTGTCAACTTCCGCTAATTGCTCCCTTTGTTAAGTGATAATAAACCTTACAAACACAACAAGGCACCTTTTTGCTAACAGCATGACATAGACATTATAACAATTAAAGAATTTTAAACTGTCTTAGAAAAAGTTACATCCGATATAAATCAAAAGTATTTCCTAATTGTTACTTATTGTATTGTCCCTAACATATCTAAACATGGCATTATGATTTGATATTAAGTTTACGGATTATGAGTTTAGAAGCAATGTCAACGTTTTATGTGGTGGCTTCTTTTGTATTCTGGTAAATTATTCTCTTTTTTGCATTTTACCTTTCAGTTACGCAACTTTGTGTATTTTCACTGTGAATTGTGCTCTGCATTCCGATTGGCTAAAAAGTCACCCAGGCTCTTTTCTGTCTTTGTCTGGCTGTGCGTGACTTACATTGCGGTGTAAATTGTACATGTACGTTAAATAGCAACATTATGAATGTGTAAACCTTTTCAAATTTCAAGTTTCTCTAAAAGCCATCATGTCAACAAAACACCCTGGACCAACAAAAGCACTAAAAAAATATTTCTATCACCCACAAAGTTGGACTTCTCTACATGCTAACGGAAGGTAAACGCATTTGTACGCCACATTTTTGTCTCCCACTAATGTCCACATGATAGCAACAAAATACCATCGATAGTAAAGTAGCTGCTTTTGGAATGTCGAGAATTCATTTATAATTGGTTTTAATATGCATGAAATGGGTCTCACCAAAAGAAGCTGACATGAATGTCCACGATCTTGCTACTATGGTTACCCAAAAAACCCAAACCTTCCGAAAGTCGCAATGCAGTTTGATTGATAAAAAAAATTGCTGTGAAATTTCCAAGCAGGGATGGATAAATACTCAATGTATGAAAAAAATGTGATTGACTTCATAATTTGAAGAAATACTCAAAAATGTATGAGATGAAATCAGAAGAAAAATTTGTTTGGCCACCTGAGTATAATGTATTCCTTTGCTCTGATGCACTACAGATTACAGCGACATCTATTACCCTTCAAGCCGAGTATGTCAAACATATGCCCCGCAAACCTTATTAATTTTTATTAAAAGCGATACAATTTTCAAATAAGGAAAATTTAATATTATTTATGGGCACTAGAGGGCAGTACAGAGTTTATATATCAGAGTGAGTTGGTTCAGGTGTAAAACTGCATTTACTCAAATGTTAAAATACTGCAATGGAATTTTAATGTAGGCAGCACGGCGACTGAGTGGTTAGCGCGTCTGAGGTCATGGGACCAAACCTTCCTGTGTGGAGTTTTCATGTTCTCCCCATGCTTGCGTGGGTTTCCTCTGGGCACTCTGCTTTCCTCCCACATTCTAAAAACATGCATTTAAGGTAAATTGTCCCAAGGTATGAATGAGCAAGCGAATTGTCTGTCCCTGCGTGTCCTGCAACTGGCTGGCAACCAGTTCAGGGTGTCCTCTGCCCACTGCCCTGGGACAGCTGAGAAGGGCTCCAGCAACCCCGTGACCCTACTGAGGATAAGCAATGCAAACAATGGATAGATGGATGAAAATCTAATGTGATTGTTGGCGTTTTATATTCACATGCGTCCATGTCCTGCTTCTAAATAAAGCAGCCATAAACTAAAATACTAGTCATGGGTCAAGATTTTTTGTTGTTGTTTGAATTTAAAGGAGCAGTAAATTACAAAAAGAAAGAAAGAAGAAAAACAGTAGGTGTTTTTAAGGAGCAAAAAAGTGGTAGTTTAATGCATAAAGCGGTATTGTTTGTCATGTATGTGAATGTGTTTTGTTTAGAAAAGATCCATTGTCATCCGTGATTATGATATGGAGAGTAAGTTACGAAAGTGGGCTAAATAATAATAATAATAATAATAATAATAATAATAATAATAATAATAATTTCCTTTTTATTGTCATTCTGTGTAACAATGTACACAGAACGAAATGTCGATACACCTGACCCGTTGTAGCGAGCCGATGCAGCCGCAGCCAACAGAGGGCGCCGCCATTTTACCAATGTTATAAGTCTTAGGTATGACTCGGCCGAGGCGCGAACCAGCGACCTCCCAGTCTCAAAGCGGGCGCCTTACCATCTAGGCTAAATTATAATACTGAAAAACAAACTAAAAATTTTGAAATGAAATTATTTTCTGATCCGGCCCTCTGGAGAACTCCCGGCCCCAGAGTTAAACTGAGTTTTACATCCTTGCTTTCAGCACTCAGTTGATTAAAATAAAAGAAACAATGTTGGCTCAAAAATCTTACATACATCCAGTGAGATTGTTAGTGATGTGAATCGAATGGGATCTTTATAACTCAGGTCTCCACCGTTCTCAGGTTCCACACTCCTTCTCCACTGCAAAGATGGACGAGGCAAGCTAACATCTACCGACAGATGTGTGAAAGGCCTGGATGATAATTTGTCAAGGAACGCCATAGGACGCAAAAGAAACAGAAATTATGATTTCGCCTCAAATGCGATCCTGCCAGATCGGATTTGTTTTCAAGCCTAATTAGTTGCTCTTAGGCTGGATGGATGTTTCCACATGGGAACTAACATGACCCACCGAGACAGTTGATAGAGTTCTTCACTGTTACCTGAGACATTGTCAGGATGTGGAAGGCAGCTCCTTGTTTTTGTTTTTTGGGGGGTTTGTTGGGTTTTTTTCAAGGCTAGCAAAACAGCTTATAATGACTTTCATGTCAACATTTTCACAGCCTCCACATCTTCATAGCTGAGGTTTTGATTGATGGCTCTGGAGTCACCTTTAGGGGTATATTTTCTGGGTCGTCTCGGGTTTGCCGGCATCCCCCTGGGCCGGATTTGCCTTATCCTGTAAGCTCAGACAGATGTTCGCTATTTGAATCTACATGAAGGGGCACACACGTGCGGTCAAGTGGCCAATAAATACCATTATGATACTTTTAGAATTTTAAGAATCCTGGGCAGCAGGAAACTTGGAGATTTTTGCTATTCCTTTTGTCCAACAATCCTGGTTTCAAATACCACAATACTCTTTTTAATTTTCATTTTTTATCAATCTGTTTATTTTGGTATTTGTTTAACCTAGTTTAGGAATATGCTTTCCCATTTTTAGATATTCAACATGTTTGTCCAATAAAATAAGATAAATAAAAAATCGTAAAATAAACACATTTTCTACAATCTCTTGTATGATTTGGTTTTTTTTTTTTTAATAATGAAATTAAGCAAAAAAAACTGCCACTTTCTACAGTAAAGAACACTGATTTTATGATATATTTTGACTTGTTTATTTCAACATTTGATTCAAAAGTATCACAGGGCCTAGTCTCAAATCAAATAGTGCTTTACGAAAAGTTGTCCATTGCGGTCAATTTATTTAAGAAAATAAAGGTAGAAATAAATAAAATAAAAACATACAGAGTGTAATGCCCACAGCCCAAAAGATCATCGGCTGCTCTTTACCCAGTCTAGAAGATATAGTGGCCTGCAAAAACGTCGCAGAGTGATCGACATTATAAAAGACTCTTCCCATCCTAGTCACCACCTCTTTGACCTGTTGCCCTCTGGTCGGCACTACAGGTCCCTCAAAAAAAGGACGAAGAGCTTCAGAGATAGCTTCTTTCCCATGGACATCACCACCCTAAACAAGTTCACAAAACTGGGATAATACTTCTTGTGAATTACTTTGTTTTTTTGTCGGTGCTAAATGGTATTGCACTTCCTTTTCTTGCACTATTGTTAAGATGCACTATTCTTTTTCATTCAAGAATATTGCTGTATTTTTTATGACTTAAGCCACTCAATAAGCATTATGTTGTAAATATTTTATTCTGACATTTTTCCTGGTTGTTTTTTTTTTTGTCTTTAAAGTCTTCATTGCATAGTTACCCAAGAGTGCAATGTGTAATCTCTTTGCATACATGTTACATGTTAAATAGGTAGTTATGAACAACGAAAAAGTATTCAATTCAAATAATATCTGTATACATAAAAAATATTGTTTTCAAATATGTTGATCAGGTCTCCATCTTGTTCTAGACTTGACTTCCAAATATCTTGAGCCTAACTTAGTTTCACCACTTCTGGTATATGGCAAGTCTTGTTTCCCATAGACCCACTACAAGACTTTAAACTCTTCATCGAACACATTTAAAACGCCTTGAGAAAAAATGACTCCAATGTTGGATTCGCTGTGGTTCCATTATTGCCATCAACTTTCTTTGTCAAGCTAGTTAATGTTTCTCGTACGGTGACATACTGATAGAAGTGGAATTTTAAAAGTTGTTTTATTAGTTCTTTATTTTATATAAATGAATGTTTGAGTTGGTGAACCTGTTGTGTAAAGTTGCAGTGGGTTTTAGCGGACCTGCCGGATCAGCGACGTACGCCGCAGACATTTCAAAAGATGAATGGCAGCATTTTTTCAACAAACAGAGGACAAAAATGCAGTTTTAAATGGGAGGAGTTTTTTTCAAAGTTTGGTCATGGTGACTCGTGTTCGGCTTCACCATTAAATGGACCTTGCGGTCGACCTCAGATTTCATCACCACTTTATCTCATTACGAACAGTCAGCAAACAGCATGCGGTCTGAAAAGAGTTGGGACTTATGAAATATCACTGCAACAATGGTTTGTTTTTCTTTCTCCTGCAGTAATTATCTGTAACAAGTGTCTCGTTTATGGGTAGTATGTTGACTAATGGCTCCTCCCGAGCAAATTGATGCCGCAAAGTAAGAATCATTTAAAGCTGCAGCCTCCTTAAACGCCTCCATTCTACGTTCCATGTGGTTACTGCCGAGTGCTCTCCCCCACTGAATATGTTTTTAATAGGATACTTTTCAATAGGTATCGGGTCATCACCACTAATGAACAAAGCCTCACAGTATTGCTCTCGTGTGCGCTTGTGTGCTGCTTCTAATCATCAACAACGCGGATGGTTCTTTGTTTCGGTCACAGTTCACTTTGGGCTGAGACTTTCCTTACGGGACATGGGAGGCTTCGTGGCAGGAAACAAGTAAGACCAGGGGGGAAGTTGATTGGAGCAAATAACGGTTAGGCACGATAAATGTCTGGCTTGTTAGGCAAAACAGCAAACATTTGACTTTGATTTGACAAGTAAGCACATATCCAGATGCCTGAAAACCAAAGCTTCCATTATAGGATCAATGTAGTCTAAAGAAAATTGATGATGATAATGAAAAGACTGTGTTTTTTAGGTGCAAAGGAAGGTCATTCACAACAAAGAGAAAGTTCCATACGCCGTTTGTTGGCTCTTTCATCAACTTTTAGAGATCAGATTGTTCTGCGGATAAGAATTTGCATTGAAAATAAAATTAACTCGTTCAATGGCAGACGTTCCTTTCAAATAGGAGGCGCGTGTGCCACTTTTACTCATTTTTCAAAATCTACAGCATATTTAGTTATATGACTATATAGGCATAGGATATATCAAATGGAAGCTTGAAAAAAGGATTGTTTCTAGCTTTTTTCTTCTAGCAAACAACAGTTGAACATAGGCTTGTTTTTTGAAAATATTAATTGTCAAGAAAACTTATGAGAAAACAGCTTTTGTTAAAGGATGCATTTTAAGCAGAACTTTTACTCCAGTGCTTTTTATTTTATTTTTGATAACTTCAATATTTAAACCATGCTTTCCATAAACACAAGAGCACTTTGCTATCAAAATAACACTTAACTTATGCATGAACAATGAGTAAACTTTGCTAGAACTTTTACGCACTTCATGTTTCCGGTGATGTGATAATAGATTTTTGTCACTCAGGGGCCGCCCACAAACTCTCAATCACTGGATAGAGGAACCAAAGCTACACAAAAAGTGGGGGCTCTTTGATGTGTGGACAAAGATCTGATCAACGTCATTCCTGCATTCTAGAGGAGATTTATTATGCTGAAACCATTCCCAGAGGCTTTATACTTGCTGATCAGCAGCACCAGATACTTATGTTTTAAAATAAAAAACCCCAAAAATATGTTTACGCTTGGCACCACGGGCAATGCTTCTGAAAATATATGTATACGTTATGGCACTGAATGAGTTTAGCGCATTTCTTTTTTAATATTTTGTCAAAGAAATGTTGAGCAGTAAAACATTTGCAGTTGTTGAATCCCGCAAAATCGGAAAAATGTGCCGCCCACCTTTGATGATACCAATTAGTCAAGTGACTCATAAGTGAAAAGAACACATTTCAAAATGTTTGACACCCGATAAAGCCACTTTTCTGTCTATGTGGACGACTAATCCGGCGAACGCAGTCTTAGCTTGATCTAGATTGTCATCCGTATTGTCATCACAACTGGTTGAATATTTTAATCAACTCCAGAAATGAAAATTCACCTTAGTTCTTTGAGATCGACCCAATGTACTCTATCCAACGTGAATTAAGTATGTGTTTGTAGTTCCCGTCATCTGTTTCAAATGAATACATCAACATGGGTCATCTGTAATACTTTAAAAGCAGCCCAGCATTCCCTCAGCGCTAAGGTTTGATGCAGAAACCTCCAAAAGACATTAATCACAAACTCGACACAACTACGTGCTAAATGTCCACATCTAAAGGATCTGATTGCAGCACAGAACCCTTGGACATTATATTGGATACACCTGCTCAATACAAGATCTATAATGTCCTTCCTTTGGAAATACAGTCCTGCATTCAGTTAAAAACTTATCCTTGCTTTTGGCGGTTGGCCCACAAGGCTGTGTTCTTGTTTGTGTTCTAGGAAAGATGCCACCGATGGTTTCCACTTCCATTTGACATCAAAGGGAATATGCTAGAAAATTCTTTGGACATCCCTTTGCAAGATTAAAATATCAACTGGGGAAAAAAAGGTGACATGTAGAAGCTAAAAGCTTACGTGAGATGGGTCCCAGAAATAGCTAGTTTCTCCTGTCAATCGTTTCAAGTCATTATCATGTCTTTCATCATTCCAACAGTCGCTTGTTAGTCAATTCAGAAAGTATCACAACAAGTTCACTCACAATATGTTTATTACATGTTCTCAAGATCTTATTTTAGTCTTCTCATCCTCCTGCTTACTCTCTAGCAACATTACAGTCCTTAAAACCTGTGACAGTTAGATACTTTTCCATGTTACTGTATTAAATGAAAATCCAACGAGCGAATCATAAAGAAGAAGAAAGGAAATAACCAAAAATTTGATTTTTATTCCATTGAATACAAAGCTCCTCAATAATATTATGCAGTCGTGTTTTCTTTTAATCTGGGAGAAATCCTTTTATTTTGACAAAACTGTTACAATTTCACCTCAATGTGCTGTCAATCAGTCTGTTTTTTGTCATCTGATGTGCCTTTTGGGCAATTTCTTAATGGGATTTTAGTTGATGTAGACGCTATGATGCTTTATTTTAGGGTTTTGTTTCAATTGGAAACTTGTAGCAAAACAGATAGGGTTTTTTTTCCTTCCAAATGGGAAATGATAGCAAGATTTGCCTTTATTTAAATTGAATTATAAATTTCAGATTCTTAAAAATCACCTGTTGAGTCACGTTGCTCAAACCCATCAATCGAGATATAAATCTTCTGTTCTATTTCTACATGATGCGGAGGACTTTCTTTGATTATCTGCCAATGTGGCTCAATTTTATCTTTCCTCTATCATGGGGGCAGATCAGGGAGGGTTTTGTGTGTTGGGTGGTGACAGTGTTTGCAAATGTGATAGGCTCGTCTATGCTTTCAGTCAAACAGCAGGGCGGGCGCAGTCAATGTGTCCAGTCCCCCAAAACAAACTACGGAGCACGGCTACAGCTGAGAGGTATTTTAGCGGCTCGTTATATTGAAAATAAGCCATAAGCAATTAAATTGAACCCCGAGGAAAGTCCAACGAGCGCAGAGAATGGTGATCACTAGCAGGTGCTCTATTTATTATTATTGGGTTGGGGAAGCGACTGAGGCGGCGGCGGGAGAAGGGCGGCAGGAGGGGCTGCAGGTTCGCCTTACTACTATGGCTAAGCTAACAACTCTATAAAACCAACCCTGTCGAACCTGTATCTCACCAACGCCAGATCTAATACCCATGAAACGGATGACCTGTAGATACATCTCATTGTAAACCGTTACATTTTAATCATCGCGGAGACCTGGCTAATTCCAAGGATACCCGATGCTAGTGGTCGCTCTCTAAATGGCTTTCTTACTCTGATTGGTGAAGCCCTCCTATTTTGTTGTGATTTTTTATTGACAATAAAGACCATGAATTCAACTGCAAATCTGTGTTCTGTTTTTTTATTGTATTTATAAATCTATAGTGGTTATTTTGTTGGTCATTTATTCTCAGTCGGTAAGAATCTCATATCAAGGTCAGTTTGACCGTTAGGGGCTTTTGAGAAGGTACAACGTTACTCCCAGTTTTCCACTTCGCAAGTTATTCTGGTCCCCATTTAACTTGATAACCGAGGTATTACCGTACTGTCCTTTCTTTCCACATATCTTCCAAAATGTCTCAATTCTGTCCTCCATCTTTTGATATCTTTCTTCCATTATTTATTCTAGGTTTTTAACTCCTTCTTTGACCCTACGTTTGGGTCTTTCCAGTCCATGTATTTTCTTGGTTTGGACATTTTCCATTGCCAGATGATAATTGTTTAATTGTTGGAAATAAATCAGTGAAAGCACTAGAGAGTGAAGGAAGGAAGTTCATAGAGCAAGTGGAAGAAGCATCCCGTCTCATGATACTCTGTAAGTTAAACTTGGGCTCTCCATGGTGTTGCGTACGCGCTTCTATGATACATTTTCCAGTTTAAATCCAGATGAATTGTAGAACAACTGGCGTTGTTTATTGTTGTTTTCAAAGAAGAATTGACTTTGAGTTTATGGCCCAAAATAACAGTAGATGCATTTATAACTTTAAAATTGTATCTTAAATTATAGAAGACACATTTTTTAAAATGTATTTAAAAAAAGTATAAAATCAGAGGTGCTTGCACCAAAATATTGTCTCATCTCATCTCATCTCATTGGCTGCGCCGCTTATCCTCAGTAGGGTCGCGGGGGTGCTGGAGCCCATCCCAGCAATCATCGGGCAGTGGACAGGGGACACCCTGAACTGGTTGCCAGCCAATCGCAGGGCACACAGGGACAGACAACTCACTCGCTCATTCACACCTAGGGACAATTCGGACCGGCCAATCCACCTGAAATGTGGGAGGAAACCGGAGTGCCCGGAGGAAACCCACGGGGAGAACATACAAACTCCGCACAGTCAGGCCGGGAGCCCACGACCTCAGAACTGTGCCGCACATGCGCTAACCACTGCGCCGCCGTGCTGCCACCAAAATATTGTGTGAAAGATAAAACACTGACCGGAAAATCATTGGTTGCGCTCTGCCCAGTTTGGAGGATAATGCCTGTTTGTGATACCACACCAGAGCCATCAACATTAAAAAGGTCTCTGCTAACACCAGCCACTACCTCTTTGACTTGTTGCCCCCAGGTAGGCGCTACAGGTCCCTTTAACTAAGACTAACAGGCTCAAAAATGGTTTCTTCCCCAGGGCGTTTGGCTATGTTGTCTGATATTTCATAGTTAGGTTCTCTCTCTGGGTTCTCTTCACACAGCTGCTGAAAGGATTGTCCAAAGGTGGGAATACTTTGGGATTCAAGCGGCTCGTGTTTTCCAAAAAATAAGTCATTTTCTGTGTATCGGTGCACAGGGAGGTCAGCGCTCTAAATGAAAGCATGTGTGATTGTTGTTGTAGTGCACGCTTCAAGTGTGACAGTGCTTCATACAGCGGGATGCCCTTGTGCCTTTTTCTTCATTTGAGAACTCGTTTCAGGTCTTGTGAAAAACTCTGGACTGGTGATGTGTCAATATTTTCGCAAATGCAATATGATCAGCTGGTAATGAATCATATCTTGCTTTATAAAACCTTGGTGAGACTGCATTATGAAAAGAAGGGATTGGAGCATTTTTTTGTCATCGCATGGTTACAATGACTTTATTTTTACGTTGAAGGAACAGTGTGTATTATTTAGTGCCTCCTAATGGTAAAAAAAAACTGATTCATTTAAAAAGATATATTGAGTGTAATAACAAACAAAAATACATGAACTATCATATAACTATGCATTTCTTAAATACTCCTCAGTCCAAAAATTCGATTTTCTTTTTAACATGATGGTATAATTGTTCGATCACTCAGAGGGAGCTGACATCTTTGTCCACCATCTTGCTGCTACGGGTACCACCAAAAACAAAAAAGCGTGCGCAAAGCTGGGCGAAAAACATGAAAATAAATCAAATTATAATACGGTGCAATTTGGTCACTGAGCCTCCGTCGTTTGAATCATTCCTTGTTTGTAGCACTCGATTTCGGTTAGCACCACACAGTACAATTACATCTAATGGCAAAGCATTACACATTGTCTACTGTATTTAAATATACCATTGAAAATACATTTGTAAATTAGGAATCGTGCAGGTAAAATTTACATTTGTATTTTCTTGACATGGACTATTCAATAAGGCGCATATTTAACATTGAAAATATAATATTGCTTTTTATGAAAGCCACAGGTGATGCAATGTGTATTGTATGTTATGAAATTCACAATTAAGGAACAAAATCGTTGTTTCGCAACGATTTAATTAGGATCAGTATTGTCAAATGCCGCCGCCTATCAATGCATAGGTCCAGATCATCTCTGAAGAGTTGGATGTTTCCACTGGGAAACAACGGCTACAAGTTGATGAAGGTGTTTGATCAGAGTCACATCAGAAAGCTCCTACTGTGCTTGGTAACCATGGAAACTAGTCCGTCAGTTTCATTTGGGGAAGCAAACCCCTACACCAAAAAAACTGGCCCGGAGAGGGATGTGGACCACCAGGCTGAACTTGCCCAAAACACACCACAGGTAGTGGGGCTCTGACAACCCTGGCGGTCAAGGCATCTGTAAATCTTAAACATTATTTTTGGAACACAAAAAACAGCCATGTTTCCTTGTTATTTTTTAGTAAAGAAACACAATGTACTCTATAAACATGCTGTTTAAAATCCAACATGTTACATATATATAATAAAAATCAAATCCTTATTATTAGTATACAAAGCAAGTAAGCACCACCTACCAGCAAATATTCAACAGCTGTTTCCCTACAGAGCAGATACTCTTCTTTAGGTGCAAGTTTTTTTTTTACTCTAATGGCCCCCTAGACCTGTTTTTTTATAATGAAATTTATGTTTAAAAAGACTGAATCAAGACGGAAGCTTGGCCTGACCAGAACATGATTGACGGATTGACATTTTAGTCCCGACAGGCTAAAATCAGTGTCAGGTCTGAATTGTGTTCAGCATAAAAACTTATCTCTAGCCTGAAAGTGTCAACAAAACATTTTCCTGCTTGCGTAACGCTTGTTCACTTTGGAGTTGTTTCAAACATTTTGGAACTGAATCATCACAACTATATTATTTCCTTGTTTATCGACTGTTGGCACTAACACTTTGCTGGATTACCGCCAATAAGCCAGTCACAGTTTGTGAAACTGGTGACGTGGCTCATAACTCGCTTGCGTCGTTTCAGACCCCAACTCAAAATCTGATTGGCTACACCAACTTCTCTTTCCAAGACTGATTGTATGGGCCAGAGCCTGCAAATGTCATCCTGAAGGCGTTCGGAAAAAATTCTGAGCCTAGCAAAAAGTAATGGATTGGTTAGTTAAATGCTGTAGCCAGCAAGGCGATTCTCCTGGTGAAGCTCACTGTCCCTTGGGAGGCAGGAATAGAGGCAGCATATGAGAGGAAACAGGCGTATTATGAAAACCTGGAAGCCAAGAGCAGGGAGGAGGACTGGAAGAAGACAGTATGCCCAGTTCAGGTGAGGTGCAGGGGTTTTGTGGGCTCGTCAACCTCTCCTGCCTGCTCAGAGACCTTGGATGCTTAGAAGCTGGCAACTGGAGAGAAACAAAGGAGCTGTCAGAAGAGGCAGAAAAAGTCAGCTTCTGGCTGTGGCTGCGCAAGAAAGATAGGAGCTTGGGGCCTCTGAGCAACATTTAGGGTATCAGATGGGTTTGCAGGGAGACTTGCCAGCCATCGTCCCGCCACTGGAAGATTTGCACGGGTTAAAGAAACGAAACATCAACACCGGTGCTCCCCAGCTGATGACCCAGCCAGGGCCAAGTGTTCAGGGTACACTAGCTTTCCAAAGGCGCTGGAGGAGGCGCATCAGGCATAAGCCCCCGGCAGGAACACCACCATTCTGTATTTCCAACTTAAATATGAAAGCATGAATCTAGAAGCAGTAAAACCAGGGAGAGGCAATGAAAATAAGCTGACAGACAAAAGGATGTTGTGCAAGGTATTAACTGAAAAGCGTCTAATATTTTTGCAAGGCCTACTTTTCAATTTTTTATTTGTTAACACAATACAAAATGTTGAATATATTCGGTTCCTTTTCACGCTTGTGTCTCACATATTCCAAGAAAATAGTTTGAGTTTATTATCTATCAGTTTTAAGCCAGAAATATGGCAATATTAGATCTTGGGGAGATAATACTTGTACACTGTATCTGAAATACAAGCTTTTTCTCCCTGCTGTTTCTGCTAAAATTGACTGAAATATTGGTAATCACGTAAATCAAGTAATAAATTGACTTAAACGACACAATACTGCTTACAGTGTGTTCGAATGTATGGACTAAAACACATGTTTCGTGGTGAGGTCTCAAGTCCACTTTGGGTCGGACCAAGCCAAACATCTGCAAGCCGGTTTGTTCTTTTACTACGGGAAAATGAATACATTTTGTGTGGAAGTGGATTATGCTGACTAAGGGTGATGAAGGACATCTTGCTTCTCTGCTTGATCATTCTGATTGAAACCATTTGCTTTAGCGTCCCCCAGATGGACACAAGCTTCGCCCACGTGTCTGCACATTGGTTTTGGTTACATCAGCAAAGATGGAACTGCTTTGAAAAAAAGTAAATCGTATCTGTCTTCAATAAATGTGAGACATGATCAAGTCAAAACATGTTGATAAAGAAAATGTATTTGTCTTTGGATTGACATTGCCTTCCCATCTAGATATCATTATAATAATGTTAATAAGGCTGGAAGATGATACACACATTACAACTCAAGTCAATTTTCATTCATCTTCATGACATTTCCGAACAAAACTATCTGTATTGCATCTGTATTGATCTATCCTACCCTGCATTTACTTGAATGAGATCAAAACCAAATTCCATAGTATCGCCATTCCCACTGATTGCATGAAAACCATTATTTGCAGACTCAAGTAAGTCAGTGTAATGTAATCATTTGAATCTGACGAAAATATTCAAATGTTGTGGTTTTGCTGGATTTTTGAGGTGCAATTTGTGGTTAAATATTAAATTGTGCAACTTTTGCCACCGCACATGAAGAGGGTAGTTAGTTCCCAATATGTTGGGGCTCTAAACACATGTTTGTCATTTGAGCTGCGGTCCTGCCCATCGAACTCTCTCAAAGGTTATGGGAATTTGTTCAAAAAGGCGAGACTGGTTTAAGCGCTAATATTGTTTTTTGATTACATTGCTGTTTAACTTGTTTATTTCAACAAAAACACAGCGCTGTGATTATGCAAGAACCTATTTTTTATTTATTCTAGATCACTTCATGAACACACTTTATACATTTTATTATAACAACTCTAAGAAATTCACATTTACACAAAGCGTTTTACACTATTAGTGTGTCAATACAGTGGCACATATCCCTTTGTGGTCATTATCATCATATTAATACTGAGCTATGAGAGGCTATCACAGTGAAGAGTCACATGACGTATTCTATTTCCTCCCAGCCATGTAAACACAATCCACATTAAGCAAAAAGAGAAAAACAAACAACCCCCAAAAAATGACAAAGCTCGCAGGCACTGCGGTGCGACTCTGAACATAATAGTCTAAGAAGTGCTCCGAAAAGAATTGAACAGGAAAACATTTACATGTAAAGAAGCAATGACCAAACGATCACAATTTGAATGCATTGTAAACTGTTTCAGTAATGTATTGTTTGTTTTTCTTATATTGCCTTGATAGGAGACAGATTTTCAAGGATGGAGAATATTTCTGGCAAATTTGTCTATCTGATAAGATTGTGTAATTTTTAGCATATTGAAATTGGTTGTTTTTTTTCAATATGTTTCTTGCATTCGAAGGTAATAAAATGGCCCCTCTACATACCAGATTAATTTGTTCCTGGATGGAGTCTTGTATCTAGAATTCCTTGAATCTCAAACCATTTTTTCCCAAGAGAATTAACTGAAAACCAATTAATCCGTTCTCAGTCTACCAAAAATCAGTCGGGTTAACCCTAACTCTAATAAACCACATATTCCTGATCACTAAAACACATTCAAATAGTAATTGAACATAAGAATAATGTTATAAGATAACTAGGATGATAGTGTAAGTTAATTATGAGCACATTCCTTGGAGAAAGCCAGTGTTTCCTGAAGTAGGTGTATGCATGGTGGTAGAGGAATGAGGGAGGGAACGTGATAATAAATAAAAACACAACACATGTGCGCAGGATCAGGTTTGTATGAAGAAAAATGAATGTGCTAAGTGGGACAAGCTGATGCTGGCAGTTATGTCTTGAGCCCTCTAATGGTAGTGTCTGGAAATTTTCATAACTTGGATTTTATTTCTTGTGTCAGACAAGATTTGTACTCAAAAGACACATTGAATCTTGAATTTCTCTTAACTGGAGTAGCTCGTATGTAAAAGGGCCACTGCAGTTTAATCGTGCTGCCAGTTTATCAGCAGAAATACATCACATCTTTACAACTATTTTTAATAGATATTTGTGACACACAGAATTCAGCTCCAGATGTAAAAAGAATATTTTTCCAGATTTCCCAGATCTTTCTGATGCCTTTGATACAAAGACAGAGTGATGCTTTTAGATTTTTAGGGAGAAACTAGCCAATCCAAAGATATCTTCAACTTTCACACTTCACAAGTTCCTGCATTGTAAATCAATTTGAAGGAATAAAATACTAAAGATCTTGTTAAATGAAGATTGTTTTTTTTTCTTAGATAATTATCATCTGACTTTGCGTTTCTGTTTTTTGTTATTGAGGATTAGCAACAATTGGCTAACTAAGTGCTGCAAAATTTTGCAGGTAGGCTATGAAGGAGAACCACACATTATGAATAAAGGTTATGATCATTAGGGGTGGGTGGATCGATCATAATATCAATATCATCGATAGTAAGCAAGTACTTGGATTGGATCAATACTATTGGCCTGGGAGCTATACTCCACTCCTCCAGCAATTTTCTCAAAGCCACCCTTCTATATCAGATGCTTTATATGACAGACGCAAACAGGAAGCGCAAGGCGGTGTGAACTTTTTATACAACAACAGAAAAGGACCATGCCAGATTTGGTAAAGGGGTTCCCGACTGTAGCAAATTTATGTGAAGTGAATAAAGTTCAGCCTACAGAGAGAAACAATCTGCAACTAAAAAGGTAGACGTGTTACTGTTCCTGAACAAAAACCTGTATGCAATTTGTCACTATGGCAACAAGCCCGAAAGCGCTTGTTTGATACATTGCTTTATTTGTCTCCCTTGACTTTTGCTCTGTAAGAGTAATTGTAGTAAAAATTATACTTTTTAAGGTCTGTTTTTTACACTATTTTTCTATTCTGACTTTGTTTACATTTTCATATTTGTATTTTCATGACTTTGCGGCTTTTTAATTGAGCCTCTTGGCTTTTGTTTTGAACAAATTGTAATAGAAATATGTCAATGTTTTCATTATGTTCAAGTTTTAATTGTAGGTATTTGATACAAAAAATGAAACATTTTAGTGCTTAAATGTTGTGGTGAGTTTATCGTATAAAGAAACTAACCCAAGGTGGAGGGTTCAATTATTTAATGATCATGACATTTCCACCTAAAAGAATCGAATCGGTATTTACTTGGATAGGACCCGTACTAAAATGATTAGTATCGCCCACCCCTAAGGAGCATTGTTAAAAATGTCCTTTCTAACTTATAGTGTCATTTGAATTGATGTTTTTTTCCCTTGCGGTAATAACTCAAATGTAGCTGGAACATTGTGGCAATTATCTTTTGTACTGTCAGACGAGGAAGGATTATTCGAAGATAAAGGCATCTTCCAGAACGATGTCATTTCCTACAGCTGCCATTTGGAAGGGGGTTCACATTTTTATGCTGGTCTCTTCATTCAACGCTGTTACAGATTCTACTTGAATTCTGCACAATGGGATGAGGGTGAGTCACGCCAGCGCAGCTTCTTGACAGGAGTGTGATTCATATCCTCGCCGTGTGCGAGAGAGAGTGAGAGTCCATAGCCGCCGTTTGTAAGCTTGACCACAGCCATGCATGAACCACAAGCCCCGTTTAAAAAAAAAGGAGCAGATGGTTCATTGTACAGAACGGGAGTATCCAATTAAATAGCTCACGCTTCCTAGGGGTTCAGTCTCTCCATTAGGCTAGATATGGCTAGCCACCATTTAGACCATTATGAACTTCCTCGATTGCAGGTTTTGAAAAGGATTGCTTAGGCTGTACAGTAATGTGATTTTAAAAATGTGCACTTTCATAGTAGTGTCTTGTTTTGCTGCAAATGCAGCGGATGAGGTCTTCAAATGAGCTAAGTTTATTCATAAAGCAACGTTTATATTAGGTTGTAAGTATTGTTTTTTTTCTGTTTGAATGTGTGGTTCATTTGTGCGTTATATGTTCAAATACAGATTATTTGAGGGGTTGAGCTAATGTCTTTGCTGAGCTTCAGTTAAGTACACTTTTGTTAGATAAAATTGCATACTTGGAATTAGGCCTACAATGTTTAGTTGGCTGTTTTGTAATTGGAAACAATAAAATCGGAATAATTAAAACTGCAGAGCAGGGCTCTCAAACTCAAGGCCCGCCGGCAAATTTTGCCTCCCAAAATGATAGTTTACGGCCCCTAACTTAATATAAAAGATTTGTATTGGGGTAAGATTTTAGGCTTGGAATAAGTTGGACATAATCTCCCTTTCTTCCATCCCCTGAGTCCTCACAGATAAAAATCTAAAAAAATCGGGTTTGCTTCGGGCTCGTTCCGTCAAATCAAGTTAATTTGTCGGCTCAGGCTGGGTCGGGCTTTAATCCCCGCAGGCCTGGTCGCGTCGGGATGGATTTTTTAGTCCTGATCTTACCTATAGTGTGTATCATTTGACCACTAGATTTTTTTCTGCAACCGAAAACAAGTGCAAAAAGCACAAGGAAAAATAGAAACTACAGAGATTAAAATGACCATAAAGGAATTTTTTTTTTCAAATTGATTTCACACTATATTTTTCAATGTTTTTGTTTATGGGAATATGTAGCAACATGATGATGGACAATGATGTCCGCTTGCTCTAAGTAAGGCCCATGTTACGTAAAATGAATTATAACTGCTCAAACTACAAGCAAGTATATAAATGCACATCTATACGATAATTCATGTACTTTTGCGTCTTATTTTATATTCAAATTTTTGTTTTTGTTCTGAGTGTTTTTATTTTACCACTAAAGGGCAATAAATAGTACACAGTGTCCCTTTAAGTTCAGTCCACTCAGATTATGGATTCATTTATTACTGATTAATTGATTGTTTTAAATTTATTCTTAATGTTTTTTTAATTTTTCCTTAAATGATATTTTCTTTTAAGATGTTTTAAGATACAATATTTGAGAACAGAGGAACGTTTTCAAAAGCAGGTTTTTGGGAAAAAAAAAACTTATTTGAGCCAACTTCACCCATACCTTAACTCTAAATTTATCGTTGCAAATTGGAACTGGTGTTCATTCCTGAACTTTCATTAAGTAAAACACCATGCTAGACTGTTTACAGTTCAACAGTCCCTTAATCGCCTGGGTCACCGGATAACCAATTACGACGCAACTCAGGACAGCTTTTTCCACTGTTGATTGTTACTGGCCTGTTAGTAATGGTAAGAAGACACCTAGAAAGATAGACTGCACTTAAAAAAAAGTCATTTGTATTGCTGTTATGGCAAAGTATTAGTCTTTGATCTTTAAAAGGTATTTATATATGTCACTGAAGGGGGTTGACATTAAAGTGATAAAAGGTTGCCTGTGAAGTGAAGCGCTTTCATATCAGTGCATCCATACAGTAAATGTCAGCAGCTGCCGGTGTGGATAAGACACACAAACCAGCAGAAACCTTATGAGTGGGTGAAGTATGTCACACTTGAGCAGTAATTGCTAGCTGCCCACCACATTTAACTAATGCACCTCGCTCTCAATGATGACGGCCCCAAATAGAAGTCCACATTTTGCTTGTCAATCATTCAGTGACTCATCTTGAACGAGGTTGAACCTGCTTTGCAGGTCTTTATAAAGATTTTTCTTGCAAAAGTGGAGGCAAATTGCAACAGGGAAAAGCATAATACCGGCCCTGGATATTGTATGTTTAATCCGAGAGCAGTTTTCAGCCTTGTCACCACTCTTTGTGATAAACACAATGCAGTGGAAAGATGGTCTTTTTTTTGTCTAGTCTGCTTTTGTTTTAAAACCAGATGCATCACTACGGGATGTTTGAAAGTTGAAGTCTGAAGCTGTGATTTGTAGTGGAACACTGGAGGTAAATTTTCCGACCCGTTTGGGAGTTAGTCCATTGTAGGATTTTTAGCAATAGAAAAGCAAATTCCATAGGAATTCAAGAAGAATTCAGATGAAGTAGGGTTAGCTACATGTTTTATAGCTGTAAAAACTGTGATCAGCGTCTTAGCTCAGGTTTAATCAAATCACACGCTCAATGCGTCGGCAAAATCAAATTAAACATTCTTTAAACTTCAACAGCGTAGTTTGTCCCCACTCCAGTAAAAAACTATAAGCAAGACCAACGTGAGTCTGAGATCCTAAAAGAAGGTGCGTGTTTTGGACCTTCCAGGCACCTGGTGGGTTTTCAAGGCAAATTTCTTGTAGAGTGGGCACAAAAAATAGAATGAGTCAGGAAAATCAGCTTGTGGAGTATTCACTAAGATGCACTTTTTTCTACATAAATTGGTAGGCTACGAGTCCAGGCACGTGGTTCTAAAAGACTCAGCATGCAGAGATCCATCTATGACAAGTCTTGGGGACTAATTCCAAGTCCACATTGACCCCTGCTGTTGTCTTTAATGAAGAAGATCCAATATAGGTGACCATTTTCTCTTCTTCCCCCTTTTTCCTTCATGCTTCAGAAGGAGATGTGATGGACTCAGAACCACCGTCCACCCGTACCACTGGAAGGAAAAGATAGAAGGAAATGTCAGACTTGATATGACAAAATCTTCCCTGAAGCTAGCTGATTAATTCAAATGTATTTGTGTCTTCGAATCTTGTTTGTTTTGAAAAGTAAAACAAACATATTGATTAGACACAAGTTTCTAGAAAAGGAACTGTTATTCAGCCATCTCCAAGTCTTTTTAAGGCGCTTAATGACATTCCATTTTGTTTTGACTGTAAGGCTAACTAAATAATTGTATCCACTGTACCTTTGAATAAAAAACATACAATTAATTGTAAATCATTATCACTAACATTGTACTAATGGAGAACCCTATTCAAATATTTACAGTAAATTGACATCTACTTGATGAGTGTTCTATCTTCTAACGATAAACATTCATTCATTTATTTACAAAAAGCAAATCCTCATTAGGGTTACCAGT
Source organism: Urocampus carinirostris (assembly GCF_059441175.1). Lineage (NCBI taxonomy): Eukaryota > Metazoa > Chordata > Actinopteri > Syngnathiformes > Syngnathidae > Urocampus > Urocampus carinirostris. The sequence continues at coordinate 25,478,439 of NC_142349.1, read as the reverse complement.
CAATCATCCAACATTCTAATTGTAGACAATCATGAATCGCAGTGATATTTTTCTGGTACTGGAAACAAGGGGAAACAAGAGTTCCCGGGGAACAAAACGCACACAGGCACACGGAGAACATGCAAACTCCACACAGGGAGACTAATTGTCATGATCACTGATGTGAGGCACCTGTCTGTCTGGGACCCTCAGCTCTTGCTAGGCCAGCGCTCCGACTCTTACTCCCTCCTGTTTTTGGCTGTCGTATGGTTGCTCTAAGTAAGGCCCATGTTACGTAAAATGAAAAGACGTCTCTGCTCCTCCGTCCCAGAAACCGACCTATTTTCCCCGCCTTCGACATCGCCATCGCTCGCCACAGAAGTGCCACTTCCGCGTTCTGAGCGATCTGCTCCCCGCGACCGACGATCACCGGATCGTGGGTCTGGTACCCTTTGCGTCTTTCTAAATAAAACTAAGAGAAACAAAGGCAATTGGGTCCTGTCTCCGTTTCTGGTTCCTGACACTAATAGCTGGAAAGACATACCCCTCAGTATGAAAACACCATGCAAAGGAAAGGTTTTTTTTCCAATCTGTAAAAAAAGGAGCAAGTAAAATTGGGATTTTAATGGCAACTTCTTTTTATTGCCATTGTGAGTGTGTACACATCACTAGAACTCTACGACATTATCCGTTAGAGGTAAAATTGTGGAGAAACCGGCAGGATTTGTTGTTAAATGTAATGTAATTTTGCCTCATTATTAAATGGTGTTAAAAGATTGATTGATTTTGTTTTCTTTTTTTGCAAAATCGTCGTTTTGAAAGTGATTTTGTTTTTTACACTTCTGATTGTTCTCAGCTCAGGGATGCTGCTGGAAATGTGAATTTCCCTTCGGGGATGAACAAAGTATCTATCTATCTATCTATCTATCTATCTACAATTGTCATTTCAAATCAGGTAATCTGACCACACTTGTGTATAGCTATGCCATACATTGAACATTAACTTCCTACACTCTCATATTTGTAGAGATTTTTTTTAAATAATGTGTACATGTACGACATGTTATTCCCTTGCTATGACTGCAGTTTTCAAACTGCTTTAAAGTGTTCTAAAATATGAATACAATACATTTTACAATATTAAAGCACTGTCCGTAGGTGATTCCTTGTGTATTTGTTTGAACTTACATCTCCTTTTTAGATAAAACTTTCTCTTAAAGGCTCTTTTAAAAAGTGGTCAAGCGGCCTCATTAACCAGAGAAGCATAGGAATCCAAAGCTTCCTTTTCCCACAAACGTTTTGGCGCCAGCACCATGGAGACGCCTGAGGAATGCAGAGGCTTTTTTTTTTATCGATGCGTGCTTTTGCTAAATAGGAGACACGAAAACATATTTCTCTTATACACTTACATTTTTGCCATCCATTCAACCTTACTGATGAGTTGGGCCAGCGTTTCCAAAACTGATCATATACGGGTGTTTTCTTGCAGTACAATTTTTCCACTCTTCACACAGACCCGGGGGGGAGCGAAAATGACTCTGACAGCGATTATTATTTTATGGCGACTCTTCAAAGTTTGACAACATGCTTGCCCCACACGCAAAGGGACGGAAATGCAAGTTCCTCGCAATCTCACATCTGTCTCACATGTGCTCTCCAATTTTGTCAACAATTAGTCAGCAAGTCGAGGATGTGTTTACTTGTGAAAAACATGAAAATGTATTATTTTCCAAACTTTGTGAAACACCCACTCGTGATAGTTACTGACCACAGGAATGTTTAGGTCAAGACGTCCAGATGTAACAATTTCAGGCAAAATAGCGAGGCTCAATCAAAGGGAGTTTTCGTTACACACTGATCTACACTTTGCTTCCACAACAGCGCTTGTTGGCCTGCAATACACATCGCACTTTTATCCTAAACCGTCCACTTGCTTCTTAAGATTGTGGTGCATAATTGTCTTTGATCCGCTGCTAGTTGGAAGAGAAACGCAGCCAATTCCACCGCAACAAAAGCATCACAGTGAGTGAATCACTGCATGCTGTAACAATGCGGGGCACAATATTAGGAACAGCACAAGCATAATTATGAAAACAAGTACAAAACTGATTATTTTTGCTCGATCAGAAAAGCATTTAAGATCGACTAATTTAATTGGGTTCAGCTTGCAAGGGGGACGAGTTTGTTTCGTTACTTTATTCTTCTGCTACGAGTCCTGTACAAAATTTTAGGCAGGATGGTTTTAAGATAGGGTCTTAAGCAGGCAAAGGGCTTTAAAATTAAGTTTTAAGCTGAGAGTGAGGTTTTCAAATTTAGGATAGGGATTCAAGTTTGGTTTAGCCCGAGGTTTTTAAAATATATTTTAAGTCAAGTTACAGTTCTGCATTGAACATTTTTTTCAGACCTGAATAGTGTTTCCCAACTCGTCGTTTTGGACCCGTTTTTAGTGAGTGGCAGACCTTTCCCTTGGCATAATAATTCTAAAAATATTAAAATGTCTGAGACTCAATTGGACTCCTAAACAGTAGATGGCCAAATGCCTTGCACATGTGTGTTGATACCAAATATTTTACACTACAGGGATATTGGTAAAGTTTGTTTTCACATTTTCGTGGTCCGCCAAAAAATATCTTTATAATCGACCAATTTAAAACATGCACTGTTTACCTCACTCTCTCCTTTTTTCTCTATCTATTGGTAAGTCGGCAAGTCTGCTTTAATGAGGGCATGCCAAAAAAAACACATTGACTAATTTAAAATACAGTTTACATCTATAATCAAACTGATTTCTATTTGTTCTCTCTCTCTCTCTCTCTCTCTCTCTCTCTCACTCTCTCTCTCTTTCACAGTGTGTAAATTGGCAAGTCCGCTCTAATGAAGGCCGCGCCCAAAAAATAGGTGTGACAAATTAATTTTCACTTTTGGGGGTGATTTTACTCCCCATTAACCACGAAAACCAAGGGATCCCTGTAATATTAGTTGAAGTTGATTTGCTTTACTGGTAATTTGATTTTGTAAGCCTTTGAGAGGGCAGCACGGCAGCGCAGTGGTTAGCGCTTGTGCGGCACAGTTCTAAGGTCCTGGGAACATCCTGTCGTGGGTTCAAATCCAGCTCCAGACTTCCTGTGCGGAGTTTGTATGTTCTCCCTGTGCTTGCGTGGGTTTCCTCCGGGCACTCCGGTTTCCTCCCACATTCCAAAAACATGCATTTCAGGTGAATTGGCCGGTCCAAATTGTCCCTAGGTGTGAATAAGCGAATGAGTTGTCTGTCCCTGTGTGCCCTGCGATTGGCTGGCAACCAGTTCAGGGTGTCCCCTGCCCACTGCCGGGAGATGGCTGGGATGGGCTCCAGCCCCCCGCGACCCTACTGAGGATAAGCGGTGTGGCTAATGAGATGAGATGAGAAGCCTTTGAGAGTCCTGTGATTAAGAGCTATAGGCCTACAAATAAATGTGACTTGACTAAAGAAAAAACATCTAATGACATTCTATTATCTCTGGTTCGAATTGCAAACTGTTTTCATACAATAAAATTTAGAGGTGGATTTTTTCTTAATTTGGGTTGCGTCTTGTAATTTGCGTGGAATGGTGCCCTGAAGTCGGACGAGTTGGAAACCCCTGGTCAAGATGTTTGCAGTTAACCTTATTTTCTGTGTTTTTGTTATTTAAACATTTATGATGTAGATTCTAATGAATATGCTGTGTAATACAGTTGGTATCTTAATTTACAAAATACGTGACTGATTTTGAGATTTTTTACCACCCTATAATGAATTGAGCATGAACACTATCCTAGACTATCCCCACTATCTCAACTCAAAATGGCGGCTGCGCATGGATACATGCTCGCGGCTAGCTCTCCAGCTAATCTTCTATTTATTGCCGTTCTCTTGTCTTTTTTGCTTTCACTTTTGGACACATGTGTGGCCAAAAACACTTACAGTAGGGACGAACTTATTCGGTTGGGTGGGCGTCTAAATTTCGATTTTTCGGGCACTTTTTATACCGCCCATGATATACCGAGCGAACTTCAAAGAGACCCGGCATCCTTGTGGACAACTATTCCTCTTAATAAACGTCGCCGACGGCGCCGTAAAGAAAGGACAAAGAAGCGTGGTTGCCGTGCAGGTAGATGTGTGAAACGTGTGAAGTCCAAGCAGCAAGATGGACGCGAGGATGGACGCGAGGATGTAACTAATTCCACCATTTATTCCTCGCCGGACAACCGACGCTTTAAACTCAGCGCTCACGAGCGGCCACAACGCCGGGAGCTTTTGAAGATCTCGACAAAGACTACAAAGAGTTCAGCTAAGTCAAATGATTCAGCAAAGCTGAAATTTGGTCTGTTAAATATTAGATCGCTTGCTCCAAAAGCTTTACTTGTTGATAACATTATTCGTGATTATAAACTTAACTGTATGGGTCTTTGTGAAACGTGGTTACGCCCGGATGAGCACTTAGCTCTAAATTATGCCTCTCCCCCAGACTACGAGAGTAGTCATATAGCACGCACGCTGAAAAGAGGTGGTGGTGTTGCGCTAATCTCTGAAAAATCGCTCAAATTTAATACACGTACCTCTAATAATTACAAAACGTTTGAGGCTCTTGTGATGCGGTCCCCTCAATTGTCAATTGATGTAATAACTATCTATCGTGCACCTGGGCCATACACAACTTTCTTAGACGAATTTGCTGAACTTTTGTCTGAACTAGTAACCTATGCAGACAAAATTATAATTATGGGAGACTTTAACATTCATATGAACTCCCCACACAGTTCACTTACTATTGCGTTTAGTTCTCTAATTGATGCATTTGGTTTTACCCAACTGGTTGACTTGCCAACCCATAAAAATGGGAACACGCTAGATTTGATTCTGACTCGAGGAGTTTTAACCTCAAACATTATGGTTCTACCGTGTACTACTGTTATCTCTGATCATTATTTAGTGACATTTGAGGTGCTAACTAAATGTAGACTTAATATAGCTGAGGGATTTAGCGGACGCAATATAAGCACTGGCACAGTTTCTGAGCTCTTTGAACTCCTTCCTGGAGCAGTTGCATCCTTTCCTAAATACAATGGCTCGATTGACTCACTCATGAATGAGTTCAATACCACCCTGACTAGTGTGCTGGATTCAATAGCGCCCATAAAACTAAAATCACGTCCTAAAAGACGCACACCTTGGTTTACTGATGAAACTAGAGCCCTTAAAAAAGAATGCAGGAAATGGGAGAGAAAATGGCGCGCTACCAAGCTTGAGGTTTTCCATCAAACCTGGTGTGACAGCTTGTTAAAGTATAAAGCGGCCCTTGCCTCTGCAAAATCGGCCTACCTTTCGAAGGTGATTGCGTCTCAAAAGAACAACCCCAAAGCCCTTTTTGACACTGTAGCATCGCTTACAAGGCAACAGGCTATCGCAGACAGTTCGACACACTCTGCTCAGGACTTAATGGTCTTCTTCACTAAGAAGATTCAATGCATACAGGAAGAAATTGCAAAAGATATTGTTAGTACCACACGTATTAAAGGACTGAAATTTACAGATGCACGACAGGGTGGCTGCCCTGGGAAAATGGCCGGTTTTAGTGAACTGTCACTTGATGATCTCAAACAAGTGGTGAATGCGGCCAAACCGACAACTTGCCAGTTCGACCCTCTCCCAGGTTCACTTATTAAAAGTCTTTTTAGCGTCCTTGGGCCTTCAGTTCTAAATATTATAAATACATCACTCTCCTCAGGTGTAGTTCCAGCAGCTTTTAAGTCCGCCGTTATTAAACCCACACTGAAACGACCCAACCTTGATCCAGAAATATTAAGTAATTACAGACCTGTGTCAAACCTACCTTTCCTCTCTAAAGTACTCGAAAGAGTAGTGGCACAGCAGCTGAATGCTTTCATATCGGAGAATAACCTTTTTGAATCCATGCAATCTGGATTCAGGGCTAACCACTCTACTGAGACAGCTCTGATCAAGGTAACAAATGATCTCCTAATGTCAATGGATTCTGGCGCTTCATCACTTTTGCTGCTACTGGATCTTAGTGCTGCTTTTGACACAGTGCGCCACAATATCCTACTAGAACGGTTGGAAAAATGGATTGGTCTCTCAGGAGCCGTCCTCTCGTGGTTCAAATCTTACCTCTCAGATAGGACGCACTGTGTTAAATATGGTGAAACGACATCTGAGCCCTTTAATGTTACCTGCGGTGTTCCGCAGGGTTCAGTGCTCGGCCCCCTACTTTTCAACATTTACATGCTTCCATTAGGTGATATTATTCGCAAGTACAATATCAGCTTCCACTGCTACGCAGACGACACTCAACTATATCTTCCGTTGGAGGAATCTTCCACACTAAACTGTGGAAATTTGGAGGCCTGTCTCACTGAGATAAAAGAGTGGATGTCACTCAATTTCTTGCGTCTTAACTCTGAAAAGACCGAAATGTTAGTCATTGGTCCTTCTAAATGCCGGGACTTATTCGCAAAAACTGCTGTGAACATTGACAAATGTCACATCACACAGAGTGACTCAGTTAAAAATTTAGGTGTCATATTTGACCCTGATCTATCCTTTGAGATGCATGTAAAGCAAATTACTAGAACTGCCTTCTTCCATCTTCGCAACATTGCTAAAATCCGTTCAATACTGTCTCAGTCTGATGCGGAAACAATAATTCATGCATTTGTTACCTCCCGTCTCGATTACTGCAATGCACTACTCTCCGGTCTCCCGAAGTCCAGAATCAAGTCTCTTCAGCTAGTACAAAATGCCGCAGCGAGGCTTTTAACTAGGACAAAAAAGTACGATCACATAACACCGATTTTGGCTAACCTGCATTGGCTCCCAGTTAGCCAAAGATGTGACTTCAAAGTTCTCTTAGTATTGTACAAAATCATACATGGACTTGCTCCCTCTTATCTTTCAGATCTGATTTGCCCCTATGTCCCGGTCCGAAGCCTACGATCTGAGAGTGCTGGTCTTCTGGTGATCCCGAGAGCAAAGAAGTCTTCTGCTGGTTCGAGAGCGTTCTCCATCCGGGCACCGGTGCTGTGGAATGCTCTTCCCCCTGAGATTCGATCTGCAACCTCAGTGGAAATGTTTAAATCTAAACTTAAAACTCACTTCTACTCCATTGCATACGAATAACCTACTCCTCTTGTCGGTTGAAAATAGTTTGTGTAATATAGTGTAACAATCTGTGAAGCCCTTTGAGACTCTTCGTGATTTAGGGCTATACAAATAAAAAAAAAAAAAATGACTTGACTATCCTGACCCAATAGTAAATCCCGTGGAGCCTGTTGACTCATTAGTGGCTGAGAACTGTGATATGAGGCAGGCCTGCATTCGGAACCCACTACAAACAGTATAGCGTTTAGCACTCGCTAATTGGCAATACACTGGTAGAAGCTATTAAAAAGGGAGCTAGCGTGCTGAGGTCCTCTCATGACTGGATAACACATGCTCACAAATAATGTGAAAAGCGCTCAGAGTAAACGATAGGCTTTGAATCTTAACTATGTTTTATTTTCTTCTTTCCCCTTATATTCTAACTTAAATCACTTACTCATCACCTGGACCTTGTAACCAACCTAATTATTTTTCAAAAACATATTTTCAAACTTATTACTTGGTTTGCCCTCCAATTCCTCATATGAGAAACTTACCACCCTATTTGGACCCGAACACAGGCTTCAATCATGTGTAGTTTCATTCCCTTATTTTGTTGTCATATGCGTTGGAAACTTTAAATTTCACTTAAAACCATTTTTTTCAATTCCACTTTTGGCCTCGATTAAAAGATATTAAACTAAATGATTGCTTCGAAACCCTAACGATAAATTCACATACTCCTTTACATCTCAAGTGGTGCACCAACCCAGGTGGTATCTCGGATCTGTTAACAGTGATTTAAAAGCCTAAAATGTCAATTGCTCTAAAACTCATTTACATTAACTCAACACTTTTTTTTTCATATGGAACTTTGTTGTCTACAATGTGCCCTACAAGTGGTAAAATCAGGTCAAACTCAAAAAAACTAAAGGAGCCCTGTGAATATTCAAGTAATTTATGCAACTCCTGGCTAGAAATTAAATCTGAAAACCTAACTCGGACTTCAAAGACAAATTACGAATCGTGAGTGTACGTCCCTAATTAACGGATTGAAGCCCAAAATTTAAAATTTGAATCCTTTGATTCAGAACCTTTACTTTTCAGACTTTATTAAGGTCCATACAAATAAACATGACTTGACTTATCGCGGAAGCACTCACAATTGAGCCATCTTATGGTGGCCAAGTACGCTTGCTGCTAAAGTCCGTATTTCACTGGTAGGGTGTATACAAAAAATTAACGTCAAAGAACGGACAGATTTCTATTCGAGCATGCTTGCGAGAGGTAGGCAATAGCAAGGTACGGTTGCCCGTACATGCACAAAACCACGGATTCAATCGCCTTGCAAAACGTAAATACAATGCCACATCCGTAAGATTGTACATAGCAAGGAAACAAAACTGGGAAAGGGTTTTCGCTACCATTTTGACGGGTTCACTGCTGAGCCGACAAAACCATAATGATTTGTTCAGAGTCTTGATTGAATCAGCATGATAACGCATATTTGAGAAGAAAACAATTGTAATGTTAGTGCGGTCGAAAGGGGCCAGAGAGGAGGATAAAGGTTGTTTTCAGCATGGTATGGAAGAAATGGGCCAAGTGTGAGTCCGACCTTTTGTCACAAACAGTAAACTTGGATCAAAACCCTTTTTTGAAACCCAATACAAGTCTTGAACCCTGAGTTCACCCTAAAGTGAAACCCTAATTAAAAATCTGAATATTTCCATGGAAACCGTAATTCAAACCTTTTGTCTAAAACCAAAATGTCAAATTCCAGCCTTGCCTTAGAAAGATAGCATTGTCTGAAATTCACATTTTGAGCCTTGAAAATTGACTAAAACCTTCATCCTTTCTTGATATAATAGAGGTGCTTAAATAGATTTTTCTTTTGATCTTAGGTTCCTAATTTTTATCGGCACACCATAGAGACTTTTATACCATTTTAGAATACAAAAGACAACGTTTACTGGTTTCATTCATTAAACATTAATAAAATCAAACTATGTATGGTTAGATGTTGCTAGATTATCAAAATTTGCCACTTAGTATCTTATCTCTATCGCAAGAGTTTTCAGCTTTATTAGTTTATTAATCAGCAGCATATCATATCAATCCACATACTTTAATGAAGTATTACCTCGCTGTAGTCATACAAATGTATCCTTTCATGTCAGTGTACTTTATCTCATCTCTTATCATACAACCTTGAAGATTCAGCTATGTGCAGTGTTCATCTCTTGTACATTGAGTTCCTGTAACGTGAGTCCCCAGAAGTGTCTGTTATTGTATGTTCCATGTTGTCAAATCTACGCGTTTTACTGATGAGAGAGGGGGAAAAACAGTCGTGCATAACTTTTGGGGGGGGGGGACTCACTCCTTACTTTTTGGTAGGAGAACGCTATCCTGATCAATTGGTCCTGAGTGCTTTTTGTTTATTTTAATTTGTAAATTTGTAATTATTGTCTTCAACTGAAATGCTTCCCTCCAGCTCTGTTTTTACTGAGTCCGAATACTCGGTCCGAATACCAGAAGTTGAACACGTGGTGAGACACGGATTGTCGTATGCCAACATTTGGTGACCCCTGACACTAAAATTCTGGCAACCTCAGCCCTCACAATGTGTACATGTAGTGGGACGGGTTTCCCCCGCATGAGTCACCACAAATTGAAAGGGGGTGTTTTTTAAAGTGATTCATTGTAGCTTGCTGCATAAAGGGGACTGGCATGCCTCCTCTCCATTAAATGGAAGCACCTTTCTCCTCATACATAGTAAAATTCAAACAAGATGGAACACACTCTCTCTGAGAGATCAGACACACACAAAACACACAGTGAGCGTTGAGCTGCCAGTAGCGAACAGTACAATCAAGTCATCGGATAACTGTAAGATTGGAGTTACTACCTCTAGAGTGTGTCTTGATGGGGTGTTGAAGTAAGGAGTATTAGATGATGAGAGGGTGGTAGTTGTACACATGGATGTAAGTGTTGTTGATCATGAATTTTGATGGATGGATATCTAACAGGAGGGATGTTTGGATGAAGAGAGAACGTCTGAATGATTGATGCTGAGATGGATGTTGGACTTTGGTATAAAAGATTGATAGACTTCACATGAATGAGGCTGTATCTGATTGGCTTCAAAATCCTTGGCTAGAATAGAAATATCTCCCCTGGCCGGGTGGATAATCGCAAAAATGCCAGCACACGACATTAAAAGGTTGATTGGTTAGCTGTGACGGTGCATATTAGCAGCGTTGGTAGTAACGCATTACAAAGAAACTTGTCTCGGAATAGTTACCTTTCTCAGTAACAAACACTGTAACATGTTATAAGTAAAATGTTGTAACTCATTTACCGTTACAACATGGTGAGTTAATCTGCTTCTTTCTAAAGGAAGATCAGGAATTATAATGTGGAACTTCTTGATCCTCCGGTCATTAAGCAACATACATTCTGCAATCAGGACGGGTGAGCCTGTCTATAACTACCTTACAGGGTACAACAGAATATAGTTATGGTGGTGCTGTCTCGAGGCAGAGTAAGAGAACACGTAATCTTTCACCACAGAAATTCTGATATTCTCCTTACCATATATACTAACATCCAAGCCGTATTCACAACTATAAGATAAAAGACTGAAATCAGGGTGTCAGTTGATAGGCGCATATTTGGCTGTGTGTCAATAGTAGCAAATGATAGGCAAAGCTTGGTGAGAACTTAGCTTATATAAGGACAACAAAAGATCAATGGGGCAAATGTGTGCACAGAATTTACGGTAAAATTCTCACAGTCCGGCTGTCAGATTTGGTTTTCTCTCTCTACCACCGTCGCTTGCCCTTGCCTTTTTTGGTCACTTCCTTCTTGGCTCTAATTTCCACCCACACCTGAGGCGTGTTCAGGAGAGTGATCAGACATGTAGTCTCTTGATAATCGCTTGCCGCGCACTGCTGAACGTTTTGTAATCGCTCACTGTGATTGCCTTACTGATCCAAAATGGCCGACGACAGTACAATGGATTTCGTTCTACAGCTTGCTTTGAGCGAGTTGGCTGATATGAGCGACAGTTCGCATATTGACACAGTTAAGGTTATCCTAAACGCAGTGGAAGGGTCATACCTGTCTTGCATTGTTCACAAACATTACCAGGCAATGTAAGACGATATATTACATCGCCAACAGCACTCGTCAGGGTGAGATCCTCCATCTTCTGCACTGTCGACGCCATGTTGGAAATCAAAGTAAGCGGTCTTTCTCCCGTGATTACTCGGGCACGCGAGCGCTCAATAATCACTGGCCGTTCAGAAGCTAGCGATAGCTCGCGATAGCAATCACTCACTCTCCTGAACACGCCTCTGGTGTCACTTGCCCTGATTGCTCTCTAATCACCTCTCCTCCTGCACACTATTTAGACACTCCATTTTGTGGGCTCAGTGTTAGTCCTCTGCCTCTTTTATCACGTTCCAAGCCTTCTAGCCACAGCCTTGTTTGAGTCCGGTGTACCAAACTCTTGCCTCCTTTCCTGACCTCGAGTACTGCCTGCCGAACATTCGGACAGTCGCCTTCTCTGATGAGAGTTTACCAGATGACCGACACCTGGCTTGCCTTTCAGATTACAATTGTTGTCTCGCCCCTGGCTTCCTGTGCACTGAACCATGTCCAAATAAAGACATCCATTACTGCACTAATCTGTGTTTCTGCACTGCGCTTCTGCACCCTCCCTCCTCCTAAGGGGGCCCTGTCAAAAAAGTGCAGATTGTTGGCCTTTTAATGTTTATTTTATTTTGCACTACACCATGCCTGTAGATATAAAAGAAAACATCTTAGAAAACTTCAAGTTGTTTGGAGACAAAAGACAAACTGCATATGGAGTGTCTTAAGATTTCAAAATCCCAAAAATATAAGGGCTTCACTCCTTCCGCAGCTTAGTTCACAGGTTTTCTTCAATTTCTTTCATCATGTGGCTATTTTGAAGCAGTTTTTGGGGTCAGCTTTTAAGGATTTTATACATTTGACTATTTTGTACGATCAAATATAAATTACATTTAAATGCAAAATATATTCACTGGCTGTGGGGCGAGGTCAATGCAACCTTGTGAAGAATGATGTTTACAGAAACAACAGGAACTGGGACAAGGGCTGATAAGATAATCAGCACATCCGACGACGCAGAGGGGCCCTGATGACTGGGGACGGCAGGCGATGTTTGGAGAACAAAGCCCTAATGACGCGGAAACGCTCGGGGATGTTTTGACCATTTCAGACATCGTGGCGAGGGGGCGTTCCTGGCCTGCGCATGGGAGAAGCCGGTATACCAGCTGGCAGAGAGACGTGGGTCGAGAGAAGAACTTCAGAAGATCGAGGGAGAACGAAAGAGGAGGCTCGACGAAGACTCAAGCGACACTAATTCGGCTAATTCGATGGAGTTCACTTAGTTAAATTATTTAAGAAATTGAATCTGCTCCTGTGTGAAAATGTCAGCTATTCTTGTTCATCTTTTCCCAAAAAGAAACAAGCGCGCATTGTTAGGTGGTGTTTGGTTAATGGAGTCAGATAACTAATTCGAACAATTTGGTAAACAATAGATTTTTAATATCAAATTCCTATATTCCTAACAGCTTCAATAAGTTTATGTTCGGTAATTTGCTCTTTGTTAGTTACTTTCAGAGTAATGCGCTACTTTAGGGTGTCAGTAACCTGAGGGGGATGGAAATGCAATTATTTTTTTAATGAAGTAAGCAGGAACTTCAACTGATAACTTTGTTCAGTAAGGCTCCCAACACTGCTTATTAGAATGGGTCCACTAGATATAGGATGTATATTAGTTTTTGGGGATGTTGGGAATAATTTTATTGACAAAGAGACAAACAGGCTCGCACTGACCTATCTGGTTCTGTGAGCGTGACCGTGGAGGCTGCACGCCAGCCTGCGCCTGTTGTTGCTGCTGTTGATGTTCCTGCAGACTTTGACTGTCCACGGAGATTCCACTGTCACTGTGTAACTTTTCTCCTTCCGGCGTCACCGTTTGGTTGTTAGTGCCCGCCTCTGCCTCTGCCGCACGGTTGTTGGCCGCCTGTTTGTTCTGTTTGCAGCTATTCCACCTGTAAATAGCAGAGACAGTCTGTCAATCAGGTCCCCTAGTTTAAAAAAAGAACATTGGCTGTAAACCATAAATACATACTGGAGTCTTCGTTTCTAACTAGGAACATATTCAAATTTAGTTTGGAAACCAATGTTGATAGGTTATTTTCCCCTCATTTGATTTCAGGACAAGGTGAGGAGATAATCGAGATGGAAACAGAAAAAATGGTTGTTGGGGAAAAAGACTTTTAGTCCCATCCTCATAACAACTTGGACATCACACAAATTATCTCATCTCATCTCATCCGCCTTACCGCTTATCCTCATTAGGGTCGCGGGGGGGGCTGGAGCCCATCCCAGCCAACTCCGGGCAGTGGGCAGGGGACACCCTGAACTGGTTGCCAGCCAATCGCAGGGCACACAGGGACAGACAACTCATTCGCTCATTCACACCTAGGGACAATTTGGACCGGCCAATTCACCTGAAATGTATGTTTTTGGAATGTGGGAGGAAACCGGAGTGCCCGGAGGAAACCCACGCAAGCACGGGGAGAACATACAAACTCCGCACAGGAAGTCTGGAGCTGGATTTGAACCCACGACAGGTTCCCATGACATGAACTGTGCCGCACAAGCGCTAACCACTGCGCCGCCGTGCTGCTCACACAAATTATATATAAAACAAAAAAATCAAATACATATTTTATAATAATCCATTTGAGTGTATCAAGTTGTTCAATCACATTGAATCACTGTAGGTTTGAAAAAGATCGTGTATGGGGTTCATTTTGATTCTGTCAACAATAAGGGGTGGGCAATACCGAGATTTTTGGTATCTATCCAATCCAAGTAAATACAGTGTAGTATCTAATGATACTGATCCTCTTCTTATATTTTTTCTTGGTATTGTCATGAATTAGTTTGTTTGCGATAAAAACTCAACACCAACATTTTTTCTTTTTCTCTCAAATAAATATAGTGAAAACTTGAACCGTATAAAAAATAAGTAACTTTTTTATTCGACGTTTCAAAACAAAAGTCAAGAGAGTCAAACAAAAATAAAGCATCAATGTAACAATTGTACAAATATGCGTCTACAATGACAACTATAACACCTTCCATTGCAAAATACTTTGAAAATTATGTCAAAGGGAAAATAGTGTAAACAATGCTATAAAAACGTTTAACAATATAAAATTTAAATATTTCAAAAACATGCTTCAGAACAAAATTCAATTGAGTCAAACCCAAAAAAGCATTCATGTAACAAAAAATACAAATTCTGTACAACAATGTTACAAGACAATTGGAATACCAACTATTGTATATTTTTTTAAAATAATGCCTGCAGTGTCATGGTCGCCTTGGTGACCAGTCTGCCCCGCCCTCTGGGCAACAGCTGAAGCAGTTCAACTAATTGTGTCTGCTATTTAAGGCTGGATTCTGGGCTTTGCGAGGGCTGGCTCATTATACATATCTACATATTCCCCGGTCTGTAATGCCTGGTCCTGTTTTAGTTTTAAACATTGTCCGTTCTGTTATGCCTTGTCTTGTTTAGTTGAGTTGGAAGAAACTTGTTTGTTTTGTCATGTCCCAGAGTTATGGACAACTTTTATTTTGTTAAATAAAACCTATGGATCGTCAACGCATTTGAGTTCTCCCTTCCTGCCTCCTGCATCCGTTCTGGTCCGATCTCTCCTTCGACCCCACGACGCTTCGTGACATGCAGTGCAAATAAAGTCTAAACACAATTAGATGGATCAAATTCGAAATATTATACAATTATGCAATTATGCATAACCTTACAACCCACTGACATTACCATAGTAATAGTTGTAATGGGAACACTGTATCTATCCCAAGACAATAGTATTGATCCAATCAAAGTACGAGCTCAATATCAATAGTATCAATATTTAAATCCACCGGCAAACCTTTAGTCAACAGAACAAGAAATTAAAAGAATATACAGTATGACCGTAATCTGAGTTTTTTTAAAATTAGAAATCCAACACTGATTTAAAAAATTGAAACCCATTTTAACCTATTGCTCTTGAGTATCGCCAGATGGGTCCGCTCAAGAACTTAAATTAGTTCATACAGCACATTTTAATTCATGAACCAAAGTATTTGTTTAATTGAGGTTCACAAATGTATACACTGGTAACTTTAACTTGTTTACATACCGGCTGTCTGGTGCCATATGCATTTTTTCTCATTTTTCTCCAAAATGGGAGATGCTGTCGCTGATTTTTGTTACAGCAATGCAATTATGCTGTTTACATCTGACGGTCATGTTACGTTGCCTGCAGCCATTTTTTTCCTTGGTCTGTTTATGCAAGGAAAAAAACAAACAAACCAATGTGTGCGGGAAGAGGTTAATGTGATAAGTTAAACATTTACTGTATGTGTTTCTGTGTGTGTTCACATCTGCTCTTTTTACGAGACCTCTGCTTTAAAATTAACACATGCAAACATTTGATTTCACTGCTTATAAATATGTGGACCATAGTCTGCTCATCCCTTATGAGGAATATATGCAGTGTGTGTGTGTGTGTGTGTGTGTGTGTTTGTCGCCCATACCCCCGCCCTAGCCTAATAAAAGTTCAATTTGAGTTTCCCCCAGTTGGCACTTTTTAAATAATCAATGTGGGTAAAGGGCCAGTGGATGTGTGTGTGAGCAATTCGGTGTGCATGTGTGACCTTTAAAGTCTACTTTACACTTAGTGTTTCTGTTGTATTTCTTTTGAAAAGGTTATTAGTGTTTCTAGGTCAGAGCCCGAAGATGCATTAGTCACCCTAGAACCTCCATTCTGTTTGGCACACTATTATTCTTGCTCTATGCGTTTTTTTCCTGTCCTCTGGAGCCAAAGCTTAAGAACTGCATTCGAGAGGCCAATCCTAGCTGCAAATCTCAATCTGATTTTGCCTTAAACCTGACTAAATACCCTTCGACAGTGTTTTTTCTGGTTATGTATAATATTCATTGGCTTATGGTTAATTTTTTAAAATTTCTCATCATTATTCAGGAAACCTTTGGTGTGCAACTGACCTCTTAAAGGCGATGTACGCCACCAGGCCCACCACCACGGCCGCCAGGATGGAGCAGTAGATGGGGATGAGGTTTTCGTTAAAGCCATGACCCAGGAAGCGCGGTGATCCGGCACCGGGCGTGGTGGTCTCGCTTCCCGGGCTCGGACCCTCAGATCCATCGGGGAGGAAGTAATTGGTGAAGGCGGGTGACGTGGGGTCGGTTTCGGAGGAAACAGAGGGGTAGTCGGTGGGAAGCAGGGGATCTGGGGGAGGGAAGAACACAGAAAGGAGATTTTGAGACAATACGTTCTGACAGACTAAAGGTAAGACCGGGCCTAAACTATCCGACCCGACCCAGGCCCAGGGTATTGAAGCCCGATCCAACCTTAACCCTACCATTAACTTGATTTGCGGGACCATGCCCGAAGTAAACCCACAATTTTGTACTTTATTTGTGAGGACCTCAGAGGAGGAGAGGTGAATTTTGACAATTTAAAGCCTGTTTCTTAAAACAAAATGTAAGTCAAACAAGACCGTATAAACATTTACATATTTTATTTTTCTGTATCTGCAGAGGTTACATCAACCAAGAATTTCCCATCATTTGCAGATTTTTTTAAGCGTTTATGGGAAAGTTTTAACGCCATCCGTCAATTTAAATTGTTGAAATTTGGGCCATAAACCACAGCATA
Organism: Urocampus carinirostris; assembly: GCF_059441175.1. Lineage (NCBI taxonomy): Eukaryota > Metazoa > Chordata > Actinopteri > Syngnathiformes > Syngnathidae > Urocampus > Urocampus carinirostris. The sequence goes on along the minus strand of NC_142349.1, from coordinate 25,461,540 downwards.
AATAAGTCCTTAATAATTTAGTGTGGTACTTTAAGAGTGATAGAGAGAGAAGCAGAGAGACAAAGAGAACAATGACTGGTGGATAATAAACAGAGAATGGAAATTGCAAGAGTTCAGTACAGTACGTGTTGTGATACCTCGGGGGAACTGTGTTATTAGCCAGCTCTGAAATTGACAGGGCATTGCAGTACGCACTCTATTTTTTGTTTTTGTTTTGTTTTGTTTAGCATCCACACATCACTTTGGTATATTTTTCATAAACGTATATTTATTTTTTAAAAAGGCGAAGTGAGAGAGAAGCCTTGACTGACCCACACTTAATGATTGACAGGCCCGGGCTGAATTCAAGTAACTTCGGGCTCACTCTGGCTAAAGATCTTACCTCTGGTACAAAACAAACAAATGCTAATTCTGTGTTAAAACAATTGTAAAACTCAACACATAAAAAAAAACAATTATTCTGGTAAACTGAAAATACTGTTTAAAAAAACAGAAACTATCAGATCGCCAAAGAGTTATTTAGCAGATAACAATTAGCTTGTTTTTTCAAGGTGTTCCCCAATTTAATTTGAACCTGTAATAAATAATGTCCTTTTTTTGGCCTGATATTTTAGAGTTGGGGTCAGAACCTCAGCAGTTTGTTACTCAGCCAGACCCTGTAGCATCGTGGCCCAAGAAACTAGCCTCACAACAAAGTCTGCCTGGCAACAAGTGACTGTGAGTTCAATAATGGCTGCAATCAAAATGCTCTTTCGATGAGGTCTTTTTTTTTCTTTGCAGCACATTTTTGTCACAGCTGTTATTGAGCTCAGCGTGTGAGTTTCAGCCCTCCTGCCCGGATCAGAACCGTATGGATCCAAAGAAAAGGCTAGGGGTGAGTGGCTTAAGGATGGCACAAGTTTGGCCTGCCTGAAAGAAGGACTGGTTCCTGTCATTTTCTTCCACTAATGATTGGTTTTATTTTCCATGTTCCCAAAGCACAATGAGCGCTCCAAGCAGCCACTATTAAAGACCAGTGTGGCGAAGCTGCCAGGCCTGCTCCTGATTCTTTCCCCCTTAGAGCTAGGGTCTGACAGAACTCTCCAGTGCAAAGCGATTGGAAGGGTGGTGGGGGGAGCTTTGGCAGAGGACTGCTCCTCATTAGCTCCAAGCTAGAGCAGGAAGGATTAACCCTGTGAAACCTCCCAAGAGTTCTTCAAAGCCTAACACGGGAATGCTCCGACCACACTCTTAACAATGTCAAATTTTTGGTGTTTTGGATCAATTACAGATGACACCCAACAAATTTACATCACAATTTCCAACATTCATTCATCCCCGGAGTTTTGTAGCTTCCAGATAACAGTTCCGATAAAATGAGCTGGAACATATCCAAAATGTTCTATTCTTGCCATCTGTATGTCATTTTCAAAAGCGGCAGTGAGGGAAAATCACTGGAGTGCTTCTTTCCTGAGAATGATTTTCACTACCCTAATTAAATCTGTATTAATACCCCAACACTCATTGATGTTTGATCTTATCAATCATGTTTTTGTTTTTTGTGTGTTGCACAAAATGTTATCATTCTTAGTAAATTGGTTAGGTTAAAACCTGTACACAGTGCTTCTTGATTATCTTCTTATAGGTAAACAAGTAAAATATGGTCCGGCAGACAGAGGATTGGATTTGTCTGCTTGTAGTGGTCGGTAGTCTGGAACTGCAGTACTCAATTTGGCTGCCAGAGGGCGTAAAAGTCCCTACAAAAGCAGAACACATAAAAATAGTTGTTTATCGATTTTGTTGTTATTTATTGGGGGTGCTTGACACGAAACTTAGCTAAAGACACATGTGGAGGCCTAAAGTACAAGTGTGCAGATTTTCACGAAAGTCTGTTCAGCTCTTTCAGAGTCGATAAGTCATGATAGAGGTAAAATCTTAAAACTGAGCCGAGCTAGACCCGAAATTCAATCATCATGTTCAGGCCTGGCTTCTCCCATTGACTTTTTTTAATACACTTGTCATTGTTCATTGTGTCTTTTTCTTTGTCTTAGTGACGTGCTGCTGTTGTCATACGGGAGATAGTTGGCCAAAATCCCCACCCCTTCCGTGTCTACATAAATAAAATATTTCCCAAAGCAGGTCCTTATTGTATTTTGCTGTTTTTCTGATATTCCATTTCTGGCTGTAAAATGAATTGATTTTTGATTGAATTTAGTTCTGCTTTCCTAGATGCTAAAATCAAGTACTGTGAACTACTGAAAAAGGATAAAGTATGCTTAAAATATAAGAAAGAAACACTACGAAAGTTGCTCAACTATATTGATTGCACACATACACTTTTACGTAAAATGGCTCGTAGTCAGTTAGCTATATGTCTTCCAGTGAAATTGATAAATGCTAACAATCATGTATTGTTTTTTGGTTTATCCAAGCAAAATGACTAGCTTTATAGCTGTTCGATTTTTCTCCAATTATAATTTTCTGGTAATATTATGGATTGAATAAAGTTGCCCCAAACAAAGCTTTTGTTGCAGAAGAACACAATTTGTGAGCATCATTACATTAAAGTAGTTTATTATAGAAAATTGTATTCTTTACTTTGATGTAAATGTGACTGATTGTTAACGGGATTTAGTAAACAGCATACAGTAAATGTGTCTGTTTTTTTTTTTATCTCTATGCGCTTATTTCACACCTTCCAATGTGCTGTTAATTTGTTTCCTTGATTGGCCAAGCTGAGCACATAAACAACATACCACAATGTGTGGGCCATTAAACCCTTTCACCCTGTGATGTGGTCCCAAACATGTCATCTCTGTCCTCTTCTGTTTCTACTTCATTTATTTGTTGCATTGCTTACACTTAAACGTTGCATCTGACTGCCTGTGGGGGGGGGGCGCCCACAAGCAGCAGCCTGGTACTCTGCACTGGATTAAGAAGGTAAAAGGAAAATAAAGAAAAAAAGCTGATGACAGGGCATTCCTTTCTGACTCCCAGATCACTTTACAAAACGGGGAGAAAATATCCTTCGCAAACAAAGAGGCATCATGCTTGTGTCTATTTAAAGCTATTGATTGAACCCCCTCCAAAAATGTCTGTCAGTGTACGTTTCATGACCTTTCCGCTACGCATCTTCAGCTTTCCTACAGTCGGCCCGTGCATCATCCCGCTAATGTGCTGCCGGTTAATGTCATTACTGCAGTAACACAAGCTGGCAAATGGAAGAAGGTGAATGTGTGGTAACACTGAACAGTGGTCATGTATTTTGGCATCTGTAAAACTTTCAACCACTAAACCAGTGGTTCTTAACCTGGGTTCCATCGGACCCTGGGGGTTCGGTGAGGCAGTCTCAGGAGTTTGGTAGAGCCTCTCCAAGGTCAAAACACACTGACTCATAGAGGTAACATCGGGACTAAAAAAGCCAGCTTGACCAAACCCTGGCCCGCGGAGATTAAAGCCCCATCCAGCCCGAGCCTGATGAATTAACTTGATTCGAGGGAGCTGGCCTGGAGCAAACCTGAACTTTCATATTTTATTTATAAGGACTCGGGAGGAGATGGATGGTGGCTTTTACAAGAGCATGGACAACCACGCGGATTTGGGTCGACTTGCTAGAGAGGCGGACAGAATCCGTTGCGCTGATCCTCCACAAAGGAAAAGAAACAAAGAACAATGACGGCTGGATAGTTTACAAAAAAAAAAAAAGGCAGGGAGAGAGAAACTCAAAATTCTGTCTTAATGCCAATCATTATGTTTGAGTCTGGGCCTGCTCAGCCAGGGCTCGATTTTACCTCCACAATCTCATCATGCCTATACTAGGCAAAAAAAAATTGGGTGTACGCGATGACACGCCCCGCTTTGCCATCACTGGTGACTGAATATGGGACATGGGTGAAGATATCTTGGCTCAAGTTGTTATGGATGAGTGGATATGTTTATCCATGATAAGGGGTTCCCATTTGGATCTTTTAATCCCGCCACAGTGGCCATACTGACGTTAGCTTGCTAACCTTCACACATCCAAGGCATGTGAAGGCTTGGCAATACTCAAACAATGTCAACGCAATGATTAGTTGCGTAGTTCACGTTGATTTTATCTATCATTGGATGGACACCAGTCACTTATTTGATTTTTTTTTGGGTTGCTCCAACAGTAAGAAAGAACCACTGCACTGGAGCCTTAACCTCAATTAGTTGAATTCATACTTTTTTCAATAATATAATCCTATCCTCTGCAAAAAGTTAAGTTGGAAGACTGAAGCCTACAAGGCAGACCCTTATAGGCAATCCATTTATGAAGAAAGCTGTCCTGGATTTTAACACTCATTGAGAATGCATCCATCATACCGCTGCAAATACGGACCAAACTCTGACACTGGTTTTACAAGAATCTAAGGGCTCATACCCCAGGAATAAATTTGTGATTGTCTCACTATACGTCAGTGAACTTGATGGGTAAAACATTACCACATACCTTTGCGGGGCTACAATGCAAACCCAACAATCTATTACACATTTATGAGCTGGGTGTGGACCGGAGAAAGTCTGGCTTGTAGCTCCAAATCAGGTCGGACAATGACGTATTTATCGGCCCCCCTGACCCCACCCTACTCCCAGGAGAACACTCGCTCTTCTGTGGAAGCAACTCTACTTCCGACACAACCCAGCTTCCTTTCCAAAAGAAGCTCGGATAGACAGAGAAAGGGAGAGTAGATGAACAGAGTAGCCGCTGTCCAGGTTCTCAATTAGCTGCGGATGTTTAATGGGAGCTGGCCAAGGAAGGAAAAGTGAGATGAAGGGTAAAGGTTGGGGAGGGAGGGGAAACGCACAGCCCTTGCTGGCTATGAAGCTGCATGAAGGGTCCTAAACAAGCCTATGAATGACACTAATTCCATTTTTTATGCTCATTGCGTCATCATGAAACACTCCAAGCTGACAAAATGACGCGTCTATCGAGACAGTCTATAGATCGTGTTATAATGCTCAAAGAGTCAGTGTTTGAATTTAATTATTTTGATACCAATTAGTTTCTTTAACATGATTCAAACAGACCCCTTAAAGTTAGGAATGAGATGGGGCGTTGTGAAAAGTTCCACCAATTAAAATAAAATCGTGTGGGCATGTCAGTCATGACACAATATCGAGTTGGTTCATTGAGAGCCAACATATTTATTTTTTGAGAGACAAGTTAGAATACTAATAAAATGAGAATCTTTATATGCTGATACTGTAAAAATATGTTTGCAGGGCCTCAGGTTGACTGGGGAAAATCGGCAAGAAAATGACTTGTTTTTGGATGTGAGAGATTTGAGCTTGCATTCGACACAACATTCGACCCAGATAACTCAGCTTTAGTAATTGAAAATTGTTCAGGCCACAACATTTTGTTAATGGTTCATTGTGAAACTCTTGTATAATTACATAAATGGTATAGGAGGAACAAGGTAATGTAATGAAACGTTCTGGAATTAAAACAAGTTTAACAGAAGGAATCGTCTATACCAATGGTCCCCAATCGTGTCACGGTTGCCATGGCGCCAAATTGGCCCCGCCCGTGATGTGCCAGCTGCTGCTCATTGACAGATTGACTTTCCTTCTATTTAAGCTCAGTGCTCTCACTCACCCTTTGTCAGTCCGTGAACGAACCTCTGCGCCCGCTAGACGTGGGTTTTTACTCTGTCCGGTTCCCTCTTGGTATTTCCTGCCCTGTATAGTTCCCGTCTGTTTTTGTCCTGTTTATTATCTCCAGTTTCCATTCCTGTCCAGTTTCATTCTTCTGTTTAATTTCAATATCCTGTTTTTATATCAATCCTGCCTGTCCCGTCCTGTCCGGTATCGACGCCCGCCGTCTGGTATCAGCTCGGGCAATTGGTATCGATCTCGTCGGCCTCTGGCTTCCTGTCATTGCACGCCAGACTGCTGCCTAACATGCTTGACTCCCCATTTCCCGTAAAATAAAAGTCTTGTGTGAGAAACGTCACACATTTGGGTCCTGATCCTGTTCCGGTTCATGACAAATCTACCACAAGGCATTAAAGCAGTGGTCCCTAAATTACGGCCCGCGGCCGGATACAGGTCACCTCTATATTTGGTCCAGTCCCTTAAACAACACCAGAGACAATTTTGAGCTCAAACACAGTGTGTGCAAATTTGGTTGCAAGGGAAGTTTTGGTGATGAAAGCAATGAGCTTTTGCCACTGGACTATCTCATTATCACACTATCTTTAGTCAGTACCAGACATCGATGTAAATTTAATTGTGCATTTCATATGTTACAATGACAATAAATTTGTTACAATACTTATATACTTACTACTACAATATATACAAATTATTTAAGTGTGTGTGGTTGGAACAAGTGTGTGTTTTTGTGTGTTGATGGAGGTCAGCCAAAGACACCTGAACCTCAGTGACAGAAATTACATGACTCATATCAATCCATCATCATTGATGTCACAGAATTGCAGCAGTGTGCTACGTTACACTCTCATGTTTGCTTTACTTCTGCTTCCTGCGCCGCTACATGCACTAATTGATTGACAGAGAGGTGTAATTTATTAGATGAGGAAGATTTCATATGTAACATCGCTACTTGGGTTGTAGCTTCCCCAACGGAGTTGGATTTGGATCAGTTGTCATAGGATTACCTCCAGATGGGGCGTCAGCCATCTTGATGGACAGAGGGACAATGAATCCGTGGTCAGCTGCACAATGTAAGTATTTTGATTGTTTTAAATGTTGTACAACGTTCAATGATTTTTGACAATTTGCCCATTTTGGCTCTGATGCGGATAGTCTTGTTCACTCGTAGCTAGACGTAGGATCTTGAGCCTGAGCCCAGAGTTTGGGTGAGATTGGGCCTAAAAGATCATTACGTTTGATTTTGGTGTGGCTTCTTTCTTGACTTTTTTTTTTTAATCATCCACCCGTCATTGTTCTATGGTTCGAGCTTAAATCCTGATCTTACCTCAACTACAACAAAGTCACTGTAGATTGCCAATATTGTCGTGGAACACTAGCATTTATTTTACATGTGTATTGCTCTGCCTACCTCACACTAATGATCAAAGTGGAAGCTATATGTGTCATGAACCGGAACAGGACGAAGACCCAAATGTTTCTCACACAAGTCTTATTTTACGGGAAGTGGGGAGTCATGCACGTCAGGCAGCAGTCTGGCATGGAATGACAGGATGGATATCGAAAAGGGATATTGAAATTATACAGGACAAACTAGACGGGAACGAAAACTGGAGAGAATAATAAACAGGACAAAAATAGATGGGAACGATACCGGACAGGAAATGCAGGCAAGAAACCGGAAAGAGTCAAAACCCACGTCTTGCGGGGCAGAGGTTCGTTGACGGACTGACAAAGGGAGAGTGACAGCACTGAGCTTAAATAGAAGGGAGGCCAATCTGTCAATGAGCCGCAGCTGGTGCCACACGGGCGGGGCCAATTGGGCGTCATGGCAACCGTGACAATGTGAGGAAAGCTCATACAGAATACAGGAAGGCATCTCAAGTGATACTGTGGCATCTTTGTCGCAAATTCAACTACATTGTGACAATATGTGTCAGAGAACAACATCTGTCGACAAGAGGAAGTTCAGCAAAATCCTGCACTGCTTCAAATTATAAGCAACATTCAATTTTCTGCAAAAGAGCGGAGAACTGTGAAAGATGTCAAATGAATTGTTGGTTTTGTTTATTTGGTAAAAAAGATAAACTTGTATTCACAGATTGTGTTTGTTTTTATTCTACATTGTCTGCCATGCTGTGAGGAAATAGGTGCTGTGTTGTATCTGTAAGGTTCATTATCACTTAATAAGGGGAAGTGCAATCCTAAATAATTGGAGCAATTTGCTGAGGTTGACATGTATGGGCTATGAATAAAATCTGGTTCCTTCCTTCATTTACAGTCAGGATGTCCGATTTCCATCCGGAGGAAGTCAAGACAACTTTTACAAAGCCTCAATTTACAATACAACAGCATTAGCCACATGTGCAATTTGGGATATACTTTGGTTTTAGAGTATTTGGGTCAACTTACTCAAAAACTTTACCGAAATAGCGCTTCTCTTGTTTTTTTGTTTTTTTTGTTGTTGGTTTTTTTGGGGGGGGTTATAATCGACAAAGCGCCCGTTTCTGTATTTTGTGCTCACATCCTAATTGATTGGGTCAATGTTGATGCACCTGCAAACTAGTTTTCACCCTTTACCTTGTGGAGTTGTAACAAAAACTTAGACTGAATTCTAGGCACAAGGGTTTTCAGCTTGCCCAAAAACGCCGATGATTAAAATTGCAAGAACATAGTTTTTTATCCTGCAAATCACAAGCTCTTGAGAAAACTTCAAAAACATCTTGAATGTTATTGTCTCGAAAGACTGTTGGGTATAGGCTGTGTTCCATTTGAAAATCAATTTTGAATCAAAAAAGGCACAATTACAAAAGGAAAGGGTGGTTTGGATTCTTTCTCATGATTTTTAATGAGATTTCTGTGTTGAGGTCAGCTGCTGTCAATCTTCAAATGCCAGGAAGTGGAAATGTTTAGCGTGAAAGAGGTCACAGACGAAAGAACGTGTCAATGTGTTGCTCTCCCGACAGGAAGAAGAGCACAGTGGGATTTGTAAATGAATTTAGGTCCGCGGGGCTTCAAACTCAACACGATCAAACGGATCAAAGTCGACATGCTCAAGTTTAGAGACGCAGCTATGATGAAATCACAAAAAATCCTCGATGAAACCATTGTCATTGGGAAACTTTGATCGACATCTCTTTAGATCTGTATGATCTCTGAAACTTGTTAGAGTGAGCTTTGTGTCCGAAACAATGGCTCATAAATTAGGCCAACTCTGGAGAGTGTCTCTATTAAAATGGGTGGATTTGAAACGAATTGCGCTTAAGTCCTTTAGTGTGTCTAGTGAAAGGATAACTGTCGGACAAAAACAGCCTCCAGAAACCTCAAGCTGGTCTTAACTTTCGTAGCATGATTTCCGGCAATCTTCACCTCAACTCTGTTTGTTGCTACCAAGTTTGCCTCTCAATTGGGGTTCCAAGTTCTCCTCAATGAGGTTTAGAAAAAGATAAGAGTGAAGGGTTTTTGATGCCCGTCGGTTCATTTCCAGCAGCGATTTTGAAAAAGAAAATCGAAAAATTGTGATGTGAATTGAGAAAAACTTTAACACTAAATAAGTATAACCCTTAAATATTTCTGCCTCCCCTGACTGCATGGCACTTCTAGTAATCTAAATCCACTGTGAGGCATAGCTTATGCTTGGCTCCTCTTCGTACTTGAACCTGAATTGTAAAAATTCAGCCCTTTTGAAAAATAATTTCCCAATAATGTTGAGTTAGATGAAAAACAACTAACACAAAATAGTTTGATTTATTTCTACTCTTAGGCTGTGCCAGTGTGTGTTTACTTGCCTCCCTGATTGCATGTAGCTGGTGGAAATTTGGTTTCAGGTCTCCAAGGCTGTCTTAAAGGTTTCAATGATTCAACCTCTGGTTCAGCAAGAGTACTTACTATGGCAGACGGAGTCGCTAACAGGCGTGCAGTGGGCCAGCTGGATCTCTGTCTCGTCGTCGCAGATGGTGCAGGGCAGGCAGGGGTCCAGCAAGCTGTCGCGGTCCGAGAAGGTGAAGTCCAGGCATTCCTCGCACACCGTGTCGTGGTCATGTTCGCACTGAGCAAACACGCCCTCGCCGGCCAGGCACACCGTACAAGGCTCGCAGCGTCCCGAGAACTCGTCCAAGTAGAAATTGTAGCGACAAACGCAGACGGCGTCATTGGAGTCTGTGCATGGGGTCTCCATGCGCATCAGGCTCGTGCACTGGGTGCACGGGAGGCACTGCTCGGTGTGGCTGTAGTTTTCAGAGAAAGTTTCACCTAGGAACCAGAGGGGGTATTTTGTCATTTAGTGAATTCTGTGGCCATTTAAGTACACATTTTTTTTAAATGTAATCGGGACAAGATGATGAAGTGTTTGGAAAAGGGTAATGGATTTTTTTAACTATAAGACTCACCGGCTTATAAGACGCACCTCAAAAAATAGTCTTCTGTCATATAATTTTCATTCATAAGGCGCACTGGACTATAAGGCACATTAAATTGAAACTACATTAAGAGATTCCGTGTGTACATATACACATTGATGCAATGCAATAACATATGCTACCAACTCAAATAGTTGCGCTGAATGCGTTACCGATAGAAGTTGTCTCATTACTGTGTTCTCGTTTGCCCGCGTCCGTGCGTCTTAGACGTGCGTCCATTTTTAAAGGCCCTCTTCAAGTACCTTCTGAACCAAAAGAAGAGGGCCTTTAAAAATTGTGATCAGCAGGAGCTAAAACGAGTACAGAAGGAGCTCAAAGTCCAGCTCCGGAAAGGGAAGGAGCAGTACAGTAGGAAGTTGGAGAAAAAGCTGCAGAACAACAACATGAAGGAGGTGTGGGAAGGGATGAAAACAATTACTGGCTGCAGCACCAAGCAGGGTGTGGCTGTGGATGTAGATGTGGGGCGAGTCAACCAGTTGAACAACTTTTTCAACAGGTTTGACCACTCCGCCTCATCTTCACCCCTGAGTACTGCAGCTGTTTTCCCCCTCCCCCTCTGGACACTAGCATGGAAGACATCCCCCCAATAAAAATAAATGCAGCCCAGGTGTGTGGAGAGCTGAGAAGGCTGCGAAACAGCAAGGCAGCTGGTCCAGATGGAGTATCCCCCCGACTGCTGAAAGCCTGTGCGTCTGAGCTGGGAGACCCTCTACCGCGCATCTTCAACCTGAGCCTTGAACAGGGGAGGGTCCCTCAGCTGTGGAAAACATCCTGCATCATCCCAGTCCCAAAGAAATCAAGACCTGAGGAACTCAACGACTTCAGGCCGGTCGCCCTGACATCACATGTGATGAAAACCATGGAGCGGTTGCTGCTGCACCACCTGAGGCTACAGGTCCGTCACGCCATCGACCCACTGCAATTTGCTTACCAGGAGAAGGTGGGAGTGGAGGATGCTATAGTATACATGTTACACCGATCCCTCTCTCACCTGGATAGGGCTAAGGGGGCTGTGAAGATTACATTTTTGGACTTCTCCAGTGCCTTCAATACCATACAGCCTCTGCTACTGGGTAGGAAACTGACAGAGATGGGAGTTAGCTCACACCTTGTAGAATGGATTACTGACTACCTGACAGGCAGACCCCAGTATGTGAAACAGGGGGGCTGTACATTGGACACTGTGGTTAGCAGCACAGGATCTCCGCAGGGGACCGTGCTCTCTCCGTTCCTATTCACTCTATATACATCGGACTTTAAGTACAACTCTGAGTCCTGCCATGTGCAAAAGTTTGCCGACGACACTGCGATCGAGGAATGTATCAGAAATGGGCAGGAGGAGGAGTACAGGAAATTGATTCAGGACTTTGTCCGATGGAGCGACGCAAACCACCTGCACCTGAACACCACCAAGACCAGGGAGATGGTGGTGGACTTCAGGAGAACCAGAACTCACCCGGTTCCTGTAACCATCAAAGGACAATGTGTAGAATTTGTCCAGACCTACAAATACCTGGGTGTGCAGCTGGACAACAAACTGGACTGGACTGCTAACACAGAAGCTCTATGTAGGAAAGGGCAAAGCCGACTTTACTTCCTCAGAAGGCTGGCCTCCTTCAAAATCTGCAAAAAGCTCCTGAAAATATTCTATGAGACAGTTGTGGCAAGCGTCCTCTTCTATGCGACAGCGTGTTGGGGAGGCAGCGTCAAGAAGAAGGATGCCTCTCGTCTCAATAAACTGGCTAGGAAAGCGAGCTCTGTTGTGGGCAAAGAGCTGGACAGCCTAATAACAGTAGCTGAGAGACGGGCACTGGAAAAGCTGCGGTCAATCATGGACAATCCATCGCATCCACTATACAGCATTATCTCCAGACAGAGGAGCAGTTTCAGCGACAGACTGCTGTCACTGTCTTGTACTACGGACAGACTGAAGAGATCTTTTCTTCCTCATGCCATGAGGCTCTTTAACTCTACCCAGCAGAGTAAAAGCCCACAGTAAACCACACCACCTACATTGCATATTACCGAATCTTATTGCAATATGTATTCTGTGTAGCACTATTTAGTTATTCTATATAATACGCTACAGTGGGCATTTGCACGTCACACTGGGTATTTGTATATTGTATTCTTTTTGTTTTATTATTGTATTGTTCTCAGCGAAGGGATGCTGCTGGAAATGTGAATTTCCCTTCGGGGATGAATAAAGTATCTATCTATCTATCTATCTATCTATCTATCTATCTATCTATCTATCTATCTATCTATCTATCTATCTATCTATCTATCTATCTATCTATCTATCTATCTATCTATCTATCTATCTATCTATCTATCTATCTATCTATCTATCTATCTATCTAACTATCTATCTATCTATCTATCTATCTATCTATCTATCTATCTAGACGCATCATTTTTGCTGGGGACACATCGTCTCAAATCAACGTCCTTGGGATGCAACTTTTTTGACACAAAATTGTCATTATTACCCGATTACCTTTTTTTTTTAACAAAGATTTACCGCACTCGAAACTTTTCGTCAGGCAGATCCGCCATTGTTGTTTTGGTCTCGCGGTTTGAGTTTTCATCTGCACGTCCATACGAGATCTTGTTGGTCCGTCTCTTTATAGAGAACTGGCTTTTTCGGCTCAACTCATTAAAGAGAGCCGGCTCTCAAACGGCTCACTTGCTTCGATGCATTGTGTTACGAATTATTATGTTGTATAGAGAAGTTAAGAAAAAATATAAAAGGAGAAAATTAAAAAAGACAGGTTTGTGGTTATCCCTTTAATCAGTATATTACCAAAAATAATTCAATGCAGAAAAGGAATAATCATTTGAATAAGAAAATGTATTATTTTACTTAATTATATTGCATGTATTTTTTCCTTCTACAGTGAACGTCCAAGCTACTTATTTTTTTAAGTTTTTTTTTATAATAAACCTCATTCATGTCAAGCAAGACAGTTAGTATTATGTGAAAATCGACACAAAATTGGTCATTTCTTCAGTGTCATTAATAAGTCGAAGCATAATGCAGAAAGTGATAAGAACGGCAAAAATTCCGGCACGAAAAAACGGCGAAGAAATTCTTCGGAAGATCACGGAGGCAAGGAAAACACGTGTGTTGAAGCGAACGATTTGACGACAAAAGAATACTCCTAGCAAGAAAAGGACTTTTCTGCCAAAATGGACTAAATTATATTCCTGGTGACGCTATGAGGAGGATGATAATGGATTGGACCTTGAGAAGGCATGACAACTGTGGCGGGACAGCAAACCACGAAGAATATATCTGAAAATTCTGAAGATATAACTGCTTTGTTTTACCAATTAACTGTGATGATTAAAACTAAATAAAAATATAGATTAATATAATTATTTCAGCAATATCATTTGTATGATGTACAATATTGTTGTGAACTGAGAAATCTTGAAGTGATAACTGATTTGTATTACCAATAAACTGTGATGATTAAAACTGAATTAATATATAAATTTATATTATAAATTTGTCGCCGATTTACAATTTCCACCTCGATAACACTAAATTTTGGGGACCCATAGATCTCTGTTGGGACCCATTGATTTTTGAGCATGCGAGTCCCCGGGACCCATCACTTTTCAGAGGTAAAATGAACACTGTCATTATCACAATATTTTTGCGGCGCCATAAAACTGGGTTTGCATCGTGCATTCTGATATGTCAAATAATCTCTCCACTTCTTCATCTGTACGTCAACGACCTCTCCGTTTAATATGTATGCATACATAAAGCTTGTATAGTATTTTGTTGAAAGCATTTCTGTTTTCTCCATTCTTTAACATTAATTGGTGAAGAAGTGTAGCACTAAGCAAAACAGGGTTGTGGAACCATGTAAAAATAGTGTGATAATGAGATAATGTCCAAGTACTTGTCGCATGTCATTTGCACCACTAGTGCTCTAGTGGTAACTCGTAGGCCCTCTCACCATCATTACGATTCTCGGTGCATACAATATTTTGCAATGTGGGTCAGCCATGTCTTATGATTTTATCAATCAATGCTCAAAATACAATCCTATTGTAATACTTTGTATTGTAACGCATCCCATTATTTACTGTATGCACTACTTATCCTATCCGCTGTGTTCTGCTCTTCATAATGTGCACCGGATTATTAGGCACGCTTTCACATTTTCGGGCAAATTTGGGTTTGCAGGTGCACCTTATAGTGCAGAAAATACAGTCATGTTTAGGAATTCATCTTCTGTGCAGTGTTCTACTGTTTGCAATTTTCACATATTAACTACTTATTAAAAAAAATGGTGACTGGCATTTTGCCTGTCAGGTCCCCTGGTTCCAACATCACTCCTTAGTCCTGTCCCATAAATTGATTGGTCCAGTTTGCCGCTTATATTGCAATCTATCTAATGGGCTGCTCCCGTAAAAAAATTATGATTATAACTGCCAGATGATAACACTGTCTTTTAGCATCTCGTTTTGGGGCTTTCTTTGTTAGGTTTTCAATTCAGTACCCCAATTTACAATATAACAATAGTCAACAAATTGTTTATTTTTATGTGAAAATGGAAAAAAAATGATTTGTTTTGTTGTTAATGTGATGGTTTAACTACCTTGCACAAATTTTATAGCATCCAATATTTCATTTTGTACAATTGGGAATTTGTGAGATTGTTTTTTTTTTTGTCTGTATTTTATTTATTTTTAGCAAATCATCTATAAAATATTACAATGTAAGGCATGTTTCGGCATAATTCGCGTAAAAATAATTTCCCCTTACATTTGGGCTAACTATATAGTGGCCTTTTAATGGAGTTTTGTTTTTTTGTGTGTGTGATTTTCTTTTACGATGTAAAGGGTGCAACATTTAATAACTTTTTTTTAAAACCTGAAGTAAAGAAATTCGTATGTATTTAACATAACATGAGGCTCACTGAGAGGGAGCTGATGATTGTCCACGACTCTCCATTATCTTGCTGTCAAGTGTAACCCCCAAAAACAAAAAAACTTTCTGTGAGCCTGCGCAAAATATGAGAAGGGAACTGTTGCGGTTTAGTCACGTTAAGTCACGCTAGTTTGGACTCTTCTTTGGGCTTTGCAGCACTCTTCCTCGGTTGCATAGCACAATACAGCGCCGTCTAGTTGTCAAAAATTACTATTGTCCCTTTAATGAAGGTGCATGGAAAAAAGAAAAATACGTGGCGCCTGTCTGTTCCGCTGGTTAAATGCTTTTCAAAAACTGCTTATCTTCTTGCAGTGGTTTCAATCATAAACACACTGAGCTTGCGGTGTCGTAACAGAAGTAACAGTATCAGATGTGAATGTGTTAGACTGCACATGGGAGTGTCATGTTGAGTAACAGCAGTTTATAGGGTGCAAATGGTCGACTGCACCGTCCTAGTTGGGCTACTCTGGAGCACGTGTTGCAAATTATTCCAACGCCGACACCGCAAGCACCTAGTGAACAGGGCTGATATTTTCAAAAAACTTTGTAGAATCAGCTTTTCATAGGCCCAGGTAAAGGGAAAATGGGCATCCGGGAATGCAGTCAGAATTTTTTGACTAGGCATCAGAGGCAAGGTGGTCTGCCAAGCTCCATTACAAACGCGTTGCTTTGAAAAGACCACATATTCTTGTTGAAAAAAGCACCAAGAAGTGGAATGCAGTATATTTGGGTTCGTATGGGTGGGTGTTTCCCCTTCTCCGCAGCCTCCTTTAAACCATATTGGAGAGCCATTAGTCTCATCAATAATGCAACAATGAGCCTCTCAAGTTGGTTGTTGAGGGTTTTAGTCCCTGCTGTTAGAAAATGAGGCAGTTTGTCATTTAAAATCCTCATCATCCTGACTGACAGTTCACCTGAGTTATAAGTCGGGCTTAATCTAAAAAATGCAACTTTTAAGAGTGTTTGCAACCTCTAGGTGGCTTCGACAAGTGTTTTTTTTGGGGGGGAGGGGTGATCCGGGAACTTTGCGGGGCAAATATGTTTTTGAAAACGTTGGAAACATGACAACAGAATTGAGTGCCATTTTTTTGTCAATGTCAAAAACAAATCCCTCATGCAGGAATAGGATAAGAGAGGAACTCTCCCAAAGTGAAGAAGGGTTTTCATCCCTGAAATGATTGACTAGAATCTCTTCCATCTTCGTTTTGGGCAGAGTAAAACACCATATTGTTACTACAGCTGAATGACAAAATTGAACAGTAGCGTATTACAGTACACTACTCTTTTTTTAGGGCGGCAGTAGTTCAGGAGGTAAACCGTTCGTCTTGGCATCAAGAGGTCGCAGGTACTATTCCGAGCTCCTCTGTTACATGTCGAAGTGTCCTTGGGGAAGACACTGAATCCCTAATGCCCCGGTAAGCAGGTACTTGCCTTGCATGGCTGACGCTGTTGTCGGTGTCTGAGTGTGTGTGAATGGGTAAGTGTGAAGCACATTGTAAAGTCCTTTGGGGGGTTTTCAGTGACTTGAAAAATGCTATATAAATGCAGAACATTTACAGAAGAGAGTAAAAATGTACTTTTGTAATGTGTTAGTCCCAACACTGCTAATGAATGAATGTCTAATGATGTGTCTAGAATTTTAGTTTTTCCTAATCCTTATGTTTCTTAATAAAACACAATAACACAGGGTGCCACATAGACTCCGCACACATTCCTGGCACAACAGTGCGCAGTATGCTGGAATAACTTAAAAAATGTCTGGCCTAAAAAATACATGAAAAAAGGACAGTAAATAACACTAGTAGCGTAGAGGAAATGTCCTCTGCAGATGGAATGGACGCCTAATTTGATTTTTTTTACAATTTCAATGGTGTAACATTGGAAAAAAAATGGGACAAACTAATTAAACAATGGATTGCCTCCACGTAAATTGTGGTAGGACATGTTCAGAAGTAGTTTGAGAATTTCCTACGTCTCTTGATCCTTTGCGCTTCCACTTTTGTCTACAAATCCAAATGATTCCCAATCACTGTGCTGACCTGTCTGTTTTCTAGTGCTGAAGACGAAAGAGAAAGAAAAGATAGCTGATTAATATTTCAACGGTGCTGATGCTGCCGCTCGATGGGTGAAGGGGGGCCGGCGGTCATGCGGGAGAGGGGCTTGTAGGGAGGTACACCAGGAGGAAGTGGGAATAAATGTCTCTGCGGTAACTAAAGATTGGCTGCCAAACAGGAAATTTTGCACTCTGCTGTTCATCAATGATTCAGTCAAGCACTTCAGCAGCATGTGCAGGTGAGTTGCGCCATTTGGTGGCGCTCCCTGTGGAGCACAGCCCCATGAAGGCTTTCACTGGCCGCGTGCCGCAGAAAATTGGAAGTAACCTCTCAGGGGGAACGTGTGCTTAAGTACTGCTCAGCTGAGAATGATTGTTCCTGAAAAGCTCATGTAGGCGTTTAATTAGCGGCAAGCAGATAGCAAGCTGCATTCATGTAACAATATGCACAATGAATGAGCAGATTCAACCCTCGGGTGTCTTGCTTTCCAATAGAGCCAACCATTGTGTTTTCACTAAATTTTCAACTTGAATAAGAGGCAAAAAGCACAATCTACTTGCATAGTTCTATAGAACCACTGGGACGCAGACCAGATCGGGCCATGGGTACTTTGGTACCGGATACTGCTAAGTTTCGGACTGAACTTGAAGCGGTACGTTGGGATTAAAATCAGTGTTGTTCGCACGGTTGGGCTTAGTTGCCTGTCGGGCGGTGAAACTGTCATATTGGAAAAAAGGATTCCCGCCTGCCAAAACTACAGTGAAGGATTAATCAAACCAAACATTTTCGCTTATAGCCAAACTTTAGGCAAGGAAGATGCATGGAGCCGTAAGTCAAGAACACGACACCGGGACCACACAACACCAATAAGCTTTTCGCAAAATTGGTTCATTTTCAGAGTTCTCCTTTTAAATTACTTAGCATGCGGAGGGACTTGATGTTAAATGCTAAACGTTACGATAGTGACCATAGTGTGTAGTTATTGGCACGTATGTCTCACAGTTCAGAGGTACTGGACTACATTCCAGCTACAAGCCTCCATGTGTGGAGTTTGCATGCCTTCCCTATTCTCCCAGGCACTCCAGTTTTCTCTCACGTTAAAAAAATGTAGATGAGACCAACACCCCAAGACCCTTGATAGTATAAGCAGTTTGGAAAAATAATTGCATGCGATTTTGGTGTGATGCTATGAGGACATTTAAATGTTCCAGAACCTGGATTTACGCTGTTTAATATTATTTTTAATGTTGTTATCATTTCAAATGTTGTAATTGTTGTTATTATTATTGGAACTATTATGTTGGAAAAAGTACAATTCCACCCTTGGGCCGGGCTTGTCCGTGAAAATATTGTCAGACAATGACCTGGTCTGTGGTACAGAAACGGTTGCAGACGCCTGCTGTAGGAAACCCAGCCCATTTTGCCAGTCAGGCAAAAAATTGCATACTAATAGAGCCTAGTAGAGTTTTGACTTGCAGAAAATTCCTCTTAAACCAGGGCGAAAAAAGATATATTGACATAAAAAGCTAATTTTTTAAACATAAAAACATCATGCAAAACCTGTTGGAAAACAACTGATTTCTGATGCCTGTCCAATAGTATATTGACAAATTCATACAAATTGGACAACACAAATGAGAGTTACCTGGAACTTAACGTAATGTAACCTGATTTTAGCTCAGGTTTTCGACATAGAGGTTTGGTGCTGTGGAATGCTCTTCCCCCTGAGATTCGATCTGCAACCTCAGTGGAAGTGTTTAAATCCAGGCTTAAAACACACTTCTATTCTATAGCATATGAATAACCTATATGTTATGTTGACAATATCTGTGTATTATTTATTATTGCAACATCCATTGCAGCCTGGGGGATTACCTCATGTGCGGTCCCTTCTCACGGTTTCTTCATTTTCCCCATGTTGAGGTTTTTAAGTTTTTCCTTGCCCTCATGTAGGCTTTAGATCAGGGGGTGGTGTAATAATAGTCAGTGGTTTTCAATAATCTGCGGTCTGTGCAGCACTTTGAGATTCTTCGTGATTAAGGGCTATACAAATAAACATGACTTGACTTGACTTGACTCTGAGTAGCGTTACTGAACTTGCTCACTATGGTTACCAGAAATACTCACAGAATTTGTGTGACTAAAACCCATACAAGGTTAGAGGGAACGTTTGCCGTGGGGTTGGCTTATATTTTGGGTAAATAATGTGAATGTTAGCCTCAGCCGATCTCCTTAAATGTTAGCTTTCTGTTTTTATGTCTCAACCCTTTATTATGCTTAGACGCATCGCATCCCTTAGTTTGCCGCTAGCAAGAGATAGTGTTTGGATACTATGTCAAAAGGGCAAGATTCGAAAATAACGGAAATGGAATTGAAGAAAAGGTTTTTCAACAAATCGTTCTTTGTTATCTTCCCCAGGAAAAAATCATCAGGGGTCACTGTAATTGTTCATTGGAGATTGTGTTTAATTAGTGGCAGACTGATTCTGCAAAGCTGCATTCATGTAACAGTATGCAGTATAAATGAGCAAAGCTGGCCCTCAGGTGAGCATTTTCCTAATACCCATTTATCCACCGGTACAGTTGGATGAGTCATCGCAACAGGGAGGATGAGGAGGAGAGTGAAGAAGCTTTTCTGAATAGAGAAATTAAAATATAGCCGGCAGAAGAGCGAGGAAGCGGTTAAGGTTTCTGCCCAATTGGGAAAAGGGTCGAGAATAAACACAGAATCATCGACTAAAATTTATAGCCACAAGTAGGAGGAATATGATACACATGTGAATTTAAAACAAAAGTCAGGCTGTTCAAGGTCATGAATCTTTTACAGTCGAGAGAGCGGTCCATCTTTTTAATGATCCCAGAAGGAGTAAAGAATAACAGAATTTACAGTGCAGATCGATTGCTTGTTTTGTTGGCTACTAACCAGAAAGACAAGCAGCTGTTGTCTTAGAAGTAGCATTAGTTTGTTTGGGTTTTAAGTCAACCACATCTAATAAGAGACAAATTCATCCTTAAATTGCATTAGACCCGCCACACACAGAGTGGCGCTGCAACACTATCGAAGTGGAAAATTGCAAAAAAATTACAGAAGAAGACTCACTCCGACCAATTTGGCTTCACACAATATTTGCTGAACCAGGGGTCTTCGAAATGTTCCCCGCGGGAACCAGGGTGCCCCCTGAGGACAGTTGAGATGCCTGCTAACTATTTCTGAAAAGTGCTGATTTGTTGTGATTTCCTCGTAAAATATTTTTTTAGAGGTTGACAAAGTCTATTTAACCCTATTTCCCATGTTTACGTGGTATAACATAGTAAGAACATGATAAATTGTTGCTTTAGAAATGCATATTAAATGGTCTGCCTTTTGCACTAATAAATAACAAAAAATACCTTTCAGCTTGAAAAAAAGTTGGTGTCCCCTGCTTCATATACAAAATAATATTCTTATAAGGAAGTGGTGTGTACCATAACAGCTAAACAAAGTGAATGCACAACATTTCATATGTTTGTGTTATTTTGTTCATAATTCTAATATTAAGATAGAAGCTAGCAGTTTAAATGAAGAAGGATTTTGCGTCACTGTTTTTAGTTTGGCGCGAAAGAGCCAAAACAGTGTTCTTTGGTAGTAAAAATGTATACATGGTGACTTACTTGGAGGGTTTCGTTTGTGCTAAATGTTATTCTACTTCTATGCATTGCACTATTGTTTCGATGACAAACTTACTGGTTAATTAAAGCATGCAAACCACTCCTTTGCTGCCTACCATAAATCGACCAGAGAACTTAGTTGCTGTTTTTTTACTTTAAATAATAGCCACGGACGAGCTGTTTAAGGCAAAGCTAAAAATACAATATTAAAATAAATAGCACTTGGGTTTCTTTGCAGAAGTTTAAAGAAGCTTTAAGTTCTATCTATAATAGGAACAACCATTCTCAGCTGAGCAGTACTTAAGCACACGCTCCCCCTGAGAAACCAAGCAAACTCTAAACAGGTAAGCTGGTGGTTGGATTTGAACCCATGACCTCAGAACTGTGCCGTGGACGCTAACCACTCTGCTGTGCCACCCTACTGTATACACACACACACATATATATTATATATATATATATATATATATATATATATATATATATGGGGAGAGAGGGAGTAATTTTTTTTTCCATTACACACTAAGTTTGTTTTAGAATTCATTTTCATACCTTTGAGGGGTCAATGTTATAAATGTTATTATTTAAATGTATACTTTTAAACGTACTACTCAAGTAAATGAGTACACTTTAGATATACTGCACTTCTCTGAACCACTCTTCTTAGTGAAAGCAAGAAATTGTTGTAGTAACATTATTAAAAACAGATTTATTTTCATAAAAAAATCTCATGAGTTAACATTCCTAAGAAATTCGGAACATCCCACTTGTTAAAATTAGAAACAGTGGTGTTCCAAGAAACAGACTAAATGAATGTTAGATTAATAAGGATTCCAAGTTAATTGTATAATAACTTGCTCTGAAATGTTTAGAACCACTATTAAAAAGACAAACAAAAGAAAAAAACAACAACAATGCAACTGCCTGAACACAGGCTAAAAGAGTGTTGATTAAAGCCGTATTTTCGAAGTAGATCACTTATTCAACAAGTAATTGACACCGAAGTTGGGAATTTAGAGTGTTCGATTGCTTCTAAACCTTTTTCAAATGTGTTTTGACCCAGCCTGTGTTGCCAACAAGAATTTATGACTGCTTTTGTTCACCCCAGTGCGCTAATGCAATATAGTGAAAAACATGTTTGTAATGTTAACCTGTACTTCAAACTGTAGATTATACATAAAGTTAAACGGCACTCCAGAAGAAGCAAAAATACTTTGGATTCGAGAAATGCAGGAGCTGGACAGATTGGCCTGAAGGCCTGAATAGAGCGATAAATACCCATGACACTGGACAATCTCAGACAATGATGGATTCAAATGAAACAATGGCATCCTGGACTGACAACATGGACACCTTTATTACACATCACTATAAAAAAGCTATCATAATATATTAGGCCATGATCTAGCGGAACTGAGCGTTATTGATCACACTGACTCCAATAATTCAAAATTAGATGACTTCGATCCTTACCCCAAATTTCTATCAACTAGCTCAGACAATTGCAAATATTATACTGGAAATGAATATAATACTTTTGTTAAATCTGAAGGGAAATTTTGATTCATTCACTTTAACAGTAGAAGCATGTACACAAATTTTGAACATGTCACAGAATGCTTAGAGCACTTTGAGAACCCCTTTTAGTGTGATTGAAGTTTCTGAAACGTGGTTCAGTGAGGAAAGGGGAGTTAATTTTGAATCAAACGACTATAATTTGAACTATGTAAATACAGTAAAACTCGGATAAGTCGGACTCGCATAAGTCGGATTCTCGGATAAGTCGGACAAATTGCGTGGAACGTTTGTTCTCTAGGCTTTTCTGTAGTATTACACCTCGCATAAGTCGGATTTTATAAGTCGGATCCTCGCCTAAGTCGGATGGATTTTTCCGTACAATTGACCCTTTTTAATGGTTTTCGCCTCTGATAAGTCGGATCGGTATCAGGTCGCCTAGGACATCTCCCAAATCTGCCCTCCCAGATTTTCCGGGAAGATTTCTTGATGTGACGTGGCGTTCCGTGATTGGCAGAGGCTATTCATCAAACTCCTCCTCAGTGTTGAATGATAGCACTCTCAATCACAGCACGCGGTCATAGAACAAAGCCTCGTAATCATAATCCCATTGTTTGTGTGAATTTCTTTGGACTTCCTTGCGGTCTGTGCGGTCTACGGTGTGGCGATGGCCTCAAGTTCTAAAACCAAAGGCAGGAGTCTCAAGACTAGAACGTATGAAGAAAAGCTCGCTATCATTGAATTCCAAGAAAAGAATCAGCACATGAAGCAAAAAGACATCGCGGCGAAGTTTGGAATGAGCCCTCAAACTTTGAGCGACATTCTGAAAAGCAAGAAGAAGATAAAAGATATGTGTGCGACAGATTTTAGAGCTCCGACCGCTAAAAGGCAGAGGGTAAATGATCATCCAGATGTCGACAAAGCACTGATTTTGTGGTTCCGTCAAAAATCATCGAGGCCTGAAATCAGAATTGACTGTGGAATGATGCTAATGCAAGCTAACAAATTTCGCCAACAGTTTTCACCGGAATCGGCTGAACTTGCACCAGCGTGGATCGACAGGTTCAAAAAACGATATGGACTTGGGCGGATTACTAAAGCCGGGGAGTCGGGCGGAGTGGATACAGAGGTTGTTGAAGAATGGAAAAGCGGAAAACTGCGAGAAATACTCAAGAATTATGAGCCAAAGGATATTTATAACGCGGACGAGACGGGCCTCTTTTGGCTGCTTTTGCCGGATAATTCCATCGGTTTTATTGGACAATCTCATCACGGTGCGAAACAACCAAAATCTCGACTGACAGTGCTTGTGGGTTCCAATATGGACGGTACTGATAAGTTGCCGTTGCTGGTTATCGGAAAAAGTAAAAAACCGAGAGCCTTTAAAAACGTAGAAGTTCCGGTGCTGTATGAGGCCAACAAGAAGGCTTGGATGCTGTCGTCGTTGTTTGAAGCTTGGCTGAAAAAGTTGGACAGGAGGATGGCGTTCGAAAAGAGGAAGATCGTTATTGTGGTGGATAATTGTCCGGCGCATCCAACCATTGAACTGAACAATATCGAATTGGTGTTTTTACCACCAAATACCACTTCGCACACCCAGCCGATGGACTCGGGTATCATAAAAAACCTGAAGTATTTCTACAGACGTACACTGGCATTGCGAAGACTTGAGGCAACAGATGATAACGCTCCTCCGTTCTCATGGACGATTTTGGACGCAGTAATCGCACTTAAGTCTGCGTGGAAGCGAGTGACTGCCAAGACCATCGAAAACTGTTACCGAAAAGCTGGTTTTGAGAGACCTGCAGAGATCGCTGACGATGTAGGAACCGACGATCAAGTCCGTGACGAATCACCAGAGGTCGTGGAGGACACTTCAGAAGAGGAAGTGACAAACTTCCGGAACATATGGTCGCGACTACGAGACTTGTTTGGAGAGGCAGTTCCAAGTAACCCTGATGATTATCTCTGCGTAGACGACAATGTAGAAACTGTCCAGGAATTAACAGATGAACAAATTGTTGAAGTCGTTCGTGATCCTTCAGCGGAGGAAGGTGACGAGGAGGAGGATGAGCAAATGGACGTTGAAAGACCGCCCCCGAAACTCAACGACGCCTACAGTGCACTGCGCACTTTGAGGTATTACGGCCTTGCTGCATGCCCAGAACTCGAAGACCTTGCCGATCAGATGGAGACGTTGCTGCTGAAACAATCCCAGTTATCTATGCAACAAACCAAAATTACAGACTTTTTCAAATGAGTACAATGTAACTCCGAACCTAACAGACTTACGAATCTAACGGACGATGAATCGTACGGATAAAATTACATAACCAGTTCATATACAGTGTATTATTAACCATAGTTCATATCAACCATGTTCATGTTCATTTTAAGAACTTTTTTGATAATAAATCACGTTCATGTTACAAGATATCATTGCTTGGTATTTCATTTTACATATACAAGTATGCACTTTTCTAAGAGTTAAATTTCTTCTTAGTTCGAAATTTTGCGACCTCGGATAAGTCGGATCCTCGGATAAGTCGGATGAAAATGACCGGTCCATCTGGATCCGACTTATCCGAGTTTTACTGTAGAACAAACAAAATAGGAGAAGGAGTAGCTATATATGTGCACAAAAGATTCAAATCGAAGATAATACAAAATATGTCATTTGTAATTGATGATTTACCTGAATGTCTTACAATTAGAAATATTATAGTCAGTTGTCTATATAGATCACCGGGCTCCAATCTTGAAACCTTCACAAACTGGGCTGAAAAAAACATATTCAACAATAGGCAACAAATCACTATTCATCTGTGGAGATTTTAACATCGATCTACTGAATCCAAACAAACGTAAAAACACTGATGGCTACAGTGCATCCGGAAAGTATTCACAGCGCTTCACTTTTTCCACATTTTGTTATGTTACCGCCTCATTCCAATCTCTTATCTCAAAATTCTACACAAAATACTCCATTATGACAATGTGAACAAGTTTTTTTTTACTTTTTTTGAATTTATTAAAAATAGAAAACTAAGAAATAACATTTACATAAGTATTCACAGCCTTTGCCATGAAGCTCAAAATTGAGCTCAGGTACATCTTTTTTCCACTGATCATCCTTGAGATCTTTCTACAGGTTAATTGGAGTCCACCTGCAGTAAATTCAGTTGATTGGACATGATTTGAAAAGGCACACAACTGTCCATATAAGGTCCCACAGTTGAGTGTGCATGTCAGAGCACAAACACCAAGCATGAAGTCAAAAGAACTGTCTGTAGACCTGCGAGACAGAATTGTCTTGAGGCACAAATCTGGGGAAGGATACAGAAAAATTTCTGCTGCTTTGAAGGTCCCAATGAGCACAGTGGCCTCCATTATTCGTAAATGGAAGACATTTGGAACCACCAGGACTCTTCCTAGAGCTGGCCGGCCTTCTAAACTGAGCGATCGGGGAAGAAGGGCCTTAGTCAGGGAGGTGACCAAGAACCCGATGGTCACTCTGTCAGAGCTCCAGCGTTCCTCTGTGGAGAGAGGAGAGCCTTCCAGAAGGACAACCATCTCTGCAGCAATCCACCAATCAGGCCTGTACGGTAGAGTGGCCAGACGAAAGCCACTCCTTAGTAAAAAGAACATGGAAGCCCGTCTGGAATTTGCCAAAAACCACCTGAATGACTCTCAGACCATGAGAAACAAAATTCTCTGGTCTGATGAGACAAAGATTGAACTCTTTGGTGTGAATGCCAGGCGCCATGTTTGGAGGAAACCAGGCACCGCTCATCACCAGGCCAATACCATCCCTACAGTGAAGCATGGTGGTGGCAGCATCATGCTGTGGGGATGTTTTTCTGGCAGACTAGTCAGGATAGAAGGAAAAATTAATGCAGCAATATATAGAGATATCCTGGATGAAAACCTGCTCCAGAGCACTCTTGACCTGAGGCTGGGGCGAAGGTTCATTTTTCAGCAGGACAACGACCCAAAGTACACAGCCAAGATCTCAAAAGATTGGCTTTAGAACCACTCAGTGAATGTCCTGGAGTGGCCCAGCCAGAGTCCAGACTTGAATCTGATCGAACATCTCTGGAGAGATCTGAAAATGGCTGTGCACAAACGTCTCCCATCCAACCTGATTGAGCTTGAGACTTGTTGCAAAGAAGAATGGGGAAAACTGCCTAAAGATAGGTGTGCTAAACTTGTGGGATCATATTCAAAAAGACTCGAGGCTGTATTTGCTGCCAAAGGTGGATCAACAAAGTATTAAGCAAAGGCTGTGAATACTTATGTAAATGTGATTTCTTAGTTTTCTATTTTTAATAAATTCAAAAAAAGTAAAAGAAAAAACGTTTTCACATTGTCATAATGGAGTATTTTGTGTAGAATTTTGAGATAAGAGATTAAATTAATACAATTTGGAATGAGGCTGTAACATAACAAAATGTGGAAAAAGTAAAGCGCTGTGAATACTTTCCGGATGCACTGTATATTAATATAATGTACAGTATGAGTTTGTACCCAACTATATTAAGGCCTAGTAGAATCACTTCACACAGTGCAACACTCATTGACAATATATTTACAAATAATATTGAATTTACAAACATCAGCGGATTACTGGTTTGGGACATTTCTGATCACTTACCAGTATTTACAGTGTATGATGAAATGGTTACTAGACAAGAATCGACTAGGGAATATGTTTACAAACGAGTTTGAACTGAAGAGACTATTATATCACTCTATGAGGACTTAGTTGAACAAAGCTGGAATGCTATATATGGTACAGATGATGTGGATCGTGCGTTTGACATATTTTTGGAAACATTCACCAACAAATACAACAAAAACTGTCCAATGAGACAAACTAATATTAAGAATAAATCCGTAAAGCATCCATGGATAACTAAGGGTTTATATAATGCTTGTAAGAAAAAAAAAACACCTTATAAATACGATTTATTAAACTAAGAACTGAGGAAGC
Organism: Urocampus carinirostris; assembly: GCF_059441175.1. Classification (NCBI taxonomy): domain Eukaryota; kingdom Metazoa; phylum Chordata; class Actinopteri; order Syngnathiformes; family Syngnathidae; genus Urocampus; species Urocampus carinirostris. The sequence continues at coordinate 25,434,343 of NC_142349.1, read as the reverse complement.
CGAATCCCGATATAAAAAGTATAAAAACAAATTGACAGGAATAATAAGAGCGAGCAAGAAATGATACTATACCAATTTATTACATAATAACAAAAGTAATATAAAAGGTATTTGGGATATATTAAATAGTATAATAAAGGGAAAGAATGTAAGAAATGCATATCCAAACCATTTTATTGATAAGAACAGTGAAAATTAAAATTTAAATCAAGTTGTGGAGGATTTCAATAGTTATTTTGTAAATGTTGGACCAGAGCTAGCTGCAAATATCCCAGAGTGCAGTAGTAAGCAATTTGAGTCACTGATAAAAATGAACTAGAAAACCATGTTTTTATCTAGGGTTACAGAATCAGAGATCTTAGACGTCAACAATTATAAAAACAAAACGTCTATGGATTGTTTTGACATCGAAATGGTACTAGTTAAGCAAATTATAAATAGCATTGTGAAACCATTGACCTACATCTGTAATCTATCATTTCTAACAGGCAAATTTCCAAATCGAATGAAAATAGCAAAGGTTATACCAATATACAAAAATGGAAACAAGCACATTTTTACAAACTATAGACCGGTATCTCTGCTTCCTCAGTTCTCTAAAATATTAGAGAGAATTTACAAGAATTGACTAGAACAATTTGTAGATACACATAAATTGATTAATGAAAGTCAATATGGTTTTAGAGCAAACAGATCGGCAACAATGGCTATTATTGATGCAGTAGAAGAAATCACCCATAGCAAGAAAAAAAGAGATACGCAGTTGGGGTATTTATTGACTTAAAAAAAGCATTTGATACGATTCATCATAATATGCTATTAAAAAAACTGGAAAGAGGGAGGAAGCAATATGTAAAAATGGGAGAGTTTTCATCTGAATATTTGGACATCTGTTGTGGAGTACCACAGGGTTCTATCCTGGGACCAAAGTTATTCGATTTATATATTAACGATATTTTTAATGTTTCAAAACTATTGAAAATAGTAATATTTGCAGACAACACTGACATCTTCTATTCAAATGATAACTATATTGATTTGGTAACCTGTATTTATCGTGAATTAATTAACCTAAAAGTATGGATGGATATGAATAAATTATATTTATATTTAAATAAAACCAAAGTAATATTCTTCGGTAATCACAAGGCAAATCAAAATATAGAGGTCAAAATGGACAGTGCTGCAATAGACACTGTATCAGAAATTAAGTTTTTAGGGGTCATAATAGACAATAAATTAAGCTGGAAAACACACATCAGACACATACAAACTAAAGTGTCTAAAAGCATTTCAATAATAAATAAAGCCAAATTCATTTTAAACTATAATGCATTGTATTTATTATATTGTTCTCTAGTTCTGCCATACTTAACATATTGTGCAGAAGTCTGAGGCAATAATTACAAAAGTTCACTACAGCCCCTTTTTATCCTCCAAAAACGTGCAATTAGAACCATACACATGGGTAGGATATCCAGATCATACTAATGTTTAATTCCTGCAGTCCAAATTATTAAAATTAGATGATTTAGTAATGTTTTTCACTGCACAGCTGCTATTCAAGGTCTACAAAAACATAGTGCCAGAAAACATCCATAAATTATTAATTCGGAAAGAGGAAAATTGTAACTTAATGGGCTGTAGTAAATTCATAATCCCGAAGGTGAGAACCACCAGGAAATATATGTGTGTGTCTGTGTGTGGAGTCAAACTTTGTAACAATTTACAAGACGAGATCAAACAATGTTCAACTATTCACTTGTTCAAATTTAAATTAAAAAAAAACATTCTTGGCGAAATACAGAGATGAAGGGAATGTGGTATGAGTGATACGAGAGATTGGGAATAGTGCGTCTAGAACTATGGCTAACTTTGTGTTATTGTTGCTATTGTTATATCATAACTGTTATTATTAATATTATTACAATTTTTGTTATATCATTGGTATATGTAATAGGGAAGATGAAGGGGTAGGGGATATAAGCATTTGCTTTTTACTACCCATTTTCGGGCATAATATGTCACATTATTTTGTTGTTGATTTATTGTTTTAGTTCTGTTTTTATTTTAATGTTCGAATAAAGTTTTCATTCATTCATTCATTCATTCATTTAAGTCAAATTGGTCCATTCTAAAGGTAAAAGTGTGATCTGTTTTTCTGACTGAATGAGCTTCTCGCTCGAATAGAGGACAAAAAAATGACAATGGTGATCCCAAGAGCCAAGAAGAGATCCGCAGGTTCGAGAGCGTTCTCCATTCGGACCCCGGTGCTGTGGAATGCTCTTCCCCCTGAGATTCGATCTGCAACCTCAGTGGAAATGTTTAAATCTAGGCTTAAAACACACATATATTCTATAGCTAACAAATGAAATATATTTTATGTTGATAATATCTATGTATTCTTTGTTATTGCAACATCCATTGCAGCCTGGTCATCCTGGAAGGGGGATTACCTCATGTGCGTCCCTTTTCAAGGTTTCTTCATTTTACTCATGTTGAGGTTTTTGAGTTTTTCCTTGCCCTCATGTAGGTTTTAGATCATGGGATGGTGTAATAATAGTCTGTGGTTTGCAATAATCTCTGGTCTGTGCAGCCCTTTGTGATTAAGGGCTATACCAGGGGTGGCGAACACGCGGCTCTAGAGCCACATGCGGCTCTTGGCCAATAAGAATGCGGCTCTTTGCCTCATCATATGTTCTATATACTCTGGCTCTTTGCCTTGTTTCATGTTTAGTTTTTTTGTGTATTGAGGGTGGACACTTTCCTTGAAATCAACAGAAGAACAATACTTGTTGTATTGTAAGGAGAGAAGTGTGTCATGGGAAATAATAGGTTTTTAATTTGTGTGTGTCTGTCTGTCATGGCAGGTTAGTGCGTGGTGTGGCTCTTTGAATCTCTCACAGTTAAAAATGTCTGCTCTTTGTGTCAAACTTGTTCGCCACCCCTGGGCTATACAAATAACCATGACTTGGCTTGACATGACTTGACAAAGGGACTGCTAAGTACCGTATTTTCTGGAGCATAAATTTCAGTTTTTATCATAGTTTGACTGCAGAGTGGACTTATACTCCGGTTGCCACTTATATGTGAAATTTCTAACACATCATTGAGGGGTATATTATTTGAAATGTTATTTTCGCACTAAGACGTAAGAGAGCACTCTAGACCTGTGGTGATCATTTTGACCTTGTCGTGTTGTGCCGAAAAATGTCCTCCCGTGTGAAATCCCCCTTAGCATACATCACTAATGTCCCTAAATTGACTTTGTATCTCATAGAACAGTAAAGCACAGAGAATTTGCACCTTGTATAGAAATCACTTTTGAGCTATTTTAAAATATTTACTTTGGCAAAATGACAACACCTTCTTTACCAATCAGGGCATGAAAGTTCAGAAGATAAAGCATCATTTCTGCAATGTAAACTTTTTTCAACAACTCAAAGGGAATTTCTATGGGTAAAAAAGAAAATAAAACCAACAAAATCACCATAAAATAAGATGTGGTCCTTCTCAAACACGCCAGTTGACCGAACATTATCACCCTCTATCTCTGTTAAAGAGTCTAATCGACTCTCCTTTTTTCTTCTTCTTAGCCTTATTTTGCCAAGGCAAAGGCGCGTGATCCGCTAAAAACGGGACTGCGACCCGCTTTGGGTGACCCGCCAGTTGAGAAACACTGGTGTGGCGGTTAAGATAGGGCGGGTTCAAAGCCGATTGCATCAAATATTTTGCAATTGTGATCAGCAACATATTTTGACTGATCAATCATTGCACAAATATGGTCCTCGTTTATTATTTTTGTAACCATAGCTCTCACTGTAACTTTAATTCCATGCGCCTTATACATGGAAAATAACTATCTGAAAAGATTATTTTGGGGTGGTGCGCCTTATAACCCGGTGCTCTTTATAGTATGGAAAATATGGTAATTCTATAATCACCTACACTATTTCTTTTGTATCAGTTTCATTTTCATCAGGGTACAGATTACAACACGCTCAACACGACCTATGATGATACTGAGTATGGCAATGAAAAATAAAGCACAGACTTACTGTCGAGACACTGTGCGCAAAGAGTCTGCTTGGCACCGCACGGCCTGACCACGCCCTCACCGGGTGGACACTCACGGCAACACTCGCCGTCCTTTGTGTACTGGCCCGAGTCACAGGGCAATTGCACGGCTCTCTCACTCTTGGACGCTGCCCACGCCACCTTGAGGAAAAAGCATACCATAAACATGAGCAACCATTGAAAGGAAATGGCTTCGATGATTCTGCGAGCCGCTGAGATAGTTTTATTCTGTTAATAAGATTGGACACCTGCAATGAAGATTGCATAGATGCCGTTTCATTATTTTCACTTTTTTACCTCACTGGTGTTCATTCTTTCGACTGTTATGCACTCTTTATTTTTTTGTCACTATTGGCCAGTCATGTTGTAGTTCTTGGATTCCCACATCCTTTAGGCTAGATCTATTTTTTAACATGTAATTAAAAGAAATCACAGAGGAGGGAGGCTTTAGAGGTTGGAATTTCTTATTAATGGTTTGGGTCCTCTCCTATTCTCCTAGCAACTTTGAAACATATTAATTCAATTATAAACATAAGATCCTGTCATGGAGGGGTCTCAAGATAATATCCTTTAACATGATAGAAACAGATTGTTCTTAATCTTGGAATTTTTTAGTGGCAAACATTTTTGCAGAGTAATTTGATTACATAAACTAGGGGTGTCAAACTCATTTCATGGGGCCCAGATGAGTAAATTATTGGCATAAAAAGTTTGTCTTAGCTGAAGGCCCGGGGGTCTTTTCAGAGACTCACAATTAAATTAGGACTGGGGGATGTAAGATCTGACAGTGTAACTATTATTAAAGGGATTTTTTTCAACATTTTTTCTTTTACTAGGATTTATTTTCTCGTAGTGTTTATCAACTGTGTTTTTGTTAAAAAAAATACGTTTATTTCCACTACAGTTTATTTAGATCGGGGGAAACTCACGCAAACTGAAAAGTGACAAAAATAGCTGACAAATACTAATTCAAATGATTAATTCAAAAGTCTTTCTGCTTCATTTATTTTTCTTAATGAAAATGTTTGCTTGAGTATGGGGACTTTGCTGTGAGATTTTATATTAAGTACAGGAAAGAGCTAAAGCTTATTAAAACTTCTCCAAAGACCACCAGGTGCTATTTATCATTTTATTTTTAAATCCAGTTGATAACGGATCATTTCCGATCACTGGAGGTAAAAAGTGTAGTTTAGAAGCAAATGTTAAGACGGGTATCCAATTATATTGCCCTAAACAGTGCATCTATAATTTGTATTTTAAGCCAAATAACATTGGGATGGTAGTCTTCAAACACTGCCACAGTAGGTGCTTTGCGAGTGGCACCTGGCCTTTAGTGACATTGTTTTCTCTTGTTCTTCTTTGGGCATTGTATCATAGGCCATAGGGTTGACACATGTAACATAAGCAATATAATTGGAAAATGTCAAACTATGCAAACCCAAAACAATATCACATTCAAAAGCATTTCTGCAAGTCACAAGACGTTGAAGCGGGTGTGAATCCCCTCGGGCAATATCCTGGAGCTGCTAAATAAAGCAATCAAATGGAGTTGGTCGGAGCTTTATAGGCCACATTCAAGTGGCTAACCTGAGCGGCTAATATGAAGGCCAGTAAAAGCTTGAGAGGGCAAAACAGAAGTTGTCAGGCTTAAATTCACTTGCATGACCAGATGCGGAAAGTGATTGACGCAAGATTTATTTTCACGGAGTAGATAACAATAGCAAAAGCAGATCGCCGTGAGCAGTAGGCCACAGTCGAGATTCTAATATAACTCGTGTGAGAGTTACGTTGAAATGAAAGGCTGTGGATACTTGTAAACAAAGAAAATATGCAGGATACAGCTGTGAAACAGAAGTAGCAGTTAACCACGGCTAAAAATAACACCGGGGCAAGGTACCTTCGCAAAAGTTTCATTCTAGCTGCAATACTTGGAAAATGAGACAACACATGACAATCTCTTAAAGATGTATCTCAGGCCACATATTACCTACCTTTAAAACCATTCGGGTTTATTAAATGCATACATGTGATAGTACTTTTTGCCCAATGTTTAAACCAATGCTTATTTTATTGAATAGGATTTTTATTTTTACCACTGGGAAGCGCTATATAATACAGTCCAGGGTTTTCCAGGCTTCTTTAATGTATATTTTCACTCAAAAAAATCTAGATTAAATACAGACCATAATGAATCAAATGGGACACATTAGAACTGTTAGTGTCAAATAACTTCTTAGGTCATGTGATTATCAAATAATATATGTTTTTCAGGAAAGGTTTGGAATCCATTCTTATCTGGACCTAAGTGAAATGAAACATAATAGTCCTTTTGGTACTTTGATACTTTCACTCTCTTGGTGGTTGTCTTTTTATATTATTTGACTGCTGAGAGCCTGTGCGTCTGAGCTGGGAGACCCTCTACAGCGCATCTTCAACCTGAGCCTTGGACAGGGGAGGGTCCCTTAGCTGTGGAAAACATCCTGCATCATCCCAGTCCCAAATAAATCAAGACCTGAGGATCTCAACGACTTCAGGCCGGTCGCCCTGACATCATGTGATGAAAACCATGGAGCGGTTGCTGCTGCACCACCTGAGGCTACAGGTCCGTCACGCCATCGACCCACTGCAATTTGCTTACCAGGAGAAGGTGGGAGTGGAGGATGCTATAGTATACATGTTACACCGATCCCTCTCTCACCTGGATAGGGCTAAGGGGGCTGTGAGGATTACATTTTTGGACTTCTCCAGTGCCTACAATACCATACAGCCTCTGCTACTGAGTAGGAAACTGACAGAGATGGGAGTTAGCTCACACCTTGTAGAATGGATTACTAACTACCTGACATGCAGACCCCAGTATGTGAAACAGGGGGGCTGTGCATCGGACACTGTGGTTAGTAGCACAGGATCTCCGCAGGGGACCGTGCTCTCTCCGTTCCTATTCACTCTGTATACATCGAACTTTAAGTACAACTCTGAGTCCTGCCATGTGCAAAAGTTTGCCAACGACACTGCGATCGTGGGATGTATCAGAAATGGGCAGGGGGAGGAGTACAGGAAATTGATTCAGGACTTTGTCCGATGGAGCGACGCAAACCACCTGCACCTGAACACCACCAAGACCAGGGAGATGGTGGTGGACTTCAGGAGAACCAGAACTCACCCGGTTCCTGTAACCATCAAAGGAGAATGTGTGGAATTTGTTCAGACCTACAAATACCTGGGTGTGCAGCTGGACAACAAACTGGACTGGACTGCCAACACAGAAGCTCTATGTAGGAAAGGGCAAAGCCGACTTTACTTCCTCAGAAGGCTGGCCTCCTTCAAAATCTGCAAAAAGCTCCTGAAAATATTCTATGAGACAGTTGTGGCAAGCGCCCTCTTCTATGCGACAGCGTGTTGGGGAGGCAGCGTCAAGAAGAAGGATGCCTCTCGTCTCAATAAACTGGCTAGGAAAGCGAGCTCTGTTGTGGGCAAAGAGCTGGACAGCCTAACAACAGTAGCTGAGAGACGGGCACTGGAAAAGCTGCGGTCAATCATGGACAATCCATCGCATCCACTACACAGCATTATCTCCAGACAGAAGAGCAGTTTCAGCGACAGACTGCTGTCACTGTCTTGTACTACGGACAGACTGAAGAGATCTTTTCTTCCTCATGCCATGAGGCTCTTTAACTCTACCCGGCAGAGTAAAAGCCCACATTAAACCGCAACACCTACATTGCATATTACCGAATTTTATTGCAATATGTATTCTGTGTAGCACTATTTAGATATTCTATATAACACGCTACAGTGGGCATTTGCACGTCACACTGGGTATTTGTATATTGTATTATTTTTGCTTTATTATTGTATTGTTCTCAGCTCAGGGATGCTGCTGGAAATGTGAATTTCCCTCCGGGGATGAATAAAGTATCTATCTATCTATCTATCTATCTATCTATCTATCTATCTATCTATCTATCTATCTATCTATCTATCTATCTATCTATCTATCTATCTATCTATCTATCTATCTATCTATCTATCTATCTATCTATCTATCTATCTATCTATCTATCTATCTATCTATCCATCTATTTTTAAAGGCATAGTTTGTGTTTTTTGGACCTCCTGGTGGTAAAAGAAAAACTTAATTCATTAAGAAAATATCAATTTAAATGATAAGGGATATTACATTTACTATCATACAAATATGCATTATTAAAAATGCTCTTAGGTCAAGAAACAAGCATTTATTTTACATAAAATAAATCTTACCTTAACCCTTCTAAGGCACAGTGTTACATTATGGGAACATCACAGTTACCACCCCCCAAACATTTCTCAACATTTTTTTTTCTAAAGACAACATTTACATTTTCAATGGATCCTGTTGTACCTGCCAAGATTGTCATCAGACACTGGTTGTGTTTATTAGTCAAGCCCTCTGGCCCTGAAGTCACAAACCCTGCAAACTTCTGAACCTCAAATTGCCTTTCATTCATTGGACTAGATTTGTTGTTTCCAGGTAATGAAAAACCTTTATTGTGTTTTGCTATTATTACAATGTCTAGAGCATGTTCATATCTAGCTTCCATGAAATAATATTATCAAATGTTGTTTTAAGCCTTTAATGTCAATGTTGCCATATGGCATCGTTGAGCTTTTGTGGTAGTAAACATGTGCAAAGTAGAGAATAGAATGGCCAGATGAGTGGAATGCTTTTGAAATGGGATTTGAATTGTTCAAGTGGGGAAGATGTATACAACTGATGGATGGCTGTGCAAATAAAATTGATACATTGATACAGTATGTTGATTTATGTTTTACTGCTTCCATTTCAGAATGCAACTAGCAGAGAGAGGTCACAGATTCAGTGTGGAGGATGTGGATTTTGCCATCCAAGATGGTAACAGTGACTTTGAGATGGGAAAAGACAGTAATGAGAGTGATGAGAAATCATTTTTGTTTGTGGTATTTCTCTTTATTTGTTGTTTTGTAATATTTTTGACTTGTGTCTATTTATATCTGTGTATTTATTTATGTATTTATTGTAAATATATATTTCTATCTGCATGTTGATTGATTCTGTTCTGATTATATGAACAAAATAACAAAAAGAGGACAGCCACCCTATGGTGATGTGAGTGGGACGCCATCCAAGAAGCCATGTGCATGACCAACAACTCATGTGGAGGGTCCATTGGATGTCTGCAAGGGCCTAATAGCACATTTCCCAAGGAAAACAGATAACGTACTCTGCAGGCATTGTGATAAAGGGTACACCAGCCTGAAGTGTAGCAAATGCTATGTTCGCCTTTGGCTCACAGAGGAAAATGACTGTTTTCTAAATTATCACTTAAACAGGGTTCCTACAGCTTAAGGCAAGTTAAATTAAAGACTGGTTGAGACTTTTTTAATGCCTTTTAAAATCAAATTCAGGACCAAATCGACACAAAAAAATCACAATTGAAAAAAACAAAACCCCTTAAAAGTCACAATCTTAAACAAATGTGAATGTTATTCTTGGTCAAATTTAAAACTTTCCATCTGACTAACACAACTATGTTTTAGACAATGAAAACAATAAATGAAAAGGATGTTTACAATACATAATGGATCCTCAGTAAAAACTAGCAGATATTCATAACTCAGAAGAACTCTTCTGCAACATCCATGATGCGTTTCCCTTCGGGGATGAACAAAGTATCTATCTATCTATCTATCTATCTATCTATCATAAAAAAATACTTTTACGAATTATTTTCAGTTCTAACAAATACAAATATTATTTTTTTTGTTCACATTTGTTAGACTTTTGAAAACTGAATTAAAGACATGCCATTGAAAGCCTTGTTTTTGAAATAATTAATTTGATGCCTTTTAAGACTTTTCAATGATCCACAGGAACCTCGTTAAAATAAGTGAAGTAAAAGGAGCAGAGAGGAGGCCAGAACATGACTGTTCTTCGCTTTTTCTTTTTTTTAAATTAATAAATGACTCATTCAGAGAAAAATAAATGTGATATGACGTTTGGTTAATAATCATGTTATACATTATACTGTTATGAGGTCAAGGAGGCAATCAACCCTGCAAAGAAACACATAGGTGTTCTTTATAGTTGATCAGACAGAGTGAGTGCAGGTACAGAAATCCTGCTCACCTCAAAGCCTAATGATGCCATATGGCAACATTTTCCTATAACTTACTCAAACACAATTTCTTTAAAAACCCTTTTTTTCCTGTATCAGGTCAAAAAAAAGTCATATTCTATATCTGGGCCATACAAAATTAATCGTCCACCGTCTTGCTGCTACAGATTCCCAAATACTTGGCAAAAATTTAAAAGGTGTAAAAAATGAGAAAAAAAATGTACCATTTTGTTCACTTTGAGTCTCCTTAATTTTTATTATTTTCTTTGTTCTTTTTAATACACACTGTCCCTTTAAAGTTTAGTTTGGAAGTTTTAAGTTTAAAGGTTGACTTGTAAAAGTTATGTTTTTGTTTTAAATTCGTCATGTGTCTAAAACAACTTGCTGTCTGCTGCCTTTCTTTCCAATGTGACATTTTGGCCTGATCCACTTAGCTTAGGGCGCGCTTGTTTTGCCTTCACACTGATTTCACGCTGACTTTGGGTGCGAGCAGGTGGGGAGGAAGGGGATGAAGTCGATTCTTAAATTGAATGTGTGGCTGTCTTTTGGGCCAGCTGTCACAGCGCAGCTGGCTGAAAGCGCCTGCGCCATTTCCGTCTGCTGTTACACGCCCGCTTTGCCGTCATTCGAAGAGTCCTCTCGCCGTCAATCTAAAAGATGCCATCAAGGGAGGCAAAGTCTAACCGAGTGGGAAAGCGTATGGCCATCGAGGAAAAATCTGTGATGGAAAAAGTTGGTTGTTGAATGGATTCATTTGTTGGGTGATGGTAAGCTATGATTTCAGACAGTCGTGGAAGGTGAAGATAAAAGCAAATGTCTGTATTTATTAGAAGACTAAATGAACATTATGCCAAATGGTGTTATCATAGTCTGTACTCTTTGAGACTCATTGTGATTAAGAGCATCACAAATAAACATGGCTTGACTTAGATAAATACAATGACCTTTTTTTTTTCAAATGCCACTGTATGGAAAAACAAGTGGGCGGCAGTGGTTAGCGCATCCACCGCACAGTTCTGAGGTCATGAGATCAAATCCAGCGACCAGGCTTCCTGTGTGGGGTTTGCATGTTCTCCCCGTGCTTGCGTGGGTTTCCTCCGGGCACTCCGGTTTCCTCCCACGTTCCAAAAAACGTGTATGTCAGGTTAAATGGCCGGTCCAAATTGTCCCTAGGTGTGAATGGGCGAGTGAGTTGTCTGTCCCTAAGTGCCCTGCTACTGGCTGGCAACCAGTTCAGGTTGTCCCCTGCCCACGGCCGGATGAATAGAAGTGGATGGATGGATGGATGGATGGATGGATGGATGGATGGATGGATGGATGGATGGATGGATGGATGGATGGATGGATGGATGGATGGATGGATGGATCGATGGATGGATCGATGGATCGATGGATATATGGATGGATGGATGGATGGAAAAGTAACCATAAAATATTGGATGTTTGAGCATGATGGGTTAATTAGTCTGACATGTTTATAAATTTACCATAAGGAGGCGCTGAGTAATACACAGTGTCCCTTTAGAGCAGGGATGTCAAACTCAGTGTGGCTCTGGGTTTGGATCCAGACTTCCAGTTCTCAGGAAAAGAGTATAAACTCCAAATTCCCAGCTGTTTTTCACTATTGCGGTTTATCTTTCAGCTTATATTAGTGACTTACTCTATATATTATATTTAAGGATGACAAGGGATCTTTTCTAAACACCACAAATGTATTCACATACAATGGGGGACACTATCATGTTTGGCATTGAATGTGTTAACTGGTTTATTTTAACATTTAAGTGAATGCCACCCGAACCAACTCACCACGTTTTACCAACACAACACTGCCCTCTAGTGGCTGAAGAGAGCATTTTGTTTGCATTTATTTAAAGAATCATAATTTTTCATAGAAATTACTCGCTTTTTTGACAATTTCAAAAGTTTATTGCGTGCCGGTTTCAATTATGCAATGGGCCAGATCCAGCTCACAGGCCGTATTTTTGACATGGCTGTTTGAAAGCCACCAATCAACACTACTTGTATAGAAAACTGTTTCATATTTCAAAAATCAACTTTGCGAGGATGAGAGAAGCACCTTTTTGTTATTTTGTTAAAACATCAAATATGTCACGACCAGAACAGAAGTGGGACCCAGATGCGTAACGTACTCACAAAATAAATATAGAGAAAAAGCAGCGCTTTCGGGATCGGAACGCGTTCCGAATGCGGAAGTGGATCTTCCGGACCGCGAGATCGTACCGTAGTTAGACGGAAAAACAGGTCATTAGCTGGGACGGGAGATCAGAACACGGTCAAAAAACGGGTCGTAGCAGGAGACAAATCAGGACCGGACGAGTAGAAAACGGCTGATAAAACGGGACCAACGGGAGTCAGAGTCAAAAATGCTTGCCTTGTGAAAACAGAGGTTTGCTGATGGACTGACAACAGGTGAGTGAAAGGACTGAGCTTAGGTAGGACAGGGAACCAATCAGGTAGCCAGCAGCAGCTGGCGCCAAACGAGCGGGCACAGGTAAATGTAATGAATCATCATGACAAGTAATGACTTGACAGAAATACAAACTATGAATGTGATCTGATTGAATCTTCTGCAACACTAAATTGTACCTCACAGTCTGTGCTCTAAAAAACTACCACGTCAAGAATCAATCAGAAACAGAAGAGGTGACTAATGAGGGATCCATCGCACGTCTTGCACCAGTGGACAAAATACAACATTCCATTCCAAAAAGTCTTGTTTTGTGGGAACAAAATTTCACGTTTGTGAGAAAAAGTCACACCCTCCTTCTGATTGGTTGTTTTTTTTCTTTGATCTTGCTACCTTGTTGTATGTCTTTTTTCTTATTGATAAATCTAAGAGTAGTAAAAAGTTGAAGTCACTCAAAACATCAATCATTTTTATGTCCGCAACTAAAATTGCCCTGAGATCTGTTTTGGGCCCCCAGCCCACACTTCAGTCACCCTCACTCATTCATCAGAGTCACATGTTTCAAACGTATGGCCTTGAAGCTAAATGTGGATCGCTACATCATTTTTTGTGGCCCGTGAGACAATCCTCTAAGAAGCTCAAGAGAAAAACAATGACTTGCATTTTTAAATTAATAGATTATTATATGTGGCCAAAGCTGTAATAACTGACCACTATTAATCAACCAGAGAAAAGAGAAGTAACCCATCCCATTGTAAATTGACTTAAAATAAGAGTCACAGAAGTGCTAATTAGGGCAATGCAAAAAATATAACATTTAAAAAATAGGTCCTCTGTGTCTTTGCAAAAGTTACTCTCTAAAATATACAAACAAAATGGATTGGTGTTGTCAGGCCAATAGCAGGTTGGATTCAGCTGCTTGGGGAGGCGGAGACCCCGCGAAAGCAGACTAAAAAAAAGCATATGTTTATGAATTTTGTTGATATTTGTTGTGAGTGCCTTGACAAGAAACCTAGCTACAGACACTTCCTAAGTACAACTGTGCATTTTTAACAAAAGCGGTTCAGCCGTTAGAGAGCCTATAAATCACACACAGACACACAAACAATCACAAATACACAAACATACTGTACACACACAGAGAGAGTCAAATATCAGGATTTTTAAAGTAAAAGTTTAGATTTCGATATAGGTATGACATCTGACAGCAAACTTTCCATATTCGGGTATATATCTTCATTCAGATAAACAACGAAATGAATAGCAGAAGGACTTTTGAAACATTAGATCAATTATACAAATTAGTGTTTATGTGGTATTTTGGAGGTATAAAAAGTATTGGAGGGGAACCTTGAAATAAAGCCTTAATCAAATATCACTTCCTTGAATCATAATTTAAATGTGAGCCTCCAAAAAGATCCCCATCCGTCCAGCTAAGGCACAATTTGTATGCTATTAATATATATGTTTGGCCCCGATGCAATTGTGTTTTCTACCATGTATCCCCTGAGCAAAACGAGTTTGACACCCCCAATCTAAGCATTGCTTTGAATCGCATGCAAGTGGCGAAGTAGTCCAAGGAAGTCCAAAATGAAAAGTGAACACGTACTTACCAAAGTGTACATGATCACAAGAATCGGAAAAGGAGTCATCCTGTTTCTGTGTGTTGTCCGAGAGAGAAAAAGCCAAAGAGGGAAAGTAAGACAATCTATGTTCTCATGTTCATCCCAAACTGATGTATTTTCTTCTCTCTTCACTGCAGCATCAAGAGCAAGAGGAGGAGGGAGAGGAGAAGGAGGAGGAGGAGCAGTGTCCTGTCCAGAGTGAGACTCGGATGCAAGTGTAATGCAGAGAAAGAGTGAGTTTCCCTCTCACTTTCGCTCTCTCTCGCTTTCCTCCTCCCTCCCTCTCTTTTTGCCCTCCCATGCAGGTGCAACGCACGGAGTTGCAGTCACGACGCTCACGCGCCTCCAATCCTCGCTTTGCAACAGTTTACAAACAGAGCGTAGTAAGTCTCATCTGCAAGAAGAGACAATTACTTTCTGCTCTAGTTCCGCTTTGATAGAATTATCAACTACAGTAATCCCTTGTTGTATCGCTGTTTCGCTGCTACGCGGAATTTCATGGCGCATTGTGTTCTGCATTTTCTTAAAAAGTTGCCCTGCCCCTTTTCTGCTTGGCTGTCAATGACGTTGAGGTGTCAGTTGTACACATACGTAAAACAGCTAAACAAACCCACATTATGTAAGCATAAATCGTTTTGAAGTCTCTTCAAATGCCTCCATGTCGACAAAATGCTCCGGACCGATATAACACGAGCAGCCGGGGGGGAAAGGCAGAGGAAGACGCTTTGCAATCAACAAAACTTAACTTTTTTGCTAAACTTGGTCTGGAGCCACATGCGGGTCTTTGGCGTTCCCTAGTGGCTCCCAAGAGCTTTTTCAAAAATGTTTGACAATGGAAAATTTTATGGTTGGTATAGGACAAAACAGGACACATTCTTAACGTTTTTCAAATGAACATAGATTAAATCAGTATGTGTTTCTTTTCTTTTAAAGATTATATAAGGCTTTTATTTATTTATTTTTGCAGCTAGAGACATTTTGTTTGTTTGTTTGTCCATTATGGCTTTTTTTGGTCCAAAATGGCTTTTTTTGGTCACCGACCGGAATCATATCAACTACATTGTGTCCTTAAGCAAAATTGTTGTGCATTAGACTTGCAATATTATTCTTAAAATTATAATTTGATGGTAGAGAAGTTGTTTGTAAGAAGAAAATAAAAGAAAAGAAGAAAAAACGTTTGTAAGGTATAGTACTTTTATTTGTTAAATAATTACTTGAGCTTATACATTTTGTTTGTTCTTTAGTATCTAACAAATAAATAAATAAATAAATACAAGTTTATACTATTGTTGGATGTTTTTAGAACGCAAACCATATATGTGTATATGTGGTATACATTTAAATGACTTAAGAGGAAAACATATTTGTTATAAAGCACGTAGTCTGCAGGCATTTTCTTAGTTGAGTTTATCTGTATTTTCAGTATCAGCAATGATAGTATCATTCACACAATTTTGAACAAGGCTTTTTTTTTCACTTTCAATACAAAGGTGGCAAAGCCATTCTATATGAGCTACAGAACAACTATTCTATTTATATAAAAGAAAGTCTGAAAAATTCAAAGATTAAAACTGCCTTTAAAATAGCTTTATCCTTTTAAATAGTCCCAATACTGATTAGATACTAGTGAAAATATAAATGCGTTCATAAACAAGATAACCAAACCCATGGAACCGTGATATTTTAACGTGGTGAATGTCTGTAACTAAGATTTGGTTTCTTAATTCAGAGGTACAATCAATAATTGTAATGAATGGTCTAAATGGCATTTCACGAATGGCAGCCACTCCAGCAGCTCCCGTGTTATTTTCGATTGTTCTCGATTGTTCTCAGCTCAGGGATGCTGCTGGAAATGTGAATTTCCCTTCGGGGATGAACAAAGTATCTATCTATCTATCTATCTATCTATCTATCTATCTAAATTAATGCAGAGTTTAGGGCAAAAGATCCTTTCACAATAATATGTTATAATAGCTACTATAAGTCCAAACACAGCATTTGGTGTTTGTAGAAAACAAGTTCAGCAATATCCACCTGTTTAAATCCATCGTTCGTTCATCCAAGTTATTTTTTAAATCTGTGTGCGGGGGGGCACTTTAAGCTGTGGTGGGCCATCAGGGGCATCAAAGCTTTATATACTGGCCGTAAAATATCTGAAACATATGATTATATTTTGTCCGTGAATGCTTATCAAATAATTCCAAACCGTCAGTCAGCTTCCTTTCATTGCTTTTACCCTCGTCACACTGCTTGATGATGTGCGTTTTCATATATAATCATTTAACCAATTACATTTCATCCATTACCTGTTGCCAGGGTCAGAATTTTTTCTGCAGGCCCTCTAGAATAAAAAAGTTTCAGTAAAGCTCTTGCTATAAACCAGACCTGGGCACTCCGGTCCTGGAGGGCCATACGTCCTGCCAGATTTTGAAGTTTGATCTTCTTTAACTCAGGTGATACAAATTATAACCTCGTTAGCAAGCTAGCAAGTGCTCGTTAACGATACTGGTGATTGGAATCACCTGTATTGGATCAGAGAAACCTCAAAAATCATGCAGAACATACGGCCCTCCAGGACCGGAGTGCCCAGGTCTGCTCTAAACTATCAAATTTTGAGTTGGTGACACCAGGGCCTTGTAGCTGGCGTACGGAAACGACAGTGTTTTCACAAACTGTGATTGGCCAGGTGGGGTGGGGGGACTAATGCACCAAAGTTAAACTTAAAGAGGACGAAGAAGAATGAGGTAAATAGATTGTTCACGCCAGCGCTAGCAAACTGTATCTGTAGTGAGCTGCACAAGCAAATGTATTGTGTTAAATTAATAGCAGTTTTGTCAACTCACAATGGCTGAATGAGGAGAATGAATTGATTTGATTGCAGATCTACTGTAGAAGCCATTATCAAGACGGACTTTTAGGAAAAACTGGACATCATTAAGGTAGGACAACCCCCGAATCTCACAAGCCCCTACTTTCAGTCCACTAACTACGAGTGGTACCCCTAGCTCGCAGGGTCCGAAGAACACTGCAAATTGGACTGCTGGGAGTGCTTGTTATTTGCCACGGATCGACATGGCTTTTGGAGCAACACTGGATTGGTAATTTTGACTTGCCCAACCAAGGCAACAATGAGAAGCCAAAGCACTGCTGGACAACCAGTGTGGAGCTATAGTTTAGCGAGTGTGCATAGAAACCGCACTCCGCAACGAAAAGGGGTAGATAAAAGGGAATCTGTAAAAGACAGATAGGCTGTCATTTTTTGGGAGTAAGAAGAACATTTCTTTTAGGGGACACCATGGAAGCACTAAAATCCATGAGGGAAACTGTGGATATTTTTTCTTTCATTTTTGAAGAAAACACAGATTTACATTTCCATCTGTCCACTTGTGAATAAAAACAGGAGAATTAATTTTGTTTAAAAATAAAAATGATTTTTGGTGGGTAAAATGTTGCAGTATTCCGAAATAATTTTGCAGGTTATGTCGTTATTATTGATGTTTCTTTATGTGTCACAGCAGTAGCTGCAGTATACGAATTTATAGCCATCAAATAATTATTGTGGACTGGATTGTTTCAGAAGTAGCACTACTGAAGACTTAGGTGTGAAATGCACGGCTCATCACTGACTCTAAGACACAGTAAACTGAATTCAGTGATTTGTTATAACTGAAGTATAAATCCAGTGTAGTTAAATACGCATATAACATAACAAATAAATGACACCTAAAATGTGATATTATATCTGGATAGTGTGCTGTGTAGCTGTTTTAGAGTCCCTTGTTGGAAAGGCAGGACTCAAAAACGAGGGACAATTAATTTTGAAGACTAGAGTGGAAAGTAGTTATTGGTAATGGACATTGTACAGCCGTCCAAGTAAAATGTATATTTAGAGTGGGTCAAATAAAAACCTCAAAAGAGCTTGCATGCACCGACGAGTTGACATACTAACACTATGACTGTAAATTTTGCTGAGTGGACCATTGATGACCCCAACTGCACACGACTGGTAAATGCAGAGAGAGTGATTCAGTTACATGGTCGAGATCATATATTGATCAAGGGAGGACACATCCTCATGTAAGGTGGGGGGAACCTCTGACTGACCTCCAGCCACGTCCTGCAATCTGAACAGCACCAACTAGTCAAATTACCAGGCACATGCGCAAGTGAGCTCCTCTTTGTTTGGATTAAAATGGAAGACGTACTTCCTAGTTTGTCTTGAATGCAAAATTATACACGAATGAACAAACATAAGTGCTATTTTGATTCAAATAATCATGGCGAACAAACCATAGGCCTGGGAAAAAAAGGACCCTGGCTCTCTTTTTATTTAGGTAAGCTACCCTTTTTGAATTTTTCGGGGGGTTTATCGGCAAGTCTACTATAATTGTTCATTGATACTCAAATCGCCTTGGGTGTTATCAAATAGAGAAAAGTGGAAGGTGGCATAAAACAATTTGCATTTTGGATTTTTGGCGCAGTTGATACCTCTTATCTTCATATTTTTCAGCGCTATAAAAAACACAATGACTAAAGACAATCAAAAAATATGTAAATTGATTTTTCATTAGGGCAGTAGTGAAGATTTGGAAGAATTGAAGGTTGTAAACCAGGGATGTCAAACAATGTTTGACTCTGGGGCTGGATTCAGACAATGGAGAGGCATGACCATGGTTGGCATTGAATGTGTTAACTAGTTTAGGTTAACAGTTGAAAGAATGCAGTTTTACACCCGTACCAACTCACTTCGCTATACAAACTCAACACTGCCTTCTAGGGGAGAACAGCATTTATTTGAAAGATAACCTTTGATAGAAATGACCTAGGGACTCGTTTCTCTTTTTGACATAGTCAGAAAATGTTGGCCGGTCGGATTAAACAAGCCAACAAGCTTTTCATGCTTGCTCTATACATTGATGCAAACAAAACCGATCCCCTGTGGATAATTGAAAGAAGCTGGATACTTTAAACTAAAGTCTATAATTTTGAAGAATTTGAAAAATAATACAAATGAAATGTGAAATTTGCACTTTATCAGAAGACAATCTTAAAATGTAGCCTGTATTAATTTGTTAGGATTTACCTCGTGAGTTTACCGTAATGTGTAATGCAACTAAAAAAGAGTACTACAGAGCACCACGGAGGATATAAACCACGAGGACTCAAAATGACCAAACCGCACCACTTTTCAGAAGGTTTTGGGGGTTCTTTTGGTTTCCAAATGTTTTTCCAAATTTTATTGTGCCCCTTTACTTCTTTGAATTGAAGTGTTCCACAATGACGTCCTTTGCTTGGGACTCCTTGCCGTAGTCCTTGACTGTACTGGTAGCAACAAGAGGGCGAACAATCGTGCATCAAGTCTCATGTTATGTGATCTAAATATTATTTCATTTACCTTTGAGTAAAAGCAAACATATATGATATGTCATATATTTTTACTCATACATATTATTATTTATTTTTTTTAAATGAATGAAGTTTTTCTTACCACTATGGGGCACCTAAACTACATAATGTCTGTTCAATTTCTTTATAAATAATGAATATTTTTCCCAATTTGAGACAAATTTTAGGAAATTTTAATCCAACATGATGCTGTATTTAGTAATGATTTGTAATGGTATTTTCCATGCAACCTGTATTGGATTCCATTGAATTGCACAGATAATAAAAAGCACACACACACAAAAAGTGGACCATCAGAACTGAAAAACTCCAAGGAATGTGTTAGCAACACGGGATGGATATAAATTACAGATGTTGGGAATTTTCACAGGCAGCCTTCACCTGCTGCCATTTGGAACACTATGGTAATGGAAAGAAGCCATTTCTTCTTCTTTGGTTGCACGGTTGGCTCACCTGCAAATTGTTATCCAGGTCTGAAGGCAAGAGTTATGCTTCCCTATAACGACAGAGGAGCCAGATGCACTCATTTTTTGCTAATATATACAAATCATCAGCGTTGGATGTTAGCCAGACGTGCCAAGAAAATTTTCTTTTGAGATTCACTCATTGTTATATCCATGGTTCGGATCCTGTCCTCAAAATCGAGCTACAGTGTCAGACCTTCAAAGGAGGAGAATGGAAGCCCACGATGAATTAGGTAGCATTGTAGAATGATGATCCAGATAGCCTCTCTTGCTGCATTTCACATTTATTTAAAACAGATGCTCACATCAGCTTTCTAGAAGAATTTGTGTTGATGCTCACTAAGTATTTCAACTCTAAACCTCACAAGGTAGAAGTCCTCCAGGTCAAAAGTTGATTATCAAACATTAGGAAGTCATGTCAAGTAAATGCATCCGTTTTACGCTCAAACTATAGCTGTCATAAAACATTTATTAAGTATGTTGTTTTTAAAAGGCATACAGTCCTTCCCAAATTATTTGAAATGCAAGGTATTTTGGTTGTGTAGAGATTTAAAAAAAAGGTTTCAGTTCAGAAGCCGCCCACCTCTTCTGAGAGCAACAGGTGTTCAAGCATAGGTGTCCAAACTACAACATGCCTGCCAATCATTTCTCAGTGATCTATTCCATATGATAAAAATGATATTTGTAACTCAAAAAATGTAGTTCATTTATTGTACAGTGTTTGTTCACCCATTAAGTGCCAACCCATTTAAAAGGGTTAATTGATGTGTACACCCATCAAAGGCACTGAGTCTAATATCCAAACACAGCCAGACAGCCAAACTATTTATAATTTTGAAATAACGGGTTATTTTTAAAACGTTTTGTAAAATTCCAAACCGACCATTTGGAATGATTTGATGATTTGTGTTTAAAACAGAACAAAACTGCTGATTTTGGTATACTTGCTAAATTACGCTGAAAAACAGAAAAAAGACAACTGTGATTTTCAACGTTCTCTATATGGGCCACACACAAAAAAGTAAACTCTGACTTATATTGATTATTATTTTGTATATAGTTGCATGAGCCTTACTTGCAAAAGTTTCTTCAAGCTTAAATGTCTCTAACAATTCTATGGCATTCTTCATTTCAAATGCTTTTTCCTGAGATCTCCTGCAACTTTTTCCAGTATTGATTTAAAGTTTGTATCTTGATCTATGGTGAACATGTTGGTTCTTTATCATCTGTAATAATGGCCTCTGTAGATTGTCAATGTTTTCATTGATCCCTGTTGTTCTGTTTCTTTGCAGCTCTCACCAAGTTTCCCTTATCAACAGTGGTTGATAACCTTAGTCAGCCTGTTTGAGGTCAGCTGCTTTGAACACCAGTTATTCTTTTGGGGGGTTTTCAAGAGAGTCCAAATTATTATAATGCTGATTCCTAAAGTGTGTTCATTCATTTTGATGGCTGTTCCCCCTTCTCCCGTAGACAACGCTCTGTTCTTCATATTAAGCAACTGCAATTTTCACAAACAAAGTCATAAACACCTCAGCAAATCAAAAAATAATGAGCCACAATTAAGCCACAGGATTGTTAGACAATTGAGTTGCAAGCCCTTGGAAAAGACACAGAAGGTTTTGACATCAGGAGAATCAGGTACAAAAAAAATGATGAGCAGAGGTTTTGTGATGAAATTTCTTGTTCCATTTTTAGCATCATATGCTGTTATTGTGAAAAATAAGAAATAGAATCATCAGGAATGATTTAAAATATTCTATTTTATGATCGTATATGAATTGTGGTATAACCTTGCATAAATAATACTCATTGATGCATATCCTAAGAATTTAATCAAAATGATCCTGAACAGTGAACCACAGTCTGGGAAGTATGCACATACTGCAGTTGGAAACAACCTACACTCAAATTTATTGATATCAAACACCATCCAACTACACTATGCTATTGCATACCTGTCAACCTCCATGGCTCCATGCGCTTACAAACTGTCGTATTTTCCCTTACAAAATACAAAATAGTCATACACCATATATGTGTTTTCAAACGTGTTTCTTTATGTAGTTTAACATGTTATATTGTACATGTGTTTCGTTATATTGTTAATTAACATTTTGTTGTGAGATACTGAGTTGCTCGACATGAATGATGTCTATTATAAAAAAAGTTCAAAAATTAAGTAGCTTGGACGTTCACTGTAGAAGGAAAAATACACATGCAAATATAATTAAGTAGAATAATGCATTTTCTTATTCAAACTATTAATTCATTTTCTGCATTAAATTATTGTTGGTAATATACTGATTAAAGGGTTAACCACAAACCTGTCTTTTTTTCATTTTCTCCTTTTATACTTCCTTTTATTCTTAACTTCTTTATACAACATAATAATTCGTAATATAATGCATGTGCATGCATGCATGCAAGTGAACCATTTGAGAGTCGTCTCTCTTTAATGAGTTGAGCCCAAAAAGCCGGTTCTCTAAAAAGAGACGGACTTCCTTTCACTACACAACTACCACATGAAATCCGATGTTTCTTAAGACCACATGTATTTCAAATTTACTCAATCAACCCTGCCTGTTGTTTTCAGATCAGAATGACTTGCGGCGTTTTAATTCAGGTTTGGCCATTGCGACATGATAGTTTGACTTGATTAATTTGACGTTTCGTGATAGTCGGTCTATACCGGATCGTACCCATAATTGACAAATTTGCGTTTTCCCGTACGGATTTTATTGTACGTCGTACACGTCTTAAAATGCATGATAAACGTACTTTGTACGGCAAAAACATACAGGTTGACAGGTACGCTCCTGTCTCTTAGTCACCGCAAGTCCATATTTTTTTCTTCAAAAAATCTGTTGTCTCATTTTTTGGGTAAAGTTTGCAGCTATATCATACATCATGTGTTTCAAAGAGGTTTGACAGGTTTAAATGTTTAGAATTTACCTTTTCTTAGGATGTCATGTTACACTTTTGGTCAAATGGCAAAGTAAATAGCTCCATCAGTAAATAGCTGATGGAGCTATTTACTTTGCCATTTAGATAGATAGATGAATAAAGTATCTATCTATCTAAATGGCAAAGTAAATAGCTCCATCAGCAAGTATTTGCGGGTCTCCTTCCTTCTGTCAATATAATGATTTATCTGTGTCCATGCTGTTTGCTTCGTCGCAGGGTAGTTATTTCACTTAATTGTTTCCTTAACTTTCCCCATTCAGTCTGTTTCCTTCTCATGGATTGATCGTAGGCTCTCCATAGCAGATGTGGGTTTGCGTTGGGGAACTGTGCTCTATGTATGTGTGTGTGTGTGTGTGTGTGTGTGTGTGTGTGTGTGTGTGTGTGTGTGTGTGTGTGTGTGTGTGTGTGTGTGTGTGTGTGTGTGTGTGTGTGTGTGTGTGTGTGTGTGTCTGTGTGTTGTGCCCCGACGGATCACCACCTTATCGTGGTGAGGCACTTTGTGCGTCTCCATGACCCCTAGAGCTATGTCGGCGGGAGTCTCGTACTCCTGGCAGGGTTACCCAAGCCGAACAGGTCGAAGGGTAGAGTCCAGACTAAGAGTGATCCCAAAAGCTGGTGGCGGCACGCTTTGAGGCGGTTTCCCACAGACCTGGATCCCGGCAGCCGCCTGCAGTTGTAGGAAGATGCCGGTCGTCTAGGGTCTCCCTTGCCACTGGAACCGTCTTCTCTACAATCAAGATAGTGGCGTTGGGGAAAGCGCACCCCTTACGCCACTTTAAAAACCATCATTGCGCAGGTATCTTCTTTTACCTGAGTCCCCGATCACAAAAGTCTGGCGGCGATGGAGTATCCAGTGACGGGAGCAGGTTTGAATGAGCTGGAAGCTCTTAGCTGGACCTCTGCACGTCAGCGGCACAGGGCAAGGGTCGTTAGCAGCTGGGATTGAGTGGCAGCTGTTTCCGGCAGACCCCTGTGCGTCTGAGCAGCACTATTTAGTGGCCGCACTGCTCACCCCAATTGGGGAAAGGCCTAGAAAAGGTGGCCTAAAGATTGCCCACTCAGCACAGTACCCGGACAGGAAACCGCGCCTGTCGGGACATTCCACTATGCGGTCGAAAAACAATAGCATTTAGAATTGCAGCATGGAACATAAGGACACTCCTGGATACCAGTCTGGACAGACCACAGCGCAGAACAGCACTCATTGCCAACGAGCTGAAGCGATATAATGTGGATGTGGCAGCGCTCAGCGAGACCAGACTCCTTGAGGAAGGCTCACTCAATGAAGAGGGGGAGGGCTATACATTCTTTTGGAAGGGATACCCCATGGGCGGACACCATCTTCACGGAGTTGGTTTTGCAATTAAGAACACCCTACTGCTGAAGCTCACAGAGTCACCAGTGGGTGTCAGTGAAAGACTAATGACTCTTCGCATCCCACTTGCAAAATGCAGACATGTCACATTAGTTAGTGCCTATGCACCAACACTGCCATCGAATGATGAAGAGAAGGATCGCTTCTACCAGGAACTCGATGACATCCTCAGTCACATCCCGAGGAATGACAAAATCATGCTGCTTGGTGATTTCAATGCAAGAGTCGGAAAGAACTTGCAAAACTGGGATGGTGTGATAGGTGCCCATGGCATTGGAAAAGTTAATTCCAATGGCATGAGACTTCTTAGTCTGTGCGCGGAACATAACCTTACCATCACAAACACCATCTTCCAACAAAAGAATAAATATAAGGCATCCTGGATGCATCCCAGGTCCAAACACTGGCATCTGATCGACTACGCGATCGTGAGGAGGGCTGACCTGAAGGACGTGCTCATTACAAGAGCTATGCGTGGGGCAGACTGTTGGACCGACCACCGCATGATTCTGACAAAGGTCAGAATGCATGTCCGGCCCCTAGCACGTCAGGGTGGTTCAAAGAGGAAGACACTCAACTGTGCCAAACTCTCCAGTAGCGACACCCTTGACAACTTCCGTTGCTCTCTAGCAGAGAGGCTGGCAAACATTGAGCAGCTGGTCATGTCAGAGGCTGGGATGGATGAGAAGTGGACCTATATATCTACCACCCTCTTTGACACTGCAGCCCAAACTGTTGGTTTTAAAACTAAAAAACACCAGGACTGGTTTGACCAGAATGCCGGAGAGATCTCAACCCTCCTGGACAGAATGCACAAGGCACACAGAGCCACCCTGAACAACCCACAATCTCAATTCCATAAAAAGCTATGGCAAACCCTTCGTTCCGAGGCCCAGAGAACGCTCAGAAAACTGCAAAATGAGTGGTGGATCTCAAAAGCCAATGAAATCCAGTCTCACGCTGATAGAAGCGATATGCACAGTTTCTATGATGCAGTAAAAACCATCTATGGCCCCAGACACTGCTCACTGGCACCTGTTAGATCTGCTGATGGAACATCTCTAATCAAGGATCAGGCTATGATAGTGGAGCGGTGGGCTGAGCATTTCAACACCCTGCTCAACCAGCCCACCCCAGTGGACCCAACTGTCCTTTCAGAACTCCCTGAACATCCTACATTGCCAGACCTCGACCTCCCGCCAACTTTCAATGAAATCCTGCATGCAGTCAAAACCCTGAAAAACAATAAATCCCCTGGACCTGACAACATCCCAGCTGAACTTCTCAAGGTAGGAGGCTACCTCTGTACACGGACACTGTTTCAATATATTTCAGAGGTGTGGAGACGAGAGTGTGTCCCGCAACTGTTGAAAGATGCGAACATTGTGACCATCTTTAAGAATAAAGGAGATAAATCCATCTGCTCCAACAGTAGGGGTATCTCTTTGTTGGCCACTGCTGGAAAGGTCCTTGCCAAGGTCATGCTCCGCAGACTCATCTCTAAAATATCGGAACGCGTCATCCCAGAGTCACAGTGTGGTTTTCGAAAGGACAGAGGAACAGTCGACATGATCTTTGTGACACGTCAGCTCCAAGAGAAATGCCGGGAGCAGCACAAGGACTTGTTCATCGCCTTTGTCGATCTTTCAAAGGCATTTGACACAGTGAACAGGGACCTACTGTGGCAAGTCCTGAAGAGATTTGGGTGTCCACCCAAGTTTCTCACCATTCTTGCACAGTTCCATTCAGGGATGACGGCCAGAGTGGTAGTTGGAAGACACAGCTCAGAGCCCTTTGGCGTCGAAACTGGAGTGAGGCAAGGCTGTGTGCTGGCTCCAGTTCTCTTCAACATCTTCCTCGTCTGTGTTACAACACTGCTACGTAGAAGGATGGAGGAGCAGGCTGGAGTTACCATCAACTTCAGGGCTGATGGTAACCTGTATAACATCAGGAGGCTACAGGCAACTACCAAACTGACTTCAGAGACCATCATTGAGCTACAGTATGCTGATGACTGTGCCCTGGTTGCCCATACACCGGAGGCTCTGCAAAACATTCTCTCGGCAGCTGTAACTGCATACACCAGAATGGGACTGACGATCAACACCCAGAAGACAGAGGTACTCTGTCAGTCCAGTGCTGACCTCTTACCAAACCCAATAACCCTCACAGCAGCAGGGCAACACCTGCTCATGGTGCCCACCTTTAAATATCTGGGGAGCATAGTGTCTGACACCTGCTCATTGGATGATGAGATCCAGAGCCGTCTCAAGCAAGCATCAGCATCTTTCGGTCGACTAAGGATAAGGGTCTTTCAAAACAACAACCTTAGACTCCACACCAAAATGCTGGTCTACAGAGCTGTATGCATCACGACATTACTGTATGGATGTGAGGCATGGACTATCTACAGCCGCCATCTGAAGAGCCTCGAGACCTTCCATGTAAGATGTCTTCAGAAGATCCTTGGCATCACATGGAGGGACAGAGTGCCGCACACAGAGGTGTTGGAGAGGGCAGGCAGCTGCAGCATGGAATCCATTATGGCCCAACGCCAACTTAGGTGGCTGGGGCATGTTGTTCGAATGCCCAGCCACAGACTGCCACGCCGTATCCTCTATGGTCAGTTACATCTAGGCCAACGCAGTGCTGGTGGGCAGAAGAAGCGGTTAGAAGACCAAATGAAGAACATCCTGAAGAGATGTCGGATAAACCCCTCCTCACTGGAGGAACTTGCTTCCTGCCGAGACCTCTGGCGCTCCCACTGCTCACATGGAGTGGATTACATGGAGGAACAGCGCATGCAACACCGTGCAGCAAAGCGTGCAAAGAGACATGCTCGCCAGGCCACCCCTGCTCCCCCCAGCACCCCCTTCACATGCTCTGTCTGTAACCGCATCTGTGGATCCAGGATCGGACTCTTCAAACATCAGCAGACTCACAATTAAAAGAAGATGGTCATCATCGAATCGATGGACAACCCCAAGCAAGCAAGCAAGTGTGTGTGTGTGTGTGTGTTAGAACCAGAAATAAAACATTCTGCCCAGGTGTTGATAACAAATGCACCTTGTTTGCCTCACTACCATCATCAAGTCTTCCCGAGACTCTCTGAATAAAAATTGTTCAAGCATTGAGAGAGAAATCGTTTTAACTGCAGCGATTTGAAAATTTGCCAGTTTCTGTAGCCGGAGATTGGTGCGCCAAAAGACCCCTCCTTCGGCTGCTACCCGACACTCTACCCTTCCACAGGTGGTAAGCCCAAGGGGAGAGGGACCCACGTCATCCATTTGGGCTGTGCCCGGCCAGACCATGTGAGTGAAGACCCGGCCACCTGGCGCTTGCCAGCGGACCCCACTTCCAGGTCGGGCACCAGAGTGGGGCCGCAATAAGGGAAATTGTTAACCAAAGGTTTATGTCATCATGAGGGGTCAATGAGCCGCGTTTCTTCTAGCCCCTCACCTCAGGACTGGCAGGCTGGACTGGAGAGTGTGTTCCAGCTACAGGGGAATCACACTTTTCAGCCTCCTTGGTAAGGTCTACTCGGGGTGAATCTCAGATTCAAGAGGAGCAATGTGGCTTTCAAGTACATAGGTCAGGCCAACTGTTGTTTAGGGCTTTTTTTCTTCCTCTATTTTCTCATTTTTTAAACTGTCCTGGAGGCACTCAATATTGATGGGATTCAGTAGGCTACTGCTCTATTTTTTAGTTCCTAATGGAGACAGATAAGGAACAGGGAACCTCTTTGGAGAGAATAAAGCAAGGAGATATCCATCCCTCCTACACTTGCTCGGGGCAGTGGGACGTTCATAACGAGGTGAGGGGGAAAATAAGGAGGATCAGGAGTCTACTGTAATGTGATTTACGGGAGATGTAGACCTAGAGGGAAATGGCCATCAAGGAAAATGGAGGGGAAAATTCAAGATGCCTGAATGATGGGAAAAATCACAATTATGACTACTGTGCATTTACAACGCGTGTGCGCACATGCTTGTCTCTTTCAAGTCTTGCAGCTCTACACTGGCATTGGTCAATCCATCATGTGCATCTATCGTTTATGTTTAAACATACAATATGTATTTAATGATGCTATCAAAAATCTGATAAAAAAAAACAAATGGTTTTATAAAATTTTAAGGCAGAAATTACATTGCCTCTCTTCTATCCCTTTTTACATAATTGGATCTGACAACAATGCATACATTTCACTTTTTCCTCCTGCTTTGCAGATGACACACAACATTGTATCCATTTTCTCTTTTGATATTTGTTTTAATTGGTGTGTGTTGAAGTATATCCTTACAATCCCAAATGAAAGCTGGAATAATCGTAAATGCGTACCAGCTGTCTTCGTAATAACCTTTGCCATATCTAATCATATTGACTCTGCAACGTGAGAAAAAGGCCGTTGACTGTATTATTTTTACAACAGCACTCTCTGGTGGAAAAACATGCTAATAGCGCTTCTATCATATTGAGAGGTCTCCAAATATATGCCCATACAAAAATAACTTTTAATACGCTTGATATTTCATATACTTGACCATGATTTTTTTTAAAAAGAAGCTCAAGCAACTAGCTAAGTATAACAAACACATATGAAAAGGTCTCAGCCCTGCGCTAATATCTCACATTGAGACAATGTTATTAGCTTAAAATGCAAAATTGGAACTCACAATTTAAACCACAACCTTCACATTGCGTAGAAATCTGAATGTTGAACTAAAATCTACTTTTAAAAGTAATTACTTATTGTATGCTTCTAATTCCTAGCCTATGTTTCTATTCTTTGAAACATTCTGGAAACTGTAAACCTGAGGTTCAGATTACTTGAAATAGTAATTTTATATACAGTATACTCTAAACAACTAAACCCTGAAACTGTATTTTTTTCTTAAAACCCTGAACAAAGTTTCAAACCCCAACTGAATAAAATATGTTAAATATCGGCACATAACTTGCGAGTTTGGTTCAATTGTAGTGTTCTTGTATGCATAAGTCTGGTGAGAGTCAAGCTCTAAAGTTTGTCTTTGCATCTGATGACCCTTATGATCTCCAGGTTTCTCCTTACTTCCACAAGTTCTTCTCTAATGTCATTAAGAATATCTAGCTTGGAGAGTTTTTTCTCGATGGATGAAAGCAGGAAATCTGCAGAATATGGGGAGGCGACACCTTCTGTCTGGGGCGATCGCCATGGTGGAGTCAAGGCTTTCGGTTCCCATATAGTTTCAAAATACGAGTCAATAAATGCTTCCAGCTCCTCAAGGCTGCTCCAGTCTCCAACTTGGCTGCAGAGGGAGCGCTCCAGGTTGGCTTGATGGTTGGAAAT
This sequence comes from Urocampus carinirostris, assembly GCF_059441175.1. Taxonomy (NCBI): domain Eukaryota; kingdom Metazoa; phylum Chordata; class Actinopteri; order Syngnathiformes; family Syngnathidae; genus Urocampus; species Urocampus carinirostris. The sequence continues at coordinate 25,404,538 of NC_142349.1, read as the reverse complement.
CATGTCCTGGTGAACTTCAGGCAGCTCCAAGTGCAGCATGGAAAGTTGTGGTCGCTCGACGTGGAGCCACGCTGGCAAATTAAGTCTTAAAATATGAAATCTCTTCTGAAGTATGGAAAGGAGACAAGAAGTGGCATTGCCAATGTTCCACTCAGCTGATGGAAGAGCAACTTGTTTTTCAGGTGACGTTGACTCCTTGAAGTCCACTGAGGGACACCCACTGAAGATCTTACTAAAAGGCTCGCCAGCTTTGACTGCAATGGAAGTAATAGGTTTGTTAGCAGGTGTGACTTTAAATCAAACAAGACTTGAAACCATCTTTTAAAATCTGAGCCAGATTGAACCACAAATTTAAATTCATATTTCTGGCTTTAAACCCAAATTTCAAAAACTAACACTACCCTTGAAACTGTAATACTTGTAACCCATGCTTGGAAAGCAAGTTTCAAATGTTCACCTTAATCCGAAGGTCTACTTTGAAATGGAGATCCTTTTTAGTATATAATCCAACCAAGGCTTGCAACCCTCATTTCCAAGTAGTACCTTGAACCTGATTTCTTATTGTGATACGAACTCCAAATCCTACTTTGATATCCTTCATTTTTTAAAGCCTACTTAAGTACAGTATCTGATCATGTTGACTAACCCTCGCATGAAATTATTTGATAACTTTCCAATGTGTTAAAATATATGTTTAAATGCTAATCCTGATCTGAAACCATACGTTGATCCTCCGAACTAAAATACATACTATAGCCATTTTATCAAATTTTAATGTGATCTTGATACTAAAGTTGTTTGACACCAAATGTTATTTAGACCGATACCTAGTGTATGCCAAATATTGTGTATTCTTTGATAAGGATAACACATAACAATAATAACAATACAATTACCTTCCCTCTGCAAAAAATGAGAGATTTTTAAATTTATACCCTTAATCCCCCAAAAACATTTCTCTTGATATTGCAATGATTTCATTGCTATTTACCATTTCTTTAATTTTAAATTCTTGATTGTTAAATGAGCTGTGCCAAATTTGAAAGTTTGTTACTCTCTGCTGCCATGTCCTGGATTGTGTCATAATTGCAACATCAGTCAGCTCATTCCTAATGTGTGTGCAAATACATGCATTTCTTAGAGCGTTGGAAAACCTTTTTGTTTTTACTTTTTTGGGGTTTGCATTGCCATTTAAACTGTACTTGAAGCAGGCCTTTTCTTACTTTCGCCATTTTAATGCTGGTTCAGTGGGTGGTTGGATCCCTTAACCACTAGGGTCGTAGGAGCACAATTTCCTGTGGTGTGCCTCAGCGAGTACAGCCTGGTGGCTTTCATCACTCTCAAATATAGATTTAGAAAAAACACCCGCAGGGATGAGAATGATTTCACGATCTAGCACCAGGACACCTCAAAGAACGCGCCCCAGCCATAAATGGGAGAAAATACATATGGATAAGGCTGGTTTAACACCCACATTTATATCTGGTATCATGCTCACCAATCCCTTCTTGTTACCTAACAGGGCATTTTCAAACAATGACTTGAAGTCCAAATTTGAAATTGTTGGTTGACTTTTAGTGTGTTTGCTTTAATGTTGTTTTCAGAGAACTCACAGTGTTTCGAACTCTGTTGAAAATCATTTGGCATTGAAATTGGATTCCTGCACGATGAGGTTCTCATGTTGCACAGTGGCGCAGATGCTGCTGCGGACGCATGATGTTCCGCCACCAGGGTGCGCTCCACCAGTACCATGAGCTCTCGTACCTGCAAACTGTTTCCTCGTTGCTTATTATCCATCACGTGGTACCTGTTCCCGCACTTATCTAAGAGCCACTTGAGTGCCGCCCCCTCGCTCTCCAAACGTTCTTTGATTGTCGTGTCTCCAAGCCAGTCACCGTGACTGAACACTACTATTGCCCGGGCCCAGATCCCCTTAAGCTGGACCTCCAAGGCTTTTGCCTGGCTGTCGCCAAAGGCAGCGCTGGCGTTGACGACCACTAGTACAGCACAGGGCGTTGCCCCTAGTATGAGGTCGGCAGTACAAGGGAAGCACCCTGGCGTATCCATTACCATAACTTCACGGTCGCCCACAATAGCCTGGTTAAGGACGCAGGAGACGGTCCGGCGGTCTGAGGGGAAGCAGTTGCGGCCTAGCACGGTGTTGCCACACGAGCTTTTGCCAGTTTTGCTGCCACCTGCTAAGACAAGCTTCACTTCGGAGAGGCTCACCTTGTCTGAAACATAAAAAATGATGCTTTAGGCCAGGCCATGGTTTGGACTTGTGCCATGTATATTCATATTGTACCTTGGTGCTTGTTCCATCCACTTACTAAATCAGTCTTGCTAGCATATAGGCAATAGCCATAAACTACCATTCAAAAGTTTGGGATCACCCAGACATTCTGGTGTTTTCCATGAAAGTTATATATATTTATCAAATGAGTTGTCCAATGAATTTTTGCCCATATTGATATTTATTTTTTGGTCAGTCTCAAATATGGCTTTTACTTTGCCACTCTGCCTTTAAGGCCAGCATAGATGGGTTGCTTCTTCACTGTAGATGTTGACAATGGTGTGTTACGGGTTGCTACTATAGAGGCTGCTTGTTGAGTACCTGTAAGTTGACTATTTCCCGAGACTTTAGTGCACATGTCTTCTTACTTAGTTATGAAAAAAGGACTCCCACTTCTCTTTCTACTTTATTTGGGCTGTTCTCTGTAGGAGAGCTTCAATTTCTTAGAAATCTCTCGCATTCAATAGCATTCTGTTCTTAGAACAATAATACACTGTCAAGTTTCACACAAAAATACTCTGGTCATTCTGAAAGTTGAATCACACCCACAAATGTGATTTTCCAGATACTCAAATAGCTCAAAGGAAGGTCAGTTTTATAGCTTCTCGGACCAACTAAACTAATTTCAGCTGTGCTAATATAATTTCAAGGGTTTTCCAATCACCTATTAGCCTTCTACACAATTACCAAACATAATGTAAAATTAGAACACTGGAGTACAGGTTAATAGAAATATGCTTTCATACACCTTCATCAATATTGCAGTAAAAAACCTGACATTTCTTGCTAAAATAATCATTTACCATGTTAAAAATGTATGGGGTGTAGTTCTGATTAGTTTGATGTTATAATTCAAAAACAAAAAAAAGTGTTTTTCCTAAAAAATTGAAATGCAATGTATATTATAATACTGTTGTTTTATTTTATATTCAATTACGCAAAATGATTTAAATTGCACTGACACACTTACTTTAATCTCTTGGAAAAAAAACTAGCATACAGTAAAATGAATTGTAAGATACTTACTGAATCATTTCCTCTCTACTGTGCTGTAGCAAATTGAATCAAATTTAACATTTTCTTTTATTACTTTTACATTGAAAAAATATTGCTTTTTTGGGTCATATTGGAATATATTTGTAAGTTCAGTTCAGTTTGTACAATAATTTTTAAACATTCGATAAGTCCTGCCCTTGGCTTGTTGCTAAAATTTTCATTTTGCCCTTCCATCCGTTTGACTTTATCACCCTTTGGTAATTGTATCACAGCAATCAATAGGTGTGTTTTTGAATGACTCAGTAATTCCATCAACAAAGTGTAGCAGCATGGTAAGAGTATTTTTTCATTAAGTGTTATTGTTAGTTACTCATAAAAAGTTACACATAAATCGACTATTTGAGGAAATTACATTTGGCTCCTCAGATATCCCACAACTATTAAAGTAAATAGATGCGCTAAAACATACATGATTAAATATACAGACTAATATACTTTTAAGTTGTTTGTCCTTCAAAACTACTCATCTTTTCTTTTACTTTAAAAGTCCATTGGTTAATGGTTTGGTTGGTGCACTGCTCATCAACATACTGTAAGTCAAGTCACATTTATTTGTATAGCCCTTGATCACAAAATGTCTCATAGGACTCTTGTTCATTGTTTAGTATGTTATATTACGCGTTAACATGACGCTACAGTTGGATGGACTCGTTTATGCTTTCAGGCGATAGCAAAACCATTCATCAAATAAGCTTTCATAAGTTAAGATAAGAAACAGATTAATTCATATCTCATGGCATCACTTTACAACTTATGCGTTTGCCCTGTATTTTACACATTTTTTTTAAACATTTTAAAGTGAGTAATAATTTTATTATGGGGATTTTTTTTTTAAATGTCTTGTAAGACCGATCTCGTCTTGAACATTTAGGCTCTAATCCAATGGTGGGCTACGACGACATCATTGTAGATTGCTAAAATTCTTGCAGTACCCAAGCAAATGTTGTTCTCGATCAAGCATTTATTTGGTAATTTAACGTGACACAACAATTATCTTTATTTTCATTCTACATAGTCTGTCTTGCTGTGAGTAAATAGTTTACATATTCTGTCTGTAAGCTATTCTATTGCTTAATAAGGGCAATTGCAATGATTAATCAGAGGAGCAATCGATTGAGGTTGACAAGTATGTGCTTTTGCCAATTTTTTATCATCTCACCAATGGCCTTACTCCTCTGCAGCTCCAACTTCTCAGCGCCCTGTGCGTCTTCCATTCTCGGCGTCATCATCAGCTGCTTTTCAACCTCTTCTGCCATCCATTGATGTCCACTGCTGCAGTCCACCACCATCTCCTCAATCTTTCCCAGCAGCTCTCTCACCTGGAATCCGTCACCAGCAGTCCTGTTGTTAAGCACGTGGGTTCGATTCCTGCAGAGCTCGGCCATCCACCGCAGAGACTCGCCCTCGCTCTCTACATGCTGCTCTGCAGTTGTCTCACCTAACCAGTCCCCAAAACTAAACAGCAGCATGACTCGACTCCAGATCCGCCCACCCAGCAACTCCAGGTGATCCCGTGCCGCCTGCTGGTAGGTTTTAGAGAAGGCACGATCTGGGCGCACCACAAGCAGGAAGGCGTGGGGGCCTGGAGCACAAAAAAACGGGCTGAGTTGAATTTGATGACGGTCGAAAGCGGTCGTCTCGTGGCCACGGTAATTCATCCACCAGCCGGGCGTGTCCACCACTGTCAGATTCCTCCCAAAGGCTGCACCACGTTCTACCGTGCAGCGAGCCGTCCTGCCTGAGGGCCGGCACCCTTGGTCCAAGCCCATGATCGTATGGAGGCACGATGTCTTGCCAGAACCTTTTGCTCCCAGCAGTATGATTCTAATGTCATGAAGAGGGCGAGTCCACTCTGAAAATGTTGAATTCAATATGTCAAGCTCTAAGGATTTCAGAAAATTCTAACCAGTAAATCAGGTTTATAACTGTGTATGTAACTGGTAGAAAAACCCTAAGCCTTGCCTGATTTCCCCAATTTAGAACTGTTTTTCTTGACAGCTTAATGCAAAACCTCAACACTGGCATCAAACCTTTTTTGAAAAATTTTCTCTAATTTATAAGTCCAACCCTGACTTGAAATCCCACCTTAAAACCCCAACACTGGCTTTAAGTAATACTGTGTTAACTATTATTACTGTTTTCAAAAAAAACCTCTACTGTACGGTTGTACTGGCTTCAATACAAACCTTGGATTAATATCCTACTTTTAATCCCTAGCCCTGTTTTGAATCTTCTTCTGAAAGCCCTACTGGGTTGTACAGCCTATTTTGAGATTTTTTTAATTCTAGGACCAAAATGGTAAGAGTAATAAAAGGACTGTTTTAAATACAGTTGAAATAACAACCCAAACCCCGAACATCATTTGGAACCTGACTATGAGATCCTTACCTCTCAAAGAAGCTCTGTGAGCTCTCCTTTTCAAGAACCTAGCATGGGCGTCGTGTTCCACTCGTCTCTTCTCCTCTGCTATGGCTGTGCAGACACCCTCTGCCATTTTAAATACTTTGTTACTGTTCCCAGCAACAAAGGTCTGGATATTCTCCATGAGCTTGCAGATTTGACTTCCCTTGCTCAAGTCAATGAAGTGACACCTCTGTCCGCACTGATTCTTCAGCCAACACAGGGTGTTTGACGCAGGGAGCTCACGGTCCCCAGTGAGCTGAGACGCACCTTGTGAAGTTAGGACAACCAGGCAGTGGCGCCATACCCGAGGCCCTAGCAGACCTACGTGCTCCTCCAGTGACTGGCGTCGCCGTTCCGTAAAAGGCGATCCTGCTTTGATTACCACCAGGAAAACATGAGGTCCGGGGGAGCATAGGGTAATACTCGCCTGTATTTCCCGTCGAACTACACGGGAAGTGTTTTCCACACCAAAGTCGCACCACCAGCCGGGTGTGTCCACCACCGTCAGCCAGCACCCGCTCACCTGGGCCAGACGCCTCAAGCACGATGTCCTTTCCTTGGTGGCGAACTCATCTTTCCCCAGCAGGAGGTTCCCCAAGGAGCTCTTCCCCGAGTTTCTGCCCCCGAGAAGTACTAGCTTCACATGGGAGATTCGCCAACCCTTTACTTACACATGAAATAAAGTGTGTTTCAAAGAAATAAATAAAGTAAATTATTTGAGATGTAAATAAGACACCCCTTGCTACTTTTTGCTTTGGTTATCGTTGGTTCACTGCTTCAGGGATTTTGAATTAAATTGTGTTCATTGTCGTTGATATCAACATATTTTGCATTGTGTTCTGCAGCAGACGATACACATCAAATGCTATCACAGAGGCAGGTTGGGGATTTAGGTGGGCATGACTGACTGTGTGTGCAGTTGTGATAGCCTGGTGTATGCTGTCAGTCAAGGAGCAGGGTGGGCACACAAGTCAATGTGTCCGCCCAAAACAAATTGCAAAGCACGGTTACAGGCACAGCATGTATTTCAGCAGTTCGTTACATTGATAAGAAGTGTTTCAATTAAACCAGTCTCTGAGGAAAGTCAGAAGAGCGCAAAGAGATTTTGATCGCCAGCGTGTTCTCTGTAAATTGTTACCAGGTCCAATAAAAGACTGAGAAGGTTTCAGGACAAAGACAATAGTGGTACCCGAGGTCTGGCCTACTGCGACTAGGCTACATAAGAACTCTCACAGGCTACTCCTGCCGAGCCGGTATCTCACCAACGCTAGATCCATTACCCATGAAACAGATGACCTGGAGCTACAACTCGTCAGGAATTTGGCACAGTTGTATTTTTACCACCATTGAGAACTGGCACACGATAAAACGGGAAACCAGCTCGGTAGCCTAGAGGGTAGGGCGCCCGCTCTGAGACTGGGAGGTCGCTGGTTCAAGCCTCGGCCGAGTCATACCTAAGACTTATAACATTGGTATTCATTGCCTCCCTGCTTGGCGCTCAGCATTAAGGGTTGGAATTGGGGGAGTTGGAATTGAGGGGTTTGGTCACCTAATGACTAAAATGGCTGCGCCCTGTTTGGCTGCGGCTGCATTGGCTCGCTACAGTTTAACTGTACGGGTCAGTTATATCGACATTTCCTTCTGTGTGCATTGTTACAAAGAATGACAGTAAAAGTAAATTATATTCTAATCTAAAGACCACTCATTCACCTGCAAATCTTTGTTCTGTGTTTTTAATTGTAGATATATAGATGTTATTTTGTTACAGTCCTATACTCTCAGTCTGTAAGGACGTCATCTCGAAGTAAGTTTGGCCCTTAGGGACTTTTATCAAGGAGGCGTTGCAACTTCACGGATTTTCACATTTCGCGGAGGGTTTTGGTGCTCAGTAAGCACGATAGCCAAGGGATTACTTTATCAAATAAATGACATGATTAAGGGAAATGAAATTTAAAATTATTACTGTTGAAAATTATAATATTTAACCTTCCAAATCTCAAATTTAAAAGTATTAGAATCATGTGAACGATTTCAAAATTGAGACAGGGTATATGTCAAGTCGTTAATCCAGCTGCTGGCAAACACCTTGAAACACATCTTGTCTAACAGTCTCCAGAAGAATACTACTTTTTTCTTTTTGTATGCAAATTATCTACTTGTGAGTTAATACAGAGAAATACATATATTTATAATAGTAATAATGATTAATATTCAAATGATGTATTTTTTAAATCACTCTGTATTTTAGCAGGCAATGCACTTATTGGAAAAGAATATCTTTTGAAAACACAAGTATTACATTTTACTTTCTTACTCTTCTGTCATTTTATTATCTGCAGTTAGGAAAGTTGTGAAACATTAGAAAGTTTAGTGGGTGTTTTGATATTATAGACACTAATTTAAAAACATATTTTCGTTTTTTTTAATACAAATGAGCTATTTCTATTTTAAAAAGTAACATACTCATCATTGTACCTTGTGTTAAAGTACAAATATTAAACATATCCTAAGTAAGAGCTTTAACAATGGTCAAATAGCATTGACTGTTTTCCGCCCTGACATATTTATGTGTGCTTAATAAATTAAAGTAGAAAAATCCAAATAATCTTTGCATATGAAAATATTTTGTCTGCGGCTCCCAGAGCAAAATCTTTTCACTCCCCCTTTTTTGACCATGTTTTTACTTTATTGCTTTCATTGAGAAACGTATGATTGTAACGACGTTGGGTGTCCTATTGTCGACCACTAGGTGGTAGCATTAAAAGCCGGTCAAGCTGCGGTTGATGGTGGACGCATCAGGTTAGCACTGCTCGTTCTATGCGTTTATACTGTCATTGGCGTCGGTATTAAGAGTATTGTTAATTATAAATTTTACAATTCTAACCATTTTAACATAGTTAGAAGTAAAGCAGCCGAGTCCTGCCATGGCCGGGCATTATACCGGCGGGCGGAGACGTAACTGCGTGAGATTCTTGCTCAAAGATGTTGTGGCAATTTCGGAGGGAATGTCAAGGACGGATTTTATTAACAAGTTTGTTGAAAAGATTCTGAAGTTTAAAAAGGAGGAGGTACATGCTGTCATAAAAATGACTTCTGGCAAAGGCTTTGATGTGAGTTTTGAAACGGCAGCTCTTTATCAAGAGTTTTGGAATCGCTTTGAGGGAGTGAGGTCCCAGTTTTCAGGATTTACAGTGGAGAAGCTGACTGATAATGCTAACAAGATTGTCGTTGTTAGAATGTTTAGTGAAATAATCAGTGCTGATGACGTCTGTTATTGGTTGAGTAGATACTGCTCAGTAAAAGGCCAGGCTATGAAGGTGAGGTGTGAGAAAGGCTATTGGAATGGTGCCTGGAGGGTACCAGTCCAACTACGGCAAGATCCTCAGGGCTTTCAGGGACTGAAACAAATTCCGTCGACTATATTCCTGGGGGAAAACCGTGGCTTTATCCACTATCAAGGGCAACCGAAACTCTGTCGCAAATGTGGTGAGCATGGGCATCTGGCTGAGGTATGTGATCGAATTTTTTGTGGAAAGTGCAGAACAATTGGACATTCCTTTGAGGAATGTATCAATAGCAGAAAATGCAATCTCTGTGGAGAAACGAATCACCTCTTTAGAAACTGCCCGAATTCGTTTGCTAACAAATTGAAAGCTAGGAAGGCAGTAGCAAGACTTTCTTATATAGGGAATGATTTTAACCTCATTAACATATACGGCCATGCCGACAGACAACTCAGGTACGAACTTTTAGAGGACATTCGGTTTGGAGCAACGTCAATCATCCTGCCCTCCCAAACAGACTACGAGACTTGTCATGGATGGTGGCTCATGAAGTTCTCCCAGTCAGAGCTGTAATGCACCACCGAGGAATGTCAGCGACTTCGACGTGCCCTCGACCTGGCTGTGGCGCCCAGGAGTCGGTGAGGCACCTTTTTTGTGAGTGCAGCGCTGCCCAGGTCTTGTGGACAATGGCCGAACAACTAGGAAAGTTCCCGGACTTGCCAGCAGGAGAGGTCCCTGATGCACAGTACGTGCTTTACGGGGTGAGTCGGTCGAGGAGGCCTCGGAACGACTTTGCCAGGGACTGGCTCACTCTTGCCGCCATCAAGGACGCCATCTGGACCTCCAGAAACCTGCTGGTATGGAGGTGCAGGCAGATCCCCCCCGTGGCTGTGCTCCAAATGGCTGCAGATACCATACAATCTGCGAGCGGCGGGCCTAGGACGCAGCCATAAAGAAGACTCGTCTGCACCCACCCGGAGGGGGGAGCCGGAGCTACACTGTGGGAGTCCCGGCAGCAACGGCCTGGGTTGTGGAACCCAGAAGGGAGAGGACCCACGCAGAAGGGAAAGGACCCACACAGAGGACTGGAAGAATGCTGCTTGGGAGGGTGGGATGGCAGAGCTATGCCCTTGCACAATAGTATTGCCTTTTACACGCTGGTTAACTACTGTTAAAAGAAAATAACCCTGAAATTGTTTAATTGATGTTGAAAATGTCAGGAAAAAATGTTAAAACGTCATATCGTCAGATAACAAAATTGTGAATATGCTTGATGGCTGTTGAGATTGTCGTGTTTGTTTTGCTGCTGTTGGTGTCGTTGGATTTGTTCAGACCAAAGACAATCGACTTTGGCCTGGACGGATCTATTGACACTAACAAAGATGTTATATAATGAAATTGTGAATGTTTGATTTTCGAGAAGGTTTGTTCAAACCTCACTTTGTGTTTGCTGTTAAAAAACGTAATATTGGAATATAATATTGTGAATGTGCTTAATTGCTGTTGAGATTGTCATGATTGTTTTCTGTTTTTAGTGTCAATAAATTTGTTCAAACCATCAAAAAAAAAATTTAATATTCAAAGTACTATTGTTTCACACTGAATAAACATGTATTCATATTTTGCTAGTCATTTTACTATAATACCTGCTATATGTACAAAATGGAATAGAGTCTTTTTGACAAACATTGTTAATTTATGAATCCACAAAAATATACACATTACCCTTTGTCACAGCAATCAAAACCTCAAAGCTGTTCAATAATTCAACATACTTCCTTTGTTAAACCCACAGATAGTTTAGCGCTTTAAATGTAATGAAAGTAATTTCAAAGAATGACCCTGGAAAAAAGAAAAAAACTAGTGCACTCACTCTCACTTATACAGTATATACTGTTCACAGAGGCTGCCTTACCTTCTGAATGTTCACAGGTTTCCATTATTTCTTTCTATTACTTCTTCGTATGAATAGGTCATGTCACGTTGCCTCTGCAAACGTGAGGTAAAGTCTGTTCAACCACACACCAACATTCCTTATTTTATGCCTTTATGAGGTCTGAAGGTCACAAGAAATGAAAACACGTGACGATAGACAATTAACGGTCTTAAACTGGTCATTTTTGTACAGGTGACTCACACTTGCATGTTTTTGTCTTCAAATGTGGGGTGTGTCATTTGAGGTACCTTTAAAAAAGTTGAAAGTTAAATACTTTCTCTCAAGTACAGTGAAGAAAATAAGTAATCGAACACCCTGCTATTTTGTTATTTCTCTCACTTAGAAATAATGGAGGGGTGTGACATTTATATCATAGGTGCATGTCAACTGTGAGAGAGATAAACCAAAAAGAAAATCCAGAAATCACAATGCATGATTTTTATATATTTATTTGTGTGATACAGCTGCAAAAAGGTATTTGAACACCTGAGAAAATGGATTTTATGTCAGACAGGACGAAAGGAAGACTGAGATCACTTGCGCTCGTTTCTTGGTTTTATTGAAAGGAAGGAAATGACAAGGTGGGATTCTTCGATCCGTTGGTTGGCGGATTGACGGAATTTGACAGGCGGGTGAAGGCTTGGCGGGAATGGTCGCGGACAGGCGTAATCGTAGTGTTCGGAAAATAGTTCAGGAGTCAGACGGGCAGGGCAGATTTACAGAAACGGGTTGGCAACGGAGATCAATCAGAAGAGAACAGGGAGCAGGCAAAGAGTCAGAGGTACGGGCTTACTGAGCTGAAGGCAACAGGTAGCGTGAGTACAATCCAACAAAGTGTAACTGGAAGCTGGGGATTTAAATATACAGGGTGCGCCAATCAGCTGTCCTGGCTGTTGGCGCCAAATCCTGAACACAGGTGTTCCCGATCCGGGTGATTGTGACATTTTAATATTTGGTACAGTAGCCTTTGTTTGCTATTGTAGAGGTCCTGTAGTCTTTCACCGGGTTTGCACTCACTGTAGGAGGGATCTTGGCCCACTGCTCCACACAGATTCTATCTAGACTTCTGTGGACAGCTCTTTGGTCTTCGCCATGTAACAAGTTAGTCTTACTGATTGTATGGGGGGATAGGTGTTTTCATGCAACAAACGACCTCAAACAGGTGCCTCTGATTTAGAATGATAAATAGAGAGCAGGTGGACTTCTAATGGGCAGACCAACAGGTCTTTCAGGGTCAGAATTCTAGATGATATATGGCCTACGGTACCAAATATTAACATTTATTTTCTCAGGTGTTCAAATACGTATTTGCAACTGTATCACACAAATACATTGTTAAAAAAACATGAAATGGGATTTCTGGATTTTTCTTTTTAGTTTATCCCTCTCACAGTGGACAGGCTTCTATGATGAAAATTTCAGACCCCTTCATGATTTATAAGTGGAGAAAATAGCAAAACAGCAGGGTGTTCAAATACTTTTTTTCTTCACTGTATGTGTTAATGATGCCCAACTGAGTTCAATGAAACATATGCTTTATTTTCTACGCCGCCAATCTGGTTTTATCATATTTTTAGCAAAGCTGTTCAGGGTGGAACACATTAAGTAGGAGGATTGGTGGTTGGGGCGTGGGGTTTGGGGCTTTCTAGCGAGTGACATCATGCATGTTTTTTTTATTTGTATTTGTGAGTGTAGCATTTATATGGTGACAGTAAGAAAAGGCCTGCTTCAAGTAGAGTCAAAACACTAACCCCAAACTCCAAGAAAGATGAAAAAATAACTTTTTCTAAGGAAATACACATATTTGCACATGCATTATAAACGAGCTGACATAGGCTGCAATGACACAAGCCAGGACACGGCGGCAGCAAGTAAGATAGTTCCAAATTCTGTAGAGCTCATTTTAACCCGAGGGGTAACCAACCCTTTTTATGTTGAGAGCTACTTTTCGCTACTGATTGGCGGCAAAGGCTACCACTTTGATAAACATTTCTAAAATAATAACATATCTTATTACTGTCACGGTTGCCCATTGCCCCCAATTGGCCCCGCCCATTTGGCGCCAGCTGCGGCTCATTGACTGATTGGCTTGCCTCCTATTTAAGCTCAGTGCTCTCACTCACCCTTTGTCAGTCCGTCAACGAACCTCTGCACCTTCAAGACGTGTGTTTTGACTCTGTCCGGGATCCTGTTTGTGTATCCTGTCCGGTATCGATCCCGTCTATCTTGTCCTGTTTGATATTGGACTCCAGTCTCCAGTGTCTGGTATCGATCCCGTCCGTCTCGTTCTGTCTGATACCTTGCTACAATCTCCAGTATCAGGTATCGTTCCCGTCTGTCTCGCCCTGTCCGATATATTTTGCCAGTCTTCAGTTTCCGGTATCGATCCCATCTGTCTCGTCCCGTCTGATATTTGTCTCCAGTCTCCTGTATCTGATATTGATCTGTCCAGTATCTGGTATCAATCTTGTGTATTCCGTCCTGTCCGGTATCGACCCTGTCGGTCCGGTATCTTCTCGTGTGTCTGGTATCAATCCTGTCTGTCCTGTCCTGTCCAATATCGACCCTGTCTGTCTGGTATCTACTCGTGTATCTGATATCGAACTCGTCTGCCTCAGGCTTCCTGTTGTACGACGCCAGACTTCTGCCTTACTTCTCCTGCCCAGCAATCGCCGAATCACTGGCGTTTGTGTTAACGTGCATGACTGCCCCATTCCCGTAAAATAAAGCTTGTGTGAGAAACGTTACGCCTCTAGGTCCTCCTCGTGTTCTGGTTCTAACAATTACTACTCTGTTTTACCAGGTTGTACTTATTACAAGTTAAGTCAACCCCGAAGAAAATCGTGTAAGTTAGAAATCAATTTTACCAGAAAATCGCCATGACCCATCACTGGTGAGCTATTTTTCAGAACCTGTCCGTGGGATACTCAGTTGTTCTTTGAGGGCAAGCTGGTGCCCACGGGTATTATGTTGGAGACCCCTGCTTTATCCCTCATGGCAATTGTTTAAAAAGTCAACAATGATAAAAGAGCATTAAAAATGTCTTCCAGAACTATCTTCTCAAATACCAATATGCTGTGAAATAATTTGAAGAGAAAAAAAGAAAAATGTCTTAATGATGACACATACTGTTCAGTACTTGTTTGGGATGTTTTGAATACTCATATTATTTTTAAGCATTTGAAGATCTAATGAAACGGGCGGGGCCCATTATGCGCCATGGGCAACCATGACAATTACTTGTGATTGATCATGACAGACACATACTTTATAAAAGATGACATCAGTTATTATAATCACTTGATTAATGGGCAACTTTGTGTGCTTATTGTGTTAATAAAGAATGATTTTTTAAAATGTTTTTTCTTGAAATAATACAATAAATTTGACTTCCTTCAACTTTTAAACTATACTTTTAAAGCTATTAAACTTGAAAACACTTGCTTTAGTTTTAAACATGTTTTCAATTGTGGCAGTAAATGAAAGGCTACACTACCAAAACAAATATGGGTTGCTGGATTTATTTATTTTTAAATAAACATGGATACTTCCGGTGATTGTCTGCTGATGTGCCTTCATGCTTGCGTTAAATTCGTTTTGGCAGAGACAAAAACTCTTTTGTTGGCTGACTCACTCACAAATTCCTCAAAGCGACAGGCATGTCTCCGCTGATCGCATGCTTATCAGGAATTACAGTAGTCAATGGATGCATGGATGGATAATTGAAGGACAGGACAAACAGACAAACTGATGTCCATAAGTGGAAATACTCTGGGTGGATCAATTTCAAAACAAAACTCCATTTTATTCTATTTCAGAGATGTTTTTCTCCTTAGGCATGTTCTTCTTTTTGCTTTACACCAGAAAGAAAAAAAAGTGTGGTGGCTTGAAGCTAAGGCTTATAAGGAGATGTGTCCTGTAGATATATTTGGACACTTCTTATTTCACAAGGGGCAGTAGTGGACATACACCTGTTTATATAGTTTTCATTAATTTATTCATTCACTGGTTCATTGTCTCACAATTTATCCTTACTAAGTGGTTGCTTGTCTAGAGGTTGCTGGAGCCTATCCCTGGTCAACTTTATCAATTGTGGCTCACTTATTTTTACACTTGCATTACACTTTAGAAATGTTAGACTTTTGCTGACAACATTTTCCAATTGGCCTTTATTAGCAGCAGTGGTAGGGCATCAGGCCCTGCAAGGCCTTCTCTGCTGGCCTAAAAATCAGGTGATGTTAACTTTGTTTTGTTTGTTTTGTTAACTTCCTTTAATTGCTTCTCCCTGGTTGCACTGCTTACAGTCATGTACTTTCGTATTTAACCAATCATATTTCATCCATTCTTTCTAGGCTCAGGAATCTACCCAAAAGAATTCTCTGGAAAATCCCGAAGGCCATGTGCGGCAACATCCGCTTTGTCCGCCACTTTCAGCCAAGAGGTAAAATCTTAAACCGAAGCCCAAGCCCAACCTGTCCCAAATTTCTCTCCGGGTCAGGCTTAAAATGTCAATTATTACGTTTGGGCCGGATGGTTTTTCCCTCTTTTCCGGCCTGTTTTTTTACCCGTCATTGTTCTTCTGTGTCTATGTTTATACAGTCTTGTTTAACTTAGATTCTGTTACAAAACACAGGCTTTAATATGTATATATGTGTACACATATATATAAATATATATATATATATATATATATATATATATATATATATATATATATATATCATCTCTCATCTCATTAGCTGCACCGCTTATCCTCAGTAGGGTGGCGGGGGTGCTGGAGCCCATCCCAGCAATCATCGGGCAGTGGGCAGGGGACACCCTGAACTGGTTGCCAGCCAATCGCAGGGCACACGGGGACAGACAACTCACTCGCTCATTCACACGTAGGGACAATTTGGACCGGCCAATTCACCTGAAATGCATGTTTTTTTTGGAATGTGGGAGAAACCGGAGTGCCCGGAGGAAACCCACGCAAGCATACAAACTCTGCACAGGAAGTCTGGAGCTGGATATATATATATATATATATATATATATATATGTATATATATATATATATATATATATATATATATATATATATATATATATATATATATATATATATATATATATATATATATATATATATATATACTGTCGTATTAAGAACATTTTACAACGCAGATTTAATTTCCCCCTATGTTCCGGTCCAGAGCCTTCGCTCTGAAAACGCTGGTCTACTAGTGATCCCAAGAGCCAAGAAGAGATCCGCAGGTTCGAGAGCGTTCTCCATCCGGGCCCCAGTCCTGTGGAATGTTCTTACCCCTGAGATTTAATCTGCAAACTCGGTAAAAATGTTTAAATCTAAGCTTAAAACACACTTCTACTCTAATGGATATGAATAACCTATATTTTATGTTGATAATATGTGTGGAGATCCCTACAAGAGCAAACACAAACTTTTGTCCCCTCAAACCAACATAATGGAACCAGACACACAGATGCACCCTCATGTGTGCATAAAAGCACTGAGAAAGAAAGGTTTGTTGTTTTTATGTTGTATGTCGAAGTGTCTTTGGGCAAGACACTGAATCCCTAATGCCCCCAATAAGCAGGTCGGCGCCTTGCATGGCTGCATGGCCGCTATTGTTGTGTGAGTGTGTGTGTGAATGGGTAAGTGTGAAGCACATTCTAAAGCGCTTTGGGAGGTCTTCATTTACTTGAAAAGTGCTATATAAAAAATGCAGACCGACAGACAGACATATTAATTGCCCTCATGTAGGTTTTAGATGAGGGGATGGTGTCATAATATCCTGTAGTTTGCAACAGGCTTTGATCTGTGCAGCCCTTTGAGACTCGTTGTGATTAAGGGCTATACAAATAAACATGACTTGACTTGACTTGACTTTAAGTGCCACATGTCTGTGCATCGACCGTCCCCCGCCCTTTACCCTCTTATGCAATCTATGTTGCTGGCTCCCCAGGCGGACGGCTCTCAGTGGTGGCAGCGTCTGGACCCGAAGAACCAAGCTCTGGGCAGGGTTCAGCCCAAACCACAACTCCCCCACCTGAGTCCTCACAAATAAAATGGGAATTTTCACTCCCAAAAGCCAAGTCATAGAGCTGGTTCAATCGCAAACAACAAATCACTACTTCAGACTGGAACTGAAGGCCTGATTGTGAAATGCACGGCCTGCCACTGATTGGCAAGCTCACTGAATCATTACTTTGAGTGGAAAAAAAGTCTCATGACAGGCCGCCTCCGCACGCAAACACGAATTTAAAGCAAGGCCTGTGAAAGACGTCATTGATTCGGTCTGCTTCGGTTGTCCCTGATTTGCTATTATCATTTCTTACGCTCGAACTATGGTGTGATATTTAAACACCAAACACACGAGACTGAGTAACAAAACAGGCAATTGTGAAGACGTCAAATTCAACTAAAGCTAGTTTGACATTTTTTCTCTGAATTGTTTATATTACGTCTTCACTGTCAGGCCCTGTGAGTAGGGGAAGAGTCTACTTCCTGTATCTCTTTGACATGTTCCACTTTGTTAATAAACAAGGTATTACAAGGTTAAGCTATTCAGGAATCGACAGCCCGGGAAAAGGAAATGGATTGAGTTGTTCTACCTGCTCAGGGGCGTTTGTAAACAAGTTTTCATTAAATTTTGAAACAATTGAAATAACCACACTAAGTCCAAATCTAAAAGGGACATTATAATATTTGACCACTCATTGTCGCTGTATTGAATAATTCAACTCTTAAGGAGTGCTACAGAGCATAAGGAAGATTAAAAACTATGGAGACTCAAACAAACAAAAACGCACCATTTTTCGCCTCATTATTCTGCCCAAAGTTTTACAAGGTTTTTTTTGTTTTTGGGGTGTACTCGGAGCAGCAAACCGGAGGACAGTCATGTCAACTCCTCTGGATGAGCCTCCTGTTATGTAAAATCAATACAAATTTCTTGCATAGAGAAAATGCACATTTGTCTGATAGTTCATGTGTTTTTGCCCATTATTGAGGTCAATATTGTTTTTTCTTAGTGAATCAAGTTTTCAAGTGCCACTGGGAGTTGCTGAAAATTTCATAGTGTCTCTTTCAGTGGCAACTTTTAGCCCAGTGGTGGGCAAACAATGGCCCATGGGCCACATGCGGTCCATCAGATGATGAAAATATCATGACAATACCTATTATATATATATATATATATATATATATATATATATATATATATATATATATATATATATATATATATATATATATATATATATATATATATATATATATATATATATATATATATATATATATATATAAAATTAGGTACTATTAATAAAAAAAGATTTTTCTGGTGCTAGCTTTGTCTCCATTGTCCTGTTATGTGTCTACTACAAAAAACTACTATATAAATGCTACAAAAATACAACGCAATTGCTACAAAACTAAATGTCACATTTAGTGCATAAAACTGTGACTTAATATATTAATATATTTTGCTTTAACACTGAAAAGAAAAAAAGATACTAGAGTGATACTATATATATATGAAAATTCTACTGAGCTTCCAGAAATACTACTGCAGAAATGCTACAAAAATACTACTACAGAAATACTACTACAGATATACTATTAAATACTAAAGAAATGCTACTACAGAAATACCACAAAAAAACTAAAGTAATACTACAAAATTACTACTATGCATTAAGTTAAGTACTTAAAACAGGGATTTAATATACTATTTTACATTATACTTCAATCGTTTTAGATTTTATTTTTTTGTTTGTGAATGCAACATGCATCGCAGCCTGGTCATTCTGGATTACCTCATATGCAGTCCCTTTTCAAGGTTTCTTCATTTTCCTCATGCTGAGTTTTTGGAGCTTTTCCTTCCCCTTTTGTAGGTTTCAGATCAGGGGATGGTGAAATATCAGTCTGTAGCCCTTTGAGACTTCTTGTTATTAAGGGCAATACAAATAAACATGAATTGACTATATTGCCTTTATTCTGAATGTTCAAGAACAATCCGATGATATGAAGCCTTTTTAACCCTTGGGTTGGAAAAAACATTATCTACACTCGAGGTATGTTGACCATATAATGTCCACGCCTTTGCGGTGTGATAACGTTGTCATTCACGATTTTTTCCCCACAAACAATTAAAATGTTCAATAGGGCCTAAGCTGTGTACATATATGGGTTTTAAATCTTCTCTGTAAAGCGTTGTTTTCTATGTTTTTTAAAATTATCTGAAATGAAATGATCTGCATTTATATAGCGCTTTTCAAGTCAATGACTTCCCAAAGCGCTTTACATTGTGCTTCACATTTCCCAATAGCGGCCGTGATCTGTGCAGCCATGTAAGGCGCTAACCTGCTTATTGGGGGTATTGGGGGGTTCAGTGTCTTACCCAAGGACACTTCGACATGTAACACGGACAAGCCGGGATTCGAACTGGGATCCCTTAATCCTAAAACGATCGCTCTACCTCCTGAGCCCCAGATAATAACTTATCAAAACAAACAAAATGACAAAACATGTAAAAAAAAAAATACATCCCAAGGGTTACAAATCAGATTTAAAAAGAAATACATATGCAAATTCGGAAAAAAAAATGATAGGTCTTGTGGTCCCGTCCCCCCATGACCCGCGACTCCAATAAGTTTTCCCACGCCTGTTTGAGCCACTGATACAAAACGTTCGCCACGTAGTGTACATACATCGTTGGCGTAACAAAATTCCGATAGTCCATGAAGACACATTTGCGGTGGAAAACAACAAGTCAACAACATATGAAAGCAACGCGTGCCGTTTTCATCTATCTGATACAATAAATCACCAAAACTCAGTCACGCCTTAGTATCTCTTGAAATATACGAACGTTTTCAAACAAACGTAGCAAACGTCCAAAGAATTACCAAGCGGTTTGTGACGGACTTCGCTTCTGTCACGTGAACTCAACGTTTCTCCTGGCGCCACCAGAGCCACGCCCGCTTCGGGACAATTTTTACATAAGGAAGCTTGGTGGTCGTCCTGCATAGATTTGTGCTAGCTTGTGGAGGAGCAACCGCGTCGGGGAAACAATGGGTGTGGTGACAATACGAGTGGAATACTGGTAACTTAATAACGTTATTAAACCCTTAATGTCGTATTACACTTATGTCGGTGCCCTGCTAGTCTGTTAAAGGCATGAGATGGTGTTGAAATGTGTAGCTAATTGCTAAGCTAACAGTGGTTTCCATCACCTGCAGTGGTAACTGAGGCTACGAGCCCCGTTATCGGGAACTCTACCGAGTGGTCAAGGAAGAGTTTCCTGATGCGGACGTATCGGGCTTCGTGGGACGAAGAGGTAAAATCTGAAAGTAACGATAATCTTTTGTGTTCCGGGGAGTTTAATATGAAGTTTGTATCCTTTATTTGTTTTATTAGCGAGCTTTGAAATCGAAATCAATGGGCAGCTGGTGTTCTCCAAGCTGGAGCTCGGAGGATTCCCGTATGAGGAAGACGTGAGTATTTTGTGCTCTACACTTACAAACTGTCGTATTTTCTCTGACAAAATGCAAAATATTCTTACACTATATATTTGTTTTCAAACGTGTTTATTTATGTAATTTAACGTGTTATATTGTACATGTGTTTTCTTATATTGTTAATTACAATTTTGTTGTGAGATACTGAGTTGCTTGACATAAATGAGGTTTATTATAAAAAAAGTTAAAAAATTAAGTAGCTTGGACGTTCACTGTAGAAGGAAAAAAATACATGCAAATATAATTAAGTAGAATAATAAATTTTCTTTCAATTCATTATCTGCATTAAATTGTTGTTCGTAATATACTGATTAAAGGGATAACCACAAACCTGTCTTTTATTCATTTTCTCCATGTATATATATATATATATATATATATATATATATAATTACACACACCGGAGCCATATCCCCATAGTGGGAGGTGGCTAGAGTCAGGAAAACGTTCATATTTCTGACTCTTTCTGGGAGATTGATACAGAAGAGGGGATTCCCAGGACCTTCGCTCAACCCAACTGATGTGTTGGGAGTCATTAGGTGACCAAACCCCCCAATTCCAACCCCTAATGCTGAGCGCCAAGCAGGGAGGCAATGAGTACCAATGTTGTAAGCCTTGGGCATGACTCGGCCGAGGCTTAAACCAGCAACCTCCCAGTCTCGGGGCGGGCGCCCTACCCCCAAGGCTACCGAGCTCCTTTTATACTTCCTTTTTTCTTAACTTATTTATACAACATAATATTTCGTCATATAATGCATCAAAGCAAGTGAAGAGTTTGAGAGCTGACTCTCTTTTAATGAGTTAAGCTGAAAAAGCTGGTTCTCTAAAAGAGATGGACTTCCTTTCACTACACAACTACCACGGAATGACGCATGATGGGAAATCCCCTGGCGGCAGACGCATGTGCACAGTAGCATCAAACCGCTCGCTTCGTTTGCAACGAAAAAAACGATACCGAGATAGAGGCTACCGCGGCAAACTCGTTTGACTTGATTGATTTGCCGTTTCGTAATAGTCCGTGTTTACCTGATTGTACCCATAATTGACAAATATGCGTTTTTCCGTACAGATTTTTTTGTACGTCGTACACGTCTTAAAATGCATAATATATGTACTTTGTACGGCAAAAACGAACAGGTTGACAGGTATGTATGCGTGTTTGATCATTTTAAGTCGTGTTAACCCTATAACAAATATAAACGGTTTTATTGTTAGACCGATCTCTGCTCTGGATCATCTCGATCACTGGTCGCAGACAATATAGTCAACAAAGATTGCTAATATCGTCGCATCGTAGCAAATCATTGTATTCATAGTTCTATCTTTTAATTTTCATCGGGTAAAACAGGTCACTATAGATGTAAAACTACAAAGTGTAATAATTCATACTCTAGTAAAACTTACTATTAACATTTGCTCTGGTCAAAGGTGGGTTTTATGAAGGAATGAAAGTTGTATTTCGAACATGAGAAAATAAAGCAAAACAAGTCAAATAACCATAACAATGTGAACATAATATGTCCGAAAAGGACTAGGTAGAAGCTATGCTTATTTAATCGTACCCCTTTAACGTCCTTATTAATTGTATCCTACAGCTAGATCTCCTGCATATTGACATATAACAAACCCTCACAAATATAGTTACAGAAATTGTGTCGAAGCATAATGAGCAATTTCCACCAGTCAGACCATTTCCATCCCGGGAACTGTCTTTTCAAACTGCTACCATCAGGCCTACGGTTCAGATCCCTCAAGGCCCAACAAACAGACTGAGGGATAAAGCTGTCAACACACAAATCCACAGTCTTGAAGCACAGTTTTAAAGTGCAATGTCAGAGTTTTCAATGCAATACCCCAGTTTTTAAGTGCAATATCCTGGTTAAGTGCGACATCCCGGTTGTGTACAGTTTTTATTTTAGATGTTTTGGATCAGGGGATTGTTTAATAATAGTCTGTGGTCTGTGCAGCCCTTTGAGACTCGTAATTAAGGGCTATACAAATAAACATGACTTACCTCCTCTCATTACTATAATCATCAGCACCACCATTACGATTTTCACCATCATCTTCTTTGAGTCTCCATTTATTTTCACCATACTTTATAATAAGAGTATTATTATAACAATCCTTCTCATCAGTGCTCATGGTGACAACTGACTGTTTTGTGATGTGTGTGTGTGTTGTCCATCAGACAAAGTATCTTTAAACCTTAGAAATTTGAAGTTGTGGACACCACCTTAAGGATTACTTGGCTGAAAAAGATAGATACTTTATTCATCCCCGCAGGGAAATTCACATTTCCAGCAGCATCCCTTCGCTGAGAACAATACAATAATAAAGCAAAAGGAATACAATATACAAATACCCAATGTGACGTGCTAATGCTGGTATCCTAGTTTGCAGTATTTTGTGACGTTTTTACAAAATAACTGCTTGCTCCTTGTTTTGAAACCAATATTTAGGACAAAAATGACGGTCAAAAAAAGCCTCAACACTCTTAAGTTACTGCAAGAGGGAGACAAATTTTAAGTGGTATATTTATTTGAGACACAGGCGCTGGATTTATTATCTCATCCATTTTATTAAATTATCAAATATCCCACTATGAAATAAAATGTGCTGAATGTTTAGCTTTTGTCTGGAGAGCTGGTTTAGGGTTTTATTGAATTTTTGGCTGAAAATGTATGGTGTGGCTCTCTTGGGGGAAAAAAAAAAATGCTTTTATGGCTCTGAGTAAAAAAGGTTCCCGACCCCTCGTATAGCGCATTGGTTATCAAATAGGCCCACAATTCCACCCTAATAAAAAAAAATCCACTTTTAAAATGCATCCAATGTATTTTTATGCCTGATGGAGTTTTCAGAAGGTTGTCTGCGTCATTTGAAAAAGAAAAAACATTCAATATCTGATCTGTCAAGGTCCTTGGCTTGAAGCAAATGCATTTATTCAGCCCTCCTGTGATTTGACTTTGACACCCCTGATCTAGTGTCTCCAAAATAGTACTTTGTGATAAATGTCCTCAAGTCAAGTCATTTTTATTTGTATAGCCCTTAATCACAAAGAGTCTCACTTTCGTCTGACTACTTGGGTCTGGTCCCGTAAAATGAACACTTGGCGAGACACGGATCGTCTGTGCCAACATGCTCGATAATCACCACTAACTCTTTCAACATCATAAAAGGTTTCTAACTTGTTTTTGTGTCCCTGTCTTTCCAGGTAATGGCAACCATCAAGAAAGCGCAAGACGGGCAACCTCTGACCAAGATCACCAAAAGCCGCGCACCATGCGTCATTATGTGAACATATCGCTTTGAATGGACTTAATCTCACTTTCCCCATCAGTTTACTGCCTAAATTCTTTTTTTATTTGTTGTGGGGTTTTTTGGGGGTGGGTGGGGGGTGGTGAAATCAAATGAAGCAGGGCTTTTGGGGAAAGCTCATGCTCCCTCCCAGTGGTTTTCTTCTGACACGGAGCCACCTGGGCATTAATGACTAGCGCCGCCTCAAATTTTGCTACACGACGGTGCTACGATGATTCCTGCCCGATGGTTTTGCAGCTTGTCAGGAGTAGATAATTGGGAGGGGGCTGGGGGTTTAGTCATATGCAAGGTCAGTCAGAAGTCCTTTTATGTTCTTAGATAACAACCGTTTACAAATACTATATTTGTTTTGGTGTTTGCAATGACTTGATAAGATTGGTTGAATGAAATGGATGCTCTGCTTGCAACACTCTGAATTTCTTTGATTGACCTCTACTCCCGAATCCTGGTGACCATTTCTCTAGTCTACACATGGTTTCTTTCCCTGCCGAAGGAAAAAAAAGGGGGGGGGGAAATCTGCAACTTGTTTCAACTCTTTTGTATTTATCAACATTAGAATATATTCCGAAATGTAACACTTGTTACATGATGTTTAAGGAAAGTGGAGTGCCATCTCTAGAGGGCGGTGAGTTGCTAGTTAATGTCTAGTACAAATATTGCTTTTCAAAGTTTCTCAGTTGATTATCTTTAGATTTGCATTATTTTTCCAGAGTTTTTTTCCCTTGCATGACTTCTAGCATTTATTTATAAAGGCCATCAATATAAAATAATACATTAACTTGAAACACTTGGTGTGGTGAATATAAGCACTGCAAATACAAATTTAGATTGAAAAATGCAAATTGTAAAATAAATGCAAAGACTGTAACTGTGTTTTGTTTGTTTTTCTTTTCTCATGAAAACGATCCATTCAAATAATGCCTTTCCTAGCCTGTAACCGCAGCAACCATTCTCTAACCCAAACCAAATTCCCACCAAATTTACCACTAAAAAGTTGTAATTGTTAAAATGGGGTTTTGACACAATAGGACCACCAAAATAGCCTAATAATGACTACTGGTACCAGCAATGATAGCAAAAAACATCCCCAAATGACAAATACGCATAGACAAATTTAAAATCATAGCATTATGTCTGTCCCGTGCTCTGATTATACTTGTTTTTATCTCATTCAAGAAAAGGGGGGGAATAATGTGTGTACAGTAACACCTTTCAAAATGAGAACTGTACTCTCTTTCACTGCACTTGATGTCTTTCAAGTCTTTATGGCACCAGGGTGTGTCTGGACATCGTATGTGTGGAGCCAGCAGATAGCAGGCTAAAGTCAATGATACTGATAACTATACTGAAGCTCATACATGCAGCTACTTCAACTAGGCCCCTTTAAAAACTTTGTTTTTGAAAAAATCAACAACACTGACCTATCTTTAATCTATTGTCACTAAACCTTAAAATAAATTCCTTTTTAATAGACATTTACAGGTTAAAATTGTACTCATCCATATGTGTGCCAGTTTTCCATATTGCCTAACTTGCAAGTCCGGGTTCCCCCATGACAATTGTTTGCTTTTGTAGACAAAATGTGAAAGTTTCTTGGTTTCTTTCTTTGAGCAACATTATTGGTAAATGTATTTAATCTAAATCACGAGGGTGTCCCTAATGAATTGTCAAGGATTCAATTGATCTGACACAAGTGTGTCCGATGACTGCTTAATCGTATTTAGCACGATTGACGTCAGTGTCCCGATGACCTGCAACAGACTTCCTCTCTTTGTCGTCTAATCAAACCGTGAACGAAGGCCCCTTCCAGAGTATGGCCAATTATATGCAGCTGATAGAGCAGTGTTTTTAAACCTTTTTTGAGCCAGGGCACGTTTTTTTTACATTGGAATATTTTGCGGCACACCACTAACCAAAAATATTATAAAATGACACTGAACAGTATGTTTGATTACAATATCATTTAGAATACCCCTAGTTTTTATAGCACAGACATTTGACAATGACAATATTTGCAGAAAATGATTCATAAATGTTTTATAAAATTTTTAAAAGTGACATTGGATAATTTCAACCTGACGATCTCTCACGGCACACTAGTGTGTCGCGTCACAGTGGTTGAAAATCACTGTGATAATCTGTAATGCTGCTATTCTGGTCTCAAAAACGAGGAGAGGCCTTTTAGATAAGTGTTAAATGGAAAAAATATCTAGTTCTGAAGTAATATATATCCACGAGTTTGGAAGGTGCTGTCGGTCATTTTCATTTACAGATACTTTTATTAAGGTTCTAAGGCAGGGGTCTCAAGCTCAATTTAACTGAGGGCTGGCGGATCTATAGTCTGGGTGAGGTTCGGTCAAATTGGGTTTTCCACAAATAAGTTAAGAGAAAAACATTTGTCTCTTTTCAAATATAATTTAACTACCCACAGAAAATAAGATCTAAAAAATATATAAAACATGAAGAAATTATGTGAAAATAAATCCATCTATTATCTGCACCGCTTATCCTCAGTAGGGTCGCGGGGGTGCTGAAGCCCTTCCCAGCTATCTTCCGGCAGTGGGCAGGGGACACCCTGAACTGGTTGCCAGTCGCAGGGCACACAGGGACAGACAATTCGCTCGCTCATTCACACCCAGGGACAATTTGAACTGGCCCATTAACCTGACATGCATGTTTTTGGAAGAACATGCAAACTCCGCACGGGAAGGCTGGTAGCTGGTTTTTATGCCAGGAACTCAGAACTGTGCCAGTACGCGCTAACCACTCAGCTGCCGTACCGCCCTTGGAAAAAATCAATTAGTAGCAATGAATAAATTGGTACCCCCCAAATATAAATAAAAGCCTGGGCAAACAATAGATGAAAAATGGTGCCTTAAGGTCTTTTTGAGGTTCTCTAATTTTCCATTCTTACCTTACCATTTTACAAGTTGATTACGGGTGCACAACAGAATACTTCAACATAATAAACACTTTCCCGGTAACTTTCTTATTAGGGCAAGAGCCTCAAACTATCATCTTGGGGGCTGCAAACGGCCCCCGGGCTGTGAGTTTGAGACCCCTATTCCAAAGAATTCAAACAATAATTGGTTACTTTTATTTTACCAGAAGGTTGTTACATCCTCGCAGCCTGTTTCTCCAATGTGTTTCTGTCATTATTTTAATTTTTCACATGCCAATAAAAAGCATATTAAAAGGTGGTACTTGTAATTTCATTGTACAGCAAATGTCCTGATCAATAAAAAGGCTGCCCTAACTGTTTTTCCTTTGGTCCCA
Source organism: Urocampus carinirostris (assembly GCF_059441175.1). Lineage (NCBI taxonomy): Eukaryota > Metazoa > Chordata > Actinopteri > Syngnathiformes > Syngnathidae > Urocampus > Urocampus carinirostris. Next base: position 25,377,450 of record NC_142349.1, on the reverse strand, counting down.
TAGGTGAATGACTTGCTTAGATCATAAAATGTTTGAACTAATTGCAGATGCGGTTTTGGTATTAGAAAGTTGGGACGTATAAATCTCGTTACTTAAACACTGAAAAATGCTTAATTTTTTTGTCATTGCATGAACGCAAAAAACACAAAAATGTAAAATTTTCATTAATCACGACCAACACACCCACAGACTGTGGCTGAAATTGATCCCTCAAATGGTAAAATTCACTGAGGAAAAAGTGTGCTTTTTGCATTTTTTCTCTACGGGCTTCTGAGAGAATCAGTTTTAACCCATAAAATCCAGACAAAAAGGCTGCCTTGCAAACAAAAGGGAAGGATTTTGATCCTGGCAGGTTTCAGAATTGAAAGGCTGTAAAACTCTGAGTCTAACTTATAGTACCTCATACCTCATTTATCCAGGTTTCAACAATTGTTTTTGACCCTAATCCTTTGTCCTGATCCGTTATACTTATTGACTTTTGTCAATCGTATGTTCCAAAACCTACCTAAACAACCTAAATATTGGTCTTTAACCTCTAATACACATGCTGGGTGCACAGCACCAGACAGGAAAACGCTCCAGAGGGTCATCAAAACAGCCCAGAAAATCGTCGGTTGCTCTCTGCCCAGTCTGGAGGACATTGCCTGCTCTTGCTACCTCAGCAGAGCAGAAAACATCATCAAGGGATTTTCTCACCCCGGCCACCACCTCTTCGACCTGCTGCCTACCGGCAAGCGCTACTGGTCACACAAAACAAAAACAAACTGACTCAGAGACAGTTTCTTCCCCAGAGCCATTACCACCCTAAACACACACCGCACAAAAAAACTGAAAAACTCTTGCAAAAACATTACCTCATACGAACATAAATGTATCAGGAGACCAGAACAGACCAGGAAACCCCAGAGCATTCGTTACAGTTATTTATTTAGGGAAGCGATCAGGGCTTGCGGGAGACGAGATGGCTGTCAGCCGTCAACAGCGGAGCCGGAAAGAAGGCTTCGGAACGGGTGGCCAATCGGGGGGTGGAAGTCAAGCAGGTCGAGTTTACCGGGGCTGGAGAGAAGATCGTAGCGTGGGACGGAAGCAGGTCGGGTCGGAGGCAGGCAGAAACAGGTAAACAGAGTTCTAGACGAAACGGGCAATCAGGAGAGTCACACAGAGTTACAATCGTAATACTCTGACGAAGAGGTCTGGGCGCAGCGCGCTAGAGAACGAAGCGTCGGCCAATCAGAAGGCGCCCACATTATTGCTCCAGGTGACCAGTGTTAGCAATCATGACAAAATGGTACTCATGTCTATGTATCTTGCACAATGTTGACTGCACTATGTTTACTGCTCACCTTGCACAATGTTGACTATCTTTTTTTGCACTATGATGACTATTTTTGCACCAAATACATATGTTGACCATTTTTTGCACTATAATGACTATTTTTGCACCAAATGCATATTGCACAACCTTACAATACCAAACTGTATGTAACATCCTATATGCCGACATTTCTTGGGTAAATTTTGTGTAAATTATAACTATAACCGTATCCTCCTTGTTTTATAACCTTATCTTCTCTGTTACTTTATCTTCTTGGGTTTTTTTACTTCACTGTGAATGTGTGAACTGGAGTGTCATAACCAATTTCGTTGTCACAATATGTTAACCCATTTTGTAACAATGACAATAAAGGTATATTCTATTCTATTCTATTCTAATAACAACTTAATTGCCTTGAACTGTAAATCTTCGACCTAAGTCCCGTAGTCACACTAAATCACCGTACCAAAATCGATCCCTAAATTTTTGTCCCTAACAATAACCTTGCTATAACCAAGAAAAACACAATGTATAGTTTCAAACTTCAAACCCAACCTGTTTTTCTAAACTTAGGGGAATCCCGAAGATGTCAACAAAATGACGTATTTTGACATGATGAAATCATTGTCCCCTTTTTAGCCCTCTGTGCACCTTCTTGTGTGCCCCCCATCATTAATGACTGTGGCATCAGAAGCTGCACCGTCGGCCATTTTTGTCAAGGGTGGAGTGGTCCAACTCGGGCTGGGATATCCCTGCATCAAGGTGTCCAAGAATGATAACGCTTGTGTGTAGTCATGCGAGGCCTTATCGTCGCCAACCTTGTGTGGTTGCTGAGCAACCTGACGGCCATCGAGGTAAAACGATTTCACCAGTTTGACGTCGTTTTATATTTTGGGTGTTCCCGCGCTTTCTCGTGGGGTCTCGCCTCAGTTGCCTTGTCGTTACTCATTTTCACCGAGATTCACTGACAGCTGCTGAAGACCTGGCGGGAGTACCTGCTCGCAGGTAAGGGAGTGGTCTAATCGTCGCTAGAATCCACTTACTTTTCACAGGATACTTTTTACTTCATGATGCAATGTGTAGACTATGACACTTGTACAACAGCCATGGTTCAGATGTCTAACCCGTTGAAACCTATAACGCCTGAACCATGGCCTGGAACCGGTAGTCCTAAACAAAATGTTGAACCCAAAGTTGCTAACCCGTATCTAGTTGTTAATTTGACCCATTCTGTGATGTTCTTAAGATATAGTCTTTGCTTGTTTGTGAAGCATATTGCTCTGTACATTTCTTTGGGCTTCGTGTGAAACCCTATTTTGACCAATCATCTGTAATGACCCTATAAATCTTAATATTTTAGTGCTTCCTTGAAATGGTTTATTTGAGTAAAGGGTCTTGATTTTCTAAACAATTTTAAAGTAACTGTTCAATGTGTGACTCCATGGTCTTTTTGACCATTGGTTTGAATTCTAAATCCACCATGAACAACAAATCTAGCGTTACTTTATGACATACCATCAGCTCGACACTTTATTTGGATATGTTTTTTATCTGACTAAAGTAAAGACCTCTATGAGGACAGTTAAAACTCAACATGTGTGACTCCAAGATAGAGCTGCCATAGTTGCTGATTATCTGCATGGGGCCATGAGGCTACACAAGTTATCGTAGATGTTTCCAACTGCAGAGATGCAGAGTACTTCTCCAACATGTTTTGAATGTTGAAATAATGGTTTATATGATCAGGTCTTAAGCAGGACCTGTAGGAACCTGGGGACACACTTTGCCCTTCAATTCAGTTGTGTATAAAGAGGGAAACCTCCAAATCATGCTCATCGATGCTTTCGAGTAACAGCCAGTGACCCTTGAGTTAGCCTGGCCTCTTAGTAATCACATCTTTTACAGTTTATCCACAAAATATGATTGATTTGATTGATATTATGTCACCAATTAGTACATACTCTAATACATATTTTCTCCAATACATATGTGTTTTAAAGGTAATGTACAAAAGTAGCTGAGTTTGAGAACCCAGAAAACAGCAATGGAGAACAGAATCACTTCCGATGAGGTTGGTCTGTGTTTATGGTCAATAGCCAGCATGTAACACGTACATAAGATAGATCTGTGACATTTCAAAATATTTTCTGCCCTTCCTGAAATCCTTTCTCCTCGCAGGACAGTGACATGTCATATGGAGAGCGCGATTCCTCTGTCATCTCTTCCCCGCTAAGAATGTGAGTCCACACGCAAGCCATGTTTACCAAAGTTACATCCCTGACGTACACAAGAGGACATTCCAGACTTTTCCTGCTGAATGTTTTACAAAATATAAGAAGTTACTCAAATGGTAGTCAGCTGAAAGATCCAGAACTACTGTATGTGATAACTCCACACGATTGATAAAGAAAACTTTTCGGAAGAGTATGTCAAATGTTACCTGACTAAATACATATTATATGTAAGATATGACCACTAGCAAACAATGTGCAGCATTTGTAGAGAAAACATTTGGAAGTTTATGATTTGAATTGATCAGTTGAAACATGTTCCTGACCGCGCTTAAATAATGTTTTGATATTTCAGTGTAATCCAAATCTGATACAAAACATACTGGCTATACACAGGGTTGGGTAGGGTTACTTTAACAGGATTACTTTCAATTACTTTTGACTTACTCCAATACCAAATATGCTAATAAACGACAAAATAAACTAAATATGAATAAAATGATGACTCACAACACATGGTAAGCTTTCTCTCCTGGCTTTGATCTCTTTGATCTCCGGCGAAACTAACATAAAAAGCGACAGAAACAAAATGAAAATAAATCCAAACAGCTTGCCAACATCATTTTTGCCGTTCCATGTGTTCCGTTACTCCCTAAGCCTTCACAAAATTTAGTAATTTTATTCATATTAAGTTTCTTTTGTCTTTTATTAGCATATTTGGTATTGTAGTAATCCAAAAGTAATTGAAAGTAATCCAGTTAAAGTAACCCTACCCAACCCTGGCTATACAGTTCGTCATGACTATAGCACGCGCCCCTAGTCTGACTGATGACTACAGTCTGATAACAAAGCGCCTCAAATGTGAGTGAGTTAAGGATCTGCTACCATCATGCGGCAGAAATGTTAACACACGAGTGGTTGAAGTTGAGTCTTGAAAATTAGGAGATGTTGCTCTCTTGTGGCCACATTAAGAGATGGATGATATTGAAGGAAAATAATAATCGGGATTATTTCATGTAATTAGGTTTGCCGAAGACCACATTATTTAAGTGAGAGGAATGGACCCAAATCCGCATAACCGTAAAGAACCCAAGAGACAATCCTTCTTTGGAAAATTAAGACCCGTGGGTTTTCCTGGGTTAAAAAAGAATGTTCTTGAAGTGCGCCAGAACGTCAATATATAATGTAATGTCGCCTGTGTGGTCTCTGGGGTCACCAACTGTGATCCTAACCGCTCCTATTCAGCATGCTTTGGTAGTTATCTCTTATACTTCTAACGGGCTTGCTCTGCCACTTTAATGAATAAACTGTGTTTGGGGAGTCATGGATATCCAAAATATGTTCAAAAGGTTTCCTGCGGATCAGATTGGTTGAAGTAGTCTTTAAAGTGAACAGCACTGTCCCACATATTAGGCACAAGACAATGATACTTTCCTGATACAATTGAATCCACATTTTGTTTAAATTTTCCATGTCTACGGGATACAAGTCTTAAGTGGATAAATATTTTTATAGTACACAAAAATAATTTTAAAGTGGACTTGAGTCACCATAGTGTATTTAACACGACAGTAATGTCTCCGAATTGGAATTGAACAACAGTTAAATAGAAATGTATCATAACTATCCATATTTTTCTTAAATTTGACTCAAATTTACTGAAAATTGAACCTGAATGCCAGCTGGCTGTGACGATTCTGAAAGTTCTTGTTTGCTGTCATTAAGTTTCTATTTATCATCCTCAGGAGGACTCTGAGGGACTGCGGTGATCTGTGCAATGTGGAGAATGGGACAGATGATGTGAATACACCCATGGAAACATACGTCATTCCCCATGCACTTCCAGCCAACCTCAACCTGAACACCAATGCCACCACCAGAGGCGATGCCCAGGTCAGTCTTCGATTCCAAATCTATGAAGCTTCCAGACAACTGGCTCCTCCAACTGACCTTTTCTATTGGGTGGCAGTCATACGTGGAACTGAACGAGCTCCGGGGAAACACTTGGCAGGAGACGAGCCGCTGGGTGGGCTTTGAGGAGAACTTCAATGCTGCCAAAGGGACGTGGGGTCCTTCCCACACCTCTTACCTAACCTTTAAGAGTCTCATCCAGCTACGAAAGACCATGAGCACAGGTGAACATGGCCTTATATATCAGGATCAAAGCAACTTTCACATCGAGGTGTTCTTAAAATGTTCACTAGTCTTAGAGTCAGATACAGTGGTACCACTTCATTACGAGCTTAATGTGTTCCAGTAACGTGCTTGTAGCACAAATTGCCCGTCCAATGAGCAAATTTTCACGGTATAAAATAATTAAAAACGAATTGGGTCGCTCCCATCCTCCCCAAATTATCTACGTGAACGTCAAAAAGTTTTAAAACTCATCGTGCTGATCACCCAAAACGCATTCAAATAGTAATCAGAAGTAACAAAAATTACAGTAATAAAATAAATAAGATCATATGAATGAAATAAAATGCGAGTTTATTATGAGCACTGACCATTGTTGAGTCGCTGTAACAAATGTGTGGGCGTGATGCAGAGCAAGGTGGAGGTTGCAGGAGACCTCACAGAGCTTGCATACCTGTCAGCTTATACGTTTCTCGTACTATACACAGTTTTTGATCATTTCAAATTGTGTATGCCGTATATCAATTTTCATACGGGAAAAACATTTCAAAGAAGACCAATCTCGTCTTGCCCATTTTAGTCACGATTATAATAGCAGATAAAAACATCATCGCAAATTGTTAATATTGTTACAGTATTCTACGTAGTCAGTCTGGCTGTGAGTAGATAGGTGCCACACTGTGTTTGTAAGGGTTATAATCAATTAATAAGGAGAAGTTGCAACCATTGATAAGCGGAGCAATTGGCAGAGGTCGAGAGGCTGTTAATACTTAAGCACTTACCATACACCTCAAATTAAAGTTACTCTAACATTAAATGAACTTACGCACCAAAAGATTTTGCGGCACTTTTTTTGTGCAAATATTGGTTTGCATGCGCAAACTGGACGAGCGGATGCTGGCAGTGGTGGACTGCTCGTGAACTGCATTTTCCTTCGTATAGCGAGAAAGATTTTTGTTGCAAATAAAACTCCTAAGCCCAAATTCTCATTTTTAGAGGTGCTCGTAGAAAGAGGTACCACTCTATATACTGTAGTCCAGGATCGAAAAGTAAAGTCCTTAAAAAATAACTCTTATGCTAAACCAGAATATGGACTGGGATCCTTTCCTGAGGCTGTTTTTTCTTGACTTTGTCATTAAATAAACAGGTGCTGTCCTTTTTGACCTGGACGCCAGCAGTTTGTCATCCATCGCTGAGAAGGTGGTGGACGCGCTAGTCTACAAAAATGAAATCCGAACTAGCGATCGGGATGCCCTGCTGAGAGCCCTCCTTATGCGGCGCAGGTTAGTCCCAGGGCCCGTGTAGGGGTATTTTACACAAACAACTTTTCCTCCGCTATGACAATTAGTTCAGTGATTTGCATTGAAAAAACTTACCATTTTCTATGATGGTACAATCCCAGATAATAAGGGTGATTGAGGGAGTGAGGGCTAAAATTATGCAAAGAAGTGTTTAAAACATACATGACTTTTCAGAAATCTAGCATCCAATGCTTATGAAAATGCCAACGGTATTTTAAAGGGTAAGTCAACCCAAATCATTTTTCTTAATCGTTTCAATATTTACTCACAAGTTTAAATGTGCCATTCTGTTAATCAAAGATAAACTGCAAAATCTACCTATTTTACACAGATGCAGCCATTTTCTCACTTATTGTTAAGTGAAAATAAAATCACTGTAATTTAGCTCAGATGTGATTGGTTGGTACCTGAGCCCCATGTAACTCTGATGGCATTTTCAGTCCATAGTAAGTAAAAATTAGCAGATCCGGGGATGTTTAAGGGCTGGTAATAGCTTATACTATTGGGAACATAAGACATATTCATGTTTAGAAAATCCTTGGGTTGACTTATTTCTATTTACAGGGAAAGGAAAAGCAGCACACCTTAAAATAGATTGCTTAAGCAATTGTAAAATGTATTAGCATATTAATGGAACAGTGTGTATAATTCAGTGCATCCTAGAAGTAAAAAAAACTTAATACATTAAAAAAGTCAGTATGATTTAAATATTAAGCAAAAATAAATGAACTCTCATTTAAACGTACATGTTTTAAAAAATACTCGTAGGTGGGTACCCAAAAAACAAAAAACGCGCTGTGCAAAATAATTACGGGTAGAAAAAAAATGGTCAAGTTAGGTCAGATTGGTTAGTATTGTTTCTTATGCTTTTCAGCACTTGTTTTTGACACAACACAATCCAGCAACAAATAGTGGTCGAATAATATGCACTGTCCCATTAAGTCCACCGTCCATTTAAGTCCATATTAGTATTGTTGTTGTTGTTGCTATTATCCATCCATCTGCACCGCTTATACTCAATAAGGTCATGGGGGTGCTGGAGCCCAACCAAGCTATCCTCAGGCATTGGGCAGGGGACACCCTGAACTGGTTGCCGGCCAGTCGCAGGGCACTCAGGGACAGACAATTCGCCCACTCATTCACACCTAGGGACAATTTGGACCGGCCAATTAACCTAACATCCATGTTTTTGGAATGTGGGAGGAAACTGGAGTGCCCAGAGGAAACCGACGCAAGCACGGGGAGAACATGCAAACTCCACTCAAGAGGTTCAATCTCATGACCTCAGAACTTTGCCGCACATGGGCTAAACACTGCTCTGCCGTGTTACCCTGTAGCTATTATTATTTTTATTATGATTATGATGATTATTATTATTATTATTATTATTATTATTATCATTATTATTGCTGTTGTTGTTGTTGTTGTTGTCGTCATCATCATTATTATTGTTATCGTTTTTATTATTATTATTATTATTATTATTGCAGCACGGCGGCGCAGTGGTTAGCGCGTGTGCGGCACAGTTCTAAGGTCTTGGGAAGCTCCTGTGTGGGTTCAAATCCAGCTACCAGACTTACTGTGTGGAGTTTGTATTCTCTCCCCGTGCTTGCGTGGGTTTCCTCCGGGCACTCCGGTTTCCTCCCACATTCCAAAGACATGCATTTCAGGTGGATTGGCCGGTCCAAATTGTCCCTAGGTGTGAATGAGCGAGCGAGTTGTCTGTCCCTGTGTGCCCTGCGATTGGCTGGCAACCAGTTCAGGGTGTCCCCTGCCCACTGCCCGATGATTGCTGGGATGGGCTCCAGCAACCCTACTGAGGTTAAGCGGTGCAGCTAATGAGATGAGATGAGATTATTATTATTATTATTATTACTATTATTATTATTATTGTCATTATTATTATTATTATTACTATCATTATTATTATTAATATTCTTATTATTGTCATCGTCGTTGTTGTTATTTCACACGGACTCATTTGATTTGGTGATGTTTGATGTACTCATGAGTAATTCTTGTGTTGATCAACATGACTGGAGACTTTAAATTTTTATTTCAAATCCCAGTCCACTATTTGATAAAAGAGTTTGTGACACATCGTACATGGTGCTTACCAAATAAAAATGACTTTGTACAGGTAAAACGGCTCAGAGTTGAAAATATATATATAAACTAATTATAACATTTAAATGGCTTTCAAACATTTACATTCTTCTCTCCAGTCAAGCTGACAGACCTGCAGTCACCCCATCAGGAGACATCGAAATGCAGACTTTTTCCGTTTCAACAAAGGTATAAGTCCTCATTTGGGTTGCCCATTAGCTGAAATATTTCGCCTGCATCATAGCTTCCTTCCTTTTCTTTAGAGGGACAACTCTGACAACATGGAAGCCTCCATCGTCCTCTCAGGTCTCACTATACCACTTGGAAAAAATGTGGAGCTAGGAATGAAAGTTTTATTATTTTCCCAAAGGTGTTCTGGATCTTCTGGAGAAGCCTGTAGTGGCTTTTGTCCGGCTAAGAGACTCGGTGGTGATGGATTCTGCTCTGGAATGTCCTGTCCCTGTTCGCTTCGTGTTCGTTCTGGTGGGCCCCAGCCAGAGCGGCATGGACTACAGCGAGAGCGGTCGCGCGATGGGCGCTTTGATGGCTGACTGGGTGAGCAAAACATCAATGGGGACATTATCGTGATTTAGGAGGAGTCAAGTAAAGCAAGTTTAAAAACAAAACAGATTTTATTGAAAACAGCAAAGGGCGTAGTCATGGCAAGTGGTTAGCGTTTTCTGCTATGATGCGCCAGGTGTTTTGTCTGGAGGCTTTTCTGGCGGAGACTGACCAGGACCTGACCAACGCCATTGCCGACTTCATGGACTGCAGCATCGTCATCCCGCCCACTGAAGTCCAAGATCTGGCAATGCTGGAGCCCATCATCAAGTTCCAGAAAAAGATGCTGCAGGACAGACTACGCCCCACCGACAACCGCCTGGCCTTCGGTGACAGGATTAAAGGTATGGCAAGGACAACCCAAAAACTTGTGCAAAGAATGTCAGTGTCAATTTGATGTGTCTAGCTAAGAAAGCTCCAGAGCCACCAAGAGAAGACCCCCTGGCCCGCACTGGTTATCCTTTTGGCGGCATGGTGAAAGACATCAAGCGGCGCTACCGCCACTACATCAGCGACTACACCGATGGCATCAATGCTCAGGTCATGGCCGCTGTCATCTTCATCTACTTTGCTGCCCTGTCGCCAGCCATCACCTTTGGTGGACTTCTAGGTATGCTATTATTAAGAGCTAACAATTCTTTCCTTCTGCCCTCTATTCAAAAAATGTTCCCGAAATCCTGTTGTTTTTTTTTAATTCATATAACTACCAAAGATGATCCTGGGGTCAATAATAACTGAAAGAATATTTCAGAAAAACTTCACCACCAACCTTTTTTCTGAATGTCTACATGTTTTCTATGTTTTAACATACAATATAATATATTGGCAAAGCGAGCTTACATTTACCAACTTGATGTATAGAAATTGAGAAGTTTAATACCCATGTATAAAATAATCTTGCTTACACAATTTATCTTTGTTTTTATCCTACATAGTCCGTCTTGCTGTTGGTAAATAGGTGCCGCATTGTGTTCGTAAGGTTCATTATTTCTTAATAAGGAGAAGTGCATTCATTGATAGGGGGAGCAATTGTTTGAACAGGTATGCTTTTGCAATTAAAAAAAATAAAAACAGGTAGTAATTAAGGATGCACATTACACAATAACTATTTTTCGACTAAAATCCTGCTTGTAGAGACCAATAGGAATAACTTTTTTTGACTGCATGCTATATTTAAAAGAAAAGAAAACCACAACCAAAATTCAATTATTTTTATTTGTGTGTTTATTACTTTGCTTACAATTACAATCACATTATACATCTCTGGTAAACATCTCTAAAAAGTCGTTTTGGAGAAATTAGAGCTAGGCTTTAACAATCAATCAATACTTACTTTTTATATCAGTCATAACTTTCTTGAAAATCACAAAGAAACAAGTTTTGAGCACTGGTATATAGATATCGCAATATTTTCAAGCTCAAGTTCAAATAGTATCAACAACGCAATTTAAAATAAGAAAGTCAAACAAAAGAAAGCAGCAATGTAATAAAAATATGTGTAAAATGTCAACACGACTAAAATACCTTCCATTGCACAATATTTTGAATATATAGTCAATAGTGCAAAAAAAAAAGTGTATACCCCATTGGATCAAATGTTTAGGGTTAACTGTACATATAAACGTACATAAGCAAAATGATTGTAGTGATAGTTAAAATGGGAACACAATATTGATCCCAAGACAATTGTATTGATCCGATCCAAATACTTATTAGATATCGCTAACATCGATATTTGGTCTCCCTGACGACCCTTACTCCAATGTCTTGCTTACGTTAGAGGGAGGTAAAGGGGGCACATCTAAGTTGTGCTACTGCTACATGGAGAATAATCATATATTGATAAACATAAATGCATGTAATCTTTCTAACAAGTATTGTTGGCTGATTGAATATCATAGCTCGCTCAAATTGAGTAATCATTTTTTCTATCATGATTGTAATGTATGACAACTCAATCCAACAACTGGTAATATCAAAAGAAAACAATCCAGAAAATAGATCTCCAGAATATTCAGTTTAGCATGATATAAGTCCAATCGATTGAAGTGTATTTAAAAGAAACCCTGTACGTGTACATGATAGGGTATGAACATAACTGTTTTTTCTTTGTCTTAGCTGATAAAACAGAGAGGTGGATGGGCGTGTCAGAGTTGATGATCTCTACAAGTATCCAGGGAGTTATCTTTTGCATCATTGCTGCACAGCCTGTCTTGGTGCTTGGTTTTTCCGGACCTTTGCTGCTCTTTGAGGAAGCCTTTTTCAGCGTACGAGTCAATCGCAAGTACAACGTTGTCTCGTTTTTCCTCATCCTCATACATCTACGCTTTGTCCATTCCATGATGTAGTTTTGCAAATCCCAAGGGATTGAATACATCGTGGGTCGTATCTGGGTGGGCATGTGGCTCATCGTGATTGTGGTGATAATCGTGGCGGTGGAGGGCAGCTTCCTGGTGCGCTTCATCTCTCGCTTCACTCAGGAAATATTCTCCATCCTCATCTCACTCATCTTCATCTACGAGACCTTCAGTAAACTCTTCAAGGTCTCCCTCTTCCGACTCGTTTTCTCATTATCCTTTCATGTGTTTGTCTGACAGTAGGACTGTGCTTCTTTTATGTCAAAATCTTTGACCGTAACCCGTAACCTTGTTTACTGCATAAATCAAATTCCTGGTCCTAAACGTTGAAAATACTGCTCTTTAAGCTTAACCAAAACCACAAACTTTTCTTTTATTGTGGAAGTTTTTTTTTATGGAGACCTGTTCAACTTTCACTTATTCAGATATTTATCTTTTTGGTTTATGAATACGTTCATTTCAAGGTTTAAATCTAATCAGATTTATTTAGATACAGAACCCTCGTCACAACATAATTTTAACTGGGTCTCACACCTCATTAGTTGAAAAGTATTGACAATAGATGTTAGTTTGAACCCCTAGAAGAAGGCAAACCAAAGTAAAAATTCAAAGTCAATCGGTTTTTTAAAGTACTTTCATCTACTATGTTCCTAATTAACAATCTTAGGAACAAAACTTAAAACTGGTTTATTCTTTTTGTCTTTTGTTTCCCTTAAAATGAACAGTAACAATAAGAGATATCTTAACGAACTAACCAACTAATCCCCATCTCTTGAACAGTACCTTTACAAAAAGCCCATAAAAATATCTGTAAACCTGATTACTAACTTAAACCTCTCATAACTACTCTTACCAGAGTTTTGTGGTTTCTCCTCTGTCACAGATTTTCAAGGCCCATCCTTTGATTTTAAACTACAAACATCTGAATGAAACGCTGGATAGGCCCTTTCACACCATCTACAATATGACTGCCAACGGCACTGTCATCGTCCAGAATGTGACGATCAAGCAACCCTTCCCCAACACGGCACTCCTATCACTGTGCCTCATGCTGGGCTGTTTTTTCATAGCCTACTTCCTTCGCATATTCAAGAACGGCACTTACCTTCCGGGTTGGGTACGTCACCACCTCGGAATTCGAATGTGGCCTTTTGGTGTTGACCTACCAGTCTTCTTTTCACAGCTAAGACGCCTGATTGGAGATTTCGGAGTGCCAATCGCCATTTTTGTCATGGTCGGTGTGGATATCAGCATTCAGGATGCTTACACTCAGGCAAGTGTTTCAAGCATGTCGCGCAGGGTTGTCAAACTTAGTTTGGCTCCAGGAACGTGCTACCCTTTCGAAATGTCCTACTGTAGGTTGATCTGACACCCATATCTGCTGAAATGTCCTACCTTGTTGAGGTAGCGACGTCATAAAAGAGTATTTTGGAGCAGTGAAAGAGTCAAATAAGACTAAATATGAACAAAAATCTAAAGAACTCACTGATTTTAACTGAATGTATCACCATTTCCAAAGGCACATATGATAGATAAGACAAACCCTTGCACATTTTGCCGGGAATAGCTATTAGCGGTGTGTGCATGCGCATGGATGCACACTGGGCATTGGTAGGACGTCTTGATGGGTTGAAAGGAATTTTAAAACACCAGATGAGTAAAATAATGTCAACTCCAGATGTTTACCTTTGTCTTCATTACAGTATTATGCTGTATCATTCAGCCTAACCCTTTATATTACAATCAGGGATGACAAGGGATCTTTTCCAAACATAACACCTTTATTCACAAACAATAGGGGGGAATAAACATGTTTGGTATTGAATTTGTTAACTGGTTTGTTTAAACAGTTGAGTGAATGCAGTTTTACACCTGAACCACCTCACCACGCTATACATACTCACCACTGCCCTCCAGCGTCCGTAGAGAGCATTGGTTTACTTTTTTTATAGAGACTCATATCTTTTGATAGACTTAAGTTTTTGATGGACTTGATAGAGACTCTTTATTTTTTGACAAACTTAGAAATCTTTGGAGTTCCGGATTGTAACATCCCACATGCCGACATTTCTTGTGTAAATACCATGTAAATTATAACTATAGCCTTATCCCCCTTGTTTTATAACCTTATCTTCTCTGTTCCTTTATCTTCTTGGCTCATACCTCACTGTGAATGCGTAAAACTGGAGTGTCATGCCCAATTTCGTTGTCACAATATGTTAACCCATTTTGTAACAATGACAATAAAGGTATATTCTATTCTATTCTATTCTATTCCATTAGATCCAGCCCGCGGGCGTATTTTTGACAAGACTGATGTAGCGTGCATGCAGTGTTTACTAGTCTTCAAGTGAGGTTACTCTTTTGCAGAAATTGGTTGTACCAAAAGGAGTCCAGGTGACCAACCCAGACGTTCGCGGATGGTTCATCAGCCCCATGGGATTGAACAAGCCCTTCCCTGTCTGGATGATGGCTGCCTCCTGCGTACCGGCAGTGCTTGTCTTTATCCTTATCTTCCTGGAATCTCAGATCACCACGTGTGTGATGATTACACTTTGTTTCCTCAAAAGACCAGCATTTTTGGAGGGTATTGTTGTAATGTTTGGTCTTCCTGTAGGCTTATTGTTAGCAAACCGGAGAGAAAGATGGTCAAAGGTTCCGGTTTTCATTTTGACCTGCTGCTCCTGGTGATCATGGGCAGCATCTCATCCATCTTTGGAGTTCCATGGCTGAGTGCTGCCACGGTGCGCTCTGTCACACATGCCAATGCTCTAACTGTCATGTCCAAGGGCCCCAAACCAGAGATTGAAAAAGTGGTGGAGCAACGGGTCAGTGGCATTCTAGTCGCCATCCTGGTTGGTAAGTAAGGTAGTGAACTCGGACACAGACTTGGCCCTCATACTGTAGACTTAGTTATTCCTTGAATCAGTGTCTGAAACTCATGACAAAAAGTTACCTGACACCAGGGCAGACAATTTTGAAAAGTTGCCTGCCCATAAAGTTGCCCGTCCCATTTTTCACAACTTGAAGCACAATAAGACGACGTATCCCCCCCCAAAAAAAGAACCATTGTTGCAAAGTATTAAGGATTGATAATCAGAATATATAACAGGACAACACTTTAAAATTAAGTTTATTATAAATCTACTTTTAACATTCATTGCATGTATATGACATCGCTGTTTTCCATCTGCCATCAGTATGTGCCTGTATTTACTCATCTTCATTCATGCAATGTTTGCGTTCCGTCATCTGCTAAAAGCCACGTGAACTCCTCTTTTCACGATGCTTATAATGTACGTTTACATTTTGTAGCGTCGTCAATTTTCTTAGCTTCTTTTGAATCTTTCTTCAGGGGCTGAGGTTTTATCTTGATTCCTACCCACTTATCCATTTTTCTTGTGTTCTCTGTTTGTATACTTAGGAAAATGATATGCAAATGCTCGGGAAAGTCCGGAAGCACAAAGTTATTCGATGCAGTCTTCTGATTGGCTGCCGAGTATGCAAATTTCTAAACAAACCGAAATTCCGAAATTTCCAAACCGAACGAAGATTTTGAAATCGGAATAAAGCAAACATTTGATTTGAAAAAACATCTTTTGCTTTTTTTTTGTTTTTTTTTCTTCCTTGAATAAGTTGTCGGCCACCCGGGCGTAGACGTTTTGTACGACGTAAGACGTTATTTCAGACACTGCTTGGATGTATTCCAATTTTTTTACACCACTACATTGTTCTACACTAAAGAAGTACCAACTCTGTAATCGATTCATTTCCGTCTTGTTTTACAAAGATTCATTGAGGCAAAAGCCCATGTGAATCGTATTTGACTTCCCTTCACATTGCATCTTTATTTCTCTTTTTCAGGCGTCTCTATTTACATGGAGCCCCTATTGAAGATGATTCCCATGACCGCCTTGTTTGGGATCTTTCTCTACATGGGTGTCACCTCCCTCAGTGGAATCCAAATGTGGGATCGGATGCTTCTATTGATCACACCCAAAAAATACCATCCATCTGACGCCTATGCCACTAGGGTACGAGGCTTCTTCCAAAACATTTCTATTCTTTTCATTGCAATAGGCAGTAATTCTAAAACGAAGAACCAATGGAGGCTGCAAAATAATTAGTAAGAAGTGTACATGCTACTTCAAGCAATATTAGAAGAATTATATTTGAAACTTGCATAATTCAGCTATTTTCAACCAGTGCAAAAGTTGTTCCTCAACCTCCTAGGTCGTCGGGGCACTACTTCCTTTGGTGTGTCTTTGGCAAGTACAGCCAGTCGGTGCAGATCCCTCTCCACGCTGTTTTTTTTGGGGTAGGGCTTTGCTCCCCCACATGAACCAGATAGATTTGGTTCCCATGGAAGCCTCTTGACCTGACTCAGATTAAGCACCTTTATCATCGGGTCTCTGTTGTTTTTCAGTGTAAAGCGTCATTCCACTTTTTAGAGATGAGCTGGACCGTGGCATTGACAGGCAGTGGCAAGTGATATTCCAGAGCCTTCAACATATTTTCAATTCAATTAAAACACATTATAGTACTTGCTATCTATAAAGTAAGATAAATAGATCCAAAAAGTACAGTGCGTTTCATTTACTTTTGTAGAACAATTGGTTACTGTGCATTTTTTATTTTACTTGCATCGAATACATTTCAGTTGAGTCGATGTTTAAAGGTTTCCCATTATTGGAAAATATTGGGCAGCTTAAAGTTCAAACTGAGCTTTATATTGATGTTCCTGTTGTATTTGGAGTGATGTGTATCTTTTGTGGTCATGATTATATTTTACTGGTGTGTTTTTGTGTAGGTGTCCACTATGCGCATGCATCTTTTCACATTGATCCAGCTTGTGTGTCTAGCCATTCTGTGGGTGGTGAAAATGAGCCCATTTTCCCTGGCTCTGCCCTTTATCCTTCTACTCACCGTGCCGCTGCGCATGGTCATGACCGGAACGCTTTTTTCAGCCTTGGAAATGAAATGCGTAAGTGAATTCAACATTCCACCAAATTTTGTGTTCAAATGGCCTGTAGACATTTTAATATATTTTGTTTTATTTTAAAAAAAGAGCATCACTTCTGTTTAATGTAATTAACACATATTGTTTTATCTTTATTTTCAAGCAAACTTTCTTATGATTTTAAACTCCGACTCTATTTAATACCAATTCTGGTGACCTGGATTGAAGTCTGATGCCACTCTGCGCCAGATTAAAAGAATGTTTACACATTATTGTTTTGTTTTTTTGTTTGCAGCTGGATGCCGACGACGCTAAAGTAAAGTTTGAGGAGGACGTGGGTGAGGATGCATACAATGAGTCCCCGCTACCATAAGTGAGAAGTCATACAATTCAGAGTTAAAGCCATTTGGAAGGTATCTTTAGAGGGAATTATTTTAAACTAAATCCCAGAATGGAGTTTTGCGTAGGGGGGATTATTTTCTTTCACCATTGAAGGGGATATTTGTGGTATTTGATTTTTTTTTTTAGATGTAGTGTTTAATCTTATATTTAAGTTAGAGGTGTTTTCATTTCAAATATGGTGTAAATGTATTTTTTTTTTCTGGTTGGATTAAGTTGTATACGTCTTTTTATCATAATTGTCAATTGTGGTATTTTCTTTTAACTCCTCAAATGTATCATTGTATGAGGACATGATCTTTAATATCTAAATTGGATGACTGTTAGAGAGACCACAATATATACGTTTTGCTCCTTTGTGTCTGTAGTTGGATGGATGTCAACATGAATAAACTGATTATTAAATGTTGATCAATTTGTACTTTATTGATGTTTACTAACATTATATTGTGTAATTTATACGAACACAATACGTATAGTTTAAAAAGCTGTTTATATACCTGGGCTAGAGTACCAACTTTAACATGTGGCTTTCATGACAAAAGCTAAAATTGTCAAATGATGTCTGAAAATAATACACTTGAAATGTAAAAAAAACTGAGATTGCATTAAGTGTGCAAAGATTCAAGCTTTTGAATGTAACCTAAAAGTCTCAAAATATTTTATTCTGAAAACATTTAAAGGCAACAAGGAACCACTGCACAGCAAAGAGCTGAATACACAACCGTCAACTTTCTCCCCTTATTAATGATTGCAATTCTCCTTATTAAGCAATAAAAAAAACCTTACAAACACAATGTGGCACCTATTTACTCACTGCAAAACAGACTGCAGAATAAACACAAAGATGATTTGTGTGAACAAGATTATTTTTACCAATTAGGTTCTTTCGTTATCTTTCTTAGTTCTTTCCCAAATTACAGTAGATGTTGTGGTGCTTGTTATAAGTAGCAGTGCAGGATTTTGCAGACTTCATTTGTTCTACAGATTGTATTACTCTCTAGCGGAAACTTTCACAGTTTTGGTTAGTTTGCAACAAAGTTGTCAAAGTATCTGTTACCATTATCTTCCCACTCTGTCTGTACTTTACTCACATGGCTGGAAACTCTCATTATTGACATTAGATGAGGAAAGCAAAGCAATATGTGCGAAAAATTAATGCTTGATAAAGGAAAATATTTGGTAATGTACCGACAAAATTAGCAAGCTGATATGACTCTGTTGTCTGCTCCCAGTGACAGAGACAAAATAATTAGTGCTGAAATGGGTAAGACAAGATCGGTCTAACAAGAAACTACATTTTTTGCTTTCCCGTACAGACATTTGTATAGGGCGTACACAATTTGAAATTACCCAAAAACTTTTAAAATACAGGCAAAACGTAACATTGACAGGTATGCAATGTTTTTTAAAAAATACTTTATACTGACATAATATATTTTAACAACCAATTTAGACGGTATCAACTGTAACATGTGGCTTTGATAACAAAATATGATATGGTCAAATGATGTCTGAATACAATAAATTTGAAATCCAAAAAAAGAAAAACAAAGATTGCAATGTGTGTATGAAAACTCACATTCAAACGTCACATGTAACTCTCAAATTACTTTATCGTGAAAACATTTAAAGCCCTCAAGTAAAAATTATGCAGCAAAAAGATGAACATGTGCCAGAGAGCATACAAATTCTCGCCGTTGAAAAAGGATTGTATGGGAGTCATTTGTTTTGCTCACCAGTGTTATGCCGAGAAATGCATCCCCTAGCTACTATAACCACTTTTACCTCGTTTTATCTCACTTTTATATCAATTTTCGGGAATGTAATGGCGAACATATAACCAAAACCACTTCGTCTTGCATTTGTTGGGAATGTAATACAATTTAAACCATTCTGTCTTGTATTTGTAGTGAATGTAATCGAACTGTAATGCACACCGTATATAAATCACTTTTGAGCATGTAAGGTGTTTATTTTGCCTTTTTCTACTCAAATCGCTCGTATTGAAACTGTTAAGCACTCAACCATAAAGCTTATTTCAGCATAATAAGCTTTTTGGTAGAGTGCACAACAGTTCTCAAAAGTGATTTATAAACGGTGTGCATTAACGTTCGATTGCATTCACAACAAATAGAGAGACAGAATGGTTTAAGTTGTATTACATTCCCAACAAATGCAAGACGAAGTGGTTTTGGTTATATGTTCGCCATTACATTCCCGAAAAGTGATATAAAAGTGGGATAAAACGAGGTGAAAGTGGTTATAGTAGCTAGGGGATGCAAATCCCGGCAGGGATGCATTTCTCGGTATAACACCGGATGCAGTCAGTGGACAGCCCGGGGTTCCACCCACAAACACACAAAGTGGAGTTGAAAAAAAAAAGAGCAAAAAACATGCGGATCTAATAAAAAGTTGTCTAATAGCATCTGACAATTTAACAAACGAGCATTATTTTCAACGTGCAATGACACACAGGTTAATGCATTGACATGACTGGGAGTAGCCATACAAAATGATTACATTTGTTTTTATTGAACCGATAACCACCTAAATCAAACTTATCCAAATGAGTTTCCACATTATTAGTCAAGCTGTGTGTATTTCAGGGGTCGAAGTTTATTATTTCGTCCATCAAAATGTTGCAAACATTGGTAACGGAGAGCACATGCTCGCCGGGATTGAGCATCCGATCCCACATTTGGATTCTTTTTGAAAGCTCCTCTGAAGTCATTCTTGCAAATTCAATTAATTTATTCGCCCCTAATTTTAAAGTGTAAACTTAAAAACGATGTACACAATTGGAAATGATCAAAAAAGTATAAAACACGGGCAAAACGGTTGACAGGATTGTTATATTCAAAATGCAAAAAAAATAAAAAATAACTAAAAGCTTGCATTGTGTGGGCGACTACTCAAACATCACGTGCAACTGTCTGGATATTTTTGTTCTGAAAACATTTAAAAGCAATCAAGTAAACATTGTACGACAAAAACATGAATGCACGCAAATTATCGCTGTTGAAGGGCCTAAAAGCCTTGGAGTCGTTTGTTTAGCGCACCGGCTGCGGCGATTGGATAGCCCGGGGTTCCGCCCACAAACACACAAGGTGGAGTTGGA
Organism: Urocampus carinirostris; assembly: GCF_059441175.1. Lineage (NCBI taxonomy): Eukaryota > Metazoa > Chordata > Actinopteri > Syngnathiformes > Syngnathidae > Urocampus > Urocampus carinirostris. The sequence goes on along the minus strand of NC_142349.1, from coordinate 25,356,966 downwards.
AAAAAGAAAGAAAAACATGCTGATCTAATATGAAGTTGTCTAACATCTGACAATTTATATAAACGAGCATTATCTTCAACGTGCAACGACACACAGGCTTATTTAGTGACACGGCAATAGGCGGACCTACAAAATGATTAAACTTGTTTTTATGGAACCAAAAGCCACCTAAATCATTCTTAACCATAAGAGGTTCGACATCCGATGTTAGTCTAGCGATGTTAATTTCGAGTGTCTCAAGTTTATTTTGATGCCCATCAAAATGTCGCATACATCGGCAACGGTGTGCACATGATGGCCGGGATTTGGTCGGGACGGTCGGTCGCCGCATCCAGATGTAAAATGGCGATGGCGGCTGACGGGACCGACGGCGGACAACATGGAGGACGCTTCGGCATGGCGAAATTGTTGGGTGGGGAGTGGGAAGCTTGCTGCGCGTTGACTGGAGGGAGACGACGAGTGCGATGGAGGCGGGGGAAGAATCGTCTCTGCGGGGACTGGAGCCGAGGACCGACGGCGCAGTACTGGCTATCGTTCAACCCTCCCCTTCTTCCTCCACAACGACGCCGAGAAGCAGCGAGGTAAGCCCCAACCGAGCCACCCCCGTTCTACTCCAAACGCGATAAAATAGCGCCGTAAACGAGTAATTTCCATTCGACCATTTTGCTCTAAATGTAGTATTTCCCTACGTGTGGTAAACGCGGCTCGGTCGACGCTCTCCTTTGTACGCGACAAACGGCATCGGGAAGGGGACAGACGAGGTCGGCCATAGCGGTATTTCTTGTCCTCTGTGGCTCGGGGGAAGAAAATTGTGAACACAGGGGTAACTTTATGTTATTTGAGGTTTTTATGTAACAATGAGTACACTTCCATGTTAGATGTGGATACATTTTGAGTGGACCGTGGGGTTATCACAGTGCTTTCCATACCGAGACCTCCGTGCGGCAGTTGGCAAAACAGCACGCCGCCCTTCTCGGTTAGGCGTCAGGGATCTAGTTTAATATCTCGCCGCCCTCTCTCTCCCCCTTCTCTCTCCTCGACCAGCCCAGAACTACCGAAGACCGAGCCTCTGAACACGCCTTCGTAGTCCTCGCCTTTCGGCTCGACCAAAAGAGAGGCCCGCCGTTGAGTTGCGTGTTATTCGTCTTCGTTCCCGGGCCGCCATTTGGACGTTGTCACGGTAGGTTTGCTCGGAAGCATGATAGACATCAGAGCGGTCTTGAGGTGCCGCGGAACCTTCGCGTTCTCTACCGATTCCATTGTGCAATTCGCATAGGCTCCGTGGAACACAAACGCGTTATTTTAAATATAATATTGAGTGTAAATGTGTGTTTCAATACCCCAAATGCTAGCGTTCTTGTTTTGTAGTTCGTCTTTGTGGCTCTTCCAGTCCCACCGCCACGGCTGTTGATTCTTACACCCCCACGCGTTACAGGATTTGAATGTTAACATTTATTTTTAGTTAATTTCAGTAGAAAAACAACACGCTCCATACTTTTTATATCAACCCAAAAACGACTTCGAATCCGTGCTTTGTATTTTTTTGTCCGCGGTGGCTCAGTGCCTAAAGATACGATGTCGCTGGTTCGCCCTCCGGCTGGCGCTTTCTAAGCTAACAGGCTAGCTAGAGCTAGCCGGATCCATCAAGGACACGGCGAACAACAAGCATCCGCCATCATGGAAGCGCCACTCGGTTACACATCACTGAAGAATACGCCGCGCGTTCTCGGTCAAATTTCAAAAATATAACTACACGCTAAATAAATTGCACATAGTCCACAACAATACTTTTGATAGCTTTAAACATAAACGTGTCACCATCTGTTTGGTTTAAAATCGAAATTGGAGTATGGCGGTGCAGAGCGAGAACCGCGTGTGATCAGGCTCCTGCGGCATAATGACGGCCGCCATTGTGGCTCCGTGGCTCGGAAAGCGAAAGCAGATCCCCCGTGGTCAGCTGGTTGCCTCCAGCTGCATGTCTGTCCGTCCACTCGCTTCCTTCCTTTGTGGATCCACCCAGACCTTTCGGCTCCCTCGTTCGAAAATCCTCCATTGGAGAACAGGCCCTGGCGTAGAAGATGGTCGTCGCGCGTAGAGCGAATGTTTGAAGGAAGGAAGGGAGGGAGGGGAAAGAAAGCTAAATTCCTTGTGGGTGATGAGTATTTTAACGGAGTGGGAGCTAACCTGACGCTACTTGTTAGCCTTCTGCGGTGTTATTTGAGCAGTCGCAAGCTACCGTCTAAGTGCGTGTGTCCTCAACGCTGAGCGTAAACGTTTAAGGGGCGGCGTAATGAATATAAACTATTATGTCAACGTGCATGTCCCATTCACTCCCCTCCGATGGAATGTCTATTCAAATCACATTCCCGAGTACAATGTTGTCAGATAATCATCAGGGTTTGTTCATTAAAAAAAATTAAGGTGGGCGGCTTTTTTTGCAATCGCTCATCACTATGAAGGGGCCCTTTCATGTATTCTAAAACGGGTTTGAAACTGTCAAACTTCATTCATAAGCCAGATACAAACCAATTGCTCCCTATATTTATAATTGTGATTCCCCTATAAAGCTGATACACTTTACAACACGGGTCTCCAACGTGGTGCCCGCAGGTACTATGGTGTATACCTGTCAACCTCCACGGCTCAATGCCCTTGCAAAATGTTGTATTTTCCCTTATAAAATACAAAATAATCTTACACCATATTTTTTTTATTATTTATGTAGTTTAACATGTTATATTGTACATGTGTTTTGGTATATCTTATATATTGTTAATTAACATTTTGTTGTGAAATACTGAATTGCTCGGCATGAATGAGGTTGATTACAAAAAAAAGTTCAAAAATTAAGTAGCTTGGACTTTAACTGTAGAAGGAATAAATACATGCAAATATAATTAAGTATAATACATTTTCTCATTCAAATTATTAACTCATTTTCGGCATTAAATTATTGTTGGTAATATACTAATTAAAGGGATAACCACAAATCTGTCTTTTCTCATTTTCTCCTTTTATAGTTCCTTTTTTCCTAACTTCTTTATGCAACCATAATGATTTGTAATATAATGCATCAAAGCAAGTGAGCCGTTTGAGAGCCGGCTCTTTTTAATGAGTTGAGCCAAAAAAGCCGGTTCTCTAAAAAGAGACGGGCTTCCTTTCACTACACAACTCTAACTCGTTTGACTTCAAACCGCTCGCTTTGTTTGCAACGGGAAAAAAAACGATAGAGATAGAGGCTTCCGCGGCAAACTTGTTTGACTTGATTGATTTGCTTTTTTTTCGTACAGATTTTCTCGTACGTCGTACACGTCTTACAATGCATAATAAACGTATTTTGTACGGCAAAACCGTACAGGTTTACAGATATGATGGTGCCCCCAAAGACATCTGAGGTTGCCCGCGGACCTGTTTTGGAAATGGCTCATTGTTGCTGGGTTGCATTGTGATTTTCTAGGAAAATATTTGTTTAGGTGTTTAATGAGTTTATTAACCCTACTTCTAATTGGTACCCTGTATATACATAACATGATAATAAAATCACAAGATTTTATTTTAGAAATGCATATTGAACTGGGTGCTCTTTTTGCTAATTAGTAACAAAAAGTAGCTTTCGGATTGAAAAAGGTTGGAGACGCCTGCCATACAAACAACGTCGCACTTATGTACTCACATCAAGACAAACGATGTAAAATAAAGACAAAAATAATTCTTGCTAAAAAGTCTTACTAAATTAATGCTTGTTCGAGGATAACATTTCCTAGTGTACCACGACAATTTTAGCGATCTACGATAACCTTGTCATCTGCTACGACCCAAATTACAAGCTTAAATAAATGGACGAAACGAGATTGGTCTGATGGAAAAAAACAACGGCGTACTCTATTCGAAATGATCGAAAAGCGCATAAAATACATAAAAGAAGTTGACTGGTATGCTATTTCAGGATCAATGACTTGAAATTAGCCTGTCTTAACATTTATGATCTCCAGCTTTAGGATTTTATTACTGATACTTTGCATTTTATACACTTGTTAAAAACGGCGGTATGTTAATTATTCATGTTATTGGGTATCGGTCCCTGTGATATAAACGGATACCAATATAAGCTGCCTTATAACACTGTGGTATCTATATTCATGAGTCCTCAAGATTTGGACATTTTTCTGAAAACAAAATATTATTTCAGATTGTTAGTGACTGTTAGTTTAGCACGGCTACTGTCTGTCATATTGACTGCCCAGAGTGGGTTTTTTTTCCGCCATCAAATTTGTAGTCTTATACATATGCAAATTGCAGCTCCACTTGAAACCTTCAGTACAAAAACAGTTTCCTGTCAAGCCTCTGCAAACATAGCATCTTAAGCAACTACAATGTAGCTCGTATTCGTGACAACCACCACATAATTGGTCACTGGACCTCTGGAACCTTTTTCCTGATTGATATGTACAAAACATCCTGAATACTTTAGTTTACGATGTTACAGTGAAAAGCCCCTGCCCTCTCCTGGAATTGAAAGAAGACTTCATAAAAAAGGAAATTGTGTGGCTGTAGTACGTTAAACTCTAAAAAATGTTAAATTAATATTGGCGTAAAACCAAAGGATTCTTAAAAAATACTATGTTGTATGATCGCTAATATACTAAACACAACATTTCATGTTTGTAAAATACAATTTAAGAAGCAATAAACACCTGATTCTGTCCATCTCCGCAGGCAGCCTTTTAGGGAATGTAGTCGAGTTAAGAAGTCACAAATGGTTGGTGTGTTAGTTCGTAAAGGGTCAATTCTCTCTATTCATTAAATTGCATTGTTGTATTTTTCTCCAGCCTGAAAAGAATATAACCCACAAATGAATGGAATAATGGAGGCAACATCCCAACACGGAGGTAGTACACTCATCTTTGGCATTCAAAAAAGTATTTAATTGAAAACTAAATGTATAATTTCACTTTGCATTGTAGTGTGGGCACAGGATGACCTCCTCCAATTGCTTGAGGCAATGAAGTTGGCTCTGCCTCAGAAGGACTTGACCAAGTACAAGACGTCCGAATCCCACCTGGACTGGCAGAAGGTGGCTTTCAACTCGTACACAGCTGAGATGTGCAAGCTGAAGTGGCAGGAGGTCTCTAAAGAGGTAATAGCACCCGGGTGTATTGATTCTTCAATTTGGAAAGGGGAGCGGGACAGTTAATGTGATATTTAATTATTGAGTAATTGCGTCTGATTTTATAACAGATCCGTAAATTTCGGACCCTAACGGAGCTTATATTTGATGCTCAGGACTACATTAAAAACCCTTACAAAGGCAAGAAATTAAAGGTGAGTCTACATTATTAGTTTGGAGTGTCACAATGTTAGCTAATAGCAAATGTTTGTGCAAGTGGGAAAATATGCTGCACAAAAATTGTCACTGTTACATTATTTAAAAATCCCCTTTTCCAATTTTATGTCAGAAACATCCAGATTTCCCTAAGAAGCCTCTGACACCTTACTTCCGCTTCTTCATGGAGAAGAGGGCAAAGTATGCCAAATTGCATCCAGAAATGAGCAACTTGGATCTGACAAAGATATTGTCCAAGAAGTACCGCGAACTGCCAGACAAAAAAAAGGTAGAGAGGTGGCATGTTTAAACTGGTTGAGGGAAAAAGATTTACCCTTTCTTTCCCGCCACTCAGAAAAAATATGTTGATGACTTTGTGAGGGACAAAGAGGCATTTGGGCATAGCATGACGAGATTCCGGTGAGTGCACGTGTTCTTCTTTTTTATTGCCTATCAAATAGACATATTAAACTTTTTTTTTTCCTCAGAGAGGAACACCCAGAACTAATGGAGAGTATGACTAAGAAAGGCCCAAATGTTCCAGAGAAGGCCAAAACTCCTCAACAGCTGTGGTATAACCACGAAAAGAAGAACTTCCTTAAAGGCCGCCCTGATGTAGTTTTTTCCCGTCTGTTTTGCCATCACTTTGTCGGATTAGGCAACTCACTAATATCTGCTGTTCATCTCTAGGCCACTACAAAGGATATAAAGGATTGCCTCAGCAAGCAGTGGACACAGCTATCGGACAAGAAGAGACTGAAGTGGATTGGCAAGTCTCTCGAGCATCAAAAGGAGTACGAGGTAAGCTGGAAGATGATTCGGACACATGTTTATTCGTTTAACAGCACAATTTGTGGTAAATATGTTTCTTTTAATTTGATGTTCTTATATTATATTTGTGGATTTTCAAATTCGCAGGAGACAATGCGAGAGTACATCCAGCAACACCCTGAGATGAACCTGACGCAGGGGGACATCATCAAACCCACGCTCACAAAAGCAGAAAGACACCTGAAAGACAAATCGGACGGACGGCCCGACAAACCTCCACCGTGAGTCGGCGCTCACCGCTTTAAGATCTTCCAATTTACAGAGAGGTTCTTAGGATTTTAATTCTTGCAGAAATGGTTACTCAATGTTCTGTGCTGAGCTCATGTCCAGCATGAAGGATGTGCCCAGCACAGAGCGCATGGTGATGTGCAGCCAGCGTTGGAAGCTGCTAAAGCAGAATGAGAAGGATGCTTACCAGAAACGCTGTGTGCAGGTGATGGAAAATGGTCACCTAGACAACATCACGCATTTCACATTGCTCTAAATGCATTTTTTTTCTCTTTCTCTTTGTAGAGAAAGAAGGAATATGAAATTGAAATGAACAGATTTCTCAGTGTAAGTTCTTTTCATGATTTCTCAAAGGTGTTTTGTTAAGTAAATGTCCCCAAATTTATTAGCAGAACATTTTTCACATACACGAAAAACTTTTAGCCTTCTATATACTGCAACTACAGTATTCTTATTACTTTGTTAAAAGTGTATACAGTGGAACCTCGGTTCTCGACCAAAATTCGTTCCAGAACCCTGTTCGAACACCGAAATCATTTTTCCCATTACAATTAATCTAAATCGTTTTAATCCGTTCCAACACCCTGAATGTTTATCTTTTGTTTACCTTTAAGACACAAATAACATAAACATAAATGTAACCCAGGCTAATCGTACGTTCGCGTTATCGTAATATTCCGTACAAAAGATTACGCTAACATGAACGTGTAAAAATAAAAAAAAACTTGGGGAGCTCTTCTGTCTGAGGGGTGCTCACACGTTCAAATCACTTTGCTACGGATGACCCGGCTACAGGATGTTCTTTTCTCTTAAAATATCTATCCAATGACACTTGCTTCTGCCTTCTTTTTAGCACTTTTCGGAAGTGGTTCATGACAGTGTCAATAAAGTCATTGATGACTCTGGTGGCTGCAGCTTCATCGGGGTGGTGGAGTTTGACGAAATTCTCTAACTCGGGCCATTTGCTACACATTTGTTTAATCTCGGATGTCCCCTTGTGTAGTGGAGGTGCAATTGCACCTGAGAAAATTAAAAGGAGTAAAAAAAATCCCCTAGACGGTACAACTGCACTACAGTTAGCCATACCTGTCGTACCGGCGTTTGAACTCCGATTTTTGTTTGAACTACGAAGCAAGAATTTCTCTGATTTTTTTGTTCGGACTCCGATTTGTTCGAACTGTGAGTCGTTCGAAAACCGAGGTTTCACTGTACTTCCATTCTCCCCCTTACCCCACACACAACAGCCATCCTTGTCACCTCACGCCTCGCTAAGCAATTCCCTCTACACTGTAGAGTCTACAGCTTACCTCAAAAGTCCCACCATGAACTTCAGTTGGTCCATAACTCTGCTGCACGCATCATCACCAAAAACCCCTCTTGCCATCACATCACCCATGTCCTTCAGCAACTGGATTGACTCCCAATCAACTACAAAATCCTGCTCTACACCTACATGGCCATAACCTTGCCCCTACCTCTCTGACCTTCACATTGCCACGTCATCCCGCACCCTCAGATCATCTTCCTCCCTCCATCTTACTATACCCCTGCCCACCTCAGCTCCATGGGGAGCAGAGCTTTCAGCCGCTCTGCCCCCCAGCTCTGGAACTCATTGCCACCTGACCTTTGGAATTCTGCGACCCTGTCCACCTTCAAATCCGGACTCAAAACTCACCACTTCAAACTTGCCTTTTCTTGACCATATGCCTCACACACCGCCCCTTTTAACTAAAATGTGTTTTATTGGCTATTCATTACTTGCTTGTTTTACTCTTCGTTTGTTGTTGTGTCCTACTTATATGTACAGCGACCTTGGGTGTCCTGAATGGCGCTTCATATACAATTTATTATTATTATTATTTCTGATCGTAATGGTTCCCTCCCTTTATTTCCTATTTTATTTTACATTTACACAATTTTCTAAGATTGTAATGTATTGACACATGTTTGACCGTCATGTATATTAAACGGAGGTTCTCTATAGACGTTGTCCGAGGAAGAGCAGCAGAGGGTCCTGGGTGAGGAGAAGATCGGTTTTAAGAGGGGCAGTTCCACTAACAATACTGCAGCCAAAAAGAAGAACACCAAAGCAAAGGTTGTGTCAGCAAATAGTAGTTTTTTTTCCCTCATGATCAGCAGGATCATTTTCTGACTCTTTTTGCGATGATGAATAGGTTGCCCCGGAAAAGCCCAAGCGGCCCATCTCAGCCATGTTTATTTTCTCTGAGGAGAAGCGTCCCAAACTCCACCAGGAGCGCCCTGATCTGTCTGACAGCGAGCTCACACGATTGCTAGCACGCATGTGGAATGAGCTGCCAGACAAAAAGAAGGTAGAATCCCCCCGTGCAACCAATGTCACAATCACCACACCCGCGCCCAAAAGTATAATATTTTCATGCTTAGTCCAATTTTAAATTTTTTATGTTGTGATTTCAGGAGAAGTACAAACGTCTGGAGTCAGTCTTAAAGGCGCAATCAGAGAAGAAGGAGGACCGCAGCTTGCCTGACCCGCCAAAGACTGCGCAAGAGATTTGGCAGCTGAGTGTTATTGGAGACTACCTGGCTAGATTTAAGGCAGGACAGTAATACATTTTTAAGAATGTTTCCTTTTTTTATTCAAATAAAAAAATGTCTTATCACTGTTTTGAGGATGGGAAAAGCCCTGTGGACATTTAATTTTCTAAAAGACATAATTTCACTTCATGTGATGATGGTTAAACATTTTAAAATACAAATCTGAAATGGTAATAATAGAGACATTGTCCAATATTTAAAAATAGAATGATCGACCCAAGGCTCAGAAGGCAATGGAGGCCACCTGGAGCACCATGGAAAAGAAGGAAAAGATCATGTGGATCAAAAAGGCGGCTGAAGACCAGAAACGATATGAGGTGAGACTTTGTTTGTGCTACTCGGCTTTTTTGCAGCCAACTACTATTTTGCCTATTATCTCCAGCGAGACTTGTGCGAGATGCGCTCACCAGTCGCCACTGCTGTAGCCTCAGGGAAAAAGATGAAGTTTGAGGGCGAACCCAAGAAGCCACCATCGTGAGTTGGAATGACAATTAATTGTAGCCTTTTCTGCTTTCTTGAGCTTACATATTGCTTTGCTGCAGAAACGGGTACCAGAAGTTCTCTCAGGAGATGCTGTCCAACGGAGAGCTCAACCACCTCCCAATGAAGGAGAGAATGACAGAGATTGGCAGCCGCTGGCAGAGGCTTCCACTTAAGGACAAAGACCGCTATAAAAAGATAGCTGAGGAGATGCAGAGGCAATACAAAGTGCTGCTGGAGCAGTGGCTTGCCGTGAGTCCCCTCTTAGAATCTGATGCTCTTTCTGCTAAGAAAACAATTGCTTTTTTAATTCTAACACCACTTCCATTTTTTTAGAGCGTCTCCTCCCAAGTCCGGAACTCCTACAAAGAGTATAATTCACAAGTAAGTTGCGAGTTCATAAATATGTAACTGCAGGAAATGTTAATTCCGTTTTGTGTTCTAATGTGTCCCATTGGTCTGCCAGAAAAGGAAATCACCAGCTAAACCGGGAGGCCCGAAGGCAAAAGTCCAAAAATCTGTAAGTAGGATTTAATTAACTCATGTGTTACCATATAGAACGCTGTTCAATTAAGTTACCCCTAAAAATGTTTTCAATTTTTTTTTTTCTAATCCACGGATCTCTTAACCCCTTGGCGTACCGCCATGGGACTGATGAGAAGCAAATACGTGTCCGTACGATAGATGGATAGATAGATACTTTATACATCCCTGTAGGGAAATTCACACTTCCAGCAGTATCCTTGTGTTGAAAATAAAACAACAATAAAGTAAAGGGAATATAATACATAAATACCCAATGTAACGTGTTGATATAGAGTACGGTATTTTCCGCACTATAAAGCGCACCTAAAAGCCTTTATTAACAGAGTTGCCGGATACAACCGAATGTTTGATCTTACATTACACATAGTCCAGTGTTTTTCCGAATTGCTCAGTCCACAATTGAATGGATTTGGGAGTACAGTCCATAAACATGCCCGATTAAAGTCGCCGTCGACGATAAAGCTCCGGTGCGTCTTATGTATGTCAAATATAGGACCAAAAACTATTTTTTGGGGGTGCGCCCTATAACCTGGTGCGCCTTATAGTGCGGAAAATACGGTATTTAGATAGCGCTACATAAAATACACGCTGTAATAAAAATATGATAATATGCAATGTAGGGGTGTGGTTTAATGTGGGCTTTTACTCCCCCGGGTGGAGTTACAGAGCCTCATGGCATGAGGAAGAAATGATCTCAGTCTGTCGGTGGAGCTTAAGCTGCTCTTTCGTTTGGAGATGATGCTGTGTAGTGGATGTGATGAATTGTCCATGATTGACCGCAGCTTTTTCAGTGCCCGTCTCTCAGCTACTGTTGTCAGGCTGTCCAGCTCTGTGCCCACAACAGAGCTCGCTTTCCACACCAGTTTATTAAGACGAGAGGCACGATGTCACCAATCACTGAAATATGTAATCCCACCTGTCATTGGGAAGCCTGAACTCTTGGGAGTCGAGATAGGCTGACCATTTAAAAAACTACTCATCACAGAAACACTACGATCAGTCTAAAACAAGTTACCCGAAAAATTATAAAGCCGGCATACCTTACCAAAGATGTCGTCTTGCAGCCATCGCATTCGTTGATAGTAAGTAACCATAGCCAATTTACATCCGCGAGAGTCTAGTAAATCCAACAGTGTAAACTATTTACGCACATGCCAACGGATAAAAAAATCTGCGGAAAAGCAACTCTGCATTGATGGACGTTCCTTGTTGCTAGCTGTTTGTTTAGCCCCATAATTCCCGTTTACAAATAAACAGACTAGTACATTATTTTCTCTAAGCCGTTGACTTGTGATTGACATCTTTTTTGGCCAATTGCAGGCTTTATTTTACGATCCATAGCCTGCATTAGCCTACAAAGGCTGGATTTCTAAAAAGGACCTGCCTTCTTTACATCCGAATTACGTCACGTACAATAGTGACCTATATAAATGTTGATTGCCAAATTGGTTTGCAATGCAATTCTAAAAAATCGAATTGAAGATGCCCCTATTGTATTCAAATTAAACCCCAAATTGATTCATTTTCACGCACAATTGTGTAGAGATAGAGACGTGGAAAGTGAATTCAAACGTTAACAACTCATTAACAGTGTTTAAAACATTAGCCAAAGTAAAATCCACATTTGTTAAGCATTTTGTGTAAAAACTGTCAAATGGCCACCTTTCTAAACGCTCAATTCTACGCTTGGAAAATGTGTAAAATAGTATGTGTAGTTTTTCAGATTATGATTAAGTACCAGGTAAGTCTTCAAGCTATTGTTTCATCTGTTTTTCAGCTAAGATGCCCATGCTACACTGTTTTGATTTTGGCATTTGATTGCAAGAAAAAAATTCAGGCGACAAGAAAAACCTTTTATTTTTGTGTGTCCCAACTCCGATAAATCAATGTTAGTAGCACTTGTAGTGTTTTTCAGTTTGGGACATAACTTCAGAGTCTTACCTTTCAAAAGAGACCCGAACCGTCCATATTCTCCAAATGGTTCAAGAATAGCATTCAATTTACTTTGGTTAAGTCTTGTATTGGGATTTTAAGCATTCAGGAATTTTTCGGGAATGTTAAAGGGTGAAACAAAATCCCAAATATTAAGGTAAAAAGTTGCTCGAGGTCAACGTTACCCTCTGCATGGTCTCCGATAGGACACTGAGGAAGACGACGACGATGATGATGACGACGACGACGATGATGACGACGACGACGATGATGATGACGATGAAAAAGACAGGGCGTCCTCTGAGGCGGGATCCTCCAGTGAAGATGAAGACGATGACGTAAGTTGTGAAATTAAAATAACCATGGGAGAAATAATGTGTGTTGGACTGTGGCTCAAACATATTGTAATGGTGTGGATCATTGGATGTGGTTGTATAAGTGGGTGCGCTGGTTTTCTCTACAAACACGAGCTCCAATCATTACACTCTCCTATTCAGTTAGGGACATACTGTAGTTCAGGCTTTGAGAACGCCATTAAAGAAAAAGTATTCTACATACATACTGAGTGGAAAGAAGAAGTAAAGCAACTTGTCGTCTTTTAGGAGTTTTTTTTACTGGTAAAAGTCATAATTTGTTCGGAATGCTCTTCGTGGGAGAGTTATCAGAATAACTTTTAAAATTTTGCTCAGTTAATGACGTGTGTGTTTAGGATGTGCACGTAAGTGCGATGTTACCTGTGTTCTCAATTTAATTTCATTTTAAATTGCCTTTCAAGATAACATTTATGGTTTTGGTTTTTGATTTTATCAAATAAATTTGCCCACAAAAGGCAAATTATACTCTGAGTGTGATTTATACCTGTTTTGCTTTCTTCATTATGCATTTTTTGGCTGTTGCAACTTATACTCCAGAGAGACTTGTAGTCCGCAAAATGTGGTACCCCCAAAAAGTGGAAAATCTGCGAAGTAGCTTGGCACCTACGTTAAAGCCTGGAATTTAAACTTACCCCAAGAGGAAGTCATTACCCACGGAGAGTACACCACTGTAACAAAATAACAACTAAAGATCTACAAATAAAAACAGAACACAGAATTGCAGTTGAATAAATGGTCTTTATTGTCATACAAAACTACAACGAAATTGGAGGGATTCTCCTTTTTAAAGTGAGAAGGCGATTTAGAGAGTAGCTGGCTAGCTGGATGGTAGCGTTGGGTAACTGTGACTTCAGCCGATTCTCCACGATGGCTAAAATACAGCTATCCCAAATTGTAGTTCCAAGTCATCCGTTTCAAGGTTATTGGACCTGGTATTGGTGAGATACAGGCTCCACAGAGGCGGTTTAAGAGAGTCGTTAGCCTAGTGTAGCAGTAGGGTTGACCTGCAGCCTCACTATTGCCTTCTCCCTGCCGTTACCTCAGTTGCTTCACCAACCCAATAATAATGCACCGAGCACCCGCTAGTGTCTACCATTTCTTAGCGCTCTTCTGACTTTCCCGCGTGTCCGATTTTAACTGATGAATATATTTTTAATGTAATGAGCGGCTTAAAGCTAGCAGTTTTCGTGCTGTTTTAGTTCGTTTTGGTTCGAAAGCATTGACTAGTCTGCACGCCCCCGTTGTTCAACCTATCACAGTCGTGCACACTGTCAGGCTCACACACACACAGAATCTTCCCCGTGACAATATTTTCTGTATGACAACAGTGCACGGTACGATATTAATGACCATAAAGTCAATTCAATTCAAAATCCCTCTATCAGTGCATCAGTAATAACCAAAGTGCAAAATAGTGAGGGAACTCATGACCACCTGACCTCCGTAATTTTGCCACCATCGAACCTTCTTGTAGAATAGAATAGAGAATAGAATATACTTTTATTGTCATTGTTACAAAATGGGTTAACATATTGTGACAACAAAATTGGGCGGAGTTTGCATGTTCTCCCCGTGCTTGCGTGGGTTACCTCCGGGCACTCCGGTTTCCTCCCACATTCCCAAACACGTGCATATCAGGTTAATTGGCCGGTCCAAATAGTCCCCTGCCCACTGCCCGAAGATAGCTGGGATGGGCTCCAGCACCGCCGCGACCCTACTGAGGATAAGCGGTGCAGATAATGGTTGGATTTTGTATCAATTGCTCGTTTGCCTTATTCTAGTTTTACTGTTTAATATTCTGTGTACGTCGACCTTGGGCGTCCCGAGAGGCACTTTGAAGTCAAATGTATTGGTATTATCATAAAATATGCCTGGTAATTCGTCCACTTTGTGTGCAATATGCATTAATCCCCCAGTCCTTATTCAAAATTATCTTCTGTATTGAAGAATGACGATGATGATGACGACGATGATGAAGATGACGACGTAGACGACAAGGAGAACAAGTCCGAAGAGAGTAGCAGCGATTCCAACTCTGGCGGTTCGTCAGAATCCGAGTCGGACTAAACAGCGGCAGAAACCTCTGTGGGGGCAGGACCGCCTTGACCATGGGACCCACCAAGCTGAGCCAACCTGAACCCACCTTCAGTTTCACCCAGCCGTTGTGTTCTTTTGTTTTATTTGTTCTCACAGTCAGTCCGCGAGTCTCAGTCGGACCCGCATCCCACTGGTTTGGCGATGTTTCGTACTGACATTTCCTTATTTTTAAATTTTAAAACGATATCCTTTGTTTTATTTGAAAGCAGGAAAGAGCCAGGCTTTTACACAGCCAAAGAACACAACCGGGTGGGACACTATAAGCAGGAAGAAAGACGGGCAGGGTGCGAGAGGGTTTGTACTGAAAAATTGCACTCTTAAGATTGTTTCCTGTTAATATGTTTTCCCTCTCTCTACTTTTACTCTGCATCTCATTTTATCCCATTCTGTTCTTCAAGAGGTGGTATTTTTTCAAATATTCAAAAAAACTGAAGAAAAAAAAACAAGAAGCCATGAGGAATGTCAGGAGTTTTGGGGGGGTTGTCGTCGTCGATGGAACGTCGTTAAAAATGCTGCAGTGTACATGCATTTTCAACCTTTTTTTTCATTTTTGTTTTACTTTGTTCTTCTTAAACTGTTCTTCTTTAATTGTACTTATCACATGATTGGCTTCCATTTATTGAAAATTTTGAGTGCCATAGTCGCAACACAAACAATAGACTCTCATTGAATACAGAAATAAAATACACAAAAACATGCAGTGTTACATGTAAATGAATTTTAATTTATAAGCGGTTGAAAGTTTTTTTTCTCTTAACATTGTTTTAAAGAAACGCTGCATTTCAGTTTTGTTTTTCATGTCCAAACAAATAAACCAGCTTGTTGTGCATAAATCACTATGTTCCCTCCATGCATGCTTTCTTTTAACAATATTCCAGTTTGCCTGATTTTATTGGTGTTTGAAACTCGTTACATCCCCCTCCCCCCACATGCTAATATCTGCACTTAGTAGAGTTGGCGACACAAAACTACATCATTGAATGTACATATTACATTTTTGTTGATGAAATGACTGACATTAGTCATACTGTTTTGTTGAGATGCTGACTTGTGACTGAATCAAATTTAAAAGGGAGGGTGAGAAATGTACTATTCCTGTAAATACTGTTTTAATTTTGTATGGAGTGTCTCCTGTTTCTCCAGTGTTTGCTTTTTCGCTTTCTATTGTTTTTGGGGTTTTTTTTTTTTTTTTGAGGGGCAGATGCTTGAGACATTTAAAAGAGAAAAAGAAAGCTTTACAAATTTGTACTGCTGAAAATTTGACACAAAATTGATGTTTTCTATAGCATATTGTTGGTCAAGTATTTGGGCAAATAAACAGAATCTTAAACAAGTGATTGTATATTTAGTATGAGTCTGTTGAAGTGGTCAAAATGCATGATTCTAAAAATAGTTTTGAGTTTAAACTTAAGTTTTACCAGATAGGAAACGGTCACATTCCCCATCAAAATAGAGTTCTAACTAAAAAGAAATTGGCAATATGTTTTTGATTTCGGTAATATTTTTAAATGGTATTTAAGTTGGTTTCTTTTTTTAATCTTTTGTTATTTTTTATTTTGCATCAGTGTTGGCCAAGCGAGGGAGTATGTTCAAATTATATTTGACTAAACATGTCTTAAGGGTAGTACTATCAGTCAAATAATTAAAAAATAAAATATATATAGATATATATATCTATATATATAAATATTCAACGTCGTGAAATTTCTCAGACGTCAGAACCCATAAAATACAATGCTTAAAAGACACAATTTAAGTTTCCTAGTAGAAAACTGATTAAATAAATTATTGGTACTAATATGAGATATGACTCCTATTGTTTGTGTCAAGAAAAGGCTTATGTCTGTGGGACCAAAATAATCAAATGAGAAAATGATCTGTTTATATTATGGATTATGTGTCTTAAATCTATTAGAAAAACAATATAAAGATCAAGATAAGTCACAATTAAAAAAAAAATCTGCCAACGGTTTCATTTTTGTAACGTGTTTTTGAAAGAAAATGTTGTTTTTGTGATATGGAAAAAAGTTCACCTTGGTAGTATCCAAAACACAATTATCTGCTACACAAGTAAAAACAAAGTTTAGATTTTTACAGATTTTACATTTTCAGTATTTTAATTTTATTTTATTTTTCAAATCTGTTATATTCCATTTGGCATTTGACACCATTATGTGCTTGTCCGTGAGGACTTACCTGTTCAATGATTCCGTAAAAGACATCCCGAATAACATATTCTAAGGGCAAGTATCCATCATCCTTCACATATCTATGCTAAAGGAAAAAAACAGCTTTTTATTTTCGAATTTTAACATTATTTTGCAATGTTATTTCATCTATTTCCTTTTATTTTGATGGTCATTTATCAAACAAAACACATATATTTCCATACAAAAACACCACTGCAATATTGCATCAAAATCAAATCTAATCTGAACAAGTATATAGATTCCAATTTGTGTGAGCTGAGTAGATTTTTGTGAAAATTTACAATTGTACTCAAGGCCTCTATGAATGTCTTTGGTTAACTTTCCTGTCAAGACACCCTAATAAATACCAACAAAAGTGATGAACATCTGCTTTTGTGGGGTCTCGAATGCCCTCTGGCGGCCAAATTGACGACTGGAGCTCCCGACCACCAACCACTCCAAGCAGCCAAATCCAATTTTCGACAGGAATAAACACCCTGATTAATGCAATTGTTTCTTATGCACACGTTCCATCAAACCACGGCCCGCAACGCCCCATTACATAAACAGCAACATTTTTGTAAATATTATTAGTTAAAATGGCCTCTTGGTTGTGACAAAGCTTTATGGATAAAATATATCGTTTTACTTGATATTAAAAGGCGATAAAAGTATTGTTTTACCCTCTATAGAAATTATTACCTGTAACTATTTTGTTCGTAATTCGGTTGCTTTCCTTTGTTGGGATTCCGTAGATTCCTTTAATACGTTGCCTTCAGTAAATAAAATAAAATAAGTATACTGTATGACGTAGCCGGAAACGTCTGGTTATTTAGCACTGTGATTGGCCGAGCGTTGCTGCATGGCGGCTGTGCGACTGTCAAAGCGGTACAGGACCACCGTGGTTTGTTTTGTTTGGCTTGCGACAAAAACAAGAAATAAGGAACATTCACACAATATTATACATTTCTTTTCGGGGACACGACGGTTTTCAGTTGAGGAGGAATCCTCGCGCTGACGGCTGCGGGGCATGTGGAGTCGTCTCTTTCGGGATGTGCGGGCCCTTTCCATAAATACGAGGTAAAAGGAAAGCAACATGGAAGTAGCGATGAAGATGATGATGGCTTTGATGGTGAATGATGACGATGGTGGTGTGTGTGCGCGTTTTACAAGATGACTGTGGCTGCTCACGCGTTGAAGCCATTCTGCTTGGTAGTTAATGAGAGAGCTCAGCCAAGTCATCTTGTCTATGAAATAGACCCCGTTCCGTGTTTGTAAACAAGTGTGACGTAGGTAGCTGCGCGCGCATTGTTGAGGCAGAACGGCGGAAAAGAGTTCTTACCAGTCGATTGACAGAAAAACATCGTGTATCAGAGATGGTAATCTCTAAAACACACCGAGTATGTGCAAACAGCAAGACAGGGACTTCATTTGAGCGATCAAAGTAAAAAATACAATAAAAAGACAGTTATTTGGACCGGTGCTACACGTAAACTTTTTCGCCTCGTGTACAACACCTGTCCAAATTGTGTGGGTAACTAATAAAATCCCTTTTCATGACATTAAGTTAAAAAAAATGGTTCGGATGACCAGTTTATATTTACAGTACAGTAACTTAGTTGACACACAAGTAAGTGCATTTCTTAGACACACCTGAATAAACTCATAATCTTTTGGAGGTTTTGGTAGGTGTTTGGGCTTTACTAGAAGAAATCTTACTCTTACCATTTTCATCCCGAACTAACAAAAATGGGCATGGGCATGGACAGCCCCACCACCTCTTTCCTGCCTCCCAATGGGTTGCATGCTCTGGAACCACATTGCTAAGAGTAGGGTTTTTGTATTGTACCACAGTTTATGTGCAAATAGTTTATTGTTTTCTGTTGCCTTTGTTAATCTATGATTGGTCCTGTTTTTTGTTTTTGCTTTGCCTCAATAAACTAAACTAAATCTAAACTTCTTAGGCAATAGGCACAGTGGAAAAAAATAGCTGGAGCCCATCGCAGCTTAATGTATAAATATTGAATACAATATATATATATATATATATATATATATAAAGTATACATTACTCATAATATTGATTATATTAATATTATTGTTATACAGTATTATAACAGATCTACTAGGTAACAGCAATAGTAGATGCAAACTTGCATTGTATTGTAGGCTTTGGTAGCAAACGCCTTGACAACACAGACACAAATAAAAACAATATTGTGCATGTCAATTTGAATGACCCTGTAAATGTGAATTCACTTGAAAGCTGTCGGTTTTTTAATCATAAAAGTAGTATTTTGTATCCGCTTAAGCATGACCAACACCGTTATGTTGCATGCTGCTAACTAGTCGTTCCTTCTACAGCAGTGTTTGATTCCAACGCCATTGAGAAGATCCAGCAAAGGGATTTTCAAATGAAAATGGAGGAAATGGCCCTGTTAGGCCCAGAAAACACCAGGTTAGAGGTAATGCAGGTATCTGTCTAAAGCTTTGTACAAATTGTAGTAATACAAGTTCAACCGTTTTGTGTTTGTGTATGGTAGGCCATGGTCCACGACATTTATTCTGAGCTGGTGGAGGACGCCTGCTTGGGCCTTTGCTTTGAGGTGCACCGTGCTGTCAAGCATGGCCACTTCTTCCTGGATGACACGGATCCAGAGAGTAACAAAGAATTCGGTTGGTGAAAGTGTCATTTTTTTCTAAGGATTTTAGAGCACTTCTAAGTAGGGCACACTCCTGTAGGACTGGCAGTGCTCAGAAAAGTGTCAATGACTAGGAAGTTCAAAGAGGGGACAGGGATACGCCAGCACCTCCCTCATTCTAAGCAGAGAGGGCAATGGTAAATACTGTTGGACACATTTACATTGAGAATCGAGACCAGAATTTGGATTCATGTTCCAATCGAAATAATCCATTTACCGTAAATTCCGGACTATAGAGCGCACCTGATTATAAGCCGCACCCACTACATTTTAAGAGGAAAACCGATTTTGTACTTACACAAGCCGCACCTGTTTATAAGCCGCATGCGCCCACATTAAAAGAATGTAACACAAACACAAAATTAACCCAGATTGAAACAGAATGTCCTTCATTAAAGTACACAGTCCAAAAATCACAGCTGGCAAAATAAACGGAAAATGTTACTGGTACGTAAGGTTTGATGCAGACCTGCAGAGTCCGGGTCCTGTTGAAAGTAATCCAAGGAAAAAAGTGTATATTTCCAAAGGTAAGGGTGGGAAAAATATATATCCACTATTGTCCGCCGTGTCCACAAACACTCACCTTTACCGGTCCCCACTTCCTGTCACCCCGGGTTTGTTATGCCCCTTCTTTTTAATTGGCCCATGCAAAACATATCAGAATAAGTGTCCAAAATAAATACATTACAAAAATATACAGTTGCAAATACATATTATACATGGTTATACATTTACAAAGAAAGACGGTACTCCGAGAGTTTTCAAAGCTTTAATAGTAATAATAATATAACTTTCATCCCAAACGGTGCCTGTGACAGGGCAGTTAATGGTAGCAACACGCTAGCAACACGCTCGCAACACAGTAAACTGGTCTGATAAAAAAACATACCGTACTTGTAAAAATCATGGTAAACTGTCCTCATCTTTCTCCTTAGAACTGAAGCCATCAAAGTCGTCTTCCTCAGTGTCGGAAAGAAACTTTGTCATATAAACGTCGTCCCACGCTCCCGCAGCCGGATTCGCGCTGTCACTGTCGCTGGAACTTTCATCCACTCCTGATCCTGTGCCCTCCTCTGCGTCATGCAGCTGACCAGCTTTTCGGAACCCGTTGGTGATGGTGGATTTTTTGATGCTGCCCCACGCTGTCCGGATCCACTGGCAGACTTGCGAAAAAGTTGCCTTTCGCATGTAGCCAGTTTTAGTGAAAGATTTCGCGCCGCTAGTCAAGCCAAGAAGTTGCAGTCTTCCTCGGCGCATATATTCCCCCGGTCTAAATCTTACCTTTTGTACTCGAGCGCCTCTGGCGGCCGTTAGAAAATTTACATAAACTGGCCGCATCACTGAATAAGCCGCAGGGTTGAAAGTTTGGGGGAAAAGTAGCGGCTTATAGTCCGGAATTTACGGTACATGTCATGACACAGATGGGATAAAAACATGTTTAGGTATTTTTGCCATTTAACTCCTTCAATGCCAGACATTTTTCTCAAAGGGAAAGTGCAGGTGCCAGCCATTTTGACAGATTTTTGAAGGCCTACAGAAAATTTAATTTTACAGCTACTGCATATGGGCAAATGACATATCAAAAGAAAGATTGAACCCTTATCTTTCATTACAAAAAGTATGTTTTCAGCTTTTACAATTGTTAAGAAAACAACAGTTGAACATGGCCAAGTTTCTTAGAAATATTTGTTTCCAAGAAAACTTAAAAGAAAAACTGGTTTTTGTGAAAGGATGCATTTCAAGCAGAACTTGGACTTAGGTGCTTTTTTGCATTTTTGATACGTCCAATATCTAAACAATGGTTTCCATAAACACATGATCACGTTGCTTGCAGTGTAATATTTTATTGCAGGAAAACAAAACTTAAGAACTCACAAAACCCAAATATTGGCAATATTCAGATTTTTATCCAGCTACTCTCTGCATCTAAACGTATTTGGTCAATGTGCATTGTTTTTTTTTTTTGTATAAAGGGAAAAAAACCATGGTAATTGTTATTCAATTGTCTTTTTTGATGAAAATAGCTCATCAGTGATCAGCTCCTGTGACTTACTAAGAGAAAAAAATCAACATAAGAAAAAATGGTATATAATTACTTATTATTAAAACGCACCTAAAGGGGTTATGTTCTGGTACTCTGTTTCCTCGCTTTGATTGGTGAATCAATTCGTATGCATTCATGTATGGCTGGCAACCTGAGTCCAGGCCACTGCCTGAAATTAGTATTGTATTGTATTTATTTATTCAGCCAGAAATCATTTGACAAGCGAACCTCTCGACGTGACGCGTGCTATCGGCGCCGGGTTTTTTAGACTCAACTGCTGTGTTGGGAGTCATTAAGTGACCAAACCCCCCAATTCCAACCCTCAATGCCAAGCGCCAAGCAGGGAGGCAATGAGTACCAATGTTGGAAGTCTAAGTTATGAATAGGCCGACGCTTGAACCTGCAACCTCCCAGTCTCGGAGTGGGCGCCCTACCATCTAGACTACCGAGCTGGTTAGTGGGAATGTATAGGGATTTTTCTAGCTTTAATTTTGAAAATCATTAGGATTGAAACAAATTATTCTTTACTGCAATCGGTAAACAAATTTGCTTCGAGGTGTTGCTTGTGCTCCACCATAAATCTTTTTTTTACTCTGAAGGATGCTATAATTTCCTACGCTGATACAAAAAAATTAAATTCTTTTGAGTTTTTTTGAGTTCTGATATGAATTACTAATCCCAAGAAAATTGATTAAATGAACCAGGCTGATAGAAATAGCACACACAATTTATTAACCGAGAGAATTCATGATAGAATAAAAAAGGGAGGGGATGTGCCGGATATTTTTGGAGATTTCGACTGCTGAAAGTCTTGAAGTTACTAGCACAAATAGAGAGTTCTGTTATAACGCGAGTAGATTTGGGGAGATTCCCTTGTAAAGAAAAAAAACTGTTATTTCCAAGAACCAGCAAACATGGAGTTAAATCTGAAGCCGTCATCATACTTGTTGTTGTGGAGCAATTTGGTCTTGTGCTCCAAATGGCTGTGACGTGTAGGCAGTGTGTTAAGTCGGGTAGGAGAAAAATAGAGTCTCAGCCAAATCTTTTTGGATGGACCAGTGACGCTTGACCGGATCATGCCCCTACGGGCGTGGTCTTAGATATCTGATATTCTCAGTATTCGGTGACGGTGTTTGAAATTGCTAAACTTGTTAAAAAGCCAAAGAAATGAGAAATTTGTGTAGTGTGCTGTACTTGAAAATGTCCCTCCAATCGACATAATTACGTACGGTGAGAACATTATTTCATAAATACATTGCCTTGGATGTTTTAATTACATTCAAAACTTTGTTATCAGATTTCATTATGGTACATGGTAAATTAGTATGTCCGGGTCGTTCCATCCATTCCAAAGAGAGTTATTTAAAACAAAGAAAATGGAAGTCTTTTTTGTGCTGGGTTTATTTGCACTACACATACGACCTTTGTGATGAGAACCAATAAATAAATAAATGATTTGTCAAAACTTGGTATACAATTCCTAACGTATGAAACATTTATATTTAACTACTTTACTGTCTGTGGTCTGCATTTTGCCGCCCTGCTTCGTCCCCTCTCAGATAAAACTGTGTGGATGTACTTGTGCTTATGAGGTTATTTTATGTGATATTTGCAGAGATTGTGGACCAGCCAGGCTTGGACATTTTTGGACAGGTGTACAACCAGTGGAAGAACAAAGAGTGCGAATGTCCCAATTGCAAGCGGCTGATCGCGGCGTCTCGCTTTGCGCCGCACCTGGAAAAGTGTCTGGGCATGGGGCGCAACAGCAGTCGCATTGCCAGCCGCAGGTACAGTTGGCCCAACATCAATCTGTGCATCCAAAGATTATGATTGTCTTTTTTTACTTGTGGCAGGCTGGCCAGCAACAACAACAACGTGAGCAAGTCGGAAAGTGACCAGGAAGATAACGACGACCTAAATGACAACGACTGGTCGTACGGTGCAGAGAAAAAATGTGAGTGATCACTAACTCAAATTGAAAATCCAACCGCTCTCTATTGCAACATTTATCTGTATCATTTTGACTTTCTGATTTCAGCCAAGAAGAGAAAGTCCGATAAGGTCATTTTTTAATCATTAATGACAATATTGCTTGGTGTCTTGTTACTCAATTCTTAATCTTTACAGAATCAAACTTCACCCCGACGATCCAAATCTCTAAAGCACAAAAATGGTGAGCCATTATTCTTTAAAAGACACATCCTGTTATTGTGAGCCTGCGGTGTAGACCTCATTTTAACTTGGGGCCCACATGGTAGAAAATGGGTGCCCAACTAGTGAAATAGTTGCATAAAAAGTATACCTTAGCTGGGGGGCTGATTGTCTTTTAGAGGCTCACAATAAAATTGGGATTCAGGGAAGGAAGATTTAATTAGAAAAACGATCAATGATAATCTTTTTCCCCTTCACTAAGATTTAACCTCCTGTTGCATTGATCAACGATCAAATTGTAAAAAAATTGCAAAAACCATTTGAATTATTTTACACTACACTTTATTCAATCCAGGGAAACTCATAGAAACTAGGAAGAGGAAAAACACAAATTTAAATGATGAATTTACTGATTTAGGGTCTGCTCTTTACTATCATTCTGTTTCCTTTTTAATAAAAATGCTAACCTGAATATTGGAACTTTGCTGTTAGATTTCATATCTATCATAGAAAAGAGCTAAACCGTCTTTAAACTTCTGCAAAGACACGCAGATGTTATTTTTTGTAATTCATTTTGCAGCCCATATTTCTCGTGTGCGTCTCTTAGCATTGTTTCAAGGGCCACATAAAATGATGTGGCAGGCAAGATTTGGCCCGTGTGGCATGAGTTCGACGTATGTGTCCCTAGCGTTTTCCCAATAAAATATAGGAATTTGTATAATTACCGTAATTATTGGGGTATAACGCGCATCTTTTTAAGTTGTACACAAGGATGTATAATATATTACTGTATTTGTGCAATGATTGATCACTCCTAAAATACCGATACAACAATTGCAAATCATTAGATACAAAGGCAATCAAACCCGGCGGTGGCAGCGCCGAATTCTAATTACTTTACCACCAGTGATACACATAACATGCAAAAAGGCATTCGGTTTGATCTCATTAGTCAAGTCATGTTTATTTGTATAGCCTGTAATCACAAAGAGTCTCAATGGGCTTCACAGACCACAGATGATTGCAAACCACAGATTATTATTACACCTCTCTTGATTCAAAACCTACATGAGGTCGTGTTTCTTTCACATAGCAGAATCCATACTTAGTAGTCGCAGCCATATTTGTCTGGCATCTTGCTGCTATGGCGTGCTCATTTGGCAATGGGTTTATGGTACTGTGCAACCCTTTGAGACTCCTTATGATTAAGGGCTATACAAATAAACTTGACTTGACTTGACTTGCCAAGGAAAAACTCGAAAACCTCAACATGAGAAAATGAAGAAACCTTGAAAAGGGACCACATATGATCTAATCCCCCTTCCAGGATGACCAAGCTGCAATAGATGTTACAATAACAAATAATACATAGATATTGTCAACATAAGATATAAGTTATTCATATGCTAGAGAATAGAAGTGTGTTTTAAGCCGAGATTTAAACAGTTCCACTGAGGTTGCGGATCGAATTTTAGAGGGAAGAGCATTCCACAGCACCGGGGCCCTAATGGAGAACGGTCTCGAACATCTCTTCTTGGCTCTTGGGATCACGAGTAGACCAGCATTTTCAGAGCGATGGCTCCAGAACGGAACATAGGGGGAAATTAAATCCGAAAGATATGAGGCAGTAAGTCCATGCATGATTTTGTAGAACACCAACAGAACCTTAAAATCTTAAGCTAACAGGGAGCCAATGCAGGTTAGCTAAAATCGGGGTAGTGTGAACGAACTTTCTTGTCCCAGTTAAAAGCCTCGCTGCAGCATTTTTTATCAGCTAAAGACTCTTGATTTTGGACTTCGGGAGACCAGAGAGTAGTGCTTTACGGTAATCGAGACGGGAGGTAACAAACGTATGTATTATAATCTCCGCTTCCGATTGAGACGGCATAGGGCGAATTTTAGCAATGTCGCGATGATGGAACAAAAAGCATTTCTAGTAATATTCTTAACATGTGTTTAAAGGGACAGATTGGTGTCAAATATGACACCTAAATGTTTGATTGAGTCACTCTGGGTGATATTACATTTGTCAATGTTCAGAGCAGTTTTTGAGAATAAGTCACGGTATTTAAATGGACCAATAACTAACATTTCGGTCTTTTCAGAGTTAAGGCGCAAGAAGTCGAGTGACATCCATTCTTTTATCTCAGTGAGGCAGGCCTCCAAATTTTCAGTTTAGTGAGGCAGATTCCATCATCGGATGATTATCCCACTATTTTCAGCTACTGTACTAGAGACGAATGTCAAAGAATGGAGATAACGGAAAGTCGTCCTGAAAGATAAAAATGAACGTAAAATCGATGATTTAGTGGTGAACCTAACTTCTTATCACTACAACCTGGTAAAAAAAATATAGAAATTACATAGTTATAACATAAGCTATTTTAGAAATGTGTATCATAATGGAAGAATTTCATACCGATCAGTAACAAAAGTAGCTCTCAGCTTCTACAAGGTTGGTGACCCCTACACTGCACAATACAGCGATATAGTGGTCGAATATTACTCAATGTCTTAAACTAAAAAAATAAGACGATTACTTTTTAAGCAAACACTAAATTTTGGCTGAATTGGAATGAATAAGTGAATTCTTCTAAGATAATCATTTTTCCATGAATCGTGGAGTCAAGTCAAAAACATTGTTTTTGAATGGTACACCTTTAAAATAATAACATTTGGAAAAATAATACATTTCATTGTTTTGTGTCTCAGGCGATTTGAGCAGCAGCGTCGCTTCGGAATCTTTCAAGGTGAGGTTGTCATATTTAGCTACACTTTTTTCAGACCCGCTTTCAGGACACAAGCTCATTGTGTTTTTTGCTTTCTCTTAGTACAATAGCTACAACAATGCCGGCATAAGTTACGAAACACTTGGCCCCGAGGAAGTCCGCTCAATCCTGACCACGGTAGGCAAAAACTGTTGTCAACTCTGCTCTCCCATGGATGCTTTACAAAGAGTGTAATTGTTCGCGCAGCAATGTGGGGTGATCTCTGAACACACCAAAAAGATGTGCACCAGGTATGTCCGCGCCGACACTCAAAGACACACACTGAAACACTACCTTGATGTGGTTACAGTGCCTAGCTTTTTGTATTGTCCCCCCCACCAATAGCTGTAGATCGTTTTGCCACATTTCAGGCTTCAAACTTGAAGCTAAAAAACTAAAAATATATTTTTAAGAAGCAACAACTTTAATGTTTAAATCTGTTAAAATGCATTTGCTCTGTGTTGGGCTCAAAGGTATGCAAAATGATAAACTGGGAAGGAAATAGTGTTATGAAGACCAAACAACCCACCAGGTAGATCCTGTATAAAGTTGTGGAACAGTTCAAAGTAGGAATGTGATACAAGAAAATGTTCAACATTTACACATCCCTGGGAGCATTGTGCGATCAATAATATCAAAATAGAGCATAAAACCACCCACCAAGACTTGGCCGCCCTTCTAAAATTTCGGCCCGAACAAGAGACAATCTGTGTTTAAGACAACTATCATTTGTACTCTGCATAAATCTGCCCTTTATGGTAGAGTGGAAAGAAGAAAGCCCTTTCGGAAAGGATACTATTAAAAGGCCTGTTTGGCATTCGCCAAGAAACAACACGGGAGACCAAAATAACATGAAAAACAAGATGCTCTGGTTAGATGAGACCAAAATTAAACTTTTTGGACTGAATACAAAGCGTTACGTTTAATGTCAGAGTAACACTGCACATCACCCTGAAAACACCATCCCCAATGTCAAACATAGTGGTGGCAAGATGATGCTTTGGGGTTGCTTTTCTTCAGCAGGGACTAGGAAGATTGTTAGAGTTGATGGAAAGATGGATGGAGCCAAATACAGGGCGATTCTAGCAGAAAATCTGTTGGAGTCTGCAAGAGACCTGAGAATGGAGTGAAGGTTTACCTTCTAACAGGACAACAACCATAAACATAAAGCAAAATCCCCAATGGAATGGTTTGAACAATACAATATAAAGGTGTTAAAATGTCCAGGCCAAACTCCAGACCTCAATTATAAAGTGAAGTTGTGGAAAGATCTGAAAAATGCTCTGCCATCAAACGTTAAGGAACTTGTTTGTAGCGGGGAAAAGGGGCAATATCTCATTTTCAAGATTGTCAAAACTCAGAGACATACCCAAAAAGACTTGTGGCAGTTGTCAAAGCAAGTTTGGACAAAGTATTAACCTAAAGGGGTCAATATTTTGTTCACCTTCTTTTTTGTTTAAATTTTATTTGTTAACACAATAGATAATATTTTAAAAATGGGTTTTATTTTCACAATTGTGTCTCACAAGTTGTTGATTTTTTTTTGTAAATATTTTGGTTCTTTTTTATTTCTAAGTTTGAAGCTTGAATTATGATTATTTGTCCAAACATTCTTGGGGGAATACTTTTGCAAGGCACTATACTTCCATCTTACCCTGTCAGTTTTCCTTATCACACTTGAAAATTGCTCTGGAATAAAAGTGCACCAAATGCCTTTCACTTTCATATACTTGAAATGTTGGGACCGACTGAAGGTAGAACACAAGTTGGCAGCAGGGCCATTGATGCCATTGACGCTCCCTCAGGGAGGTGACCACCCACAGCCCCTTTTACACAGAGACCCTGCAAAACATGCACTCTGAAACCTGCTTTTGCACAGTGTCAATGATTGTGGAATCAGACACTAAAACCAGTGTCTCAAACTGTATCTTTCTTTGCCATTCAGGAAGTACTTTGGTCGTACTGGACCTGCCATTTTGACCTCAATAGTTGTTTGTAATCAGTGTTGGCTGCGTTCCCCCCCAAAATTATTAGTTACAGTCACTAGTTACTTCATTAAAAAAAAGTCATAGTGTTTTTCCGCCGAGACACTGGCCACCATTTGTTAATCGGTCCTATTTAGGCTCATTAGCTCTCCGTATGTTATTTCTTGCCAGTTGCCCCTTTTTGGGTGCTTGCCCTTTGTTGCACCATTACTGCACCCACTGGCGACACATCACCTCGGCATTTTCAACAAAAACTACCAAAATTTTGCCTGTAACACTCTGAACCTTTAAACCAGGATGGTAACTACCTCATATTATGTCACAGCACGGGAAGTCAAAGATAAAACATGGCTTTCTGCAAAATGTAAATGCACCAATGAAAAATATAAACATGTAATTCAGGCTAGTAGTCCCTCGATGCCGATGCGGCTGAGTCTTTGGCAGATGTTCAAGGTGATAGATAGATAGATACTTTATTCATCCGCGTAGGGAAATTCACTCTTCCAGCAGTATCCTTTGTTGTTTATTAACAGAATGCCCTCGGGGTGTTGTGTTGTAGTTTAGCAACAGCGGAGTGGATGACGTCACACGCTAGTCTAAAAGTTCAACGTCCCTGCAGCAGATGGAAGTCTTTGTGCCCAGGGTTACACCACCTCGTGTTCACGTAGATAGCGAGTCCACCTCCTCTCCGCTTCCCGCAGGCTTTTGTCATTTTCTAACAGCGCTGAAGCCGGGTAGCTCCGGGTAGCTCCACGTTAGCGTCCGGGATGCTAGACGTGAGCCGCGTTCCCGTAAAACCTAGCAAACGGCACTCCCTGTACGCTTTGATGTTTTTCACCACCACAGCCAGTTCGTCGGTCTTATTTGGTAGAGAGTTCACATTTACAATGATTACAAATGGTACGGAAGACTTATAACGCCGCTAGCCGCTTAGCTAGCCGCTTAGTTAGCCGCTTAGTTAGCCGCTTAGCTAGCTCCAGCTCTGCATCCACTTTAGGGCCCCCTCATCACGCCGGCACGAGAATTCTTCAGGGCAAGGAGTTGATTCCTCGAATAAACGCATTTTTGTGCGTTCAAACCATTAACGATGGGATAAAAAGTCATCCAAAGTGTAGTTATCAAACAGGGCGAAAAACACCGAAGATAGAAGCAGACAATTAAAACAATAAATCACAAAAAGTGTGAAAAAACAGAGCTGCTGGAAAGGCTGCCGCTCACGGCGGCGCCGCTTTGACTTTACGTTTCATCAAAGCATGCCATTTTCGATCTTGTCCCTGTGCCCCGCTGCTCGTCCTTTTGACAACGGCATTTTGCAAGTTACCTTGGCCCATCTCTTCCCCGAACCCTACAACACTCACTATGTCCCACCTAAGTCCAAGACTAGGGGGCCAAACCCCCCTCTGTGCCATCGTGGTCTGGCCACCCTCAGAACCTAAAGCTAGTAACCGCGTACGCAACACAATTCGGCGCTGGACTTAAGAGTCCGTGCCTTATTTTGAGTTGGACAAATGTTTACTTCCTGGAGCTAACTCGTGTCAGTGTCGCATGCTGGATGTCGATCTTGTACATATTACCCACACTCTGGCAGCCAAAGGGAGCATTTTGTTTGTGTTTATTTCAAAAGTCTTAACTTTTGATTGAAATGACCTACAGCAGAGGTCGGGAACCTACGGTTCGGAGATAAAATTATACTCATGCAAATCTCATCTAAAGCAGATTTAGCGCTAATATAATCGTCCAGTGTATAAAGAGCATACTTCCCATTCCAGTTTACGTTCAAGGTGTCACACCAACATTTTCACTGTACGTTATTAAGGAATTATTTTTCTGGAAGCTTATAAACAATTTAGGTTCACTCTTGAGACACTATAAGATAAAAAGCTTTTAATACAAACTGCAAACACCCAAAAACGCCAGCCACGCTCACAGAGCAGCGGTAGGAGTGGGCAGAGCTACGCACACATCACACTTCTCTCTGCCCAGCACCATCTGCACCAAAGGTTAATATGTCAGTATCTTTGTTTGCTATATTTTGTAACATTTTTTAAAAAGAACTCTGCTTGCTCCTTGTTTTGAAACCATTATTTAAAAAAAAAAATGAAGGTCGAGCAGAGCTTCAATGGTCTTAAGTGATTTTGGAAGTTTAAAGTGATATTTTTGTTGATAAGAGACTTAGGCTCTTGCATTTTTCTTATTTCATAGTTTTTATCAAATCATTTCAAGTCACACAGTGAAATAAAATGCGCTAATGAGTATGATTTTTGTCTGGAGAACGAGTTTTGTTGAAATTTGTCTCAAAATATGAGGTATGGCTAAAAATATATATATATTCCTCTTTGGGTCAAAATGGTTCCAGACCCCTAATCTGCAGGGTTTGAACACTTTTTCATGGCGCAAAGTAAACCATTCTTATGCCATTTAAAGCCAATTTTCCAAATACTTCTGTACCTGGCACTTTGTCTCTTCACCTGAAACGTGTATCGGGCGATGACGCCTCACGTGACAATGCCATACCAACTAATGCCAGCTGCTGTTAGTCACAAGGGAAGAAGAAATGCAATGAAAAAGCAAAGCCAACATCAGCGTCATCGGCTCGCTACAGTTTAACTGTACGGGTCAGGTGTATCGACATTTCCTTCTGTGTGCATTGTTACAAAGAATGACAATAAAATTAAATTCTTCTTCTTCTATTTTTAAACAGACTTGGTTTATTTTTCTTCATTCAGATGTGAGATCTATCGAGTCAGACTGCAGAGAAGACGACAATTTCAAGCATATACAGGCACTTCACCCAAAAGTCGAGCACTTTTCAAGCCTTGAAAACATATTCTTAACTTTCGATTCTGATTTGCCACTTTCCCGAATTCTGTGAGAAAGGGGACATATTGCGGCGATGTTATCTCCTTCCGTTGAGCGTCATGTGTCAATTCTGTTAGGGATGTGTAACGCCACCTTGTGTCCCGCCCACCAGGTCTCAGCGCTGTCCCCAACACACGGACGAGCAGAGGAGGAGCGTCAGGGTGTTCCTCCTGGGGCCGTCCGCGTGAGTGTGCTCCCCCACCCAATACCTTATCCTACCTTTAACCCCCCACCCTTCTCCTGTACGTGTAACTATCTTTTTGATTTCTTGTCAAAAAGCCACATTTCATTACTCATAATAAAAATCTGCGTTTTCCATCAGCAACCCAAAATAACGGCATGGAAGTTCTGATAAATGAAAGTGATTTAGTCACCTTTCCATCCTATGTCATCTCCACAGGATGCTTGCGCATTGTTGAAACAAAACAGAGGGAGTAGCGGTATGAGTTTGAATAGAGCGAGCGAAGATTTGTATGGTGGGTTGTGTTCATAGAGTCAACTTACAAAAATAACATGCCTAGCTGTTGTTTGTACGAGTGCACAAATCATGATTTTAAGGAACACATTATTTAGAAGAAACAGACTTTTTCATAAGAACTGTAGGGGCTTGTGGCTACAAGATATAAAAATAACCGACTGCAACAAGAATATCATTAGCCATGTCTGCGTTTGCGGTGCCCATTTCATACTTAGGTAAGTTATTGTGGTTACCTGGTTTAGATTTTCTTCAAAGTGTGTGAAAATGGGATAAGTGTCCGGAAAGTGTTTGCTACCAATGCGTACAATGGACTGTAAGTTTGCTACAAATGGTGCTAGCTAGTAGACATATATATAATAATAATAGTTATTCTTAGTAACGTATACTTTATACGATATTTATTTAGAAATATTGCATTATATTTTTAATAATGATAATTATTGATTCCACCAACACTAACAATGTATTTAAGGTGGGTGTAAGCCAAGGAAAGTTAATTCTTCTTAAGTTGAACTTATGTGTGAACTAAGCAACTGTAAATATGAACTGTTCAGCTGAGCCACCTTTTTCGTCCATTTAACTTGCTGGCATAACATATTTTACCCGTTACTTACCGGATTTGCACTAGTGCCGGCGAAAAAGTCACAAATTAAGTATCCACAAGGTTGCTTGCACATATCTATGTGTAGCGCTGATCAAAAAAATGTTATTTGTTGTTAACTTTGATCACTCAAAGTCTCTTTCTTGCTGCTTGCACATAATTTTGGTCTTACCTGTTACTATCTACAATCCATTATCTTTTTCTGTTCATCAGCTTTATAGACTGATATTGATTCCGCCGCTTTGCCTCAACAATGCGCACGGAAAGGAGTCTATTGCGCAGTCTCTTTTTAAAAATAAAACAGAATTGCTGGTATAGCCTTTACACAGTGTGTGACCCAATGTGCCATTCCCATTTTTTTCCAGGTCTTCCCTGCCTGAGCCCGACGCTACGGCGGAGTGCGACGCGTTTGAATTCCAAGGAGAAGGCGGAGGGGGGGCGGCTCAGAATCTCATCAGCCGCTTGCAGTGGGAAGATTCGCCTGAGATTTCGCCCACGGACTCTGCTTCATCCAGAGCCAGTAAGGATGTTTTTGCCGCTCAAGCCATTTTTGAGTCTATCAACTCAGTTTTTTCAGGGTTAAGACGCAAGAAATTAAGTGACATCTATCTTTTAATCTTAGTGAGGCTGGATGTTGTAAGATATAGTTAAGTGTCATCTGCATAGCAATGGAAACCAATAGTATGCTTTGGAATAATGTCACCTAGCGAAAGCATATAAACACTGAAAAGTAGGGTACCAAATACTGAGCCCTGCGGAACGGCATAAGCAACACTAAAAGGCTTATTGCTCATATCACTATCTAACACACTGCGTCCTATCTGGGAGGCATCTGTTGTCACCTCAGTCAGGTTCTGCTCATGATTTTTGTAGATATCATGTTTAGGGCATCTCAGATACTGTATTTATCAGTGGATAATGTGCACTCGTGTATAAAGGGTACCCCTAATTTTTGATTAAAAACGGTATGAAATTTTCTTCTTTTTTTTTCCAGCACTAACTTTGAGGTTGAATGCAACAAGAATCGAACTTGGGTCGTGGGGATAAGAGAGCTGGAGTCTAACCAGTGAATCTACCAGTGTTATAAATGACATACGGAGAGGCAATCGTCCTCATCAGGATATTTTTTTACTCACATTTCCAGAGCTGAATGGTAATTTGATTGTGCGTGTCTCATGTTGGAAGAACAATAAATCCTATTTTATTTTATTCCAAGCATTGTAAGTGACAATCCTACTGGCATTGTAATATTTGGAATGCACAAAAGATTAACATTCATCTCTTGTTCCGTGACTAAAAATAGTGAGATAATGAAATAAAATCCAATGCTTTTTCATATGTCGTCTGCATCACTGGTGGTTCAATGGTTAGAGTTGTGAGCTCTATACACGAATACATACGTATTCCTGAAGTACTTTTTAGGATGTGCGTAATATTTTGATTGGCTTGAAATGTTTCCATATATAACATCCCATGCTTTGGAACCTTTTTCACATTCCCATAGGCGCCAACCATTCAGACACTCGTAGGCCTAAGAAGAAGAAGCGGACCTCACTGGTTTTAAACACCGCAGCGATTGGCGGTGACGGCGAAGGGACAAGCGCAAGTCTATCATGTGGCAGCAATGGCGGCGTCTCGCAGAGTAACGTCGGCTTGCCTGCCAAAAAAAAACGGCCCAAACTCCCGGTGGCTTCTATTTCCAGTATCTACGATGACTTGAACTAACACCAGAGGACATTTTCATCTTTGATTCAACTGGACTTAAAGGTGGATGAGAGGCTCAGGTGCACCAACCACACACACAATATCCTGTGCTGTCTGAAACTTAAGTGAAGTGTGACTCCATGTGTACCATATTTCCTCATAAGATGGCCGACTAAAATGCACATCAACAAATGCATCCATCCCATATTTAGTAGGTGAAGGTCTCCTGTTCAGTGACATTAGAGGCCACCCCTACAAAAGTATTGGCTCCTGTAGAAATTTTTGTCATCTTGGCACATTTCAGGCTTCAAACTTATAGATTAAAAAACATTTTATATACTGCTAAGAAATAACAAATTTAAAAGGTGGTGTTGGAACAATAGTGTCCCCCTTTGAATTAGTACAAGCTCATTTTGGCACAATGACAGCCACAAATCTTTTCGGGTATGTCTCTTTTGGTTTTGCCCCTTAGTCCCTACCAAACAGCTAAAGTTGCTTAAGGTTTTATGACGATAGTTTGTGCACAGCATTTTTTTTTAGATCTTTCCACAAATGCTCTATAGGACTGTTACCTGTACTTTGGCCTGGCTATTCTAACACTTTGATATTGTTAATTTTATATTTTTTGGTGTAGATTTTGCTTTATTTTTAGGGTCGTTATTCTGTTGGATGGTGAACTCGGGTCTCTTGCAGTCTCCAACAGATATTCTGCCAGAATTGCTCTGTTTTTGGCTCTGTCCATCTTCCTATCAACTATATTGATCTTTCAAGTCCCTGGTGAGGAAAAACAACCCCAGAACTTGATGCTGCTAACACCATGTTGGATAGTGGGGGATGGTGTTTTCTGGGTGATATGCAGTGTTCCTCTTATGCCAAATGTAACTTTACATTCAGCCAAAAAAGTTCTATTTGGGTGTCACCTGACCTGAGCACCTTGTTCCATGTGTCATTTGTGTCTACTTGCAAACGGGCCTTTTGTGTTATTGTTTCAAAAAAAAAAGCTTTTTTCATGCAACTCTTTCATAAAAGGCAGATGTATGCAGAGTAACACTAATATTTGTCTTATGCAGTGATTGTCCCAGCTCAGGTGTGCATGTAGGTCATCCAATGTGCTCTTGAGCCACTTCCTTTTTTGATTAGAATTTTTGATTAGTTTAGGCTAAAGGTTTAGACAGACGGCCAGGTCTTGGTAGGTTGGCAGTAGGGCGAAACCATCTTTGAAGAAAAATGAAACCCGAGTGCGGTTTTTCTAACTAGTATTGCAATTTCGATTTGATTTTAAAAGGAAGGCATTTTCTGTTCTAGTTTTTGTGTGTGTGAGTACTTGAATATAGTGACAGTATTTACCCCGAAGAAAACTGCACCCTATTCAGAGGACCTTTGTTAGGATTGTTCTCTGCTGACCATTATTTACTTTTTGATTTCTATACTGCTTACATATAAAATGCAAAAGTTAGCACTTTGAGCTCATTAAAATATTGATAATGGTAAACCTCTAACATTAATAACATTTGAAGAAAAGGAAATCATGAACTCTTGATAAAATGGAAGAAAATGGGCACACTTTAAAAGGTTTGGTAGACATTGGTCACTTAAAATAATACACACACTCTTAAAGTTGTATACATAAAATTTTTGTAGTTGGTATAGTATAAAATGTACTACGTCCCAGTTCAGCATGTTCGCCCGTTCAAGAAATGTTATCAAGAATTCATTAAAATCCACCATTCTTGCTAACTTAATAATACTACTGTCGAAAAGTATAACTCATTAACTTGCAAATATGAAAGGTGTTTCCCCACTCTACCAGAGATATTTTGATTTAAAACAATTAACGAAAAAAAATCATAGGTATTTCAAAGAATGCAAGTCCTAAACATACAGGATTCAATGCAATTTTGCCTTTAAAAACCAACACGTCCACCATCGCCGGTTTTAAACATTTCACACGTTACAATGTCCCTACTTGTGCTGAAGAAGACAGTCAGAAGGGGTGCTTGTCGCTCGCACACACAAATATTTGCGTGTGAGTTTACAGAGCATTGAATTGTTGATTTTGTGGAACTTCCACCAAGATAGAAGATAGAGAATCACAATCTCCTCCAAATATTAGGGCCGTCAAATAACTGTTCAGTTAGACTTAACATCCTCCATCACTTGCACAGCAGCACAAGTCTGGTGTCTGCTGGGTTAATAAACTTCTTACGGAGAGCAAACCTTTCTTTGAAGTCGCACCGCTCTCACTAACAGAGCTTCTGTCAACATGAGGCTCCCTATAAAATTATAGAAGTGATGTATTAATTGTGTAATAACATTTTTAGTTGTATATGATTTAAAAAATAAATTTACCATTCGTGTCATCTCCTCTATCTTAGTTTCACTGTGTCCTTGATGCTGTCAATCCTCTCTGGACTGATCATCTTTAAATCTTGGGTCCAGTAGAGAAGCAATGTCAAGAATGCCCTGTTTGGCTTGGTCATTGCAGTTTTTCTTGAAGGAGCTGTTTTATTTTGTCAAGTCGTGCCGTCCTCTTTTTTTTTTTTTTAGCAGGAAGCAAATTTCTAAATAGATAAATGACTGGTTTTAAGTGTGACACACTGACATACTCTTCCCACGATTTTGGAGGTTTCTCTTCTTCAACTCAGGCAATAGAAATTATCAGCTCGTTAGCAAACTTGCATGAGCTTGGAATCAATTGAATTGGAGCAGAAAATCCTCAAATACAAAGCCGGGACATGTGGCACTCGAAGACTGGAGTTCCCAGGTCTGCCTTAGAGGATACTAGTAAAGTCCTGGAGGGGTATTGGGTCACCATTAATTGATTTAGGGACTTCAATGTCTTGCCAAGTTGGTACCAGGTGTTGCGTTTTCCTGTCTTGAGTCAGTACCTGGGTCAAGTCTTTATTTTTCTCCAAGACTCTAACCACCATCTTTTGCCTAGAGCCGCATCTTGTAGCGCATTCTGTGACAATAGAATGCTCTGATAGGTTTAGTTATTTTTCCAGCGATGGGAAAAATGACCATCTTGTTCTTTACATGGCCAAGTCGCTCACTTTACTTCGTTTTTCCACTGCATTTTCTGTATAAAGAATAATAATAATAATTATAATAATTGGAAAAATAGAGAAGTAGACAAGTCTCTATAAATGTACATTAAATCTTGGAGTAAACATCTTACCAATTGCCTAGTGTATCCTGTAACCGAAACAGTGCAGCCTCCTCCAGTCATTTAGGTCCACACAGCTTGAATTCAATTTGCAGCATTATCTGTGCTGATGCGTGTTTGCCTGGTTTTGTCATAGCCCCAGGAAGTCAAGCATCATTTTAGACCGTTTGCAATGTTTTCTCCAGTATTCTCCTATGGGAAATAGGTTGTCGTCAAGCAGCCGCTCTTCAGGTAGAACGAATCATCAATAAATTGCATCTTCAGGGTTATGTAGGGTTCAGTGGTCCGGCTAGACCACGAGTCACATGTTGTAGCAAAATGACACGTGAAGCAGCTAGGTTTGTTTACATGCTCTTCCACTTGTAGATGTACTGCCATATTTTTTTTATAATTCTTTTGACATGACATATAGTGTAGTCTGTGATACTTTAAGTTGCTGGTAAAAATTTGTTCTTTCCTCTGGATGAAGCAACTAAGGAGAAAAGCATATTCCGCAACAGGTGCTTTTCTCCTGTCTTCGTCTCCTCCAGTGGGTATGCTGGTGTTATCCTGTGTCTTTTTTGCTGACTTTAAGCGTGTTGTTCTTTTCCTTTCACTCTGAGTGAGCCACTCTACCGCTATACCTGCGGAATGATTAAAAAAGGTGACTGGGACCAGCCAGTCTCCTGATTGTTGGTCTGGAGCTTGCATTTTCATTGCGTTGGCGTGCACTTTTCCCCCGGTGTTATCAGTTTAAATATATCAACTTTCAGACGTTTTTATTATGTTGGCAGAGATTTTACGACGATAATTATTATCTTTATCGCCCAAGCCTACTTTGGTCTTCATAATGCTGTCTGTTCTCCAGTGTATACTTTCACAGTTTTTAGCTTTAGGTTTAGTCTGAAACGTAGCAACATGACAAAAAGTTCTTAAGCGGCCAATACTTCACTAGGCACTATACAAAACATCCAACAGACACCATGAAAGCAAATTATACCCTCACTCCAAAAGACTGACTAACATTGTCGCTCCGCAGTGTCTTTCTTTGAGCCAGCGTTTGCCAAAATGCGCTTCTTTCATGTACTTGTGATTGTAAGTATTTGATTTTTGTCAAGATGACCTCATTCCTTGAAGTCACATGCATTTTATTTGCACAATGCACTACAATGATGGAGATGGACTAAGTAAGCTCACGTATTTGAGACGCAACTGTATATTTTTATAGTCCTGTGAGGTTTTGTAATGCTACTTGTGATGTGAGATATCAATATCAACTTGTGTAACAAAAGATCAGTCCTGCATTTGATGTTTTTTGAGTCATACTTATTTGTGTAGTCCTTAATCACTAGTTATATCATCTGCTCTGAACCTTACGTGAGGGTAGAGGTAAGCTCTTTGGTCTGGGCCCGAACCATGCCCATATTCAGCCTGGGTTCGGGCTGGGCTTCTCTCTTGTTTTTTTTTTTCCGATAACGATCTGCACATCATGTAATTCTTTTTACTCAAGTATCTATTTAGATTACTTCTATTTGAGTGATATTTTCCTGAAGTAACAGTACTTTTACCTGAGTAACACACTTCAGCACCAAAATTGTATTATTCAAATAACTATTACAAAGAAAATGATAATCAAACAAACAGTTTAACTCCAAATCATAAAATCCAAATAACTTTTCGTCCTCTGTGTCACAGTAGTTGCGCTGCTGCGGCTTTCCATCTTTATGTCCCATTGTCAGACATCATTTCCTCTTCGTGCCAACAGCTTACAAGCTTTCCAAACTTCCGTTCTGCTTTTCGGCCAAATATTCAGCATCTTGTAATGTGCAGAAAATGATTTTATTTTCTGTGCCATTTCGTTCACTTTCATTTCACTGCACTTCGTCGAAATAAGCACTTTGGCGCCAAAGAGCAGAATGCTTTCTATTGCCAACAATTGTGGACCTATCCACCCCCTTAACCTGCTATGGAGTCACATGCTGGTCTTGGGCTCTAGTGGTTCCCTGGCGCTTTTTCAAAAATGTTTAACAGTAACCAAATATTGTTTCATTATAAAACCAAACTGGAAGTTAATTGCAATTTTCCATAACTTCCATGTAAAGTACAGTAGATTGGGTGCTTAATTTATAAAGTTTGAAAAAATAAAGAAAACCTTGTACTTTACAGATGTTCACATTTTGCGAGTTTTGCCCCCATTTACCGCGATAAGCAGGGTAATACTGTATAGTAAGGGCACCAATAGTCAAACACAGTCAGCATAAACAATAAAACCAGCGCAAAGGCTTTTCTTTTTTTCAAAGATTTTAATTGGAGACGGACTCCAAGAGTCTAAGTGCCAGATTCACTGTTTTATTCATTCATTCGTTCATTTTATTTACAGTAAATACACATGTAACATCATACATCAAAAGGCACACGGCCTGGTCTACTTTTAACGATACAGCCTTTAAATTACTTTGCACATATGAAACTAGAATATTCACCATGAATCATGTGGAAATGCAGCATCAGACAACACAAAGCAGAAAAAAATCTTCAAAGCTTTAACATAAGTAGTTCTTTTTCTAATTCACTCACAAACATTAAACCGCCACCAAGGAAATGTCTTTGCAGAATGAACCAAACGTATCTGAATGGATGGATGTAACACAGGGGAACAGGTAGGAAATAAATGCGTTAAACGCAGATTTATCTTGGAATTTCATGTTCAGGATTCGCACATCTTTTTCATGGCCAAATTCAAGCACGTTTAAAGGACTTTCCAAGCCAATTTACCCATTTCTCCAGTACCGAAAAAGAAAAAAAATTGGCATGAAACTTATTTTGCAGAGAGAAATATAACTGATTTACATATGTAATTTTTAATGTAGGCTGTGCATTTATTAAGACGTATGATTTTAGATCTGGATTACATTGCAAATCTGTTCATTTTTGAGACATATTTCCCCATATAGATGTTGGGTA
Source organism: Urocampus carinirostris (assembly GCF_059441175.1). Lineage (NCBI taxonomy): Eukaryota > Metazoa > Chordata > Actinopteri > Syngnathiformes > Syngnathidae > Urocampus > Urocampus carinirostris. The sequence continues at coordinate 25,316,991 of NC_142349.1, read as the reverse complement.
AACATGTATTTCGTAGCTTATAGCATCAGTAGCAGGAATTTACTATTGGGATCGCTAACGTAATTTTTTGCATGGCCTGGAAAATGTCTGTAAGCAATTTGTAATACAAATTTCATAATGCCTTGTCTTGGTGTAGCATGCACCTGTCCTCTTTGGCGTGACCTGTACAAACTAATGCCTGCTGCAGTTAATTGGGACGGAAGAAGGAATGCAATGTAAAAAGGGAAGCCACCAGAGAGTAGTGTCGGCATCATTTTGTCGCAGACTTTTTGAGATACACGGTATTAATTTCAAGCATTTACAAACACTTTACCCAAAATTGAAGCACTTCAATCCTTAAAAACAAAACATTAAAATTCAAGCATTTTCAAGGATTTCAAGCATCTGTACGAACCCTGCACGTTCTTTTTTGCCTTTGGTTTTCGAAACTCGGATACGTTTTAGGGCCTAAGTTGAGACCATTCTAGCGTTACATGCTCATAAACGTTTTCAGCGGCTGTGCATGCCGAAAATGAGAAAGCTGAAAAAGACCGTGACGCCTACAAGGGAGATTGTCGCGGGCGCGGTGAAAAACTGACGGTAGTTAATGCGAAAGTACCACACCACGGCTAGGATTACGACAAAAACCGGGACCACCAGACTGCCCGTGCTGACGGCCACGCCGGCCGCCCGCAGACCGGCGGGTACGGCCGAATCCCCCTGGGCAGCACCCGCCGCGCCCGCCTCGGAGCTGTTGTTATGCGGGGCCTGCGACACGTGGCAGTGGATGACGCTGTTGTGAGTCACGTTCAGGGACAGAAGAGTCCTCTTGGAGTCCTGCAGGAGTTGACCTTGATAGATAAGCTTGATCTGGTGCTCACGTCCGGAGAAGTATTTACTAGCCAGAGAGACGGTCACAAGATTATTAACACATTTCCCAATTGAACTCTGCAAATTACTGAAAATCATGTAACTGCTTATTTAATTACCAATTCTTTATAACCAACTTTAGCTTTTCCACATAACACATTGGGTAGGATTTATATTTAGTTTTACATTTTTAATCTCTCAAAAACCGCTAGATGTTTGCACCCCTTCTAAAAGCAGGACTGTCATGAGATCATCTTAAAGTAGGGTTGTCTAGAATTATACTTTATTCCAGGAATGTCAAACTCAGCTTGGCTCTGGGGCCGGATCAAAACTTTCTGTTCTGAGCGAGTTGGATCAGTAAAAGAATGTCAACTCTCAATGGTTGGCTTTGATTTTCAGTATCGTGCTTTATCATTCAGCCTACATTAGTTACCCGTTATGATCACAGATGACAAAAAATCTTTTTCCTAAACACAAGACATTCACATACCTGCCAAGGCTATAGCTTTAAGTGGTAAACTACTGCTTTTCACCCCTTAGAAAATGTATTAATTAGTGCATGGCTTATGTTTAAATCAGCTTTTATTTTCATTTGAAAATATGGTTGAAACTTATTTTTGTGGCTCCAGATATTATCTGTTATGGCTCTTTCAAAATGTTGACTTGCCATCCCCTGGTCTATACATACAGTCAAGTCATTTTGATTTGTATAGCCCTTAATCACAAGGACTGCACAGATTGAAAACTACAGACCATTATTATACCATCCCCTGATCTAAAACCTACGTGTAGTTATACAGTGAATACAGTTATAAGAGCGGATTTGTTGATGTCACATTGTGAATCTTATAGTGTTAAACCACTAAATGAGGAGTTTATTGAGAATTACCAGTGACATTAGCAATATCCCTGCAACCCTATAGTATGGATAAGTGTGAAGATAAGGGATGGATGGAAAATGCAATATAGTTATTACAACATAGTGCAAGTGCAAAACCTTTACATTTTTGGTATCTGGTACAAAATGTGTCACTTGTACAGCATAATGTAGTATTTTATAATACAATAAAGTAGTTACATAAAAATCAACTCTTGGGGGAACATGTTTGTTATTTTGGTGGGGGTAGAATAGATTGGTTCAAAAAAACAAACAGGCTGTCTTTTTAACGATTTTTTTTGTGTTCATAATTAAATTCCCAATGATTTGTGAAAACAAACGCACTCACCTTTTGAGTTGGTCCACCGTGTGGTGAGGTTTGACGACGGCCACCTCCTCTGTGTCATTTAAAAACTTGAGTCGGACACAAAAAGATGGCTTGGTAGAAGTGTCCTTTACATATCTCCCCACCCTTTCCCCATCTTCGCCAAAATCCTCGTCTTCCTCTTCATCTGAAGCATAAATTCCGCCTTCGGGGGGTGCTTTACTCTGAATGTCCAACAGCAAGTCAATGTCCTCGGAAGGTGCTCCCTCGGCCGCCTCGCCGTCATCCGGCTTGTTTTCTGGAGAAGGTGTGGTAGCGCCGGTCTGTTCGGGGGCGTCCACTTGGGTGTCACCACCGGCATCCCCAGCCACCCCAATAAGAGAGGCATGGGCCCTTAATGTCAATATACTGCCTAGGATGTGGTCTCCGCGCTCTGCCACGTGGGTGGAGAGCCAGGCCAGGACCAGCGCCAAGGCCACCAGCAGGGCGCCGCCAGCCGCCGTGGCCTCGCCACCCATTCCATCCAGCATGGTCAGTGCACACACTGCCATCCTCTTGACCTGCACAAATGGTGTTGTTTACAGAAAACATATTTTTTTTGTTGTACAATGTGGTTTCCTGTGACAAAACCAGTGTAGGCGGCCCCATTTAGCGAGCAGGCATACTGAAGCATTGTAGTGATGGTCACAAAAAATGAACATATAGTAAGTAATGGGCAGTTAACTCAACAGAACGTATTCCCTTCAAAAAAAGATGACAAAGTCCCGTCGTCTGGTCAGAGAGGGATGACGTTTCGTGCACGTACGCAGGAACGCAATCGCCCGAGGTAACGCGAACCCCACGGTGCCGGTAAGGTCGTGCATCTTTCATGCATAGTGCAAGCATCATTTCAGTGTTATTGCAATAACATTTTATTTTGCAAGCCAAGTGCCCCTGTGTTTATGGAAAGCATTGTTTAGATATTGGAGGTATCACAATTGGAAAAAAAAGCACTAAAGTGTATGTTCTGCTTGAAATGCATTCTATGGCAAAAACCTGTTATCACTGTTATTGGAAAAGAGTATTTTGAAGAAGCTTAAAAATGTTCAACTATTGTTTACTAAACAATTCTAAAAGTTCGAAACATACTCTTTTGTATTGAAATATGAGGGATCAAACTTTCTTTGGACATGCTCTATGCCTATGTAGCTATAAAACCAAGCCTTCAAAAATGAGTCAAAATGGCAAAAATTGGCTGGCGGCAAACAACTGGCATTGAATGAGTTAAAAACAGTTCACGAATTTCAACGCTATCTAAACTGGGGTCATTAACCCGTAATCCACCTGCATCTCTCACTGCTAATCTCGTCGTCGGCATGTTTGTACAAATTAAAACTAAATACAGTGACGGGGCATAGTCTGAAGCACAGATTACATGATTACTCATATTCTTCTCCCGTAAGCACAGAATTCACAGTAAACATGTTCAGACTTTTGGTCTTTTTATTTGTAAAATTGTTTTTGCAATACTGTGCTTTGGAAAAATGTAATACTTTATCAATGCAATTACTGGTAACAGTGACTACCGTTACTTACTTTTTTCAGTAATGCACCCAAGCTTGTTTATTATACAGCAAAGTAACACTTGAAATAACAGAGGATTACAAAAACTAGCGTTTTCTTTCCTAAAAATGACGTTGTCGTTGATTAAATGTGTCATTTGAAATACATATCACACGTTCAAATTACCATTGTCACGATATCGTATTTGAATGTACCAAACAATAATGACAAGACGTTGTAACGGAAAGTAATCCCGAGGTAAGTAAAGTAGAACCCGGAAGTATGTGACGCTACTCAAGAGGGCCGATTTCTTGACGTCACAATCCGGTTATTTGCCCATTTATCATGACACTGTTGCAACATACAAAACAGGTGATGGTCATAACTATAATATTAAAGAAGAATGTATCGTACATGTAATTATATTGGAATACAAAGCATAAGATTCACAATGCACAGGGTAGCTTGATGTCAACAAGAGCGAAAGGCGTTAGCTTCGAGAGCTAATCCAAGCTATGTCCAAAGGAAGCGCTCTTTTGGATTAGATTCCACAACTCCTTGTTCGCATTTAGTCGCCATAAAAATCTGCATTGTGTCATTTGATGTCATTGCAAATAACACGTTCATTTCTTACCGGCTGGACGAGGAATTAAATCATGTTGCCCGACAAAATCAACGAGGCTAGTTGCTAACAAGCGACTACTTCCTCAAAACAGGACACACTCGGGAGGCGGGGTGTCGTGACGTCATATGCTCCACTACGTGCGTGAACTAGTTATTTTAATTGATGTCATAAGTAGTAAACAAGAAATAATATTGCGTGTCTTCCAGTAAATCCTTAAGCATTAGATTCTAAAAAAATATTCAAAAGAGAATTTAACAAATGAACACTTTAACCCGTAAACCCAGTGTTGTAAAATGATATATTTATTGTATTGCAAAAGTAGGGGAAATGTATAGTTGTTGTTGACTTTCTCCACATTAGCACGTTCATTGTGCAGACTCACAATTATTCCAGGAGAGAAATATGTATAAAAGCTCAGTTGTCATGTGCAGAATCTTACAATCTGCAAAACTTTGAGCAAGAACCCTTTATGACCCTGGGCTAGATTTTTCATATATGTAAGTAGGTATAGTAACGTTCTCATACAACTTTTTTTTAAAACATGTATATTTTTTGCAAATATTTCATTTTTATCTCCAAATGCCTCCTATTAAACCATTCAAGTGATAAAAATGATTTTATTTTATGTTTTTCTTTATCTGGGTCTTACAGGGTTAGATGTGGGGTGCAGTATTTGAAACATTATTACTCTATGTTGCCATCTCCTGGCTTAAAATGATGATTTCAGCCTTCAATAGCTTGCTTGTTCATAGATAGATAGATACTTTATCCATCCCCGTGGGGAAATTCACACTTCCAGCAGTATCCTTCAGTTAAAAAATAAAATAAAAGATATAGAATAAAAAAATACCCAATATAACGTGTTAATAAAGAGCATTTAAATGATGTTATGAAAAATACACACTGTAATAAAAATAGAGTAATATGCAAATGTTGGGTTGGGGTTTAATGTGGGCTTTTACTCCTCCGGGTGGAGTTAAAGAGCCTCATGGCATGAGCGAGAAATAATCTCCTCAGTCTGTCCGTGGAACAAGACTGTGACAGCAGTCTGTCGCTGAAGATACTCTTCTGTCTGGAGATGATGCTGTGTAGTGGATGTAATGAATTGTCCATGATTGACCGCAGCTTGTTCAGTGCCCGTCTCTCAGCTACAGTTGTCAGGCTGTCCAGCTCTGTGTCCACAATAGAGCCCGCCTTCCTCACCAGTTTATTAAGACGAGAGGCATCTTTCTTCTTAGCACTGCCTCCCCAGCACACTGCCGCATAGTAGATGGCGGTTGCCACAACAGTCTGATCGAACACTTGCAGGAGCTTTTTGCAGATGTTGAAGGACGCCAGCCTTCTGAGGAAGAACAGTCGGCTTTGTCCTTTCCTGCACAGTGCTTCTGTGTTGGCAGACCAGTCCAGTTTATTGTCCAGCTGCACACCCAGGTATTTGTAGGTCTGGACAAACTCTACACATTCTCCTGTGATAGTTATTGGTTCCGGGTGAGGTCTTGTCCTCCTGAAGTCCACCACCATCTCCCTGGTCTTGGTGGTGTTCAGGTGCAGGTGGTTAGCGTCGCTCCATTGTACTCCCCTTCCTGCCCACTTCTGGAACATCCCACAATAACAGTGTCATCAGCAAACGTCTGCACGTGGCAGGACTCAGAGCTGTACTGAAAGTCCGACGTATACAAGGTAAACAGGACCGGAAAGAGCACGGTCCCCTACCGCGCTCCGTGCTGCTGATCAAAGTGTAAGATTTACAGCCCCCCTGTCTCACATACTGGGGTGTGCCAGTCAGGTAGTAATCCATGATACAAGGTGTGATCTTCTCTGTCAGTTTACCACTGAAGGCACTGGAGAAGTCCAAAAGAGTAATCCTCACAGCACCCCAGCCCCTGTCCACGTGAGAGAGGGATCCGTGTAGCATGTAGCCTGTAGTATCCTCCACTCCCACCTTCTCCCGGTAGGCATACTTGCAGAGGGTCGATGGTGTGGCGGACCTGTGGCCACAGGTGGTGTAGCAGCAACCGCTCCGTGGTCTTCATCACATGTGATGTCACGGTGACTGGCCTGAAGTCGTTGAGTTCCTCAGGTCGTGGTTTCTTTGGGACTGGGATGATCCAGGATGTTTTCTACAGCTGGGGGACCCTCCCCTGTTCCAGGGTCAGGTTGAAAATGGGCGGTAGAGGGTCTCCCAGCTCCAACGCACAGTCCTTCAGCAGTCGGAGGGATACTCCATGATGCACGTACAAGTACAGTACTTCCATCTCTTAGACGCGCTTGAATAAACTCCTCTTCTTTAAAGACGTTAGACAGAAATCGGTGTTGTTTCTGACACATGCTTGAACTAAACCTAATGCACAAATACAAAATAGTTCAAAATGTAAAAAAAAAAAAAAAAAAAAGAAAAGTTTTTATGCTTTTGAGGTTTACAGCACAATGTCCAGAACTTGGTCATTTTTTAATCAATGTTGTGCATGTTTGATGATAAATCCCTATTTCAAAAGTAAGAAGTATGATAAATATGTTTGTAAAAAATAAAAATTACCTAGATCAAGTAATTGTCAAATACAGAAAATAATTATAAAAATTGTTGAGCAATACAGGTAAAAGTAGTATTTCAGAAAAATAGCTGATTGAATGATCTTGTTGTTTTCGTGGTGGGATTGGGATGTAATACTGTGTGTGTGTGTGTGTGAGTGTGTCTGTGTGTGTGTGTGTGCAATGGATATGTCACGGAATGGCGTGGTGGCGTGGAAGGTGACCGGACCAGAACGGAGGCAGGAGGCATGAAGGGAGAACTCAAATGCGTTGACGATCCATAGGTTTTATTTAATAAAATAAAAGTCGCCCAATACTCCGAGGCAAAACAGAACAATACAGAGTTCCTCCGGCACGAACTCAACAGGACAAGGCATAACAGACTAAAACAGGACAAGGCATAACAGACCGGGATTGTGAATAATGAGTATTAATGAACCAGCACCCGCCAAACCCAAAATCCAGCCTTAAAAAGCAGAACAGCAATCAGCTGATCTGCTTCAGCTTGAGTTCGGGGCGTGGCATACTGGTCGTCATGGCGACCGTGACAGAGCCCCCCTCTTAAGGGACAGCTCCCGAGGTCCCAAAAAAGAAAAAATGACTACCTCGCGCCCCGGAATGTTGACGATCGCGATTGGGGCAACCCTGCTCCCTCCTCCGAACACGCAGGAACGGGGAGAGGCAGGCGCCATCTGCGTCGGGCGGATCGGAATCGGCGCTCGGCAGGGGGGGTCTGGTGGCCAACTGGACAGGGGATGACAGACAGGCAAAAATCAGGACAGGCCTCTACAGAAGAGTCGCACTCAGGACAGGCCTCTACAGAAGAGTCGCACTCAGGTCAGGCCGATGCAGAAGAGTCGCACTCAGGTCAGGCCGATGCAGAAGAGTCGCACTCAGGTCAGGCCGATGCAGAAGAGTCGCACTCAGGTCAGGCCGATGCAGAAGAGTCGCACTCAGGTCAGGACAATGCAGAAGAGTCGCACTCAGGTCAGGACGATGCAGAAGAGTCGCACTCAGGTCAGGCCGATGCAGAAGAGTCGCACTCAGGTCAGGCCGATGCAGAAGAGTCGCACTCAGGTCAGGCCGATGCAGAAGAGTCGCACTCTGGGGGTTCGGGTTCAGAAGAGTCGCACTCTGGGGGTTCGGGTTCAGAAGAGTCAGACTCTGGGGGTTCGGGTTCAGAAGAGTCAGACTCTGGGGGTTCGGGTTCAGAGTGGCGATTCAGACAGGACAGGCGGAATCAGAACAGGCAAGACATGAGAGGGTCAAAATCAGAACAGACAAGACATAAGAGAGTCAAAATCAGAACAGACAAGACATGAGAGAGTCAAAATCAGAACAGACAAAACAGGAGGAGCGGAGTCGGACTGGCAGGCAGCGGAGTCGGAGTCGGCCCGACGGGCAGCGGAGTCGGAGTCGGCCCGACGGGCAGCAGAGTCGGAGTCGGGCTGGCACGCAGGGGAGACGGAATAGCAGGCAATCGGCACGGGAGTCGGGCAGGCAGGCATGAGAGTTGAACAGGCAGGCGTCAATTCTTCCCGGGACCCCATTCGAGGCACAGCAAGGGCCACGACGGGCGGGGCCGTGGTTCGAACGGGCAGGGAAGGCCAACTCAGTAGGCGCCTGCCGAACTGCGCTCTCCAGCTCTCCCCAAGTCGCGCTGGGATCGTTCGCTGAGTTCTATTTGTTGGCTGGTTCATTCTGTCACGGAATGGCGTGGTGGCGTGGAAGGTGACCGGACCAGAACGGAGGCAGGAGGCATGAAGGGAGAACTCAAATGCGTTGACGATCCATAGGTTTTATTTAATAAAATAAAAGTCGCCCAATACTCCGAGGCAAAACAGAACAATACAGAGTTCCTCCGGCACGAACTCAACAGGACAAGGCATAACAGACTAAAACAGGACAAGGCATAACAGACCGGGATTGTGAATAATGAGTATTAATGAACCAGCACCCGCCAAACCCAAAATCCAGCCTTAAAAAGCAGAACAGCAATCAGCTGATCTGCTTCAGCTTGAGTTCGGGGCGTGGCATACTGGTCGTCATGGCGACCGTGACAGGATATGGTAGATTTCGGTGCTGAATGCTAAACTGGCCTCCCAAGAAGACACATCACACCAAAGTCCAGCTTGACTTAGACCTGTGAAAACAGTATGCTCATCGGAGCAACTATGGTCGGTGTGAGAGATTAAATTTTTCGGTGTGAGTAATGCCGAGATGCCATCTTGGTCCTCACCTAACATACGACACCGGAGAACACCCTTGATCAGGCTGATTTTATTTGAGCTACAAAAATGCGGTGAAAGTGGGGGCTGGGCACAGGCTCTCACCTTGTCTCGGCCCTTTTAGCTCACTCTTGGTGCACCTCCGATCCCAGTGTTCATTTATCTCAAGAAAGTGCCTATTCGTCTCAGGTTTTACACATTACATTGTTGTTAGAAAGGAGGCAGGGGAATGACGTGAAAACATTTTTTTCTCAGAAACTGTAGAATACTGTATATAATGTGATCCGATCAAATGGATTAACAAATGATTGTTTAAATGACATAAGATATGTTAACCCTTTATATGACTAATTGAAGGAGCGTCCAAAGTTATTTGGGGGACGGGTCTCTTAGAAGCCTTTGGCTTCAACATGTTATCCCTCTTTTTTTCAGATGATTTGTTCATTCTGTGATGGGATGTTTGTTGCGACATGACTGAAACAAATAAATAAACGAGAAATGCAAATACAAAAATGTATTATTGATACAAGCTGGACTAATCAGAAACACATTACATTATTACTCCAGTCATCCATCAATTATTGAATTGCTTCTGATTTGGTAATCAAAACTGTCATGCAAAGGTGTTTATCACTCCATATTCAATAATCAAAATCTCATTAAACCTACTAAAATTTTGTTAAAAACGATTTCTTCACCTTTGTAAAAAACTGACAAGTTAGTTAGTTTGTTACCTCCCGTCTCGATTACTGTAATGCACTAGTCTCTGGTCTCCCAAAGTCCAAAATCAAGAGCCTTCAGCTGGTACAAAATGCTGCAGCGAGGCTTTTAACTAAGACAAGAAAGTTTGATTACATTACCCCGATTTTAGCCTGCATTAGCTCCCTGTTAGCTTAAAATGTGATTTTAAGGTTCTGTTGGTAGTATAAAAAATCATGCATGGACTTGTTCCCTCATATCTTTCAGATTTAATTTTCTCCTATGTTTCGGTCCGGAGCCTTCGCTCTGAAAATGCTGGTCTACTAGTGATCCCAAGAGCCAAGAAGAGATCCACAGGCTCAAGAGCGTTCTCCATTCGGGCCCGATCTGCAATATCAGTGGAACTGTTTAAATCTAGGCTTAAAACACACTTTTATTCTATAGCATATGACCAGGGTTGGGTAGGGTTACTTTTACTTGATTACTTTCAATTACTTCTGGATTACTCCAATACCAAATATGCTAATAAAAGACAAAAGAAACTAAATATGAATAAAATTACCAAATTTTGTGCAGGCTTGGGGAGTAACGGAATACATGGAACGGCAAAAATGATGTTGGCAAGCTGTTTGGATTTATTTTCATTTTGTTTCTGTCGCATTTTATCTTAGTTTTGCCGGAGATCAAAGAGATCAAAGCCATGAGAGAAAGCTTACCACGTGTTGTGAGTCATAATTTTATTCATATTTAGTTTATTTTGTCTTTTATTAGTATATTTGGTATTGGAGTAATCCAAAAGTAATTGAAAGTAATCAAGTTAAAGTAACCCTACCCAACCCTGCATATGACTAACCTATATTTTTGTTGAAAATATCTGTGTATTATTTGTTATTGCAACACCTATTGCAGCCTGGTCATCATGGAAGGGGATTACCTCATGCGCGGTCCCTTCTCAAGGTTTCTTAGTTTTCCTCATGTTGAGGTTTTTGAGTTTATCCTTGCCCTCATGTAGGTTTTAGATCAGGGGATTGTGTCATAATAGTCTGTGGTTTGCAATGATCTGGGGTCTGTGCAGCCCTTTGAGACTCTTTGTGATTAAGGGCTATACAAATAAACATGACGTGACTTGACTTGACTTAGTTCATGAGTATCTTTAATGAGGTGATGTATATCTTATAATTTTCATAAATTAACGCTGTCTTGGCCACATACTGTCGATGCTTATCAAATTTGAAAAAATAAGTACAATAGTAAGTTCATGTGTATTTTAATGGAGAGATACACATCTTACAGTTTTCATAAATGAATTGAGTATTTGCAAAAAATGTCAATTTTGAAAAAAAGTGCAAACAGTAAACTCTTCCTCAGTTGTTCTATAAACCATAAAGAATAAAATAATCCATCAACCAACTAGCAAACCATTCAGACAAGCATAGAATAACCAAAAACAACAAAACAGGCCGCATGTGAATTCAGTGTAGTGTTCCGTCGTTTTGCAACAGTAGGTAATCCCTGATTGAGTTGGGGAGGTCCATTTGGCTCACTTGTGAGTGACATTGCGCCCCTAGGAAGCAACGTAGGACGTAACGACACAGATGATGCAGTGAGCGAGGTTGACCGCTGCGTTCACGCACTAGTTGGAAAAAACCTAACTGTCCCTGAGGCAGAGGGCAGTCATCCATCCAGTCGCATGGTGGGATGTTCGGGTAGGTGTTAAGAATCACTTCCAACGTGGCGGGTGAGGAGACACATTGCCTCAACATCTGCACACAAAAAGTCAACACAATATTTGCCTTCTCAAACTCAGCAAGCTGGAAAGAAAAGTTGCTGAACCGAAAACATATACTGGTGCTGCCCTCTGTATGTGTGCAAATATACTTTAGCAGTTCGCTAAACACCTTCGGCTTATCAAAACGGCGTGATGTTCTACAGGTTGAAATGTGTAAAACAGGATCTTCCTCTAACAAAGTATAGTTGGTGAAAAGCCTACAGCCCTACACGGTCATGATTACTCATTGCACTCACCCGTGCCCGCTATTTTGGCGCCAGCTGCTTCTGGTTACCTGATTGGTTCCCCCTCCTATTTAACCTCAGTGCTCTCACTCGCCTTTTGTCAGTCCGTCAGCCAACTTCTGCTTATACAAGGCAAGCACTTTGACTCTAACTCCCGTCGGTCCTGTTTTTCATCCGTATACCACTCGTTTGTTCCTGATTCCCCGTTTGTCTCCGGCTAACAACCGGTTTTTGACCACCGACCACGCTCTGATCCCCCGCTCCGGCTATCGACACGTTCTTCCCGTTTGACCACGCTATGATCTCCCGCTCCGGATTCCGCATTCTGAACACGCTCCGATCCCGTGAGCGGCCTGCTTCCCTCGTCCAGTGAGCACCGGACCGCTGGCGTTTGTTTTTCCTTTAAATCTCAATAAACTTGTGAGTAAACGTTACGCATCTGGGTCATACACAGGGTTGAGTTGACTTTTCTGCATTTTTCTCTGGATTGTGTGGAAGTCACTCCTCGATGCTTTTTTTCCCTCTTCTTCCGAAAAGCCAGATGGGCAACACATTTTTTGGTGCGCTTCATAGGGTCAGGAGGATTCATGCTAGGCTTGTAGTCTAACATGTCTTTAATGTGCGAGGCCTTTTTGTGGTTAATGTTTGCAAAGAATCAAAGTTATCTTCAATGTATCCTACAGGAAAAAATATGTAAACTAAAAAAATCTTGGAAGTTTTAAAATAAAAATGTTTACTAAAGACTCTTTTGGCTACCGGAAAATACAAAATATCTTTAAAACCATGAAAGCTTTGTTAACAACTGTAGGTTATTGAATTTTATATTGTGTTGACTCACAAAAATGTCTCCAAATGATTCTTAACCAATTCTGCTTTTCATAGGCCCAAATCCTGTAGTTTTTAAATGTCACTCAACAAACCATATCAATATAGTCACAGTGGCCCAATAAAGACACATATCTCCTGAGTCAAATTTGCTGGAGGATAGAAAAATCATAAAACATGCAGAACTCGGGCCCTCTCGAACCAAGATTGGGGAATGTTATCTAAAATGGTTCCAACTGGCGATTTTGCAAACCTCGGGCGGGACAGGTTGGGCTCCGTGGTTCAAAAGCATCCGCACCACTTCTTCAGGTTGCTGGTCTGAGTAGGCCTGAAGTACCTTGAAGGACGATACGCATTTTACTCACTTGTTTTGATGTTTGGGCATTTTTGGCAGGGTGGGTGGGGCATTTGTACCTGCAGGAGACATTCTAAAGGCGTGACCCCTTGGCAGTTGCTGACATCTGCCCGAGCTCCGTGGCGCAGCAGTATCTCCACGATGGATGGGCAGCAGTTGCCGCAAGCGTTGTGCAGTGGCGTATGATGCTTTTTACCAGCCGTGCAAGGATTTGAGCCGGCGTTTAGCAGCCTGCACACCACGCCCAGGTAGAGGCCCACCTCCGATGGCGTCTCTGCTCCGGCGCATGCTGCGTTCAGGGCTGTCATGCCCTCCAGGTTGGTGGCCAGCACGTCGGCCCCTCTGGACAGAAGAAGCCCCACGTGGGCCTCGAGGCCCAGAGCGGCAGCCACATGGAGCGGAGTGAGCCGTCTTTTGGCCGTCCTCACGTTTACGTCAGCACCGCCAGCCACGAGCAGTTCGACACACCTGCAAGTAGACTTTATTGTCAGTGGAAAAAAATTCATGATTAAAGCTTGTACCACAATATTCAAACGTTTTTAAGCCACAAATTCAACAGCAGATTCAGATTCAGATTCAGATATACTTTATTGTCATTCTCGTACACGTGTATATAGAACGAAATGTCGATACATCTGACCCGCACAGTTTTCTTGAATGTACAGATATAAATAAATGTTGTACTAAATTAGAGTATTGAAGTACTGATAATATGCTAAATAATTTATAGCTATGTATAGTATTATACAGTAGTGCAAAGAGTGCTAACCAGATGTGGAAAATGGGCAGTCAGGTAAACAAGTCCTTATACAATAACAATAACACTGGAGTACGATAGTGCAGAGGAGAACAGATGTGCAAGAGGAGCAGCTAACCAGCAGTGGAAGTTATCTGATATAAATGCTACACTTTTCTTCCCGTATTATCTGAATCATTCTACGGTCTCTGTAGTGTCCTTCAAACCAGGAGGAACAATGACTATTAAGTGCAACTTGATCCCTGACCTCAGTAGCCACCAATGAAATCAACAAAAGAAGACAACTTTTGACGTCTGTGTTGCAATCTGGCACCATTCTCCACAGTATGGTTGCCCATAACGATTTTGTAAAATTCGCCTAGAATCCCAATCCAAGACGTACGCAAAGTCAATTAAATGCTGTTAAAGTGGCTATTCTTGGCTAAAGATATTCGTAGCTAAAGCAGGCGCTCTCCTTTTTATCGAACAAGCCCTTATTCGCTAATCCGGGTCGTGGGCCGTAAAAAAAAACTGTCATTGGTTGAGAGTGGTGTCAATCAAAATTTCCAAGCCAAACAGCCATCTTTAATATAGTTTTATGAGTCTGTTCATTTGAATTAATAAATAATAAACGCACAACGATGCAGAAATTCTTCTACACGGATTATTTTTATCTGTCGGCATTATCGTGTGTTTCAGAGTACAAAGTTTACACTGGATGATCCTAAATGTAATGACTCAATTTTTGCAGAATATCAATATCAGTTGACTTCCTTTGGAACTTTTAGGTGAGCTATCAAGGCTTTATAGTTTTTTGGGTATCTTGTTTCAGACTGGTAGGGATGTTTTTGTGATGAGTACATTTTGAAATGGTCATCATATATTGAGCTCGAAGAGTTTAGGCTTTCCAATATGCCAATAATATGTGGCATGACATATTTCTGTGACTGGTGACATTGTGCAGAAATGTATTTTTTTATCGACAGTCCGGCGGACCGGCGGAACGTGATGAGGTCAAGTGACACAGCAATCGTTCGTATTTGATTTGGGGCAATGGTAAATACATTGCTTTCTTTGTAATCACTATCTGACTCCGCTTACAGTCGCTATTTTGAATGGTCACATGATCGCAAAGCACGTGATGTAAAAAACACGTGAGTAGAGCTGGAAATGGCGAAGCTGAAAAAAGCTATAATGGCACGGGGGCATGGTGGCATGGTGCATTTGGCATACTGCAGCCAAATTCCTCATACGGCCAGTGTGGATCCAAGAGAAGACCCAGGCCGAACCCTCTAAGTGGACCAGTGTCCTGCAACCTCCCAATCGTTTGTTTTAACTACAGTTAGTTGATGTTTACCTCGCCGACTAAATGCTGTATAAATACCACCCAATCGAGATGGAGCGGACATCGGAAATCAATTCATTGCCTTAATGGGCCTTCCCAAAAAGTCTTTGAGTCTCAGTAATTTGTATTATTCCTTTTGCTTTGTAGTACCAGTTTTCAATTGCACTACACAATAAAGAGACATATTTTGATCAAATACTACAAGGTGTCCTTTGCTCCCATGCTGCCTGCAGTGTCTTTACATACCCCCTTTTGAAATCCAGTGGTTTGACTAACCTCTCCTTGTGTTTTGTCAACAAGGCAAACCAAAGCAAGTAATGAAGTCCTGAACTTACTGAAACGATTTTGCCGTGGTGCAGAGATGAAGAGGAGCGTTTCCGTCAGAGTCCATCATTTGCAGGTCTGCTCCGTGGGCGATAAGCAGTTGGGCACAGGTGTCGTGTCCTCCTGCACAGGCGTCGTGAAGGGCCGTGCTGCCTCCAGGGTCTGCGTTCACATCGGCTCCGCGGGACAGGAGTTCCTCCACGCACGCTGCGTGTCCACCCTTTGAAGCCAGACGCAAGGCAGACATCTGCTTCACCTTGGATCCCATGATCCACATGTCTGGTGGAGGAACAACAATTGCTTAGAATAGCCAAATTCAAGGGTGTCAAACTCTGGCTCTGCCTCCGCATCCAGACTTTCCGTTCTCAAATAGGCCATCAGAGGCGATTTTAGGTACAGAGCTTAAAGGATGCTGAGCACCTAGAGTGAATAGCTTGTTACATGTTTTTATCATTTTCCTTAAAATTATTTAGGATTATTCAACCCTGTTCGGGAGTGTCACTTCTCATTTGTGGACTTCACATGAGAATTTGTGGTTAGTAGAAACCATGCCCAGTTTTTACTTATTTATTTCTAATAGAAAACGCACACACACACACACACACACACACACACACACACACACACACACACACACACACACACACACACACACACACAAAAACACACACACACACACACACACATACGGATAACAAAGTCATGGTATTTGGTGGTAAATGCCATGTTCAACATAACCTCTGTATAACACACTCTAACCGTATTACAACGGAGCCTCCACAGACTCTGCCGTTATGCAGCAAGTAACACGAGCCGAGCAAAAGAGAATTGGGAAGGGGGGCGAGAGCAGTAATGGGAGTCAAATGGACGGAGCCATCTCAAGTCAGTGAAGTATTTCCGACGCTGCAGTTGAGTGTTTCCAACATATTTTAAACTTATTTTACTTTTTTATCTTGAGTCTTATATCATTTTTAAGCCTATCCTGTCCTTTATTAAGGAAAAGAGAGTTTTAAAAATGCTAATATTTTTTGGTGGTGCTCCACCACCAACCACCGGCTGGTTATGCCTGTCACCGGGTCAGTAAAAAACGTAAATACAAATGTTTTAGTTTTTTTTTCAGTATCATGTTTTATCATTACACCGACTTGTGAAGCCTACCTTGCATAATGTAATCACAGATGACAAGGAATCTTTTCAAAGCATAACACTTTTATTCACTAACAACAGGAAAACTGATTTCCATGTGTCATTGAATGTGTTGACTGGTATAGTTTAACAGTTGAGTGACTGGGATTTACACTTGAACCAACTCATGCTATACAAACGCATTTGGGAGCAATGAACATTTTCAAGGGCAGCACGGCGGCGCAGTGGTTAGCGCTTGTGCGGCACAGTTCATGTCATGGGAACCTGTCGTGGGTTCAAATCCAGCTCCAGACTTTCTGTGCGGAGTTTGTATGTTCTCCCCGTGCTTGCGTGGGTTTCCTCCGGGCACTCCGGTTTCCTCCCACATTCCAAAGACATGCATTTCAGGTGAATTGGCCGGTCCAAATTGTCCCTAGGTGTGAATGAGCGAATGAGTTGTCTGTCCCTGTGTGCCCTGCGATTGGCTGGCAACCAGTTCAGGGTGTCCCCTGCCAGCTGCCCGATGATTGCTGGGATGGGCTCCAGCCCCCCGCGACCCTACTGAGGATAAGCGGTACGGCTAATGAGATGAGATGAGAACATTTTCAATGATCGCCTTAATTGTCATATTGGTTTGAAATAAATAGAAAAGTAAAACAAAATAAAGGAGCTGAGCCTAGTTAAACTGAGAATATATTCCCTCGTCCGTTGCCCGGATTGTAGCTATACACACATCTGTCATGCTAACAGTCGATCGGCACGAGAGCAGCCAGGTCGCTTCCAGTAGGGTTTGGCTGGTGCTCCGGTTTGTCTTCCCAGCACTGTTCATTCTTCCCAGCGGCGGTTCGCAAGTCGCCTCGGGTCAGCCTGTCTCCTCTCCGGACCCGATAACAACCATTTCCCGCTTTAGTTTGCAGCCAGTCCCTCCTCATTAATCGTGGTCTTGCTATCTTCGGAACCCAAACACAGTCTATGGGTATGCAACATCCTCCCTGCTACTTGTGGCTCTATACAAGGCTTTAAAGTCTACGGCTACGCCATATTTCTAGATGGACTCAACTCTGTATGTTGGACCTCAGCTCTTTTACACGTTTGCTGTCCTCTAGCGTCCAGAATGAGCATTTCGTTTGCATTAATTTAAAAAATATATATTTTTAATGTTTGATAGAAATTGCCAAAAGACTTGCTTCTTTTTTTCATAAACTCAGAAATCTGTAACAGGCTGAAGAAAATTCCAGGTCCAGTCGTATGTTTGACATGCAGGGCTTAATTGATTTAAAACTGAACTGATTTTGTGGATTCAAATCCTTCCTTCAATTTCCCCTTTTCATGGGTTTAACGGGATTGTATTGGTATACTTCCTTAAAAGCATGAGTTTGTCAGCTCTGAGCTCGGAGTCCTTACCCATCTCTGGGGCCCACACCATTTCTTCGTGCACCATCTCCATCAAGGCGTTGACCATCGAGGGATCCCGAAGTACAGCGTATACACCCTTCATGTCGCCACACATAAAGGTGTTGTGGATGGCAGCATCCCGACAGCGGATCTGAGGCGGAGGGGCTCTAACCTCCTGGAGGCGCTGTGGCCCAGAGAGTTGCCTGCGAGGGGCCCTTGGCAGCGGGACCTGTGTGAGGGTTCGCCTGTGGGCCAGGGCTCTTCGAGCGTCCTCCCAGTCCTGCAGCTCCTGCTCTAGCCTCAGGGAGCGCAACGATGTGGATGTGAAGGGAAATGTGTCCTTGGACATGATGTGTCCTGGTGGACACAAATCCAGAAGAGCAGGGGTCAGGGACCTTTTTGACCTAAAAGAGCAAAATATATTATATATGATATGTTATCTCTCTCTCTCTCTCTCTCTCTCTCTCTCTCTTTGTATATATATATATATATATATATATATATATATATATATATATATATATATATATATATATATATATATATATATATATATATATATATATATGTATATATATTCTTTTTTTTTATTTTTTATGAGCGCCACACCATATACTATAAGACAAACTTCAACAAAACCGCCAAACGCACCCTCCAGACAAAAGCTTATTATTTAGCGCATTTTATTTTACTGTGTGACATTTGATGATTGGATCAAATTTATAAAATAGTAATGCCAGAGTCTGTGTCCAAAATAAAAAATATATACCACTTAAAATGTGTCCCCCTACCCCAGCTCATTTTTGCCGCAATTATTTTCAAAATAAGGTGGGAGAAAACTTATTTTGTAAAAATGCCACAAAATACTGCAAACGAGAGAAATACGGATGTATTTTTCTTCGGTGCAAAGGGCACTGGGGGAGACAGAGAGGGGAGCATGCTATGTTTGCAGAGATTGTTGTGGCAAATACACTTGCAAATGTAGAATGGATTTGCATACATGTGGAAATTTAGAAAGACTTGCTTACGTTTGTGGGAAAAGGTCGGGTAGACATCCTTGAAGATACTCTTGGCAGACATTAAGTTTCCTTGAAGATAGCATGCAAGGGACGGGACGCTCTGTACTTGATACGTGATACAGGACCGCCTTTTGGGGTGTACTCAATCGAAGCCTAATCGTCACTACCAGCTTTAAATACATTGTCATGTTCCTAGCTCTGTGAGATCTTTATTGACGCATCAATAAAGTGACAATCTCCCTCCGTAACGAGACTGGCTCCTGTCTATGTCTTTTATCCACTTATGAGAAGACTTTCTCTCGATTACCGGACCTCCAATTTCTACAACATTTGGCGCCGCAACGTGGATTGGCACTAATTAAGTAAAAAAGAAAAGGGAAAAGACTTCTCAGTGGAACGGTCTCGAATGAGCGGTTGAGGTAAGGAAGATTTTTTTTTCTCTCCTTACTTCGGTTTGCTTGTGGAGATTCGTGGGTGGACAGGAGCCTGTGACGTCGGAGCTAAATTATGAAAATTCGTGCACGTGGGATTTTCCGTCTGTAGTCAGGCCCAAGTTCGGACGGATGAGATATAT
This sequence comes from Urocampus carinirostris, assembly GCF_059441175.1. Taxonomy (NCBI): domain Eukaryota; kingdom Metazoa; phylum Chordata; class Actinopteri; order Syngnathiformes; family Syngnathidae; genus Urocampus; species Urocampus carinirostris. The sequence goes on along the minus strand of NC_142349.1, from coordinate 25,297,606 downwards.
AGACTGAGTTGAGATTTTTATGTCCGACGGGAGTTCTGAGCTCAAAGAATCCTGTCTGTTTTGGGACATGGGCTGCTTGAAAACCTGGATAAAATGGTGCAGCGGCGTCGGTATTTGTATATTTATGATTGTCTTGAGATCTGTGTAAAGCTGTGATAAGACGTCGTCATTTGCTAAAGTGACAGTTCGAGAGTGGACGATCTATGTATGGTTAATACGGGGCATGTTTTATGTGTTTCCCTAGTCGATTGATGATTTGGGAGGGAAATGTAACCTTGCACTTATGAAAAAGTGTGGTGCATGGAACCTCGCCATTTTCTACAATCTAAAAGGTTATACCGGCGTTAGAAAAATGAGCAGTAATCAGATGTTGTATTATTAAGATATATTCGCATAGAAACAAGCGATACAAAGAATGTGTGAGAATTGCTGACATGTTTTCAGTCTGGGAGACGTCTCATTCGGAAATGTTGGTGTGTGTGCCAGCTGGCGTTAATTGTGCGTGTCTCTCTGTATGTGGATGTGTGCGCGGGTGATTTATACTTAACTGTTTAAGGGCTAGGAGAGCCTGTGTTTCTTTTTGTCTTTTTTGTTTTTTTGTGTTGTTTGGCGTTGGGAGAGGAGTTAAGGAAGCATGGATGAATGATGGAGTGACTGCTTATTCTACATTTTACGGTCTTGTATGTGCGTTAAAGTGTCTTGCTTTTTGTGGGTTGTTCTCGCAACCAAAGCTCACCCCCACCCCACCACTCTCCGTCTTTCCCCCGTCTTTCGCTCTGTGTGAGTTGAGCTCAACCGTGTGTATTCCCGCCCCACCCCCGTCTTTCCCCCGTCTTTCGCTCCTTTGCTGTATGGAAAATAAAAAAAAGTGGAGGGAGTACTTAATTCGTCAAGTGCTCCGTTTGCGTGTGGCCTTTTGATTTGTGGGATCTTGTTCCGATAAACGTGATAAGTATAGTTTGGGTAAATTGAGGAAACAATTTGGCAAGCATTTTCAAAGGACAATGAGGGGCAGATTACTCGATCTTGAGGAAGACCATGACAAATTTAAGAATTTAATTGCTTAGGTGATCTCTTCATGGTCATTTAACCTAGACTAAACATCCGAGTTTGTAAACATAACCGATTTAACAGGATTCAGAAGTCAGACGGACTGTTGAAAAGGGCTGAAGATGGCAAAAAACAAACAAAGACGTTCACTCATCCGTTGTCTGCGCCGCTTGTCTACAGCAGGGTCGTGGGGACACTGGAGCACATCCAGGCTGTCCTCAAACAGTGAGCAGGTGGCAATCTGAACTGATTGCAGCCAGTTTCGAGGAGAAAGAGGTAGACAACTGGGCGCCAAGGTCAGTGTGGCACTGATAAAGCTCATGGCGCATTCTTACAGCGAATTACGAGTGGAACGTCACGATGGACTGAGCCAGACGGCCAAGGCCGTCGACGAGGCGGTGATAACGAACAACACGAGTCTGCATTGAATCACGCTAGAATCTTGTTGATTGACGTAGTGTTTACAAATCTGAGGAATATTGATACGTTTGGATTGTGAATTATTTTATTTTTAACACAGAAATACTGCTAAAATTGTATTTTGAATCTGCTTTCCAGGAAAACGGTGATGTGTCTCCAGATGCAGGAGCATCAGGAGGATTATTAAGGAGAATAGGTAACAGGGGAATACCTTTGACTTTATATCAGATACAGGCCACGGTAGACGGAGAGAATAATAATAATAGGAGTAATAGGAATAATAGGAGCAGTGCCATCAAAAGATCTAGATGCGGGAACAGTAATTAGGTTTTTGATTAGAGAAGTTATTCCGCGATTTGGCATACCGTCAGAAATAAGCTCGGATAACATTTGTTCAAAAGGTCGTGAAGGGCATCTTACAAAAACTACACATTAAACAACGGTTCGGTGAGGTTTATCAACAAAGTCAAGGGATGGTGGAAAAGAGTAAATGGAATATTAAAATCAAAGATAAACAAGATCTTTGTGAGTACTAGGCTCAACTGAGGGGATGCGCTACAGTTAGCGCTGATGAGTTATCGCATGCAAACTCATTGGATCACGCATTTAACACCGCATGAAATGCTAACAGGCAGACCAGCGCCGCATCTGGGAGGTCCCTATAAGGGGCCGCCACTTGAGCAACTACAAAACACTACAAACTGAACTGAGAGACTGTATGAGACAATTGACGGCTGTCATCTACTGGCTGGTTAAGAGACAAGAGTCCAGGGTCGAACAACCATTTGAAAAGACGTCCCAGGGGATCTCGTCTACATCAAGGTTTCGACGAAAGAGGAACCATCCGAGGCGTGAGGGACCGTACACCGTCGTGAGGGCAACGCTGGCCGCAGTCCAGGTCGAGGGCAGCTCAAAAGGGTACCATCTGAACCACTGTACCACGGCTCACGCTGCCACCGTCAACGAGACCAAGCAAGATCAACAGGGCAGTAACGTTAAATTAGGAAAACAAGATGTGTGCGACAAAGCTGTGTGTGATGATAAATTGTCTGATATGATTGTTACTAGGAGCAGAGCTCGAGAAATCGCAGCGGCGAATGGAAATTGCGGGTCCGAAAGTGCAACCGGAGATCCAAAAAGCGACGCTGCAGTTGCAGACCATGACGCATCCTAGAGACAGCGGCCCGGTTAAGTGTGACACTACTGTATAACATGCCAAAACGGTTGAGGATTTGGGAAGTACAAGTACATTTTACCTCATGAAGGGCTCACTGGCCCTGAGGTATGGAAGCTCGAAAGTACCAAAATCAAAAATATTACAGGAAAAGAGAAAAAATGTGAGATATGACGAAAATGTGTAAAATATAATGTTTAAAATATGGTGCCATAAGAAACATACACTCGAAATCTTTTAAAGGGACAGTGTGTATACATTGACCCCAAGATGTCTTTGCACTGTGGAGTGCAACCGAAGTAAAAGTGCTGAACAGGATAAATAAGGAGAGTCACAGTGCCCAAAGAAGCACTATTTTCTTCTAATTATTACTCTAGTTTACAGTCACGTAGTCACACCAGCGGTCCCTGTTTTGGATGTAAGTTGCTAAAAATACTTTATAAGAAAGCTAATTAAACGATTTAGGTTCACTATCAAGACATTTCTAATAAAAACTCGCAGGAAAAAACCTTAACCGAGAACGAACGTTTTATCCAGAAGCTGTAGCAAAGAAACTCAAACGTTTTGATTGGGTAAGTGTTAGGAACTATAAACAGGACATGCGCACTTTTACTCCATTGCCCAGCGCCTGTGCTAAAAGTAAATACGTAAGTATCTTCAGTTGTAGGAATTTTTGACATTTTCACAAAATAACTTGGCTTGCATCAGGTTTTGAATCAATAATTTGAGACAAGATGACAGACAAAATGAGCCTCAGCACTCATAAGTGACGGCGGGAGAGAGTCGAATTTTAAGTCGCTTGACACTCAAAACGTCACACAGTGAAAATTAAAATCGCTGAATGAAAGTACCGTAAAAATACTACGACAGTAATAAGGTAATAGAGAAATGCCCCTAGGGCAAGGGTGTCAAAGTCATTTGAACTCGGGGGCCACACGATAGAACAAACATTCTGTCGGGGGCCTGACTGGTAGATTCAAGAGAAAGAGAAAGAGGGAGAAATAAAAGAGAAAGAGGGAAGGAAAAGGAGAGAGGGAGAGAGCATGAGAAACAAAAGAGATAAAAAGTCATGAGAGAGGGGGAAAAGAAAGGGGAAGAAAGAAAGAAATCCAGAGAGAAATAGAAAGACAGAAGGAGAGAAAAGGAAGAGTGAAGGGTAGGAAGAAAGAGAAAAGAGAGAAAAGGAAAAAATGAAGTTAGAGCAAAAGAAGTTAAAAAGAGAGAGACACAGAGAGTGAAAGAGACAGAGACAGAGTGGGAGAAAAGGGGTGGAAAAGAGAGAGAGAAAGCGAAAGAAATACAGAACAGTGTCTTTGTTCAAGGCACCTGGGTTTCATATTTCAACCTGCAGCCTCTTTGACACCTGTGCCCTAGAGGTATACTAAACAGTATCACAAAACTAACGATTCAATATAGTACTTTGAAACAGAGACATAGTACACTACATCAATTAAAAATAAATAACTACAGAACTAAATACCAAGTTAAGTACAAGAAGGGCATTTATGAGCTGGCTCTCTTCAATAAATTGAGAAAAAAGCAGTTTTGTCCAATGAAAAAGACTGACTTAACCAATTACCAACAGCAATGACGTAATCTCGAAGCGACGAGATCTCATTAGCTAAGATCGGCGTGCAGAAAAATAAAATCTCATACAGCAAGACCAAAGTAACGATGATGTAATGCGTTGAATCTTTGTTAAAGAGGAATTAAATGATAATGACAATTTAAAGGAAAAGTTTGCGTCCCCAGCATGAATGATGCATCTGGGACACAGGTACATGGTGAAATGAAAACACTGAGTGTATAATACAAGATAATTATACAGAATAGTTTAAAAAGAAAGAATGTTTAAGTAACAAAACTAATCATCTCTCGTTGAATATGCGAATGGCAAAAGGGTAAGAATTTTTAAGACGTGTAGTTATGCTCCTAATAAAGCAAGGGCGAGTAAAACAAAGAAGACGACTGGAAACCGTCCATAATTTCAGTGTCCGTCTTTTCATTGGTTATAAATGGACAAATTCAAAAGAGGCGTAATACATAAAAAGATTGTTTCCTTAGTTTTTCTCATATTCAATAGTAGATTACTAGTGGTATGAATGATTTCGAATCATCAGAAATTGAAAGAAGTTTGAAAATGACGACATATTATCACAGGGAAGAAAATTCGAGACTAGAAATCATTAATAACGTAGCTGAAGCTATTTCAGTCACTAAATGAAATATTTCTTTTAAAAAGAAAAGAAAAAGAAAAACAAAGGGAACTAAGACAATTGCGTAAAAACGAAGATTGTTGCGCGGAATAAAAGATTATGATAATAATATGAAATAAATAGAGTCAAAAAGATAATTCATGAGTGACAAGTAGGTATTGCTTTATATCGAATCAACAATAAGAGATTATGATTACAGAGGGATGAAAAGACAATTAGAAATTTTTGACATTGGGTTCGAGTTGGCAGTGTTTTTAGGACAGTTGATTCCACACTGAATTTTTTAGAATGAGTGTTACGTTCGACAAATGATTAATAAATGTGAAACAATAGCTGACTTATGGTTTGGTTAAGTTAAAATGAAATATTGTCTATGGAAAAGAGCATTTTTTGTTTAAAAGACAATGAGAAAAAGATTGATCAATCCTGGAAAGGATTAAAGGAATTAAAAATAACGGATTAATGGATTTCGAGACATATGGTGATTTAAAAATATAACTGCATGGGAAATGAATGGATAGAAATTAATTAAACTAAGATAATGTCTACTAGTACTTAAATTTAGAGAAAAATTTAGAAATTGAATAACCTGGCTAATTTACTAAAATATCTCAGTACGTAATCACGATAAAACTTAACGAGACTCTAAGTGCCCCTGAATTCCACAAAAAAAGTTAACCTAGTATATTGTTTTGCTTTAATTCTGAAAGAAAAGGAAAAAGAAACATTAAGACAAACATACAACATAAGTTATTTAAATAAGGATAATTTGCTGAAAATTGGGTATGAAAAACTTGAGACGAAAGTATGAAAAACAACACATTAGGTAGTGTTTTTGGAGTTCCCCAGGGTCTTGAAAAGCACTATATAAATCCAGACCATTTATGATGGAATGGAATATACCTTTATGGACATAGTTACAAAACGGGTTCACATATTGTAACTGACAATTAAATTTGGCATGACACTCCATCTTCAGAGTTAGGTAAAGGATCGGAAAAGATAAGGTTATAGTTATAATTAATACAATATTTACACAAGAATGTGCATTTAAAATGTTACATACAGTTGAGGTTTGTGTAAATATGCATTGGTGAAAAATAGTCATTGTAGTGCAAAAAAGAAGTTGTCAGCATTGTGCAAAACATATAACAGTATTTTTATAGATAAGCTATAAAAATAAAAGGAAATTAAAAGGATCAATATCTAATTGAAGGCAAATAAACATAGACATAACATGTTGTTTTGCTTTGGAATAAGAAGATACGTACCACGCAATACATAAAATTTTATTATAGAAAAAGATGCTGAGCACAGGGGTGAACGAATTAATCAGATAGATAGATAGATAGGTACTTTACTCATCCCCTGAGGGAAATTCACATTTCCAGCAGCATCCCTGAGCTGAGAACAATACAATAATAAAGCCAAAAGAATACAATATACAAATACCCAGTGTGACGTGCAAATGCCCACTTTAGCATGTTATATAGAGTAACTAAATAGTGCTACACAGAATACATATTGCAGTAAGATTCGGTAATGTCCAATATAGGTGGTGTTGTTTAATGTACGTATTTTTGCGAGTTGAAACCCATATCCATAGGATAGAAAGTAATCCAAGTGTTGCAAGGCATTGATAAAGTAAGCAAAAATAAATAAACAAATAAATAAATCACAAAAGTAGCGAAAATAACACGAGAGCTGCTGGAGTGGCTGCCATTCGTGACGGCGCCGGAAGTAACATTATCAAATACATCTTTCCACAATTGGGTCAGAATTAAACCTCTAGGGTTTAATCCAGCCATTCATGTGCAGTAAACCAAAGGAGAACAAGAAATGGGATGGTAAAGTATTACGATAATGTAAATCCTACTACAGAAATTCTATGAAATTACTAGAAAACGGAATATAGAGCTTGGAAAACGGGACATAGTATATGGTACGGCTATAATTCTAAAAAGACCAACTACAGAAATTCTGCAAGAATACTGCTACAAAACTACAACAGCATTAATACTAGCGCTACTAGAAAAAAAAAAAATCCTTCAAAAATACTACAACAGACTTCGAAAATATTACAGAATCTTATTTTGTAAATATTATAAGATACTACTGCAGGAATGGTTGAGTTAAGTGCAGACCGGACCTGAACTCAATCGCTTAACGACCAGTTACTTTATTCAGCAAAATTGTCCAACGCTTAGGGAAAAAACAAAACAGCAACTGGCCTACAGGCAAACAGGAACTCAAACTAGGAATACTCATAAAACAGGCTTTTACTCAGAACGGGCAAGCCCTTAAGAAGGACACACGCAAATTAGACGGTCGCCACGGCGACCATGCTGGACATGACAGAAATACTACATACGTGCACAGCTACAATGACACAGTTGTACCTCTACTTATAAGTTTAATTGGTTCTAGCAGTAAATATGGAATGATGAAACTATTGTAAATCGAAACACATTATCAATTTGAATCAATTGGATTGAAACGGGATTAGTCCGTTCCGAAAGCAAACGAACCTTGTTGAGTCAACTGCAATTGCCCTGAAGGTATGCTGGTGTTCAGTAGGGGTTCATACATATACACAAAATAGATAAACATGAAATAAATGTAATGAAATATAACATCATAACTGTAAATGAGAAAAACTGGATGTGTCCCCAGGCTCGTGACGCCAAAAGTTTGCCCACCCTTGACTTAGAACCATTGTTTTTGGGACGATGGACTGGTGGTTAATTGCGCTTTTAATGACGGATTTCTTTTTAGGTTCTTTTAGGAAACAGAATGTTGGAAAAAATTTTGTGCTGATTGTAGGCGATGATGAAATAGGTCGATAAATTCTCTATAGAGCGTGACGTCTCGTTTGGTCTCATGTTATAGTCGTCATAGTTCCATTCCACTCCATTTAGTTATTAGTATCGATACGACGACACACACGCACGCACACTGCTGTCGTCTTAATAAAACTGAATCGTCTCTGCACCGCACAACACAGTGGCCAGGATCACACTCTCAGTCCACTCTTGGCGCCCATACTCAGTCATCCCTCTCCTCAGATCGCCCTAAACCTTGCTTCCTTGATTGAGTAGAAGGACGTGTATAAATAGTGCAATTGCGATAGAAGACAAGTTTTGAATTAATGAAATTCCGAGTATTATGGGATGAGTCAGACGAAAGAGAGACATAGATTGTGAACTTAGGTTTTAACTCAGGGGGGAAGTTGAGACATTCCGTAAAAATAAGTTAAAACCTAGTTTTTTCCGAAATTGATGAAAAATTGTCTTCTGAATAAGCTCTCCATATAACTGTTTTTTGAGATTCAAATTACGAAATTTGGACGGATAGAAAAATATTACACAGAAGAAATGTTGTAATATTACAGAATTTGCAATGTTTGTCAAATTGATTAACAAAAATCAATTAAGATAACCATTCACCATTAGCAAATCGCCCACATTGGGAACATTTTGGGATGGTATTTTCATTTTTGGCAAAATTATTCACTTTGAGCGTGAATTACCTGATTTCTTTGCAAAATACTGTTATTTTGAACAAGTTTACTTACTGAAGAGATCATATATAGGTTATAAAAGGCAAGACAAAGAGTGAATCATAACAATAAAAACGTCTTTTCTTGGGTTAAATTGACAATTTAACAATCTATCCTAGTCATCTGCCTCGGGGGGAGTGGCCGGCAGCGGGATAGCACATTGAGGATCGGAAGAAAATGCAAATAAAAAGTGCATACAAATTTTTTCTCGAATGTGATCAATCTACAAAAGAGAACACTCAAACACTCAAATCAGGGTAAATGATTCTGACAAGGATAATGGTTAAACTGATCCAGTGACTGTATTTAGTGAAATAGCAAAATTTGAAATTTAGAACTGACAATTTAAAAAATAAATTGTTTATCTTCTAGTTAGAATTTTGGGATAGAATGCTCAAAATGGATAGGGCATCTTATAGTGGGGATTTTGATTTTCACTTAAAATAAATATAAAGACGTGCAACCAGTCGGAGTGCCGATGGACTACCAGAAACCAAATGTGTTAACGACAGTACAGACTAAAGTGACGGATAATATGCTAAACCTTAATGTGACGATACAGGCGAGAAGGGTACCGACACACCAAAGTCCAGAAAAACCTACACCCACGGCGACAGCACGGAAGAGTGAGGTTACAACGCCGACGGCCAAAAATGAGTGCACGGCCAGTACGTAAAATTCGGGAAATTGTGTAGAAGAGGAGAACCATAACCCTAACTCGGTAGTTGTGTAGGCGCATGGTCTCAATGTGCACTGACTTAATTTGACTAATTAACTTAAATTTTTGTGGGCCCTCTGTCTTGTCATATGTTTTATGTTTGTTCAATGTTGTAAGTGTTTGTATTCTTTCCTGTATTCTTATCTTTCTTGTCTATATGGTTGTCCAGCGTTTAATCGGCCCACGTAACTGAAAGGATTAACAGAAAAATATCGAAGGAAAAGGAAAAAGGGAACAATACAGTACTCATTGAGACGAGAAAAACGTTTTTGAAGAGGAAGACGGTTTAAAATGTATTGTTTTAGATAGAACCGATAGCACGTCTCGTTAGGAATCGAAAACGTTCGTTTTTTTAAGAAATCGTTTTGACGCTAAGGGTGTGCAACATAACGTCCGAGAGCCTATGGAGTTCCCAGAAAAATAAATGTTTTTTCAGTTGGAAAACGATGAATTTAGAAGTGAAAGGTCTAGAAAATTATGTTTGGTTATTTTAGGTGCTTTAGATTATGTTAATGCCAGAATAACACCAAGAAAGGATAGAATAATATCAAAAAGAAAAAAGTTAACCTATTCCGGTTTTCAGTTCAAAATTGGAAGATTAGGGAATGTGAAGACGAGGGAAAATCCAATTGAGTGAATTGGAATGGAGTAATTTGAGATAGAAGCATTGTTGTACGAGAATAGTGGAAAAGCGTGAGTAAATACTTTCTTTTCATTGAATATGGAGGAAATATTCATTGAGTGGAATACAAATGAGTAAGGAGAATCGTTGTAGATCAATGCACGTCATTTTCACATTAAGTAGGTGAAGCTAAGATAGTAGATTGAATTGGTTTGGAATAAATAAATAAATAAATAAATAAGTGAGATGGTTATATGTCAATTTCCCATTAAACTAGTGGGCTAAAAAGCATGTGTTAGAGGGCGTAGGAGAAGGGAAAGTTATGTAGAAAATTGATTGTTGGCAGAGCAAGTAAAAGTTAGTAAAAGAAGGTAAAAAGGGGAAGAGATAGTAGGCATTGAGGGAAAGAGAAGAGGGGGACATGCAAGTGACAAAAGAAAGGAATGTAAAGGGGAAAAGGTAATTGAATGAAATATTTTTGTTGACAATTGGCCACAGTAAAGAGCATATATTCCGGATGGACGTGTATAGCTAGATACCATCGGACAACCGAGAGGAATTCCAGAGGAATTTAAAGTTAGGAATGAAATTAAGTCTGGATTAGAATCAATGTTTATCTGGATAACTCCGAAAAAGAACGCAGAATGGCTTAATTACTTTTATTGATTTATTACAACCAACGACGTTTTATTAATTACATTAACGAGGCCTTTAGTGCAGTAGGAGAGCAAAGCGATTTTCTCTTAGCCAGTAAAGGAGGCGTGTGTCATATGATAAAGGAGGAATGCTGTACTTATATACCTTTAAACACAGCCGAGGCAGGAAGCTTCACAAAAGCACTGTCGAAGATTCGTGAGTTGAGCAATGAAGTGACAGTAAATACTGGAAAGGACAGTATCTCTTTTGATTAGTTCTCGTCTACATTTGGGTACTGGGGTGGTATGTTAGCGAAGGGGGAAATTTTTGTGCTAACTGTCGTAATAATTATGTGTTTCTGTGCCATACCTATTCTTGAAAGAAGAATTCTTAAGACTTTTGGAGAACAAATGACAGTAGTGGCTAATACTAGGGTGGCAGAAGCTCAATGAGCACGGTTAGTGATTAAGTATCCAAGCCTATTCCTTAGTGAGGAAGAACAGATGACTCAACTAGATTCAACGCCTTGAATTTTATCTGGCAACGTTAATAGTCAGTCTACATTACATTAAAAAATGGAGCATCTGCGGGAAGAGACACATATGATGATCCGGACTGAATACGATATCAATTAGCACTATTGTTAAACACGCAACACACTATATAGCACTAGGAATAACAGCAACAAATATATTGGTTTCTGATTGTGATTCTTTTGTTGGTATGTCACACTGCCGGGGAGCAAGCTGCTGTCTGGGATGGTCAGGATGCATCGTCGCTTCTGGGTTTTTTGGCTGCATGGAAACTGAGCGTGATGCCTGCTGGGATGAACACTCACTCCAACATCTGACTTCACGACACCCGTTGACGAATACGACAATGCATGGTCTTCAAATTGTTCACGGGGGTCAGGCCAAAGGCCAATGTGGATATCACTATCCAGTCATGCACTCATCTTGGAATGTATCGACGACTGTTACCGAAATTTGTTATCACTCACTTATCAGTTCATTTATTCATTTACCTTTATCACGTACCGATCAACCGTCGACGGTCCGCGTGTGTAATCCAGTGTGTACGGATAAAGATAAATGAAGGGGGGGTTAGTGCATGGGTCAGATGTTTGGAGTGTTGGGGGTTTTTGTAAATGAAACATGAACAATGAAAGTTAGAATGATCACAGCAGGCTGACCGCCAGAATTTTATTTTATTTTCGATTCGCGTAAACTCTGTCCGTGTATTGATATCTATGATTTGTAATACTTTGCCACTACTCTGTATTGATTTTCAATTTTAATTTCCATTCAAAATGGGAGTATAAACTCCCAAAAGGGGGGATAAGGTAACAGAAGAAAAAAAAAAAAAAAAAAGGGGGGATATGTTGTGGCAAATACACTTGCAAATGTAGAATGGATTTGCATACATGTGGAAATTTAGAAAGACTTGCTTACGTTTGTGGGAAAAGGTCGGGTAGACATCCTTGAAGATACTCTTGGCAGACATTAAGTTTCCTTGAAGATAGCATGCAAGGGACGGGACGCTCTGTACTTGATACGTGATACAGGACCGCCTTTTGGGGTGTACTCAATCGAAGCCTAATCGTCACTACCAGCTTTAAATACATTGTCATGTTCCTAGCTCTGTGAGATCTTTATTGACGCATCAATAAAGTGACAATCTCCCTCCGTAACGAGACTGGCTCCTGTCTATGTCTTTTATCCACTTATGAGAAGACTTTCTCTCGATTACCGGACCTCCAATTTCTACAACAAGATCACTACCACTACCACTCAACCTATCAAATTGCCTTGGACGCTTGGCTGGCGTTTTTGTGTGTTCGGGTTGTTCTGTGGATTATCATCATTAAGTGTCTCAATAGTGAACATAGATTGTTTAATGAGCTTCCATTTAAGGATTCCATAGAGATGTACAGCCAAAACGGGGTCTGTTGGTGTAACACCTAGACTCTAAACTATAGTAGAAACTATGCCCTAATATTTTGGACCAAACCAAGCGTTTCCAGGACTGCCTCTGCTTTGCATATTTTAAAGTTGGAATGATAGAGAGAGGATCCATTTAGCCCTAATTCTATCTCTGAGCCAGATGAACTGTTGAAAAGAACTATACATGCCCCGCGAACCATACGTTCCCGACCTCTTTGTACCCCTACCACCTTGTCGGATAAGGATTCTGAGGGTTTGAGTCATGTTCGTTCAAGGACGGGAAACAACCAAAACATGCTGGATACGTGCCCCAAGGATCATAGGTGGTAAGCAATGTTGCCTACCAATGGTTTTACTCACCGGCAACTGGAGTCTGAGACTTTAATCCAGATTAAAAGCACGTTGGTCCTCTTTTTAAACGTTTACTTGTATGTGACACTTTCACTGTGTGCAGTGTGCAGGGTTGTCCCAAAAACTCATAAGCAGTTATTTATAGATAGCAGGCTGCAATGCATGATATATGAAACCCATCCTTTCTTTACTCGACAGGTGGCAATGTTGAGAGTCGAGAACAACAAAAAAGATACGTATTTGTCTGACCTCTTTTTAACTATAGTTATTAATTTTTGGAGCAAAAATTAACACAACAATCTTTGCAGCAGATTACTCTAAATTCTGGTATATTTTTATGAAAATCTGAGTACAAGGGATGTGCATTAATCTAAATCGAACAAACGGCCAACTTTAAAGTGAACAGTATAAATTGGCACAACAAACTCGTCAGGATTTTTATTTTCTATCTGACTTGGCGAAGCATGTTGCAAGCATTCAAACGAGTATTATCTGAAACACATATTGTGGGATTGTTAAAAAAAATGTGGTTAGAGACTGGTCTTAGTTTTAATAATGCAATGAAAAAAAAAGTGCATTGTAACAATGGTGCAATGAAAAGAAGTGCAATAACATCTAGCAGCAACAAAATTCCCCAAATAAGTTGTCGTTTTAATTTCATGCAAATTAAATAATTATTAGATATCCATACCTAATATCACTTATAGAAAGTCTTAGTGTTGAGAATTAATTATCAAAATGTACCGTTTACCTAATTGTTCGAATTAGTTATCTGACTCCATTAACCAAATACAAGCTACATTCATCCAACAATTATGCGCGCTCGTTTCTTGAGAGAAAAATGACCAGGAAAGCCAACATTTCCACACAGGGGTAGATTTATTCACAATTGCAGTTTTAAGTCTGCCCTCAGGAGACCTTGGAGTCTGTGTGAAGCCCCCTTCTGAAGTCCTTTAGCTTTCTCTTATTGGCCCACGTCTCCCCGCAAGATGGCGTCTCGGCTCTTCCCATGGGTGTGCCAAGCAGTTGTTTGCGCCCAACGATCTCACAACACAGCGCCTTGATGTCTCGTTTTCCTCAAACAGTGCCTGGCCGTTCTGCGTCAACAAAGTCTGGGTTTGCTGTTGTGCTATCAGCAGTACGTCCCGTCCTGTAAACAGCATCTTCCACCACTTATGCCTGCCCTGAACTTTCACCGCACTAAAGCCCAGTCAGTGAATATCTATTGCATTAAACTCAATACAATTTAACTTGTAGTCAATCGTATAAAATCCTTTATAGTCAAATGTATAACATCCTTTAATAGCTACTGAAAACGAAGTCATTCTTCACAGAATGCACAAAAAGTCTGTTGATTCTGTACACAAAGCCCTGTCAGACCCTGTCATGATTACCGATATGCTTCACCTGTGCCCGCTCCTTTGGCGCCAACTGCCTCGGACTCGGATTGGCTCTCTGTCCCTATTTAAACCCACTCCTATATGTCCCCTGTTGTCAGTCCGTCTGCGACCCTCAGTTTACTCTAGGCAAGCTTTTCGACCCTGACTCACTCCTGTTTTTGCTCCCGTCTGTTTCCAAGCTTCGACCCGTTTTTTGATCTTTACCACGTCTACTCTCCTCTCCTGGGTTTCGACTCGTTGCAGATCCCGACCACGTTTTTAGCTCTCCTGTCCCGGCTGCTGACCCGTTTCTCCGTTCCCGACACCGCCATCGCTCACCACGGAAGTGACCAGCGATCACTGGATCGGTTGTGCTATACTTTCCTTTCTTCCTAATAAAACTGAGGGAAACGTAACGTAAGTGGGTCCTGTCTCCGTTCTGGTCCTGACAGACCCAGCCATTAAAGATCTGGTTGAAAGCCTCTAAACCCTTGTAGCATTTTAGGCTGTCCAGTGAATATACACTTGGTGAATGTTTGTAAAAGTTAACAATGTCCCGTAATGTCACATTGTCCCACAACTTTGTGTCTCTACTCCACACGCTTTTCTCTTGTGCGTATGGGTCATTTTTTTCACCAAGCGAACATTTGTCGTCATAGGGTTGTCTGGAATGATTCCAACGACAGCTCATATCTAGCAAGAGCTTTGCTAGCCATCATTTTGAAGGTTAATTGCAACAATTAGCAATGAGGCTGGACGAAAACATAAACAGCACCCATCCAGTATGGCGGCCGCTACCTGAGGTGCCTGGATGTTGTCACGTGATTGGGAAGTATCAATTTGGGGAATCATCATGGATGATATTAAACAGAACGGAGCGATTCATGAACAGACAAACACGTTAACATTGTTTTGGTTATCCTGTAAATACTTGGTGAATTAATATGATAAAAAATGCTCACTGATTGTCAATAAGAGTCCCTTGTTACCATACAAAATAGACAGTAATAAATTTCACCATCGAATAGGTTGCTATAGTCGTTAAAAAAAGGAAACAATTATAGCTTCCTCTTTAGAATTTGATGAGTTTGCAATGATTTACTGCGGACTCTTTACTAGTTGTAGTTATGTGGCAATATAAGCTCCTTTTCCTTCCTCCAAGACAATAAAGAAGGTAAATAATAAAGTTTTAGTGACTTCAGAGAACTTGCTGTAATTTTACAGACTTGAGGGAATATTGGTCAAGAACTAACTTAACCTACTTTCGAGCCTTGAACAAAATGTTAAAACTAACGTGAAAGCATAACAATGGATTGTGTGAGGTGTGTGAGAAGGAAGAGTCAGTGGCGCATGTATGGACTGCAGCAGGGGTCCTCAACCTTCAAGCGTCAAGCTACTTTTTGTTAGTAACTAGCGCAAGGGGCAAAAAAGGAAGCTTGGTAGTTAGCTGGAAAGGTAAGCAGGTAAAATAAACGGGATCTAGATAGTTAGCCAAAAGAGTAAAAAGTCAACAAAATAGCCGGACAGAAAGTCACAGAAAGATAGCTATCTGGAATACATGAAGAAATGGTAAAATGTTAGCTAGATAGCATTGGGAACGATGGCTAATACACGGCTAAAAGGGTAGACCGATAGCTAGCTAAAAATGCACATGCTCAATCACCCTACATAATCTCTAAACTGGAATTTAGTTTGTTGTATTTCCTGTAAAATAAATAAAAAGACGGATAAATAAACGCGCTTAATACTAAAATAGATTGGAATATACTGTCTTAATTACTTGCTTAAAAATAGTTATAAATACTAGAATACATGTTTTTGTCCATAAAGCCCATGTGTTGGAATTTATTTATTTGAATTTCTAAATTAACAACGTATCATGTTATTACTATGCAGCTACTATGTGTTTCGATGGTAAATTGTCTGCATTTACATAGTGCTTTTCAAGTCAATGAAAACCTTCCAAAGCGCTTTACAATGTGCTTCACACTTACCCATTCACATACACACTCATACACCAATAGCGGCCATGCAGCCATGCAAGGTGCCGACTTGCTTATTGGGGGCATTAGGGATTCAGTGTCTTGCTTACCAAGTTAATTGTTAAAAAAATAAGGCTAAGTAGACTTAGTCAACCGATCAAAAAATGTATTTTACTAACAAATAATAATGACCCAGCTATTTTCGAAACACGAAGCACATAAACTGTCCTTAGGGGGCACTCTGGTATCCGGGGGAACGATGTTGGAGACCCCTGTAATGCAGGAAGTGCAATATCATACCTGTCAACCTCCACAGCTCCATGCCCTTACAAACTGTCATATTTTCCCTTACAAAATACAAAATAATCTTACACCATATTTTTTTTCAAACGTGTTTATTTATGTAGTTTAACATGTTATATTGTACATGTGTCACAGACCAGAAATGGACACAGGACTCAATAGCGCACATTTCTCAGTTTTTATTTGAAAAGAGAGGGAGAGTAAGGCTTGCTTGCTTGATCCGAGGACTGACGGACAACAGGAATGAGCGAGGCGGGAGTGACACTACCGTGTCGGACGGAGACAGGCGCGAATAGTGAGTCGTTGGCCGGGGCTGGAGTTCAAAGGCGATGTCGTGTTCGTAAGTGGGGTCGTTGGCAGAGGCAGGCAGGTATCAGGGAAAAACGGGTCAGGTAACAGGAGGCAGGCAGAACAGGCTTAATCAGGTCCAGAAACAGGTCAGTAATTCAGAGAGAATTCAGATTCAGATTCAGATATACTTTATTGTCATGTATACAGAACGAAATGTCGATACATCTGACCCGCACAGTTTCCTTGAATGTACAGATATAAATAAAATGTTGTATTGAGTTGGAGTATTGAAGTACTAATAATATACTAAATAATTATGGCGATGTATAGTATTATACAATAGTGCAAAGAGTGCAAGATTAGCTGCTAACCAGATGTGCAAAAAGGGCAGTCAGGTAAACAAGTCACTGTACAGTAACAATAACACTGTAGTGCAATATTGCAGAGGAGAACAGATGTGCAAAGGAGTGGCTAGGTATAAAGAACTCCTAGTAGTGCAAAAAAACAGAACAGACAAACAGATGTACAGATTAGCAGCAGTGGAGACTTACTACGTGTGTAATTGACCATTTAACAGTCTAATGGCCAGGGGGACAAAACTATTGCAGAACCTGGTGGTACTGCACCGCACACTGCAGTACCTCTTCCCAGAGGCCAGCAGAGTGAACAGTCCATAATGGGGTTGAGAGGGGTCCCTAATGATGTTCTTGGCTCGGGATAACAAAGATCAGGCAGGAAAAGGTTTAGCACAGAGTTGGACGGGAATGCTCACTGAGCGGAATGCAACAGTGCGCAACGATCTGACAGTCACTGAGAGGAAGCCGAGGGTTTAAAAAGGGAGTGTCCACCAGTCAGCTGTCCGGGCCGTTGGCGCTAAACAATCTGCCGCAGGTGCTCCAAATTGGCAATCACGACAACATGTGTTTTGTTATATCATATGTACTGTTAATTAACATTTTGTCATGAGATCCTGAGTTGCTCGACATGAATGAGGTTTAATATAAAAAAAAAAGTTAAAAAATTAAGTAGCTTGGACGTTCACTGTATTATATGCAAATATAATAAAGTAGAATAATATATTTTCTTAATCAAATTATGAATTCATTTTCTGCATTAAATTATTGTTGGTAATATACTGATTAATGAAATAACCACAAAGCTGTCTTTTTTCATTTTCTCATTTTATACTTCCTTTTTTCCTTAACTTCTTTATAGAACATAATAATTCGTAACTGTTAAAGTCAATCATTATTATGACTGACTCCTGGCCATATTTGCACAGATAAAATACATGTATATGGTTTAATTCGACATGATGGTGGGAACAAAAACTTACGCTCCTTCATGGCTGAGTTCCCAGAGAGAGAGAGCGAAAGTTTATTCGTGACGTCAGAGGAATCAGTACAGAGCCAGAACACGACCTCAAAATAAAAGAATACAAGATTGATAAAAGTACAAGAGATATAATTACATTCATTGTTGAAACGTTACTTTATGTGTGTTTGTATGAGAAACATTGTTTTTATATTTAGTAATATAAAAACAAGCTAATTACCTTGAGACAGAAATTCAAGAGATTTACATTGAAAACCTGACAGTAACATAATGCATCAAAGCAAGTGAGCCGTAGGAGAGCCGGCTCTCTTTAGAGTTGAGCCGAAAAAGCCGGTACTCTAAAAAGAGACGGACTTCCTTTCACTACACAACTCTAACTCGTTTGACTTGATTGATTTGCTGTTTCGTGATAGTCGGTGTATACCAGATGGTACCCATAATTGACAAATTTTAGTTTTTCCGTACAGATTTTTTCGTACGTCGTACACGTCTTATAATGCATAATAAACGTACTTTGTACGGTAAAACCGTACACAGGTTGACATGTATGGCAATATGCAGAGGGAGGAGATGAAGAACGAGCCGATAAAATGAGTAAAGTATTTTTCATATAAAGGATTGCTGGACTCGGATGAGTACAGCACTTTCTATTATAGAATTTGAGAAGTTGAACGGTAACGGGGATTGACGATAGAGGGTGCTAATGCACCAAAATGAAGGTCCCGTTAAATTTGAAGCAGAAAGAACCCACTTCCGCATTAATCTCCAAAACACCGTCTACGTCATCACGTTTGAACGTGTGTCGCGGGCTCTCTACATGATACTGCTGTGGCACGAAATTCGTCCAACTCTGCTACGCGTTTGCAGTTATATATTGCAAAATAACTCCAAAAGAACGAACACGTTTGACAAATCAATCAATACTTGCGACTTGTGGTTACATGAAATATCGTGCTTGAGATGGTGAGTCTCGACCTTCGGGTTGAAATGTTAGCTGTACACGCTAACGTAGCAAATATGTCATCCTTGTCGCTTGAAGTTTTAAACTTGAAATATTAACGTCTTGTTATTCGATGTGTTAACTTTTACAGAGCTTCCAATTGAACGGGTTGTTCAGCATTGGCGAGGACTTTGACGACGAGGTGACAACACACTCGCACCTGATGCCATCAGTTTATCTAGAAAATAAGCGACTTCACCAACTACACTTCAAAAAGTACTGTAGGCTTCTCTAGTGCCATTATGATAAACAAGTTTTATTGATGGCCTTAAACCAGATATTTCTGAAAAACACGAGAACTATCTTACATAAAGGGACAGTGTGTATTATTTCCCAGGCTTGAAAATCTCTCACCTTTAGGAGAAATGGAGCGTTCGAATTAAAATCAGTGCAGTTCACGCAGGCAAGAGTACTGTATTTGCGTCTGTAACACGCAATCGGTTTTATGTAGTTATCATGCCATTTTTATTCACGGTACCAGAGCCGAATGTTAAAAAAAAATGGAGAAAACAAAGTCGTTCTGAAAGATATAAACTCAAAAAAGCACAATAAGGGAAACATCTCTTTGGCGTAAATGATGATAAATCAGACTTTGAAGGACATACAATAAATACATTTAGATTTTGTGTTTGGGATGTGACCATGGTAGATAGATAGATAGATAGATTTTGTGTTAGTATTGTTGTTATAGTTTTTAATACATTATTGTAATCATGGCTAATTGTGTTCAACGTTTGTCCCTTTCAATTCTTAGTTCGAACCGAGAAAAAACAAAAACAAAGGTTATACTGATTTTGAATAAAAAATCAGGGGTGATCATTATACACAAATATGGTAATTCCTCCACACCTTTCTCTTTATTTTAAGCTCTGATACATTTTCATGCTTGATTTACAGTATTGGGATTACCGTGTTAGGGAAGCGTTCTTGAAAAGCAATTACTTTTACTTGTAAAATAGTGTAACTCAACTGCTGTTACAATATGGTGTGTTATTACACTTCGTACAAAGGGCAGATTAATGACAATATCATCTTTATCGCCAACTGTCACTCCCCCATCATTAATCACTAACAAGTTTATATACGGAATACCCAAAAAACACAGATTGTCCCTTCATGAATTTTTGGGGTGAAAGTTTATATCAGATTGCTGCATAATCTTGCTGACTCTCTATAGTACTGTGTGTGCATCAGGACTTATTGGAGCCTAACTGGGCCGCTGGACCTCCAACTGCTGTGGTGTCCCAAAAAGAAGGGAGTGCCTGTGTGACCTCTAAAGATTCCAACAGCAACATCTTCCAGAAATTACCTTTTCCACGTCAAGATTTGACATTAAAAACAGTTGCACGAACTTTACGGAAACTATCCTCTGAACCTCTCCGGGACTTCCCACAGCCCCACTTTGGGTTGCAGCCAAAACCCGTCATCACATTGCCTTTGTGTAGGCCCTCTGCTGCCCAGGTAGTCCTAGGAGATTCTGACATCAGCACACTTAAGCCAAATGGGGATTTTTCTTCCGTGAACGAGGTTACTCCGGCTTTACGGAACCTTTCCTCCAGGGTTAGTTCTCTTAGGAATAATGAGTCCCTCAAACCAGACTCCCACATCAGAATGCTGAATAAGCCGATCGCAATTGGGCCATCCTGCTCGTTGGATGAAAATTCGATTGCTCAGACTTTGCGAAACCTTCCTTCCAGCAGCCGAACTTGCCCCCTTTCCACACCCCAACCAAAATTAGGCAACGCAATCATGCAACGGACTCCCAGCCCCACTAATGCGGCGTTACGCCCACTGAGTGTCACTTCTGCGGTTAGAAGCGACGCTGACATCAACATTCTCCAGCCAAGCAAAGCCCAAACTCTTTCCCTTCCTACCTGCAATGCCACTGAAGTCCACTTAGGGGCGCAGCAGACGCAAGAAACTAAGGTCAATGCCCAAGATGACTTTGACGACTGGGATTTGGATCTTGCAGACTTGGAAGAATGTGAACGTTTAGCTGCACCCGTTGCTCCAGTTAAAACGCTGCGCCCACCCACAGGTTACAAAACGACTCCAACCTTAACAACCCCCCATGTCCCCACCTCCTTACTGGCCCCTAACATTCTTTCCAGTACTCATGGTAGGCCTGAGCAAACAGTCTGGAAAACCCCAGCACCATGGCATCCACCTCGTAGTCTTTTTGAGACTGTTTCCCCAGCACCTGCGTCGTCTCTCTCTCCCGTTCCTGCCTTTAGCCCTCATCCCCTGAGCACACCCTTGCTAACCAACCACCTGGTGCAGCTTGTGTCTGCATCCAATAAGGCATCCCTTAAAAGGCCTAGACATGATCACCGGCTTCCCAGGACGCGTCGCTTCCCAGGTCCAGCAGGGCTCCTTCCGCAGCAGGTCAGTATCAAACATTAAAAAGTAATTTCATATAAAATCGGCATTATTCAGTGTTTATTCTCCTTTTTTTTTAGCCTCTCAATCACAGTCTGGATGAGATTGTGGTGTCTGTTCCCCAGACGCCGACTCATGGTGTTGCAGCTTGTTTTCCTAATCAGGTAATGCCATACAAAACATTAATCATTATTGAATAAAAGAAAATCAATATGGGGTCCATATGTTATATATATATCTTTTGTCTAGATTTCCAGCTCACAGACTGAGGAAGATGAATTAGGTCTCCCGTGGGCTGCAATGAAGGCAGAGATGGGGCTAGATGAACGGAACCCGGCATGCTTCTTGCATTCTTTTAGTGTGGTCATGGTGCTCCGGAAGGTAGCTTGCTTCACTGCCTAGGTTTCCCATTCATCTTGGGAGAAAACCTTTTTTTGCTTTCCTGACTCCTGTTTTGATGTCGCGACAGGCGGCGTTAAAGCAGCTTCACAAAAACAAAGTCCCAAACATGGCCGTCATGCTCAAAAGTATCAATCATACACACCCGGACGCGAAAGCTGTATTCAAGGATCCTACTGGTATCTACACACACACACGTTTACGTACTTACAACTTAGGTCAGTCTCCAAGCGCTACCTTTCAAACACTTTTTGCCCATTTATCCGGACATTCTTTTTAATCTGTTTTTCTCCTATGAGCCTTTAATACATGTTTATTCAGGAGTGCTATATTTAATCTTGTTATAAACAATGCTCACTTTGTTGTGACCGATGATTATAAAGACAGTTGTAATTCTTGGTGTAAAGGAAAATAGCTGATGCAGTTTTTAAACTTTACAGCCATTCTTGATTGGCTATATTCCAATGACACATGGACTAACATTTTTAGTCATAACTATTGAACAAGATTAAGATCTAACAATGTTGACCAAGACTTCTTTAGGAGGTCCATCATTAAAACATCTCAGACTAATGGTCAATCCTTTGAAAGAAGTCCCCAAAATATTGTTTATGTCCTTTTCTTAAAGGTGAAATCCAAGGCACAGTGCATCGGCACCTCCTAGAGGAGCGCTTGGGGGAACTAAAAGTTGGAGTCGTGCTTCTGCTCAAACAAGTGAGGAAACAGTTGAAAAGTGTCATCAGGATCTTCTCTTTTTCCAACTATGGAGACTTTTGCTTTTAGGTTGGTGTGTTCTCTCCGTCTCATCGCAACCACTACCTCAACGTAACGCCCAACAACCTTCTCAGGATCTATTCGCCAGATGGAGTCATTCACACAGTGGGGCAACTCCCACTGCTTGTTGAGGTGAGTTTCATATATAGATAACTACAGTAACTAGGCAAGCCGTCTAGAATTTTGTTGTTGTTTTGTTTTGCGTACATCACAGTCACCAGGCAGTAAACCCGTGTCCTGCATGCAGCTGGTGTTTGATGAAGATGACGGCAACAACGATGTGACGAATTGCAAGGACAAAAGCATGCATGCGTCTGGCTGGGATGCAGGTGTGTTCACTTACCTGTAGTGTGTTGGGGTTGTCATACAACCATGTAAATATTTTATTTAGGTTTACACTCTACTTGTAAGTCACAGTCTTTAGAACGGTTTATGTTTTTTTTAATGAGTAAAAATACCACTATAGTTATGAAGTTGTATTCTTTTTAATTTGATAATTTTTCATATTATATAACCAGCCTCAGCTCATAGGCACCCCTTCCCCATAAAAAGGTGGGATTATTGACTCTCAGAAGTGTTTACCCTAATCCTCATGCTCTTCAGGCAACACAAGAAAGAGAAAAATAGTCAGTGAGATTTCTTCTCTCATTGATTCAGCTTTTTTTTTTTTTTTTTTTTTTTTTTTTTAGTAAAATGGGGGAAAACTTGCCTTCAATTTCTCTAGCTTGTCATAATTACTGTGACCTTGTTTTATTTAATGACTACTTGAATTATCAAATGGACTGACGAGAAGCGTTGTGTGCGTTACTGAAAAACAGAAATTACTTGCAGTTACTAGTTACTTTTTAAAATGTAACTCAGTTACCAAACAGATTACTGACACCAAAAAATAGTGTGCTACCCCGAAATAACTAGTTACAAATGACTGTATATACCTGCATGGAATCCAACCCCCTAAAATGTTTTAAAAAATACCCACACATTAAAATAAGTAGACACTTAGTGGAATTATGACCGAAAGGTTCTACTTTGGTCTCATCTGACCACAAACATTTCTCCCATGACTCCTCTGTATCATCCAAATGGTCGTATGCAAACTTAAGACGGGCCTTGACATGTGCTGGTTTAAGCAGGGAAACCTTTCGTGCCATGCATGATTTCAAACCATGACGTCTTAGTGTATTACCTACAGTAACCTTGGAAACGGTGGTCCTAGCTCTTTTTAGGTCATTGACCAACTCCTGCTGTGTAGTTCCGGTTTGATTCCTCACCTTTCTTTGAATCATTGAGACCCCATGATGTGAGACCTTGCAGGGGGCTCAACTCCAATTTAGATTGACCGTCATTTTTAGCTTCTTTCATTTTCTAATGATTGCTCCAACAGTGGACCTTTTTTTACCAAGCTGCTTGGAAATTGCTCCGTAGCCCTTTCCAGTCTTGTGGAGGTGTACCATTTTGTCTTTGGTGTCTTTGGACAGCTATTTGGTCATGTTCCAAGTTAAAGTCTTACTTATCGTATGGGGTGGACAGGTGTCTTTATGCAGCTAACGACCTCACAAAAGTGAGTCTGTTTCAGGATGATATATGGAATGCCGGTGGACTTCTAATGGGCGGACTAACGGGTCTTTCAGGGTCACAATTCTAGATGATACTCAGGTGTTCAAATACTTATTTGCAGCTGTATCACACAAATAAGTTGTTAAAAAATCATGCATTGTGATTTCTGCATTTTTCTTTTTAGTCTATCTCTTTCATAGTGGACATGCACCTACGATGTTAATTTCAGACCCCTCCATGATTTCTAAGTGGGAGAAATGGCAAAATAGCAGGGTGTTCAAATACTTATTTTTTGTGTAGGCGTATTTGCCTGCGTGTGTGTTTGTTCGGGAGAATATCTGCATTGGGAGAAATTCAGTGACCTTGTACTCAACGCATGAGATGGCTCCATCATACTAGTAGTTAGTTGTACTTTCTAGGTACATATAAACACCCAATTTGAAAGGTGGTTCTAGTGATGCAGAACTATACAGCAGTCATAGGACATCACAATTTCTTATCTGCATTTAATAAGTAATGATAGAGTGCTTCATTTGGTAACGACAGTTGAGAACTAAATTTTATTAGAGAAAAGTAATTGTGTTCCAGGAATGTGCTCATTGTAATGCATTGGTCCCAACCCTGGTGAAAGGAGTACTTAAAAATGAAGATGCATCTAAGTTATAAATGGAAAATGTTTCCTATCAATCTTGGCTTCTGGCCAACATCCCTTTTTGGAGTGGTTTTCTTAACTTTTTGATGTGATGATTTTTGTAATACACTCCAACTGAAACAAGAATTCATGTGAAAAAAATTGAAATGTACACTTGCAGTAAGTATTATTGGTACATGCACAATCAAGAATTGTGTGTGTAATTTTTGTTTTCTTTATTCTCATTTTTGTCTTGTTGCTGTAATTAATGAACGGTCCACACTTTTCTTTAAAACACACTCTGTTTGAATTGCAAGGGTTTTATTTTTACCTCCAGAGGCTTTTCTGTGGGAATGAATCTTCCATTTCGCCCTAGCTGATTTCTATGTGAAAGTTGTCCTTTTTTTCTATTTTGCCAAATATCTAAATGAATAGGCTTCTCAAAATTTTGCACTTGACAAACCTGTCCTTTTTGTTGCAGATGACCTGGATGAGTTTTTAGTGGGTCTCCCTGAGGTAGCCTACAGTCTTTAAGAACGGATTTGTCACCACTGGTCCTGTCATCGCCTTGATGTTAAAAACAAACCACATTTTGATGTTGTTATTGAAAAATATCCCAAGTAGCTCTCTCTGTCCATACAAGTAAATCAAATTGTTTGTCAGATAACGTTGTCCTTGTGGTTAATTGACTTCTGCACACTTTTTAGTACAATACATCACGACTCCAGACCTTTTAATGCGTGCAGGGCCTGTTTTGAGGAATTGGCCCCACAAATTATTTATTTATGTAAAAACTTGAACATATTCCTGCATGTACAGTGGCTTGCAAAACTATTTGGCCCCCTTGAACCTTGTGACCTTTTGTCACATTTCAGACTTCAAACATAAAGATATGAAAGTGTGGGACACAATCACAAAGTGGAACACACTTTATTGTATATTTTAAACTTTTTAACAAATAAGAAAACAGAAAAGTGGGTGTGCAAAATTATTCAGCCCCTTTAATTTCAGTTCAGCAAACTCTGTCCAGAAGCTCAGTGAGGATCTCTGAAGGATTCAATGTTGGTCTAAATGACTGACAATGATAAATTCAATCCACCTGTGTGTTATCAAGTCTCTGTTTAAATGCACCTGACCTGTGATAGTTTCAAAGGTCTGTTTAAAGAACCATGAAGAATGAGGAACACACCGAGCAGGTCCAAGATACTGTTGTGGAGAAGTCTAAAGCTGGATTTGGATACAAAAAGATTTCCAAAGCTTTAAACATCCCAAGGAGCACTGTGCAAGCAATAATATTGAAATGGAAGGAATATCAGGCCTCTGCAAATCTACCAAGATCGGGCCGTCCCCCTAAACTTACAGCTCATACAACTGGGACGGAGATTTGTCTTCCAACAAGACAATGATCCAAAACATAAAGCAAAGGCTACAATGGAGTGGTTCACCAAAAAACATCAAGGTATGAGAATGGCCAAGTCAAAGTCCAGACCTCAGTCCAATTGAGAATCTGTGGAAACAACTGAAAACTGCTGTTCACAAACGCTTTCCATCTAACCTCACTGAGCTCGAGCTGTTTTGCTAGGATATCAGTTTCTTGATGTGCAAAACTGATAGACATACCCCAAGCGACTTGCAGCTGTAATCGCAGCAAAAGGTGAGGCTACAAAGTATTAACTCAATGGGGCTGAATAATTTTGCAAACCCACTTTTTTTGTTTTTCATTTGTTAAAAAAGTTTAAAATATCCAATAAAGTGTGTTCCACTACATGATTGTGTCCCACTTATTCTTGATTCTTCACAAGAAATGAGTTTTATATCTTTGTTTGAAGTCTGAAATGTGGCAAAAGGTCAAAGTTCAAGGGGGCCAAGTAGTTCCACAAGCCACTGTATATATTATATATATATATATATATATATATGTGTATATATTTATATGTATACAGTATATATAAATTATTGTCCAGAAATGTGTAGTCAAATATTTATCACTCCCAAATGTTTCAGATCATCAAACCAACTTTAAGATCACACAGAGAAATACAAAATACAGTTCTGAAATGTTTATTCTATTTCAAGGCACACAAAAAAAATCTAAACCTTTCTGGCCTTATGTGAAAAAGTAATTGACCCCTGACGCAAATAACGTGTTGTGCACCAATAACAAAAATCAAACGTTTAGGATAATTGGTAAATGAGTCTTTCAAAACGCTCTGGAGGAATTTTGGCTAAATGGCAAAATTGTTTCAAATCTGCCATTTTGGAGGGTTTTCTAGCATGAATTGCCCGTCTTTTGGAGTGCAGGGGGCACTCCTGAAGAACTTCTATGACACCCTGGTAGCATCAGCCATCTTCTACGGAGTGGTCTGGGGGAGCAGCATTTCCGATGGCTGACAGGAAAAGACTGGACAGTCTGATCAGGAAGGCCAGCTCTGTGCTGGGATGCTCCTTCGACTCAGTGGAGGTGGAAGGGGAGAGGAGGATGATTGACTGTCATCCATGAATAGGAACATCTCCAATCCCCTGCAGGACACTGTATCTGCTATGGAGAGCTCCTTCAGTGAGAGTGACTAAGTGTGTGAAGGAGCGGTTCCGCAGGTCCTTCCTGCAGCCGTCAGACTGTATAATAAGCGGTGCTCTCGATAGACCTCACACCCTCCATGACTCTGCATATTTGCGCATTACTGGCCACTTTGACTATTTTGCACACCTGCCATTGGAAATATTCTGGTTTTTATTTTTTATATTTATAAATACTTGTTCATACTGTTGATATTCTTAGCTGTTATTCATTATTCATTGTCTTACTGCTGTAACAAAAGAAATGTACCCATTGTGGGACGAATAAAGGATTCTCTTATCTTAAGGTCACACCAAAGCATCTCCACCGGTTTGAATTCAGACTTTGCCTCTGCCACTCCAGAACCTTCTTTTTCTTTTTGAGCAATTCAGAGGTGGACTTGCTGGTATGTTTTCGATTGTTGTACTGCTGCATGATCCAAGAGCGCTTGAGTTTGAGGGCACGAACTGATTGGCTGGATGTTTTCCTTATGATCTACTGGTAGACACCAGAATTCCATTAATCACAGCAAGTTGTCCTGGGCCAGTGGCATCAGAGCAACCCTAGACCATCTCATTGCGATCAGCATACTTTACTGTTGGCAACAATGTTCCCTGTAATTTTCCACGGGTCTGAGCGTTCACCTAAAGCTGGTGAGCAACGCTTGAAACAACAGTGAGCAACAGCAAAGTGTGGCAACTAAGTCATTATCAAACATGTCCAAAACTTGACATCACGTTACATTTTCCTGAGTGTACGGCAATGCAAAAAAAAAAATCACTTTTGAATGAATTGACTAATGTATTATTGCAAGGGTTGTACGGCCTACAAACGTCATTTGTTTTTACAACAATTCTTTCACAAGATTTCCATTTCTTTTTCTCCCGGTATCTTTTGTGGCATAATACTAACATTTTTGGGGGCTTATTTAGTCGGTTGCACGATATACAACTGTATTTAATCACATTTTTTAGTGGAAGTACAATGTTGGCAACAAAATTGACTTGGTATAAATAGAAATTATTTGAATGCAACACAAACTTTTTCTTCTTTTTCCATGTTTTTTTTTTTAATTCCTTTAAAAAAAATCTCATTGTGTTTATGTTTTTCTGGGTGTCACTTTCTTCTTTTTGTTCTCTATTTACTTTTTTCCTTTATTTCTTTCTTCTTCTCCCATGGATCCCTTTTTCAACCAGTGCCTTTCTTATAGTGGAGTCATGAACACTGACTTTAACTGAGGCCAGCGAGGCCTGCAGTTCCTCGAATGATTTTTGAAGTTCTTTTCTAACCTAGGGGATGAACCGTCATCGCACCGTTGGACCAATCTTAGTGGGTTGAGCACTCAGGAAAGGTTTGCTAATGTCCTTAGTTGTCTCCATTTGTTGTTAAAGGCTCTGACAGTGGTTTGCTTTAGGCCTTTAGCCTTGGAAATGGCATTGTGACCCTTTCTGGACTGATGGATTTCCAATTTCTTTGTGAATTTCTTTGGATTGTAGCATATGAATTGTGTTAAGATTTTGTAGTTTTCGTCACCTTGTCTAACAAATTAAATTTAAGTGATTTCTTGATTCAACACTGGTGGAGGCAATCAACTTTGTGGCCTGTGGAATTTAACTCAGCTTTCCCAAAAACTGTGGTTACTCACCTTTACTTTGTGATTTAACAAGGGGGCAGAAAATTACTGAAAGCCGAGTTGACTTTTTGTTTTTTACAAATTTTAAGATTTTCTTTTGGCCTTACTGTGAAAGCCCCTCGACAAAAAGATGTGTGCCTAGTATCTTCTGGTGGGCCAGTCATGGCGTGCTACCTCTGACCTCGCCTCCCCGCCTAGTTTCTTTTTTTGGTCCTGCTCCCTCCTTCCCAACATCACGCCTCACTTGTGCTTCACTTCACATAACACCCTCTTGCCAAATTCATCCTCCTGCCTGCGCCCTGCTACTCCTCAACACACTGCTACCATCCGTCCGTCTGAGCATCAGTCTGCATCTTGGACAATTTTTCTGCACCCCGGTTTGAGGTGGAAGAGAGGGGAGGGAATGAACCTGCGAGACCCCCCCCCTCTCTCTCTTTCGCTTTCTCTCTCTCTCTCCCTCTCTCTCTCTTGCTCTTTCCCCCATTCGCCGCCGTTTTCAAGCGCCACCACAGAAGGGCAGGATTGAGGCGGCAGAGCGGATGTATCCCGACAGAGGACCACAGGAGGAGTTTGGATCCGCGCGCGCGACCAAAGAGTGCTTTCGATCGTTCACTGTTCAGCTTGCTTCTTCCCGGCACTTCTTGCGTCGGATGCTACCTTGCTAGGCTGAAGACGAAAGGTGCTGGCCGGCCGTCAGTTATCTGCCACACTTGGTCTTGCATGTGATGTGTGTGCCGATTGAACACGACAGTGCCTGCTTCATGTCTGTCACCACAAAATTCGGCTAGAGCGTTTGTGTACAAAACCAGATGAGATTCTGTTTATTGAAAAGGTTGAAACATGTGACCAAAATATTTCTCTGTCATTGTTTTTTTTGGGGGGTGGGCATCATTTTTAATTTTTTTTTGTATTCTTACTTATTAGAATATAGCAGGTTGTTTGAAAAATGTTACATACATTGAGATATAAATATCACAGAAAGTACACGATTAAAGCAAATTCAATTGAAAATTATTAATGAAGATCACAAGATTTACTATTCCAAATCTGAATAAGACATTCAAAAGTATGTGGATTATGTTAGATATGCATTGGTCAAGTCTGTAATCCACATCCTGCCTAGCATATTTCAGGTATCAGTCTCTAGCAGATTTCTTTTTTTTCTTTACATATTCAAAATATCTGCTCATGATTTAGTACAGGGAAATGTGTATATTTATTATAATACTTAATCATTAATATTCTAAGGATATCGAACTTTTTGAAACACCCTGTAGAGTATATCCTTAAACCGTGCTTGCCATATATTATATTAAAGGTGGGGTGTGTCATTTGAGGTGTCCTTAAAAAGTTGATTGGATAATTTATTTTCACGATTAGGTATGCGTTAACAATGCCCAACTAAATTCAAAGAGCCCACCTGTTTTTTTTTGCGCCTATCTGCTTTTATCTTACTTTTATTAGAGTTGTTCTGGGTGAAAACATTAGGTTTGAAGAATGGGATTAGGAGGAGTTGTTGCATTTTCAATTTCTATTTGTCTGGATAAAAATGGTAAAAGTAAGAAAATGCCTGATTCAAGTCCAGATGGCAACCCTAACTTCCAAAAAGATAAAAAAAAAGATTTCATTTGATTGCGACTAAGAAATGCACACACTTGCTAGCTCGTCATGAATGAAATGACTGAGGCTGCAAAGAAGACAGAAGCTAGGAGATGGCAGCAGAGAGTAACAAAGTTCCAAATTCCATACAGATTCTTAAACACGTTTTAATCATTTATTGAAATATCTAATCTAATTTCATTGCAAGACATTTATTTTGTTTTATATTTCCATTCAAATTAAAATTGAATAACATTTCACCCTTTCTTTTTTCCCCTCCCCAATCATATTAAATGCTTTTGTTTGTGTTGGTTATTTAATGTGCCTTACATCTTTTTGTGGGGATGCTTGCGACCACTCCTTTCAACTAATACCAGTCACAAGTATAGGATGCCTCTTTATTAGTTACTGATATGATACCAGTTACCATCCAAACTGATTCCATTAATACTTTGAAGGGACACTGTATTTCATGTACTGCCTTCAAGTGGTAAATAAATAATACTCATTAGGAAAACTTCATCAATTAAAAGAATAGGCAAAATTACACAAACTTTTATACAAACATGCATTTTTTAAATACTCGTAGGTTGAGAAATTTGCCTTTGTTTTACATTACATAAGGCTTACCTAAAGGGAGCTCACGTAATAACCCGTCATCTTGCTGCCACGAGTACCCAAAAAAACCTCAAAAAGTTTAAAAGAAAAGATAAAAGGTGAGAAGAAAAGTAGTGTTGTTAGTTCACTTTGAGTCTCCGTAGTTTGTCTTTTTCCATGTTCTTTTTAGCACTCATTTTGGTTGCACTTCATATTACTGCGGCATCTATTGGTCAAATATAACAAACAAAATAAAATCCCTCATCATGAAATGGATAAATAAATTCTACCTAAATTTGCATATTTTTTCTATTCTTCCAACTTATTATTTTCTTGGCCGTAAACAGGTCACACAAGGTCCACAATGCTAGGATTGATACTTTCAAATAAGTAAAGGTAGGTTACCTTAGATGTGAAAAATGCCCCAAAAAACTGACTCAGCACTTTTAGTTTCGTCAGCTCAGCATTTTCCCCAGAAAGACACTCTCCCAGAACAGAATAACATTGAATATCAACATTATTTCAGGATTTTAGTCTTCATCTAGACTGAGTCTTACTCTTTGGGTTTTCCATTCGCATGAGCGACCGACCCGGCAAAAAGGGAAATGTGTCTCAATGCAGATGATGCTACAATGCTTTACAACTGTTCAAGTTTATTCTTTTAATTTCATTTTTACCTTAGTGTGTGTCTTGAGTACTAGATGTTCCGAATTGTTGGGGTGTGGGGGGTGAGGGGGGAGTTGTATGGAGTGGTGGGCATTTTGTTGTCTTATTGTACACTGATTGTTTTTATAAAGCACTTTAAGTTGCAAATAATTTGTTGGAAAGTTTAGATGTTTTTTTTCTCGTATATTCACATTATCTTAAATTTGCTTTTTATTTTTCGCCACATTCAAAATAACTTATAGGAGTTACTGTTTATAAAACACCGGAGAAGCCAAGACGGTTGCTGGTAATTATTTTGGGTTCACTCACGCCACCGCCCCCCAGTACAGGTACTAAAAATGATTTAAAGTCGTGTTAGCCTCAAAACGGGCAATTATATCAATTTTTGCAGTGTGATTGATAAGTTTATTGAAGTTTCCTAGTTGCGCACCTCAGCGACCCCAAACTACAATAATCTGCAGAGCTAGGCTACGTTAGCCAGTCGAGTTCACACTTGTCTGCCATCTTCATTTATTTGCGTGAAGATTAAATAACTTCGACAAATATAGAGCTTTATAGGTGACAAGGGAGTTGCCCTTTGGCTACAATGTCTAGGTGAGAGTTGACTTTGGTCTTTGCTTTACAATGTTGATGAAATACCGACCAACAACATAGAGACGTACTTTTTTATTATTACTGTTTGTAGTACTGTAGTGCTTGACTGCCCAATATCTCATCTCATTAGCTGCACCGCTTATCCTCAGTAGGGTCGCGGGGGTGCTGGAGCCCATCCCAGCAGTCATCGGGCAGTGGGCAGGGGACACCCTGAACTGGTTGCCAGCCAATCGCAGGGCACACGGGGACAGACAACTTACTCGCTTATTCACACCTAGGGACAATTTGGACCGGCCAATTCACCTGAAATGCATGTCTTTGGAATGTGGGAGGAAACCGGAGTGCCCGGAGGAAACCCACGCAAGCACGGGGAGAACATACAAACTCCGCACAGTAAGGCCGGGAGCTGGATTTGAACCCACGCAGGAGGTTCCCACGACCTCAGAACTGTGCCGCACACGCGCTAACCACTGCGCCGCCGTGCTGCCCACTGCCCAATATATTTTGAGAAAAAAAAACAAAACATCAGTTTTGTGATACCCCAGATCGCATAAGTTATCCCTGATCGCTTTGTCTAGATCAGAGTTTTTCAACCTTTTTTGAGCCAGGGCATGTTTTTTTACATTGGAAACCCCTGACGGCACACCACTAACCAAAAATATTATAAAATGACACTGAACAGTATATTTAATTACAATATAATTTATAACACCCCGAGTTTTTACAGCACGGACACTTTACAACGACATATTTGCAGAAAATGATTCATAAATCTTTTATAAAAAATTTAAAAGTGACATTGGATAATTTCTCTCGGCACACCTGACGATCTCTCAGGGCACACTAGTGCGTTGTGGCACAGTGGTTGAAAATCACTGGCCTAGACTGATGTCAAAATCTTACCTTTGTGTTAAAGGGACAGTGTTTTGATTTTTTCTTATTTGTGTGCCAAGCCTTTTGCAAAGAAAATACCATATGGAAAGAAAAGGAGAAAAGGGAAGAAAAATAACAAAAAATGTAATGAAAAAAAGAAACAAAAATAAGGGGAAAGCAAGAAGTAATTCATAAAGAAAGGTTTTTGTGCTCTGTACAGCCCTATGAGACTTTTTGTGATAAAGGGCTATGCAAATAAATAGGACTTGACAATTTTTTTCTACCCCCCTCCATTTTCTTTTAATACTTTTGTATAGTGTTTTTGACTTGTATGGACAAAAAATCTGACTATGATTTGAAGCAACATCCGTTTTGCCATCAATTGCACATGTGACCTCACAAATACAATTTGGGTGCAGGTGCGGGGAGGAGCGGGTTCCCCGAGGCGCCGGCTCCATTGTGGACGATGGACCTGAAGGAAAGCTGCGGCAGCCGGGAGAGCTCCAGCCTGCGTCGTGGCTCCTGGCGGGGCTTCGCTTCAGGCAGCACCCTGCACGGCCTGCGCTTCATCTTCCCTTATGCTGGAGGCGGGACCACGCGTCGCTTCCTCTGGGCGGCCGCCCTCTTGACCTGCACGGCTTTGCTGGGCCTGGAGAGTGCAGAGCGTCTGGCTTACTTCCTGTCCTTCCCACATGTGACCAGCGTGGATGCGGTAGTGTCGGGCAGCCTGGTTTTCCCTGCTGTCACTGTATGCAACCTCAACGCCTACCGCTTTAGGCAGCTGACCCGCAACGACCTGTACCACGCCGGAGAGCTTCTGGCGCTGCTGGACGTGCACCTGAACGTTACACAGCCGCACCTGGCCGAGCCCGAGGTGCTCGACTTCCTGCGGGAGCACGCAAACTTCACTGGGTACAAGCCCAAGATTTTTAGCATGCGGGAGTTTGTGGGGCGTGTGGGCCACGACCTGAGGGAGATGATGCTATATTGCCGCTATCAAGGTCAGGAGTGCAGCCACCAAGACTTCCAAACGGTGAGTGCGCTCCCGCTCGAAGAGAGCATTAGTTGCAGTCGCTTTCTTTTGTCCCCCTTAGAGCAAAAGCGGATCTTTTCCTCCCACGCTTTAGATCGCCAGGCTTTGTCCTTGTACCCTTTTTGTTTTCGCACCATCCAACTCAGTTTTGGAGGTTAATTTATCTTGTCTTGAACGTTCTACCAAACTGATACACAACTTGTGATTTTTAAAGGCTTTCAAGACAGTCCGACGTCACCACCCACCCTCCTGAATGCTTCGCTTTGATAGTTCTCTGTTCCAGTTGTTAAAAGGTTTTCACAGCCATTTAGATTGCTAGTTGTGTGCTAAAATATCATTGTGTAATCGCACCGGTACCGGGATGCGCAGAAAGAAAACTAATTGTTATTTTTTGCTTGTACCGTATTTATTTGTAAACACATTTTTTTTCACCTAGATAAACTCAAAGCTTGGGTGCGTGTTATACCGAGGTTTAAAAGCAGCGTTGAGGGGGGGGGGGGGGGGGGGGGGGGGGGGGGGATTTTGTAAGGGTTATTGTTCTATCTTCTTTATTCATTATCCATTATCCGTCATCGGTCACTTCATAATAAGCTACAAAGCCTGGGAGCCGGGACTCTTACTCTCAGCCAAAAGGCAAAGCTATGGTCCTAGCCTTAAAGCCTTGCTGCGATCATTGCGAATGCACCGTTCCCGGAGGTACTGCAATACCGGGCCGATGCGTGGAGTGGACAGAGCAAGCTCTTATTCCATCTCCGGATTGCAAAAATCAATGATCATGGCTGCGATTGTGCACAATCTTAGAACATGCCGCCACACGCCAAAACAGTTAAGTCGTGAATTCCTCATTTAATCAAGAACGGCTCAGAATCCTAACCACTAGGCTACTGGGATTGTAGATGATAAAGAAAAAGGCATTACGTTTTAGCTCATCATCCCACCATTTTTACTCACGGTGCCATGTTGTACATGGTGTAATGGAGCATTATGGGAAAGAATTCTGGAAGGGTTTTTGTTTTTGGACTTGTCCCAACAACGATAGGGGGACATGGGGAGGCAAGACCTAAAGACAATATCAACTGTCTCTAAAGTGGTGCACAAGTTTGCCCCTTAAGAACACCTGAGTAGCTCGCAGACAGGTTCTGAGAATAGCCCACCAGTTTTTTCTAGTACATTTTATTTATAACTGACATGATGTTTGAGTGGTTGACCTGAAATGCACTTTGGAATTTGAAAATGTGTTACTTTCTGTTGCCATCTCCTATCCATGAGCCAAATTTTAAGTCAAGTCGTGTTTATTTGTATAGCCCTTAATCACAAAGTGTCTCATAGGGCTGCACAGAGCACTGATGAATGCAGACTACATACTGTACTATTATTACACCATCCCCTGATCTAAAACCTACATAAGGGCAAGAAAAAACACAAAAACCTCAACATGAGGAAAATGACGAAACATTGAGAAGGGACTGCACATGAGGTAATCCCCCTTCCAGGATCACCAGGCTGCAACAGATGGTACAACAAGAAAAGTAATTATTAAAATGTGCAAATATTAGAGGCGCTCGAATGAACTCCTTCTTTTCAGCTTTGGGTTGACGACTGGACTGTATTTAAAACTGGCCTTTTCTTACTTTTATCATTTCCTTGATACACTTACAAAAACTGCCATGACAACCATAAAGTCACTCTACAACCTCTCAATCACCCCCCATCCCCCCTCCTACCTAATGTGTTGCGTGTCTAGACAAAATGTTGGTAAAAGTAAGATAAACGCAGATATGCACAATGGGGGGGAACTCATTTGGGCATTGTTAACACATACTTAATAAAGAAAATATTCTACCTTAAACTTTTTAAGACACCTCAAACAATGCACCTCACCTTCTAATAATTGCACAGTAAAAAGTAACATAGGGTTTTCTTTTCTTTTAGAAATGTATATCAACATGGTAGCCTATTGCGCCAATCAGTAACAAAATGTATTTCTCAGCTTAAAACGTTTGGTGACCACTGGACTAGTTCACAATATATTGAATTGAATTGTCATTATTGTCATTGATTACAACATATTAAATATTGTATGCTACAAGACATGGTACTCAAGGGTCAATATGTAATAAACTTTGAAGAGAAAAAATATAAGAGTATCCGGGATAAAAGGCAGAATAATATTTACAACATAGTGCTAGGAGACTGGCCCAAGTTTTAATAATCCTGCAAAGTTTTTGAAAAAAAAAGAAAAAAGAAAAAAAGAATAATGCCTCGTAATAATATTGTAATAAAAAGAAATGCAATAACATGTAGCAGCAACAAAACCCCCCCAAACAAGTCAAAAGGTTTAAATGTTCACAGTTGTGTGCAATTGCATTTAACAACAAAAAGAAAAAGGAAAAGAAAAAAACAAATAAGTCCCAAGATATGTTTTAAGTTTTGTGCACTCGCTTAGGTTGGTAGTGGCCCTGGGAAAGAATCTGTCTCTGAGCATGTTTGTCCTTGTTTTGAGGGACCTGTAGCAAAATAAACCAAATCCATAAACCCAAACTATGACATTGAGTATATCCTCAAACTTGGGTTCATCCTCGTTTATTTTTATTCATACTTTATCAGACCTGTTCGCCACCTTGAAGCATTTTCTTCTTCTTCTAACTGGCAATTTCTTTTTCAAATGTGGAGCTTCCTACCTGCAAAATGGTGAAGTAATGGACACTATCGTTACCATATACATATACCGCTGTGAGGAAACTTCGATAAATAAAAACTTGGAGATTTATAGCAAGCCAATGACACCCACTTTTGATTATCACCTTTACTGTCGGGTTGGCACTGACCAATCCCACATCACCGCGTTATCATGGTAACAAGCCCTCCCTAAGATTGAAAATCATGTGAAGATGACAATTTTTTTTTTAGAACAAACAATTTGTTTGGCATTTATTTTCAGTTTTGACGAATGCATCAGACAGTTAAATCACTTTGATCAAACAATTTGTTTGGTACTTTTCAAATAGTTAACGATTAGTGCCATTGAGAGCAGGACTTTGATGGTTGGATGATTAGAGAAGGTTCACCCACAGTAATTTCTATTAACGATGGACTATTCAAGAAAAAAACATATTCAGCTCCATTTCTTGCTGAATAATGCGCGACTTTGATAAGAGTACTTTATACATTGTTGAGACTTGGTGGTCTGGTATGGTTACATGTGTGCTCCATGCACACATCTTCATTGTAAACACAAAGCACAGCTCTGCCTCTGGCCAGCCACTTCCACTGATGATGTGATTTTAATCTAGGTGCTTTGGTTTTCTTCCATGTTGGGAAATCATTTTTAGTTCCTCTTTT
This sequence comes from Urocampus carinirostris, assembly GCF_059441175.1. Classification (NCBI taxonomy): domain Eukaryota; kingdom Metazoa; phylum Chordata; class Actinopteri; order Syngnathiformes; family Syngnathidae; genus Urocampus; species Urocampus carinirostris. Next base: position 25,259,993 of record NC_142349.1, on the reverse strand, counting down.
TATACGTACTCTCCTATATTAACCGAATTGAAATAATTCATTTTGTTTGATTCAAGTGCACCTTCTGTAGATCATTCTTAAACCGTAGGGTAAATCCACATTGACTCATTGTGACAGTCTGCTTGGCTTTTTATGTTGCAGTTAGCCTGGGTGGTCGAGCAAATCCTCGCTTGCCTCCCCTCGGAAGCCATCTTGGATGTCATGTCGGAGAGCGGCTTTGTAATCGGGTTGATGCGAGGCCACGAGAATGCCCCGTTCTGCCTCGATGCTTTTTGCTACATCTGCTTCCGGGTTGTCGCCTCGCTTTACATTGGCATCGTACTTTCACCTGCCCACAGATGCGAAAACAAATCTCAAAGCGAAAAGAGGCTGCCTGTCATGGGTGTCATGCAATATTTTTCTTCCTCCTTTGCACTTACGCAGGACAGACAGTAGACATAACCCGTTTAAAAAGTACTCATATAGTTTCTGGAATGTGAACGAAGGTTGTCTGTGATTCATGACGTTTGCCTATGATTCAAATCATTTTTTTTTAATGAATGAAGCTTTTTTTTTAACCACTATTTTGTTAAAAAAATACGCATTTTCTTTTAAAAAGGAACATTATGAGTAAGAGTGGTTTTGGTTTTGCTCGTCAATTTAAAGTAAACAAAAAAAAAAAACGTTCTATGGAGTAAAATAAAATGTTTTGTTTTTCCAAATTCAAGGCATATAGATTTTCTTTTGATAATTAAATTGACTGTGCAGAATAAAACCAACAAAGTGCATGTTGTTGCTCAACAAGGCATTGCAAATCATGCAGATAGGAAGCTGACTCTCCTTTTGTGATTCTTGAGAATACATATTGTACATATTCATCAGACCACTCTTTTTTTGCTTGACATGGTTGGTATGGATTGAAATATTCAGAAAGTAATTAAAGTATTTCAACCAGTACAACCGTCTAAAGGTACTTAAAACTTAAAAGGCCCGACCAAAAGTACTTCAAATCAGCTAAACCACAAGCACAAGACAAATAGTATTCGCCCAAAAACAATTACTGACAAGCACTGCCTGCTTTACAACAAACTACACCTGCTAAATAAATGCAGTACATTCAGGAGTAAGCTACTGGATAAAAGAAGTAACTTCTTCAAGGATAAAGGAATATGTTTCATACCTGTCAATTTATATGCTTCCCTGGTATTTTATAATTTTTTGATCATTTTGAATTATGTATGCCTATGAATTTTTTTGTCTGGATTTCTTTTTTTTTAATAAAAAAAAACCAAACTCATTTTTATTTGACCGACTTCATCTTGCCCATTTCGGCCCCAAACTGGATTGTCTCGGTCACTGGTAGCAGACAACAATGGCATTGTAGATTACTAAAATTGTCACAGTATTCTACTTAGTCTATCTTGCTGAGAGTGAGTAGGTGACGTGTTATGTTTGTAAAGTTTATCACTTGATTAATGGGGTTGCCAGGCAGGGGTTGTGTCGATCAATTTGTAATATTTTGTTAGGTATAGTGGCCTACAAGGCCAGGCTGGGAGTGAATTGCCCTTAAGACAATACAGTAGTCCTTCTTTAATAAATAATTTACTGTGATTAAAATATAGTTCAAAACGGACATGAGTTAATTGAGAAGTGTTTTCCATAAATATTTCCTTTTTGAGATTTAAGTTAAAAAATATAGCAAAATAATACTACTCAACTGTTTCCCGGATCACTTCGGGTTCTACGATCTCAAAAAAGAGTGGACTCAAGTTATAGCTGAAATGACGGTTGTATGTCCATTCCATCTCCATCCATGTTGAGTGATTAACAAGATGAAGATGTAAGTGTCTGAAAGCATTCATTTCATATCTAGACAACCATATTTTATATTGTGCAAATGACTCTGCTGAATGTAACATGCTTCCATTGTCGTTGAATGGATGGGAAGATGGCGTATGGGTTATTCTTGAAGTGGCCAAAGCTGTGCGATTGTCATCATCACTGCTCTCATGTTGGTTTCAACAAAACAAAAAACCTGACTTAACTAGTATAACATATTTTCATTCAATACTTACGAGAAGTGGTTCAAATCCAGCTCCAGACTTCCTGTGCGGAGTTTGTATGTTCTCCCCGTGCTTGCGTGGGTTTCCTCCGGGCACTCCGGTTTCCTCCCACATTCCAAAAACATGCATTTCAGGTGAATTGGCTGGTCCAATTTGTCCCTAGGTGTAAATGAGCGAGTGAGTTGTCTGTCCCCGTGTGCCCTGCGATTGGCTGGCAACCAGTTCAGGGTGTCCCCTGCCCATTGCCCAATGATTGCTGGGATGGGCTCCAGCATCCCGCGACCCTACTGAGGATAAGCGGTGCAGCTAATGAGATGAGATGAGACTTACGAGAAGTGGACATTTTTCTTTAATTTTGTTGAAATGTGTCATTACATAACAATGAGGTATAAATGAGTTTGCCTGAAAGCCAAACCTCCAACAAGCCAACTAATTAGTGGGGTTTGTTTAATGTTTCTCGGCAGGTCAGCGTGACCGGCTGACTTTTAAGAGCGTCACTCGTAAACTTCGTCTTGTTTAACAGCGTTTTTCTTTTATGTCCCAGAGTTGCATGACTAGACCCCACAAGGACTAAAAAGTCTATATTAACCCATCTTTTTATCACCTGCCATTTAATGCCATTTGTGTAGCACTGCAATATGCTAATAAAACCTCATCTGCTCGGGAGCTGGACATGCTCGACAAAATTACATCTGGCCGATGTGCTGCCTGAGCAAGTAGATAAATGAAAGGTGAGGCCTTGACAAGACTTGGGGTCGTTTCTCCACGCCGGAATACACAAGAATGCTTTTAACTGCCGCTCATCTCACGGTAACGGCAAGAAATAAATACTTGATGGCGTCCACTGTTTCTGTACATGTGTCTTTGCGGATTATGGTTTGTTAGCCTTTCTTTTTTCCCCTTTTTTGAATACACAATGGCGTCTTGAGAAATCATCAATTGGTACAATTTATGTCTCTTACATATAAGCCACCTTAAGATATAATATTTGAAATCTTAAACAAGTTTCTGACGTTAGCTATGTTAGGTACTTGACTCATGCTTATGGCATGGATAAGGGTTCGAGAACATATATCCCCTTTTCATGAGTGCATTTGGCTCTGAGATCAAATAGAACTTGCACAAATAGTTAATATATTGTTACATGCAAATCTGATATTGGCAGGTGCAATGTTATAGTATAATATGGTTTGGTACAGTGTATATATAGGGTACAGCCTCAACTACTGTTAACCGTCAAGGTGTAGCCAAAGAATCATTTATATGAAAGCTCAGTAAACAAGATCGTTCAAGGACATGTTTGCTGTTAGACACTTTACACAGAAAACCCAGGAAACAAACTGTAAACACCCCAATACGCCAGCAAAGCACCCAGAACAAATTTGATTTGTAGAAATGGGAGGCGGTATACATTGCCGCTTCTTCTGTCATCCTCTGTTCCATTTGCAATTTTTTGCTTTTATCGCTCTTTGGGTCAAAAGGTTCCTTACCCCCGACATAGTTGCCAACCTTTTTACATTAATAAGCAGTAGCTGTTACACTCAATTTTTTTGCACGAACAAACTTTTTACATACATCGACTGATGCAACCTGCACGTATCATCAGTGATGTTACCTGAGGTCACAACGTTTTGGGTCTTTCAAACATCATACACTCTCACCCACTCAGACCCCAACTTGTGTCCAAGTTTACCTTTCTTCAACCAGAACCCCTTTGATGCAGCCTCTGCTGCCTCTGTGACCTCCTTAATGGGCTTTTGCTTTTTGGCCCCTGTAATGCCCAATATTTTGTAAGCCTTGCAGCAAAACAGGCCTAAATCAGCTTTCCATATAAAGCTGAACCATCTGCACAAGTGCCCAAGTTAGTAAATACTGCATATGGCAAAGCGAAAAGCATTTGTTAACTTATCCATGAACTTAACAATCTTTCTCTTGAGATGAGCATTATTCTCTCAAAATTCCTTCACATTACTTTGGCAATATGGTAAAAATTTAATTTAATGTTTCCTTTGTTGCCATTCTTGCGCCTTTTCTCTTTTGATATAGGGCCCACCTCATAAAAATAGGAGCATTTTCTTGTTGTTTCTATGACTTTATTGATATGTGTTCATTTTTTTCATCAGGATATTAAAAAATAATTATCTGAGCAAGCCCTTATGCATTCTGAATTTTTCAAGCATATGGATGTCAAATTTAGTGCTTAAAAAGCACAGACATCTTATAATCTTTTTTTTTTTACTTCTGAGTATTTCAAACCCAATTTGATGATACTAACCTATCCATCCATCCGTTAGCTGCACCGCTTATTTTCAGTAGGGTCTCTGGCCTACGCCGTGGGTCCTTGCTTACAAAAGCAGTATTAATGCCTGCTGTTTGAGACTCTTTGTCAGCCCTTTGAGACTCTTTGTAATTAATGGCTATACAAATAAAAATGACTTGACTTGACTTGTTGGATGTAATGCCATATTTCATGTAACAGCTTTTTTTCCGCCTTGTCTTCTGGCTGGCAACCTTAAAAGTCAACACTTAGACCGTGTTTCTATAATGTAGCTTGTGAGCTGCAGGCCAAGTTGATTGGCGTGATAGGAGACATCAATCTCCTTTTATAGTGATTAGCCGGATGCAAGGGTATTGCACTTGAAAAAAAAACTAGAATAGCAAACAAACATTGGAGTTGGGGGTTTGAAGGGGGTGTGACCTGCAGCTTTGGCCATAGTAGGACATCTTCCCCTGGAAGATGGCTTTAGGGGAAGCAAGCTATTTTTGACAGCTCATGACTGACCTAGATAAACATTCCGCGTTCCTTCATTGTGCACATGATACTGCAGTAGCTAGTCAAATCCAGATGTTGACTGGGATCATTTGCATCCACCAACATGACAACACAGTCCTCTGTTAACTGTTACAACTGATAATAATAGCTTTAAAACTCTACAATGTGAAAATGAATCTCCTTTGAATCAAATCAATCGTTATCAGATGTCCAAGTGAACTGCTACAGGTTATGACGTATGTTGTTGTGTTAATTTCACCAACCACTGGGTTTTTTGATTCAGAAATGTGGGTCTTGTTGTTTGAGTTTAGTTTTTGGTGCTGTAAAGTTTGGGAGGTTTTAACTTTAATGATTTTGTGACCACACACTACTGGAAATGTCATATTTGTTTGTCGTTGGTGGATTTAGGATTTGGTTTACAGTTTTAATCTATTTTATTTAACCATGATTGCGTTCAGATATACTGTATCATATAAGACGAAGGTCGGCAACCTGCGGCTCAGGAACTGCATGCGGCCTTTAGTGCTGCCAGGTGTCTCCCTGACACTTTCCAAAATATTTACAAATTGAAAAAGATGGGAGAGGTAAGCATATGTTTTGTTTGACATGGTTTTTGTAGAAAGACAAACATGACACTACCCACTTACCTTTTCCAATGCCGTTAACATGTGTAGGATAAATATTACATTTCAAATACTTCGACGCATCTCTCCTCTGCCTGCTTTCCTGTGTTAAAGCCGAGCTTTAACACCTCCCCCCCTTTTAAAGTAACGCAATATCACGCAACACCCCTAATTTCAACACATAAACGCGTAAGAACACAATCTTGTCATAGGGTCTTTTCAAGTAACAAAGAAGCTGTTTTTAAGTGTTTTTTGTCAGTTTATGTTTTGAATGCTACTTAGGGGTATTATTTGTGTTTTGTAGCTCAGGCCCAGGGATGGCTGTGTTGATTTGGTATCGAAAGAGGGAGAGAGGCGGATAATGCTGTGTTTTATCCATGCACTGATTTGTTTGACATTTGCCTAGAAATCAAACTTACACTGTGTTAATTTGCCTTTTTTACCTTACCTTTTCACAAGGCTACTGTTTTATTTTCTATAAATGCATGCTGTGTTTTTTTGCACTCTTTGTGTTGCCCAAATATTTGAAATATTGGATCCCTTTATTGCATTTCTTAAAGTTTATCAAAGCAGTGAAGCATACTGTTATTCAATATTATTCCAATGAAGTTAAACCTGAGGCGGTATCCTACAACTGATTTGTCTTGTGGGGCATCATTCTCCAGAGGATGTGCTGCATTCAACTTAGTTATTTTGATAGTAAGCTTAAAAGAATTAACTTGTTAACCAAATGGTAGCGACACATTCTTTTACCTTTGGACAGCACTTTCCAGGAAGAAAGGAAAACAACTAACAATGTGATCTTGAGTTCCAAGATTTTAACTTAATTAGTATTGGCCATAACATTTGAAATCACCAAATATTTTTGATGTAATCAAAAGCTTAATGTTTATTAATGTTATGACTGCATCAGTTACTTTCTGATTAATGCTTGCTTCCTGTGAAGAACATTAGGACGGGTTTAGGCGTAACTAATGAAATTCAGCCCAAATTGGAGGACGTAAACTCTAAACAGAGATAAGAACCGCCTGATACTGGACACTCCCCTGACAAGATTTACCTTTAGCAATTTTGCCTTTAGCCTCAGCTCTTAGTACTTGGTTTATTGTACCTGTCAGCTGTGTAGCTGCACTGACTGCACGCAAACTTTAGGAGGGTTTTTACTTTCTCGACATGAAATACCTTATCAGGTTCTGAGACTGGTTGTCTGAACAATAGCACAATGATCATAATGTTTTTTATTGACGTTTGGTTGGAGCGACTTATTTGACGCTGGGTGAAATGAGGTTTAATGAGTTTGACAAGGCCAATTTAATCAGTCTTCGTGTTGGGATTAAAAGCTTTGCACTTGTAGCGTCATCCAACATAAATGATGACTCCGAATCGCCATACTGTTTTAATCCATACTAAAATGAACTGTCAACCTGCTGGTGGCCTTTGCTTCCGCATCCCAAAGGAACAGCTTCTGATGGGTCCAATTACCCCATGACGCAGGAGGCAGATTCAGTGACTGATGATGCAACACGACTCAATAACAAAGAGCTAATTAGCTGATGCATGGCAGGACAGCATTTGTGGCCGCGACCCCGTCTGTTAACGCAGCAATTAGCTGTAACCACTTCCCATTTGCTTTTATATCTCTTTGTTATACTGTTGTGCTCTCCCCAAGTTGGTTCTTGTTGTGCTGATTAATTGTTGCACTAAATAGTAGTCCTTGGTGATGGTGTTGATTGCACAGTGGGGTATGGTGGCTGTGTTATTGTACAACTCATATGTTCTTATACAAAATAGATATTGAAAAAATATGTTGAAATAAACCTGTCTTACTTTGACCCAATTATTTTCACCCAGTGTGTGTTTGAAACACAATTTTATTAAAAATTAAGCTTCCTTTCAGCAAAAAATAAGCATTTATCTTCATACCCATTTGTGTGTACATGCAGTAAGGAACATATGAGTGAGTAAATTTGTCTATTTTTGCAGATGAGTATGTCCAGCTTCGTCCACCATTTTGCTTAGTTATTTTGCTAGTTAAAGCCAGGACAGATAAGAAGACAATCCTAAAACGGCTTGATGAGCAAAAACGATTGTGCTGCAATTAAAATCTTAGCGGGAACGTTTGCAAACTAAGGATCGTCAGCATTCTAATCCAAATGGATTGATTATTGATGCAACTCCTTTTCAATGGAAAGGAAAGAGTTTTGTAACGTTGATAATTGCCTGCCACATGTCTTGTATGTTTACATTGTGAGGTAAAATTAACCGTTAACTGTTCCCGGATCCCTTAACTATCTGGGCACCCATGAGGTTGCAACTCTGGACAGCTTTCTCCATTGTTGACAGTTCCTGGCCTGTTTTTGGGTTGTGGCATAGTTGGCCCCAGTCCATTCCTTAATGGTGTCGGGCCAGTTATTTTTCGGTCTTCCTCTCCTCCTGCCCCCTTGGACTGCTCCCCGGATTTTCACCAGTCCTGATGATCCTGTGACGTGACCACACCACTGTAGTTTGCGTCCGCACATAGTTGACAACAGTTATTCGTAGGGTCCAATGTGTCCCCTGATGGTGTTGCGCACCGTTTTGTTTGTAGCTGATGCGTAGAAGTTTCCTATAGCTATGCATTTCCATGGCCTGGATTTTATTTTCCAGTTTTGTTTTGGGAGACCACGTCCCGCAAGTGTAGAGGAATATAGAAGTAGCCAGTGCTTGCATGTTGCAGCTTTTGATTTCACTTCTATGTTCATGTCCCTCCAGATGGTGTTAAGTCTGGCAAGTGTGGCTGTAGTGTGAGCTGTCCGGGCCATGATTTCTGGTTCTGACCCCTCTTCTGCTATGACAGCTCCAAAGAATATAAATTTGGTGACAGGTTCAAGTTCCTTGTGGTTTATGCTGTCGTTTGTGTTGATACATCGGGGGTTGTTGGTCACTACTATTGTTTTGATTATCTTTGTTTATATCCATCCTTTGCTGGGTTGATGCTTTGTCTAGGCAATTGACCTATTCTGTTCTTCTCCTGCCAATCGGGCTATATCATCAGCAAAATGGAGATTATTCCCTTAAACTACACGACCAACCAGTCAAGAGATTCAAGAGGTGAGCAACCCGGTCCCCGAGGGTCGCATGTCCCCCATGATTTGGAGATTTCACTTCTTCAACTCAGGTGATGCAAAGTATTAGCTCATAAGCAAGCTGTCCATAGTTTGTTAACAATCCTGGTGACTGGCATCACCTGAGTTGAAGAAGAAAAACCTCCAAAATCATGCAGGATTTTAGGCCCTTGAGTACGGTGCTCTGATGAAATGTAACAGAGTGTTACCGTGCACTTCAAGCTTGTTTTGTAGATTCATTACAGGTAGAATATTCTTAATAATTTGTTGAGAAAATATTTACACATGCAAGAAGGCAGGACAGCAACACTGAAACATAGAATTATCGCAAACATAACTGTTCCTGATGATAAGCAAACATATACAGCGTGATTACCGTTGTCAACAAAATTATGCTAAAAAGCTACCGCAGAAAAACACGCCAGGCTTAAAAGCTATGTTAGAATGCAATATATTCACACGGTGACTGAAAATAGTGAATACTCACCACTTTTGAACTGAATGCATTACAGTCTTCAAAGGCACTTGTGATATGTAGGACAAATATTGAACATTTTCAGGAAAATCGCTATCAGTGCTGTGTGCACTGGTCATTGATAGGAAGTCTCGATGCGTCAAATAATTGCAGAACACCCACCTCTGACATAGATGATGTTATAGGAGGTCTTAGGAGATAAAAATGAAAAGTTTGAAAACAATATTTTTTATGTCAAAGTTTTATTGGAATGTTATTATGCTTACTATAAAATAAATCCAGTCCAAGGTAACAAAGTGTTGTTTCTCAGCCAAAGTTTTGCAGATTGTGGAAATTGAGACTCTTTGTGATTAAGGGCTATAAAAAAAAAAAGACTTACTTTTTGGAAAAAATACAAATGTTGTTATTTTACAATGTTGGGGCCTACAGGTTTTAGATTATGTTTGCATTTGACTCAGCTACGTGAATGTCATGTAAAGAAAGAACTAACATAGGGTTTAGCATTGTGGCTTGACTGGAGGTTTAACAATATGCAAAGATCTATATATTCATTATAAACAGATTTAAATGGGTACTTATTCAACTTTTATGAAGTGAGCTCAGATGTTCTTCAGAGACCTCAGTAGTTTTATCCTTTCTATTATGCTGGCTACCAATGGAGACAGTCTTAGATGTTCTTCATTGAATCATTTTTATGTTCTTTAATATATGGAATAAAATTGATCTAAATTTGCATTCTCCACAAGCTTTGCTGTCACAATCATGTACCCAACATGGAAAAAACATATATTTTAATGGAAAAGAACACAACATTTGCAAGTACACACATTGTCAAATGTGAGGACAACCTGATAAATGAAGAACACTTGACATGTACTGTGTATAAATACTTAAACTCTATACATGCCTATTTATCTGTCCTGATTAAGTAACAAATAAATATTGACAGTTTGCGAAATCTTATTGGCTTTGAATGGCATCCGAATTTGATGGTACTTGATGAACATGGGAAAGTTTGAAAGACCCCTGGAAAAAGCCAAAGTGAGTTTAAAATGGGTGCCATTATATATGGTCGCACTTTCATTATATTTTTCAATGATAGAAAGGTCTGAAAATGTTCAAACTGCCAAACAGAAAAGACTAAGGCGGGATGATTAAAACCTATTGAAAAGTTATTTGTGAGTTTATGGTAATATAATACTATGACTTGCGGATAAAATGGTTTGGATTCTTGATGATTTATATGATAAATTTCAAGTCGTGCGTGCTGATTTTCTGGGGCATCCGTTATGGTAATGTGAACTAGAACATAATCAGATGAATGACTTTAAAGGCATAACCGTATCATAAACATTTTTTTTAAATAAGGAAATGGATAAGAGGGATCCTTTGAGATAACCTGTATTCATTATCAATGGACGGCTCTTTAAGCCAATCTACACAGACCATACATGCTAGAATACAAAAGAATGGATGTGGCTCCCTGCCCTGGCTGGATAATTGTTCCAGAGGATTCGATTTTCCTCTGGCTCAGTATGCCTGCAGCCATGTAAGGTTTGCACAACCCGGCAAGGATTCCAAGACCACCAGATCAGTGGATCCTTAGAATTTGTGTTTTGTATGCTGTGGCACGTTTTTTTTTGCCTGCCTTCCATTCTAAAGAGAAAGCGAAAAACAATCTTCAAAATGTTGTGTGTTCCGTTGTGTTTTTTTTTTTATTTTCTTTTGTTGCCACTCATGATAGACATTTCAACTTTAAACATTTCTGGCTTCATGGTGTTAATTTTCGAAATGGCCTTTCTGAGACTCTGCCCTTGGATAACCTGTTGAGAGCTTCAATGAAGGCAGCCCCCGTCGTTGTCTGAAATAACTCCCGATGAAGCAGATCAACGTCTCAGGCAAACTCTCAGACGTCTGAAAATTTTGCATGCATCGTGCGAGCGTATTGTGCCGTGTGTGCCTGCAGTGACTGCATTCTTGGCTGGCCTTCTCACGTCTGAAGCTATCATTCTCAATAAAGCACCACAATGATCGGAGGAAGAGGTGGTTATAAAACGAGGGGTGCTGTGTGTGAACACACCACTGCGCGTTTGCAACTATATTCACTAACTCGTCATGATGTCAAGTAAAGGTATCTAATTCAGAGGTTGGACTTAAATGCAAAATGTGTGGAAAATAGTACATGGTTTCTGATTATTATCGATATAAATTTAATCTGTATATTCCATTTTTTTCCGAGATAATGCATTTTAAGGACATCCAGTCTTGTCTTTGACTTCCCGAGCTTTGATGTTATGTGAGGAACACCGGCACCCAAGCATACCAGTCACCGTATCGGTTTACATTAAAGAGAGTCAAGGAGTTTATGAGTGTTTCAAGCAAAGTTAACCTGGACAGATCAATAAAAGGCAGCCACAGTCAGTGCAGAAACACAAGGCCCAGACACAAAAAACGCGCTTTGAGCAGCCAAGCCAACTAGGAACCAACAACAAAAACAGCTACAGCGACAAACACGAACCCTGCCGGGAATCAACCAATAAACACGCCGCTAGCTGGCCTAACAACACACTGTTTCAGCTAACGCCATATAACCGGGACTGATATACGAAAGGCGGCTGCAGTCTCTGTGGAAAGACTCAAGGCTGGCTGACTAACAAACACGCAGTTAGTAGCTAGGGTAACCAGGAACCAACAACAAAAAACGGCTACTGCGACAAACCAGACCTGAAAAACCAATGGACACGCTAGGCTAGCCGGATAGCCAGCCCTACAACACGCTGTTTGCAGTTAACTGGAAAAAACAAAATAGGAAGCCCTTGGTAGCTCCGACGCAAACAGGGAAATAGCCGGACAATATTATATCAACCACGACTTACAAGGCGCAAAAACACAAAACGAAAAGCCACAATCTCCTACTTAAAAGGAGGAAAATGCAAAGAAGGAATGCACGGTGTAACAGCGGCAGGTAAACTTACCCAACGCAGCCTTTTGAGGTTGTAACACGCAGATCGGACAAAACTCTCAAGGCCCCCAGTGACGGGGTAAGCAAAGTTTGAATTTCCCCAAGCAGAAATTAACTTTATGCAATTGCTGTTCGCAACAGCCACTGTTCTTTTTGTAGCTATATATTGTGTTAATGAGATTTGCTATTTTAAGTGTTGTGTTTCTCAGATGACAGTACAGCTCTAGAGGAAACATGCCAGATGGGCAATTTGAAAGAACACAACATGTTCTGTGCCGAATTTGAAAAGAGTGGTCTTTGTGAGTACCTTTAATATCATAAACACAGTGTGATTTTTTTATTTTATTTTTTCTCACAGAAAAAAATCACAAACTTTAAGGAGTATGCATAACCAGCTCGGTAGCCTGGATGGTAGGGCGCCCGCTCCGAGACTGGGAGATCGCTGGTTCAAGCCTCGGCCGAGTCATACCTAAGACTTACAACATTGGTACTCATTGCCTCCCTGCTTGGCGCTCGGCATTAAGGGTTGGAATTGGGGGGTTTGGTCACCTAATGACTCCCAACACAGAAGTTGGGTCTAAAATGGCGGTGCCCTGTTTGGCTGCGGCTGCATCGGCTCGCTACAGTTTAACTGTACGGGTCAGGTGTATTGACATTTTGTTCTGTGTGCATGGTTACAAAGAATGACAACAAAAGTAAATTCTATTCTGTTCTATAACATCGTGTTGAACCTGGTGATGTACTTCAAGGCCCTTTATAAAAGGCCAAAGGCAGTTTATCTCAGCAGTCTGAAATTTAATAGCCATGTCTATCATGATGGACCCGTGAATGAGTCATTGAACCATGCTGGAAACGGCACTGGGAGTCTGTCACGCATCCATCCATCCATTAGCTGCACCGTTTATCCTCAGTAGGGTCGTGGGGGTGCTGGAGCCCATCCCAGCTATCTTCCGGCAGTGGGCAGGGGACACCCTGAACTGGTTGCCAGCCATTCGCAGGGCACACAAAACAGACAACTCGTTCGCTCATCCACACCTAGGGACAATTTGGACCGGCCAATTCACCTGAAATGCATGTTTTTGGAATGTGGGAGGAAACCGGAGTGCCCGGAGGAAACCCACGCAAGCACGGGGAGAACATACAAACTCCGCACAGGGAGTCCGGTACCTGGATTTGAACCCATGACCTCAGAACTGTGCCGCACACGTGCTGCCCGGAGTCCTTATAATTCTTTTGAATATCCCCTTCTCAATTCATGGTCTACATTTCAAGAGTACCGTATTTTCCGCACTATAAGGCGCACCGGGTTATAGGGCGCACCCCGAAAAAATAGTTTCTGGTCCTGTTTTTGACATACATAAGACGCACCGGATTATAAGGCGCTACAATGGGAACGTCGACAAAACAGTCAGATAGTTCAGTCCAACTTATTACCCCCTTAACATTCCGAAAGCTTGCAAAGACGCAAATTCGTGTCGAGAACACGTGCGGATGCGGTGTCCGTACGATGTCACTCAAATGCATCGTTCCATCATTCGGAAGGTTAAAGTCTTGGGATTCAAGAAATGCCAACCATTCCTTAATATCTATTTTCTTTTTCGCTCACAACTTTACTGTGCATATGACAATAAACACTTGGAATTGAGTTTAATTTAAAAATAGACACTCCATTCCATCCATTATCTGCACCGCTTATCACAGAAACATCGAGTTCAGTCTGAAACAAGATACAGGGACAATATAAAATCCGGAGTAGCTCACCGAAGTTGTGTTCATAAACATGTGCAGCCAATGTCTTCTTATATCCGTGAGGGTAGTAAATCCAGGAGAATACAATATTTACAAATACAGAATAGAAAAAAATGCTTTCTCTATGCCGTCAGCCACATGCTATACACATTCATCTTTTTCGGCCAATTGCGGCTTTGTTTCGCCGTTTAAGCCAATGCCAGCCAGTAAATGATAAAAAGGATCCGCCCCTTGACCTCCGAATAACTTTAGCCAATAGTGATCGATTCAAATGATGATTGACACATTGGTTAGCCAATGAAACGCCGGTAAATAAATCCCAGCATACACCGCGTACTACTTGGCGTTCGAGGGAAAATCTAGTCGGCGGCTGCAAGTTAGTTGGAAAACTTTGCAATTTTAAAATTGATCCATAAATAAGGCGCACTGTATTATAAGGCGCATGGTCAGCTTTTGAAAAAAATAAAGGCTTTTAGGTGCGCCCTATAGTGCTGAAAATACGGTAATTTATTATGTGAACTCGGGCCAAAGATATCTCACGATTCATTCCATTCCAACCGTCTAGGAGAGAAAAGACGGTAACCCAATTTGTACCTAATTAAAAAAAAAATCATCCCATTAATTGCCCAAATACTTCTCCTTTGGTGAGGTCACATGTTCAAATATGAATAGGCACTTAATTATCAATGTGTAACAACTGGATCCGCCTCACACAACTTCTCAAAAGAACAAAAAAGATTCAGCCAAAAAAAGATGCCTTGGTTAATACAATATTAGAGCAGACTAGAACAATCAACACTAAGTGCAAAACCACGTTGTAGAAGACTTGTTGTTCTAGAGCAGGGGTGGCGAACACGAGGCTCTAGAGCCGCATGCGTCTCTTGGCCAATAAGAATGCGGCTCTTTGCCTCATCATATTTCCCATATACTACTCTTTGCCTTGTTTCATGTTTAGTTTTTTTTTGTGTGTATTGAGGGTGGACACTTTCCAGCGGGTCCCATTTCCGGATCAAGTTTTTCTCTGCCTGTGATTTTTGTCCCCCCCCCCCTCTTACTTGTTCATTTGTCATGGTAACCATGTTATCCTGCCACAATTATTTCTTTTATTGAAAAATTAGTAATGATGTTTGAATAAGCAATGTTTTTAATCTCAAAAATGGGCCACTTTGTTGGAGTGTGAAGTAGTGTGTTTGTGTCAATAAAGTTTGTTCAAATGTCATGAGGCTCTTTAACTCCACCCGGGGTTGTAAAAGCCCACATTGAACCACACCCCCACATTGCATATCACCCTATTTTTATTACAGTGTGTATTTTATGTAGCATTATTTAAATACTCTATATCAACATGTTACATTGGGTATTTATGTATTATATTCCTTTTACTTTATTATTGTTTTATTTTCAACACAAGGATACTGCTGTAAGTGTGAATCCATCTATCTATCGATCTCTCTATCTATCTATCTGTTAACCAGGCCAATATGAAAACAGTTCTCCCGCATTTCCATCAGCATGTAAATTTTGCTACAAGAGGTAGGAACACATTAGACCTGGCCTACACAAACATCAAAGGTGCATATAAAGCAGCCCCCCGCCCCCACCTTGGCTCATCAGATCACCTTTCTGTTATGCTAATTCCAGCATACAAGCCCCTGCTGACCAGAGAAAAACCTACAGAGAAGCAGGTGAGGGTGTGGTCTGAGGGGGCAATGGAGGCACTACAGGACTGCTTTGATTGCACTGATTGGGACATGTTTAAATCAGCTGCCACTTACAACAACAAAATAAATATAGATGAGTACGCCATTTCTGTGTCAGCCTATATCAGTAAATGTGCAGAAGACGTCAGCAATACCAAAACTATATGCACCCGTGCCAATCAGAAGCCCTGGATGACTGCTGAGATACGCAAACAACTAAAAGTACGGAACCTTGTCTTTAAATCTGGTGACATGGAGGCGCTGAGATCAGCGAGGGCTAACCTGAACCGTGCTATCAGACTAGCAAAGCGAACGTACAGTCAAAAAATCCAGGAACGTTTCCTCAACAAAACCAACACCAGGGATATGTGGAAAGGCATTCAGGCCATTACCAAATACAAGCCAACCACCGCCCCAGTGCAGGACACTAGCATGGACTTTCTGAATGACCTCAACAAATTCTTTGGAAGGTTCGAGGCACAAAACGGCACCACTGCAGCGAAAGCGGTTCCAAATCAGGACGAAAGAGCACTCCACCTGGACTCATCTGACGTGAGGAAGACCCTGAGAAGGGTCAACACAAGGAAGGCTCCAGGCCCGGACAACATTCCGGGGCGGGTACTTAGGGAGTGCGCCGATCAGCTGGCTTGTGTACTAACAGACATTTTCAACACCTCGCTAGACCAAGCCAAAGTACCATCATGCTTCAAATTTGCCAACATCATCCCAGTGCCAAAGAAACCCCAGATCTTATCATTCAACGATTACCGGCCCGTTGCACTGACTCCTATCATAATGAAGTGCTTTGAGAGACTGGTTAAAGAGCACATCACCTCCAGTCTCCCCTCCTCATTCGACCCCTTTCAGTTTGCCTACAGGACAAACCACTCCACCAGGGATGCCATCTCCTCTGCGCTTCACCTGAGCGTGACACATCTAGAGGAGAAGAACACCCATGTGCGGATGCTGTTCCTGGACTTCAGTTCAGCATTCAACACCATCATCCCACAACATCTGGTAGACAAAATGAGACTCCTGGGTTTCAACACCCCCCTGCGGAACTGGCTGCTGGACTTCCTCTGTGACAGACCCCAATCAGTGCGGATAGGTCAGAACAGTTCAGATGTCATCTACCTCAGCACGGGCTCCCCCCAAGGCTGCGTCCTAAGCCCCTTGCTGTTCACCTTGATGACACACGACTGCGTCCTTAGGTCCGCCACAAACCACATCGTGAAGTATGCTGACGACACAACAGTGGTGGGCCTCATCAGGGATGACAACGACCTAGCCTACAGAGAGGAGGTGGAGCAGTTGGTGGGCTGGTGCAGGGACAACAGCCTGGTCCTGAATGTTGACAAAACTAAAGAGATCATTGTCGACTTTAGGAAAAACCAGCCCAACCATGCCCCACTTTGCATCAACAACAAGGCTGTGGAGGTTGTCAGCAGTATCAAGTTCCTAGGGGTGCACATTACAAACAAACTCACCTGGTCCGTGAACACTGCATCACTGGTTAAGAGGGCACAGCAGCGCCTGTACTTCCTGCGGAGGATGAGGAGAGCCCACCTGCCCCCACCCTCCCTCATCACATTCTACAGGGGCACCATAGAGAGTATCCTGACCAGCTGTATCTCTGTGTGGTGTGGAGGCTGCAGCGCTACCAACTGGGGTAGTGTGAGGAGGGTAACGAGGACAGCAGAGAAAATAATCGGGACTACACTTCCCTCCATTCAGGACATTGGCCAGAAGCGCTGCCTATCCCATGCTAAGAACATTACCGGGGACCCCTCTCACCCCCATCATGGACTGTTCACTCTGCTAGCCTCTGGGAAGAGGTTCTGCAGTGTGCGGTGCAGGACCACCAGGCTCCGCAATAGTCTAGTCCCCCTGGCCATTAGACTGTTAAATGGTCAATCTAACATATAGTTAACTTAAATCTAAACGGCTGCTAATCTGACTTTTTGCACTACTGGCAGTTTTTTATAGCTTGCCACTCATTGCACATTGCTCTCTGCACTATGGTAATTACAGCGTTATTGTTACAGTGTTAATGTTACTGTGTACCTGACTTGTTAACCTGACTGCCCATTTTGCACATCTGGTTAGCTACTCTTCTTGCACTATCGGCATTATGGTAAAATACTATACGTAGCCAATTACAATACAACTTTATTTATATCTGTACATTCAAGGAAACTGTGGGGGTCAGATGCATCGACATTTCGTTCTGTATACACGTGTACTAGAATGACAATAAAGTAGATCTGAATCTGAATCTGAATCTGAATCTATCTATCTATCCATCTATCTATCTATCTATCTATCTATCTATCTATCTATCTATCTATCTATCTATCTATCTATCTATCTATCTATCTATCTATCTATCTATCTATCTATCTATCTATCTATCTATCTATCTATCTATCTATCTATCTATCTATCTATCTATCTATCTATCTATCTATCTATCTATCTATCTAAATTTATTCCCTAAAAAGTCCTCTACATAGTTGTCCATATAACATGAGCAACATCCAAGCACAATTTTGAATTCTACTTTGGAGAATATTCTCAAAAGTTTAATGCTGTTCCCATCCATATAAAAGTCACTTCTAATAAAACTTTTGAGTATTGATGACTCTGCATAACAAGTGAAATATATTTCTTTAAGTCAGACAACGCCAAACAACTCTCTGGTTAGCATTATATTCGGCGTTTAATTTAATTACTGGAAGTCCGTCATCACCCAGTTCAGCATTCTGCAACACTTACTGGACGTTAAATCAAGGGCAGAGGTTTGGTTTTGGCGTTGATGGGGACCAAATCATAACCGAACATAAGGCTCAATCAAGTTGGTCGTATGCGTCAGTGCAAAGCAAGGAACATGATTCAACCCTTTTGGTTTCCTCCTACTTTCCAAATACATGTCTGGGATGGGCCCAGCACCCTTGCGACACTTATTAGGACAGTTCCAAAAATGAATTTTGGTGTGCTGTTACGTGAACATCTAAATGTTACACATGACTGCACAGTAGATTTTTGCTCATTATTACCATCAATTTTGTTATTATTACAAGTATTATTTTAGAAATAGTTCAAACATCTTTAAAAATATTGTTAGACAATGAACAAAGCTGACGCCAGCAATTATGTTTTCTTTATAATCAAGTGAAACCAACCACACTGAAATTCAGAATTGCTGCAAACAGAAATTTTACTGATGATATAAAGCAATGGTTGGGATGCATACATACACTGCGTGATTACTGTAGTCAACACACGTCATGATAGAAAGTTACCAAAGAAAAACCTGCCAGGCTTAAAAGCTACCCCAGAGTGCAGTATTTTGAAGCAGTAAAATAGAGTAAAATAAGACTAGATAGAAATGAAAATTGTAAATACTTAATCCATTTAACAGCACGAATCGCTATCAGAATTGTGCATGTGCATGCGCCCTGGGCATAGAGAGGAAGGAATGAGAGAGGAGAAAGGAATTTCAGAACACCAGTCCGTGGTACAGAAAAGGTTCCCGACCACTGCAAGTGGAAATAGCGTTTACATATCTGTTGTCGATCAGTAATCACTATATGTACTCGAAGGTTGTCTGGTAAGACGGACTTTTCTCATTTTAGAGCCTGAAAGGTCGATGACGTTAAAGTTTGGCCACTACCTCCCTCAGTCATGACGCAGCCAAAATGGCTTGTTCTTGTCCAAGATCCCCAAACCCGACATAACCACTTTGAGTGTTACCCTCGTACTGCTTAGAGCTCATTCGTTATTTACCAGGCGTTCCCTAGGGGGGCTGAGCACCTTGTGGCGGGACGGGGACACCTTTTGCTGAGACTGCTGTTGTTAATGCATCTTCGAGGAAAGCAATCAAGCCTGTCTGCGCAGGTCCATTTCAAGTAGACCACACAGCCCTGTTGGACTTTTAATGTTTCCCTTGCTTCAAACGGAATGAACATTAAACCTAAAGTGGGGTATCTGTGTCAGAGTTAAGTTTAGGCTTAAAAAAATCCAGCTCGACCCGGGCTCACAGGTATTAGAGCCCGACCCAGCCCAAGCCTGACCAATTAACTTGATTTGCAGGACTGAGCCCAAGCCAAACGCAAAATGTTATTTTTGGGTGAAGACTCAGGAGGAGAGGTGATTTATGACAACAATTTAAAGTCTGTCTTTTGTCACAAAAGTTTAACAATACTGTATAAACATTTACATTTTTTATATTTTTGTGTTTGCAGAGGTTGCAGTAACTGACAGTTTTCCATTATTGACTTTTTTTAAGAGTTCAAGGGAAGGTTTTAATGCCTGTCCAGCATTTAAATTGGTTGAAAATTGGCCCAAAAACCACAGCAGCAGAATGTCCTCAATAATCTACTGTGGCACTTTAAGAGAGCGAGGCAGAGACAAAAAGAACAAGATTGAAAAGGAAAATTATAGTACTGTATGTGTTGTGATGAGGTGACTTCAGTTTTTTTAGTTTAGTATCCACATATCCTTTTACTATACTTTTTATAAACATATATTTATCTTTAAAAAGGCAGCGAGAGAATTCTGGCCCGCCCTAAATGTAATTATTCAAATTTTAGGCCCGAGCTTGACTGAAATTCGCAAAAGGGCTTAAGATCTTAGCTCTGATCAGCGTACAAATGTTTCTTTTAAGGATGGGTGCATTGTTTGAGGTGTCCTTAAAAGGTTGAAAGTAGATTATTTTCTC
The DNA here is from genome assembly GCF_059441175.1 of Urocampus carinirostris. Lineage (NCBI taxonomy): Eukaryota > Metazoa > Chordata > Actinopteri > Syngnathiformes > Syngnathidae > Urocampus > Urocampus carinirostris. Next base: position 25,239,845 of record NC_142349.1, on the reverse strand, counting down.
TCTTAGGTAAGGGTTAACAATGCCCAACTGAGTTCAAAGAACCTATTTAATATTTTTTTCCACTGTACCAATCTGTTTTATTTTATTTTTATCTGAGCTGTTAAATACCCACAATACATTGGGAAGCAAGGGAGGAGAGTGGAGAGTGATTTCATACTCAGCAAGTAGAAGATTTCAAATTTCTGGACAACACCTTTAACCTTGACATTACCTTGAGATGCTATCACAAGTGTAGACCAAATGTTTTGAGACTATTGCAAGTTAAGTCAAGTCATGTTTATTGTATAGCCCTTAATCGCAAAGCGTCTCAAAGGGCTTCACAGACCACAGATTATTGCAAACCGCAAACTATTATGACACCATCCCCTGATGTAAAACCTACATGAGGGCAAATAATACACAGATATTGTCAATATAAAATATCAGTTATTCATATGCTATAGAATAGAAGTGTATGTGTTTTAAGCTTAGATTTAAACATTGCAGAACGGAAATGATTTTGAAGGTAACATTTCAGTCTCCTTGGCCATTTCTCATTTCATTCAAGGATACAGGGAATACATTTTGAAAATTGATTTGTTTGCTAGACTTTTTTAACAATCCTAAATAGCAAAACTTTGTTGTTTGTCATATATATAAAAAAGAAGGAAGCGCTGCCTTGGAGTGTAAACTATTGCTGGGCAGAGCAATCAGGCATGGATCAATTTCAAGTAGTAATTTTCATGTTGGACGCTTTACGGCCCGTAGCATTGATGGCAAACATAACAAACCAGAATTTGTGAGCTCAAATATTGAACAGGTTAACGATCGTCTGCTGCTATCCCTTCTCTGAGAAAATCAGTAAAAAACCCACTCACTCTTTAATGGGTATGGGGCCTAGAGAACACCATGGGCAAAGGTATCATCTTAAATTCCTTTTTTCTAATCCACACTTCAATCAACATAATAATTTAAATTTAGCCCAATTTTTTTCTATCAAATGATGTCTGACTATCTGTTTGACTGCCATATGGGTCTCAAATAAAACGTGACATTGGAGTTCTCAGCTGGTTATGTGGGGGGAATATCCCTAAAATCTCTTTTATTTACCTCGAAGAAGAATTGAAACCTACAAGGTTGTAAAGTTATTAAGCCAAACCTTTATTTCGTTGCAATTAATACAGTAGAGGTGATAATTACATTTTAGCGCTAATGTACATCGGTTCTATCCCCCTTCTGGACCGCAAGTCCTATAGACAAAGCAAAGCAATCAGAGCCAACTTGACTCTGGCCACAGTGTCAGGTGGGCTGTGATTGTCTTTTGTATCCAACAAATTAATGTCTTTCCTCTGTTGCAATGTCACCCAATCTGTTGGTCCAATTTAAAACTGGCCTTATCCTTCTTTTTGGATACTGCAGTTCTGTGACAGCCCTTGATTGTTATCCATTAGCCTGAGCCGGAAACACAACACATCTTATTGAGTCTCTGCCCTTCGACTAGTTTTGGTATGTTGTTTGCTTAGAAAGATCGTATTGCTTTCACCCCACGATTTCAACTAAAACATCCATTATTCATGTTCCCGCCTGCTGGCTACTTATTTAGATCTCTTATTTATAAGTGTGATGACGACAGTGACTCAGCTTCAGTCATAGCAATGTTGTGGTGTGATTCATGCACAATGTTGCATGTATAATCAAATCATACTGATCCAAAGGGGGAAAAAAATGAAGAATTAGATTTTTGCAGTGACTGGAGGGTTTGTTCTACTTAAATAGAAAACATCAGGGCTTGTTTAATAACTGTACCTAACATGCGTATACCAGTCTAATTTTATCAATCCCAGCAATTTTAACACCCGTTGGCACCCAAAAACGCCATCACTTTTACACAGGGCTCAGGTGAAGACCATTCACGACTCCCTTTCAGAGAACATGACAAGTCACATTTATTTGATTAGCCCTTAATCACAGAAAATTTTAAATGGCCTTACCAGCCCAAAGTTAAGGTAGTTACAACATACGCTGCTCTCAAATTTCCGTGAGGGCGAGTAAAAACTCACAAAAACCCTGCATGAGGAAACATGAGATAAAGATCACACATGAGGTAACCACCCCCTCCAGGACAAGAAGGCTGCAAAAGGTACCAATAGACAAGCACCATCGATATCAGCAATAATATAAACCAAAATGTTTAACATTCACTCTCAGGTGACCTATTCAAATCAGATCCTGTGCATGTACACACAGATATTAGGTTCAGGTTGCAAGAAATTGATATTGACATTACAGTGTGCTTGTAAAAGTTCATACTTTTTCTCCAGATGATGATAATTATCTTAGGCAAAAAAATTTAGGTAACGAAGCACCAACACTGTTAGTAATATTTGCCCACTCAACACCCATGACCCCAATAATTGTCCTCCTAGTGATGGAGCTCTGTTGAACAGTTAAATCCCTTTCTTGAAGCAATTGACGCTTATTAAGTGAGTCAGAGGTATTCCATTTGTCATTTAAACAACAGGTTATGAGATTGACCTTCAGTCAAAGCAGCCGTGTCCAAATTTCCTCGAGCAAGTACCCCAAATTAATGCTTCTCAACCTTTTTTAAACCATGGTACACTTTTTTTCGTTGAAATAATCTCGACGAACACCGGCCTTTAAAAATGTTAATAAATGCAATCCTCTGCTCCAGTTTATTTTGAAGCTTTAAATTTTTAAGACAGGTAGAAGAGAGGTAATACCAAACAAGTACTAAAATTGGAAAATAACCAATATATCAGGACCTGCTTGAAAGATTTACAGCAGAGTGTGGAAATGAAATAAGACGTTTTGCAAAGGCGTTCACGGAAAGTCCATAGTGGCACGACAAAGACCAAGAAATGGCTTCAGGACTACAGCCCACATGATAATTAGATTTGTTTTTATTGTCAATGATAACAACGAGACTAGACATTGCACTCTAGTAAAAACAAGTGATAAAACATTAAAAGAGAAAAATGAGAAAAAAAAGGTTGTTAGGATAAAAAGGCCAAACTATTAACAACGTCGTACTTGGAGATAGCCTAGGGAATCACAAGTAAACTGTAAACATTGCCGTGCGACATCGACATCAAAAACAAAGCAGTAAAATTAAGCAGAGTCATAACATTGTTTTGCATCTGGTACATTTCCATTTGATGTCAATATTTAGGTTACATTGGGCAATTTTCTGAGGATCACCAGAGAAGGTCTCACTAGTGTGCCGCTGAACTGCCCTAATTTGCTCCCAATGAGACCCGACAACACTTTGCACGCTGACTGCTAATGGATCAATGCGGAAAATGTGGTACTTTGGACACCACAATGGTATAGTTAGCTCTCCATAGGTGGAGTCCATGGAAAGGTGTAAACAAAAAAACAGAATCACAACTGAAGAAAGTAACCTTTGGTATACCAAAGTGCTGGTATTAGGAACCACGTAATTCATAATGAATAAGTGGTTCTATACTGGTCTGACTTCAGGAACCACCATCGTACCCTAATAAAGAGCTGTATCTAGTGTACATTTTGCCATGCCCAAATATCCATCAACAGACTACTGTGGTGTGAAATGGCGAGTATCAACTCACATTTGCAGGCCATTATCGCCATTTACTGTTTATGAGTGGAATTGAACCTCAGTCATTTTTTTTCTTAGTGATATTTTTAACAGGAAAGGCCGGTGACCTTCTGGAAATAGGTCTGTACCCACTAGTTATAAAACAAAGATCTAAATGATATAATGCATGTACCATCTTCAATATAATCACATTTGTACTGTTTTCTATTTATTTTAGTTGTGCTCATGTGTTTCATCTGTTAGAGAATACATAACCCTTATTCATTCATTCAACAATACATTGATTTAATGAAATTGAAACCAGGAATCAAGTAAATGCAAAGCAGAGAAACAGTGTTTAGCAAAGCAAATACAACTACAAAATCTATCAATAAAAAAGGTAAAGACAAAAGAAAGTAGGTTAGGAAAGTAATTATGATGTAAAATAATGTCAAAGGCGACCATTTATCAATTGTACACTTTTGCCATATGTGGATCCACCAATTATTTTGCTCATCTCGTGCTGCATCAGCATCCCATTTCAGGGACCTTCGAACAGTCTCAAGTATGTACTTTGGTAAAACTAATTTTGAATGTGTTGGCTAATTAATTAGTCTTCTCTTTTTGCTTGAGGGAGTAGCAACTCCCTCGCGCTCCTCTCTTTTAAGCCTGCGCTTGCCTTGAGCATTGTTGCGCGTACAGAAAAAAATGTAGGGAAATATGGTATCCCTCCGTTTTTGGATATTCATGGTCATGTTGTGTTCACCTGAAGTGGGTGAAAAGCGGTTTTGACTGGATATGATTAAAAATACTCGCTGCTATGACTGATTCATGGGAAGCCTAAACACCACACGGTCCAAATAGTCATGTATTAAATTAGACTACCCTAATGAATTGACCAAAAAAGGTGAACTGCAACTCCACAAAGATAAGTCATGGTTCCCGGATCCCTCAACTGCCTTGGTCGTCGGGCACCACTTCCTGTGGTGTGGTGTGAGTTGCGCTTGTCTATAGTCTATGACCCTTGACTTATCTCGCTTGTACTGACTTATCGCGACCGTTCTGCACTCTTCTTGAAACAGACCCTTGCAATGTCTGGAATATTCGGAAGTGGTCTCCAGTCAGACCATTGACCTGAGACATGATCAACCGTCCAATTTTAGTAAATATAATTGCCATTTTAAAAAGAAACATGACACACTGATGATACGTAGCAATTTTGATATTGTGATATAATAATGCAATCATTGTAACATCCATACACAAAATAAAAATAATCTTTATAAAATCCCATCACTTTCAAAAGTATATAAAATTCCCAAAGGTGCTTTACATTGTACCTCATTACAAAACACAATAAAATATTCTTTCTAATTAGCAATCAACAAAGCTAAATGAAAACACACATTTATGAGTCAGCAAAAATTGACCCACCTCCTCTCGTCCTCACAAATGAAATATGAAATTTCGCGTTTTCTTCAAGCTCGAAATATAAAAGATTACAATTTGTATACAGTCTTGTTTATCTTAGATTTTGTTACAAAAGATGCACTTTAATTTGTCATCATAAATGAATCTTCAAAAATAAAACGTAAACTTTCCGGTTCGCTTCTGACTCGGCATGCAAATCAAGACCAATTAACTTGATTTGCAGGACCGAGACAGAAGCAAACCCGAAAGTTCACATTTTATTTTTGAAGATTCGGAAAGGTATTTGTGACTATTTCGTTATGGATATCTCAAACTGCGCATGCGCGAAGGGAATAGTCAGTGCTTGAGAAGGGACTGCACAATACACAAAGAGGTAAGTATTAGTTTCAGGAGCGAGCAGCAGCAAGTCAACTGCAGGAGAGAGAGTGGGAAAGGTGAGAGGAGAGAGAGTGGGAAAGGTGAGATGGCACAACATTCATTTGGACAGGTAACTTAAAATTAGTTTTACCTGGTTATATCAGTATCAGAAATTATTTTCCCCCCATTTTATTAACACTCCACTTATTAAGACATGAATATTTTGTTTGTTTGTTTGTTTGTACATGATTCAATTGTTTGTTTGTTTGTACATGATTCAAATTGAATCTTTTCTTCGGCGCCGTCACGAATGGCAGCCACTCCAGCAGCTCCCGTGTTATTTTCGATTGTTCTCGATTGTTCTCAGCTCAGGGATGCTGCTGGAAATGTGAATTTCCCTTCGGGGATGAACAAAGTATCTATCTATCTATCTATCTATCTATCTATCTATCTATCTATCTATCTATCTATCTATCTATCTATCTATCTATCTATCTATCTATCTATCTATCTATCTATCTATCTATCTATCTATCTATCTATCTATCTATCTATCTATCTATCTATCTATCTATCTATCTATCTATCTATCTATCTATCTATCTATCTATCTATCTATCTATCTATCTATCTATCTATCTATCTATCTATCTATCTATCTATCTATCTATCTATCTATCTAGGAGAGTTGATTTATGATGACGAATTAAAGTGTATCTTTTGTTACAAAATCTAAGATAAAGACTGTATTAATGTTTTATCTTTTCTATTTCTGTGTCTGCAGAGGTCACATTAACCGACAAGTTCCAATCAATTACAGATTTTTTAAAAGAGTTAACCAGAACTTTTAAGGCAATGCGTCTTTTGACAGGTTGAAAATTGGGCCATAAACCACAGCATCAAGTCGAGTCACATTTTTTGTATAGCCCTTAATCACGAGGAGTCTCAAAGGGCTGCACAGACCACAGACTGTTGCAAACTAGAGACTATTATTTCACCATCTCCTGATCTAAAACCTACATAAGGGCAAGGAAAAACTAAAAAATCTCAACATGAAGAAAATGAAGAAGAACGTCCTTAAGAATCTAGCGCAGGACCTCAAGAGAGAGAGAGACAGAGACAGAGAGAGAGAGAGAGAGAGAGAGAGAGAGAGAGGCAGGGAGACAAACAATAATGGGTGGATACTCATAGTTAAAAAAAAGCATCTTGTAAGAAGTACCGATTGACATTTTGGGCCTGACCCATCCTGACATTCGGATTGTGTTCTCGCCATTAGGGGTATACAAAATTCAAACATTTTAAAAATATATATTGATTTGAATAATAAGTAAAGATACATGTAATATCGGGCAGCACGGCGGCGCAGTGGTTAGCGCATGTGCGGCACAGTTCATGTCTTGGGAACCTCCTGCGTGGGTTCAAATCCAGCTCCAGACTTCCTGTGCGGAGTTTTTATGTTCTCCCCGTGCTTGCGTGGCTTTCCTCCGGGCACTCCGGTTTCCTCCCACATTCCAAAAAAACATGCATTTCAGGTGAATTGGCCGGTCCAAATTGTCCCTAGGTGCGAATGAGCGAATGAGTTGTCTGTCCCCGTGTGCCCTGCGATTGGCTGGCAACCAGTTCAGGGTGTTCCCTGCCCACTGCCCGATGATTGCTGGGATGGGCTCCAGCACCCCCGCAACCCTACTGAGGATAAGCGGTGCAGCTAATGAGATGAGATGAGAGGAGACATGTAATATCATAAACTCACATTTATTTATTTTCAGTATCCTTTGGTTTAGAAATATGTTTTTATTTAACATTACATAAACCCCACATAAGGGCGCTTACATATTTTTCCACAATCTTGCTGCTACGAGTACCCTCAAAAACCATAAAGGCTGTGCAAAAAATGAGAAGATAAATGGCACTTCAGTGACTTGAGTCTCTGTAGTAGCTATTCCCTCTTACCATCTGTATTCAGTTTCATTTGTTTACAGTTTCACTATTTACTTTTTCAATTATGCCTGACCTTTACTCTCACTGATATTCTCGATTTTTGTGGCAATATTTCCCTGAGTTTTCCATTCAGGTAGTGTTACAAAAGCAAACAGAATGATGCAACTTTCCCGCTGCTTTTTCTCATTCGCCGACATGACCTCTCACATGGTTCTTGGATGTTCCGCTTCTTGTTTGCCACTGATGTGCTAGGGAGTCTCCACCAACCTGGTTTTTGCGTGGAGCCGACTCAAGCCGGAGCAATGGGGCGCAACAAGCGGCGAAAGAAATCTCACCGGCTCAACGGCCCATCAATAATTCAGTAGCCGCTGTCGTGACGGGCGCAGCAAAGAGGCGAACGACACAAGCAAAGAAAGAGAATGGAAAGAAATCTCTCGACTACATTATGAGTGACAATTACAAAATGTCTGGTTTTAATCACAGTTCTGTCCCCGAGCTTGCTTTTAGTCGTGAGCACGACATACATAGACGTTTCCGCAAGAATTGTAATAACACTATCAATAGAGTTATTCATATGGATGATATCGCTGTACTTATTTACGTGATATCTAGAAGTGTGACAGCAACCGTGCGATAGGAAACATGATAGCGTATGCAAAAATGAATGTGAACAGCTGCAAGATTAGTCAGCAGAGCGCCTTTTGCCAAATGTATATAAATAATATAGATATGCGTAGCATGTGAATGGCAAACTTCACATGAATAGATAATGCATAAAAGCCGTGAGTGTTAGTATAGTCCAAACTTACACTGCACTGAAATAAATACAATACAGTGTTGTGTGAAAATTACCAAGCTTTAAACTAGGAAGAATATGAATCATTAACAATAAAAAAAGTCATTAGCAATGAGCCTGATTGAAAAAAAAACATTTTTTTTAACGCTTGTTGCCCTGTGGTAGGGCTCAGTGACAGTTTCTTCCTTGGGGACACCACAACCCTAAACAAGTGCACAAGACTGTGAAAGATATATTTTTGGCTACTTGTATTGTATCCATATCTGTTTTTAAAAAATCGATTTATTTGGGAATTTTTGTGCTGCCTAATGTTACCAA